>NW_027361703.1:54570000-55217500 GCF_039654945.1 Dendrobates tinctorius
CAGTCGTACGAGCACTCCATCTGCAGCTGCCACTGTTGCACACGATGTGTCCCCCTATCGAGCAGTTAGTGGAAAGTGTCAGCAGGCTGTGTTGCAGATGATGTGTTTGGGCGACAGACACACCGCCGAGGTGCTGGCCGAGTACTTGAAGCGACAAACTGAGTCATGGCTGGGCAGTGTACATCTTGAGGCAGGCAAGGTAGTTAGTGATAACGGCCGTAATTTTGTGGCAGCCATAGCCCTTTCAAAACTCAGCCACATACCTTGCTTGGCTCACACCTTGAACCTGGTGGTGCAGTGCTTCCTCAAAAATTATCCGGAGTTAACAGCCCTGCTCCAGAAGGTGCGAAGACTGTGCGCGCACATCCGCCGGTCGCCTGTACACTCCGTTCGTATGCAGAAGCTGCAGCGATTGCTCCACCTTCCCAACCACTGCCTCATTATCGACATTGCAACAAGGTGGAACTCCACCCTGCACATGGTGGAGCGGCTGTGCGAGCAGAGGCAGGCCATAATGCATTTGTGGGAGGATACACGGCCAGGCACTTTGAGAGCAGACATGGAGTTGACAGGCGTGCAGTGGTCGAAGCTGAAAGACCTTTGTAAAGTCCTTCAGTGTTTTGAGGAATGCACACGGCTGGTAAGCGCAGACGACGCCATCCTAAGCATGAGCATCCCACTTATGCGTCTGCTCATGCAAACTTTGACGCACCTTAAGGAGCAGGCGTCTGCAGCCAATGTTGATGAGGAGGAAGAGGAGGAGGGAATCCTTGATGACATTCAGCCATTGTCTGCTCAGGGACCTCTCCTGGACGAGGTGGAGGAAGAAGAGGAGGAGGAGGAGGAGGATGATGGGGATGATTACTTAGGGGAGGAGGATGCATCTCGTGGGGCAAGTGAAAATGTTGGCGTGGCAAGGTCTGGTACAGGGTTTGTGCGTGACTGGAGGGATGTGGATTTGCCAGAAAGTGCTCCTCCACCCAGCACTCGCAGTGCATCATTGACACCGGGAACATTGGCCCACATGTCAGATTATGCCTTGCGGATCCTAAAAAGGGACCCCCGCATTGCCAAAATGATGAATGATGACGACTACTGGTTGGCCAGCATCCTGGATCCACGCTATAAAGGCAAATTACAAAACATCATGCCACAGGAGAACCTTGACCTAATATTGGCTAATAAACAAGCAACTCTGGTAAATCGGTTGCTTGAGGCATTCCCAGCACACAGCAGCGGTGATGGTTCTCACACGAGCCGTACGGGCCGGGGGCAGCTTGGCAGAGGTGTTCGTGGTGCACACAGCAGAAGTGGCGTTGGAGACAGGGGTTTCATGACAATGTTGTGGACTGATTTTTCAAATACCGCTCACACAACTGGTAATACTGCATCGATGGAAAGTGACAGGAGACAGCAGTTGTCAACTATGGTTACAAACTACTTTTCCTCCCATATCGATGTTCTCCCACACAGGTCATTCCCCTTTGACTATTGGGCCGCTAAACTGGACACCTGGCCTGAATTGGCCCAATATGCCTTACAGGAGCTCGCTTGCCCAGCTGCAAGTGTGCTATCGGAAAGAGTCTTCAGTGCAGCTGGATCAATCCTGACAGAAAAAAGGACCCGTCTGTCTACCCAAAATGTGGATGATCTAACCTTCATTAAAATGAACCACGCATGGGTTTCCAAGGATTTTGTCCCACCTTCCCCTGATGACACATAGGGTGACAGAAAAATGGCTTGCTTTGGTCCACCTCTTCCTGGTACTTCACCTATTTCGCCTTTTGCATCAGTTGAATGTCCAACATCAACATATGCCACTTTCTAAAACTCCCTAACTGTGCTGCCTCCCCCCCCATGGCCGGGGTCACCACCTAGCGCACGACACCGTGCGAGTGCCGTTGCCCTGGACAGGTGGGTAGGCCGACTCTTGGGCGCGGGCACTGGCACAGGGTCCCTCATAGTGCAATCAAGTGTCTCTGACGGTGGTGGTGCACACCCGCCATCAGACACACCGCTGTACTATGAGGGGCCCAGTGCCAGTACCGACGCCCACGAGTGTGCCCCCCTTGCTTGGCCAGGGCCCCAGCATTTGCAATCTTTACCTCTCCCTGCTCCTCCGCTGTGTAATCTGGGCCGTCAAATCCATACTGTGCCTGACACCGTCTGAGCCTGCCTCCTGATGTATAGACATATATTTTGAATGTGTACGCTATCCATACATGTTATCCGGGGATACGGTACCCCTTCTAACCTTTGTGCAATGACGTGCAATCCATACTGGGCATAACACCGTCTGAGCCTGCCTCATGCTGTATAGACATATATTTTGAATGTGTACGCTATCCATACATGTTATCCAGGGATACGGTACCCTTTCTAACCTTTGTGCAATGACGTGCAATCCATACTGGGCCTAACACCGTCTGAGCCTGCCTCATGCTGTATAGACATATATTTTGAATGTGTACGCTATCCATACATGTTATCCGGGGATACGGTACCCCTTCTAACCTTTGTGCAATGACGTGCAATCCATACTGGGCCTAACACCGTCTGAGCCTGCCTCATGCTGTATAGACATATATTTTGAATGTGTACGCTATCCATACATGTTATCCGGGGATACGGTACCCTTTCTAACCTTTGTGCAATGACGTGCAATACATACTGGGCCTAACACCGTCTGAGCCTGCCTCATGCTGTATAGACATATATTTTGAATGTGTACGCTATCCATACATGTTATCCAGGGATACGGTACCCTTTCTAACCTTTGTGCAATGACGTGCAATCCATACTGGGCCTAACACCGTCTGAGCCTGCCTCATGCTGTATAGACATATATTTTGAATGTGTACGCTATCCATACATGTTATCCAGGGATACGGTACCCTTTCTAACCTTTGTGCAATGACGTGCAATCCATACTGGGCCTAACACCGTCTGAGCCTGCCTCATGCTGTATAGACATATATTTTGAATGTGTACGCTATCCATACATGTTATCCGGGGATACGGTACCCTTTCTAACCTTTGTGCAATGACGTGCAATCCATACTGGGCCTAACACCGTCTGAGCCTGCCTCATGCTGTATAGACATATATTTTGAATGTGTACGCTATCCATACATGTTATCCGGGAATACGGTACCCCTTCTAACCTTTGTGCAATGACGTGCAATCCATACTGGGCCTAACACCGTCTGAGCCTGCCTCATGCTGTATAGACATATATTTTGAATGTGTACGCTATCCATACATGTTATCCGGGGATACGGTACCCCTTCTAACCTTTGTGCAATGACGTGCAATCCATACTGGGCATAACACCGTCTGAGCCTGCCTCATGCTGTATAGACATATATTTTGAATGTGTACGCTATCCATTCATGTTAACCAGGGATACGGTACCCTTTCTAACCTTTGTGCAATGACGTGCAATCCATACTGGGCCTAACACCGTCTGAGCCTGCCTCATGCTGTATAGACATATATTTTGAATGTGTACGCTATCCATACATGTTATCCGGGGATACGGTACCCTTTCTAACCTTTGTGCAATGACGTGCAATCCATACTGGGCCTAACACCGTCTGAGCCTGCCTCATGCTGTATAGACATATATTTTGAATGTGTACGCTATCCATACATGTTATCCGGGGATACGGTACCCCTTCTGACCTTTGTGCAATGACGTGCAATCCATACTGGGCCTAACATCGTCTGAGCCTGCCTCATGCTGTATAGACATATATTTTGAATGTGTACGCTATCCATACATGTTATCCGGGGATACGGTACCCCTTCTAACCTTTCTGCAATGACGTGTAATCCATACTGGGCCTAACACCGTCTGAGCCTGCCTCATGCTGTATAGACATATATTTTGAATGTGTACGCTATCCATACATGTTATCCGGGGATACGGTACCCCTTCTAACCTTTGTGCAATGACGTGCAATCCATACTGGGCCTAACACCGTCTGAGCCTGCCTCATGCTGTATAGACATATATTTTGAATGTGTACGCTATCCATACATGTTATCCAGGGATACGGTACCCTTTCTAACCTTTGTGCAATCCATACTGGGCCTAACACCGTCTGAGCCTGCCTCATGCTGTATAGACATATATTTTGAATGTGTACGCTATCCATACATGTTATCCGGGGATACGGTACCCCTTCTAACCTTTGTGCAATGACGTGCAATCCATACTGGGCCTAACACCGTCTGAGCCTGCCTCATGCTGTATAGACATATATTTTGAATGTGTACGCTATCCATACATGTTATCCGGGGATACGGTACCCTTTCTAACCTTTGTGCAATGACGTGCAATCCATACTGGGCCTAACACCGTCTGAGCCTGCCTCATGCTGTATAGACATATATTTTGAATGTGTACGCTATCCATACATGTTATCCAGGGATACGGTACCCTTTCTAACCTTTGTGCAATGACGTGCAATCCATACTGGGCCTAACACCGTCTGAGCCTGCCTCATGCTGTATAGACATATATTTTGAATGTGTACACTATCCATACATGTTATCCGTGGATACGGTACCCCTTCCAACCTTTGTGCAATGACGTGCAATCCATACTGGGCCTAACACCGTCTGAGCCTGCCTCATGCTGTATAGACGTATATTTTGAATGTGTACGCTATCCATACATGTTATCCGGGGATACGGTACCCCTTCTAACCTTTGTGCAATGACGTGCAATCCATACTGGGCCTAACACCGTCTGAGCCTGCCTCATGCTGTATAGACATATATTTTGAATGTGTACGCTATCCATACATGTTATCCAGGGATACGGTACCCTTTCTAACCTTTGTGCAATGACGTGCAATCCATACTGGGCCTAACACCGTCTGAGCCTGCCTCATGCTGTATAGACATATATTTTGAATGTGTACGCTATCCATACATGTTATCCGGGGATACGGTACCCCTTCTAACCTTTGTGCAATGACGTGCAATCCATACTGGGCCTAACACCGTCTGAGCCTGCCTCATGCTGTATAGACATATATTTTGAATGTGTACGCTATCCATACATGTTATCCGGGGATACGGTACCCCTTCTAACCTTTGTGCAATGACGTGCAATCCATACTGGGCCTAACACCGTCTGAGCCTGCCTCATGCTGTATAGACGTATATTTTGAATGTGTACACTATCCATACATGTTATCCGGGGATACGGTACCCCTTCTAACCTTTGTGCAATGACGTGCAATCCATACTGGGCCTAACACCGTCTGAGCCTGCCTCATGCTGTATAGACATATATTTTGAATGTGTACGCTATCCATACATGTTATCCAGGGATACGGTACCCTTTCTAACCTTTGTGCAATGACGTGCAATCCATACTGGGCCTAACACCGTCTGAGCCTGCCTCATGCTGTATAGACATATATTTTGAATGTGTACGCTATCCATACATGTTATCCAGGGATACGGTACCCTTTCTAACCTTTGTGCAATCACGTGCAATCCATACTGGGCGTGAGAACGGCTGGCGAGCTGTTAAGCAAGCTACAGCACCTGTCCAGACAAGTACAGGGATTCCCTAGCGAGGAGACTTATTTGATTGTTTTCTATGTTGGGACAGCAATTTTTGGGGAGCACTATACTCTGGAGAATGATAGATGGGGCCCACCATACACTGGAACATTCCAAAGGTGGACATCAGACACTGGAGCAGCATTTACAGGGCCCATTATACACTAGAGCATTAGAAATGGGGCCCATTATGTTTGGAGCATTATTTGGGCCCATAAGACAGTGGAGCTTCATCCATGGGGACCAACATATACTGTAGCATTATGTGGAGCTCATCATATACTGTTTCAAACATTATATGGGACCAATGATTTTGTATGGAGAAATAGATGGGCCTCGTCATGAGATGTAAAAAGTGAGGTATTTTTCATTGTACTATACCGCTATTTCTCTGCCGTATCGGAGCATGATGAGTTGTGGTATGTGTTAAAGGGGCGCTCTTTCGCCCAGGGCACATGAAAACCTGCCGCCAGCCCTCCCCCCCCACAAATTTAGCCAAATAACCCCCATTTTTCAGTGCGTAACTTGTATTATGAAGTTAATTAAGGTTGACAAGCTTAAGTAAGAAGAATTGATGCTTTTGGCATTCAAATGGGCACTGTAGGTGTGTTTCCTGTCCTCCTCTCACTGCCGACTTTTATTCCCCATTGACTTACATTGGGTTTCGTGTTTCGGGACGACCCCGACTTTTCCCTATAATCGGACGATCTTGCTCGACCCGACTTTTGGAAAAGTCGGGTTTCACGAAACAAAACGCGACCCTAAAAAAGCAAAAGTCGCTCAACTCTAGTTAGCAGGTGTTCAGGAATAAGAACACTAAGCCACCCCTTTTTTACTTTTCTGCCTATCTTTATCAGTCTACCAAGATGAAGAAGGCAGGGAGTAAGACACGTGGTCGTGGCCGTGGAGTTTCAGCAGGGAGAGCACGGGGGGATTCAGCAGGGAGAGGACGTGGGGATTCGGTATCTGCTGCGGCCACCAGGGACCCGGCATCCCCCACTTTTACCAGGCAACAGTCCTTCATGCGCAGCTTTGTAGGACCTCGCCGTACCCCACTGCTGCGTGACGAACAAATTGAAGCCGTTGTCGGATGGATGGCAGCTAACGCATCCACTTCAATGACTTCCGCATCCTCCCAAGGCCAGAGCACTGAAGAGCAACCATCTGTCTCTTCACCACCTGCCAAATTGCCCAGGCAGTCTGAGAGCCCTGGACAGGAGCCATCTCAATCTTTACTTCTGTTCTCAGAATCTGTTGGCTTGGAAAGAGGTGGCCAGCCAAGCAGCATTCTAGAGCGTGAAGAAGAGGGAGTATGCAGTGATGCGCAACTGCTTTGTCCCTCTGAATCTGAAGAGGCGGGTGGGCCAGTGCCTATGGTCAGCACACCTCAGTATGCATCAGATGATGATGAGACTCAGTTGCCAATTTCTGGTGCGTACGGTGCTGGCGAGACAACCCAGGACCAGCCGGTGCTTGAAGAGGGGAGTGGAGATGATGAGGTTCTTGACCCATCATGGCGTCAGCCACAGGAAGGTGGTGGGAGCAGCTCTGAGGAAGAGATTCCCCGAACGGCCAAAAGAGGAGGGAGAGGGCGGGGGGCAGACTTGGTTGCCTGTAGCCTCCACTTTGGCACCCGTGAGGAGCAATCCTCTTCCAAAACACAAAATGGGCGCTCCCAGGACTTGCAGTGCGTGGTCTTTTTTTGACACAGCTGCAGATGACATTTGCTTTGTCAAATGCAAGCTGTGTCATCAGAAAGTGAAACGAGGGAAAAATGTGACCAACCTCAATACCACAAATATGTGGAAACATGTGCGTACCAAGCACGAGGTGGAGTTACACAGGCACACTGAAGATGTAGGCCAACCTTCAGCAGCACCTACCACCTCTTCAGCTCGTGTTGGGGCCTCTTCCTCCAGCTCACACACAGCTGGTTCGGCTTCCTCACTGGAACGCCATGGAAGAACCACTGCCACTATTGTCCAGAGACCCAGTGAAATTCCACCCACTGAACCACGTTCGCAGTCATCAGCACACTCCCAGGCCACTCACCAGCAATCGGTAGCACAGGCATGGGAGAAAAAGCGGCCATACTCGGCAAACCATCCCCGAGCACTGGCTCTGAATGCCGGCATTGCCAAACTACTGGCCCTTGAGATGCTGTCATTCAGGCTGGTGGAGGCTGACACCTTCCGGAACTTTATGTCATTGGCAGTTCCACAATACAATGTGCCCAGCCGCTTTTATTTCAGCAGGCAAGCTGTCCCTGCCCTGCAGCAAAAGCATGTGGAGGGAAAAATTAAAAATGCGCTACTAAATGCCGTCAGTAGCAAGGTCCACCTGACCACCGATGCGTGGACCAGTAGCCATGGACAGTGACGATACCTTTCCCTCACTGCCCATTGGGTCAATGTTGTGGAGCCGGGTACAGATCTGGAGAGTGGCTCTGTACGTATTCTGCCAACTCCAAGGATTGCAGGAATGCAGTCTGTACATATTGAGTCCTCCTCCTACTCTAGTTCCTCGGAATCAGCACTGCGTGAGCCTGTTAGGCCAGATATGAGCACAGGTGTGGCCAAACGTCAACACGCCATCCTTAAATTAATTTCTTTGGGGAATCGGAGCCACACAGCACAGGAGCTCTGGAATGCCATCAAGCAGGAGAGCGATGTGTGGTTTGTGCCAGCGAATCTCCAGCCAGGTTTGGTAGTGAGTGACAATGGCCGAAATCTAGTGGCAGCTCTGGACCTAGGCAACCTCACTCACATACCATGTCTGGCACACGTGCTCAATTTGGTCGTGCAGAGCTTTCTGAGGGACTATCCGGATCTTGATGCACTGCTGCACAAGGTTTGCCTAGAGTGTGCTCACTTGCGGCGTTCCAGCATGGCAAGATCGCGCATTGCATCTCTGCAACGCCGATTCCGCCTGCTAGAACATCGCATCATATGTGACCTCCCCACCAGGTGGAATTCAACGTTACATATGTTGGAGCGGTTGTGTGAGCAGCAGGCAGCAGTAATGGAGTACCAGCTGCATCAGGCGCAAACAAGTCGCACTGTGCGCCGGACACACTTCACCACCACTGAGTGGGCCACTATGAGGGACATCTGCCAAGTTTCGCGTGCCTTCGATGACTCCACGCGGATGGCCAGTGCAGATGATGCACTAATCAGCATGACTGTCCCCCTCATCTGTCTGCTTCAAAAAACCTTACAAGCACTAAGTGAGGAGGTTTTTGAAGAGGTCGAGGATGAGCAGTCAGAAATGCCATCTGCTTCTGGCAAGTCTGCGCAACGTGTTTCCACACAAAGGCCCAGGCAGGGGACAATTAGTGAGGAGGATGACGAGGAGTCAATGGAGGAGGAGGAACACATCTCTCCAGAGGAGAGAGGTACACAAGGCTCTAGTAGTCAGTGTGTACAGCGAGGGTGGGGTGATGCTGAGCAGGCAGAGATGCTGCCTCAAGCTGGGGACAGCGTTTCCGGTCCAGTTGGCAGTCTGCAGCACATGGTTGATTTCATGCTGCAGTGCTTGTTAAATGACCGCCGCATCGCCAACATTCTCCACACGGCTGATTATTGGGTGTACACCCTCCTAGATCCTCGCTACCGGGACAACTTACAAAGCCTCATACCACAGTTGAACCGGGAGCGAAAAATGCGGGAGTACCAAGAAACACTTGTGCAGGCCATCATGTTCTCCATTCCCCCCACAAGTGTTGCTGGTAGTGCTTTTCAAAGCAGCCATGTGGGTAGAGGCAGTGGAGGAAGCTCTGCACAAAGAGATAGCAGAGGCAGTGCCGCAGGACAAGGCAAGGCCAGTATGGCCCAAATGTGGAAAAGTTTTGTGGGACCGCCACAAACGGCTACACCATCACAGACGGCTCCAGTCAGCAGGAGGCAACGTTTCCGTCAGATGGTGACAGACTACTTGTCGTTCCCTGTTAGTGTTCTCCCAGACAGCTCTTCCCCGTTCAAGTATTGGGTCTCTAAGCTGGATACATGGCCAGAGCTTAGCCAGTATGCATTGGAGGTGCTGGCTTGCCCTACTGCCAGTGTATTATCGGAACGTGTCTTTAGTGCTGCAGGTGGTGTGGTAATAGACCGTCGCACGCGACTATCCGCCGATAATGTTGACCGGCTTACTTTTGTGAAAATGAACAAGGCCTGGATCTCACCTGAATTTGCCAGTCCTCTTCCAGAATAAATAATTGGCTGGCAACAGGATCCAGGTCTCCTGTTGTGTTCATGTTTCTATGACCTGAACTTTATTTCCTGGGCTACAGCAACGCTCGTTGTTGCTCAGAAGTGCTGTCCGCACAGATAAAACACTCGCTCGTGTGTAAGTGGGGTTCGGTAACATCAGCTGATCCCCTGCTGTGTGTACGGCAAACTCTCCTGCTGCCTTCAACTTCTGACTACCTCTGATTTAATATGTTCTCTGATTTGCCCTCTGTCTCCACTCTGTTTTGAGTATTTCCTCCGGCCTACAACACCGCCTGTTTCTGCTCTCAAGTGCCGTCTGCACAATCCACACTTGTTCCTGTGGTACCTGGGTCCTGTAACATCTGCTCATCTCCAGAGTTGAGCACGGCAATGTCTCCTGCTTTGTCTACATTCCCACTACTTGTAGTGGAAATGTGGACAGAGCAGGAGACATTGCCTGACTCACCTCTAGGGAGAAGCTGCTGTTACAGAACCCCAGTAACACAGGAACAAGTGTGGGTTGTGCAGACGGCATTTCAGAGCAGCAACTGGCGTGGTTGGAAGCCAGAGGAAATACTCGAAACAGAGTGAAGACAGAGGCCTAATTGGAGTACGTTGACAGTAGTAGTCTAGAAACAATCGCAAACTGCCACCAAGTAGGCCTCGGCCTACTACCTGATTTTCCCTGGGCTCCGACACCGCCAGTTGGTGCTCAGAAGTGCTGTCCGCACAGACAAAACACTCGCTCATGTGTAAGTGGGGTTCGGTAACGTCAGCTGATCCCCTGCTGTGTGTATGGCAAAGTGTCCTGCTCCCTCCACAGTCAAACAACCTCAGATTTACACCTGGCTCCAAGTAGGCCT
Source organism: Dendrobates tinctorius (assembly GCF_039654945.1). Taxonomy (NCBI): domain Eukaryota; kingdom Metazoa; phylum Chordata; class Amphibia; order Anura; family Dendrobatidae; genus Dendrobates; species Dendrobates tinctorius. The sequence continues at coordinate 54,580,655 of NW_027361703.1, forward strand.
CGGCCTACTACCTCATTTTCCCTGGGCTCCGACAACGCCAGTTGGTGCTCGGAAGTGCTGTCCACACAGAAAAACACACTCGTTCATGTGAAAGTGGGGTTCGGTAACGTCAGCTGATCCCCTGCTGTGTGGAGGGCAAACTGCTGCTGCCTCCAAATTTTAGCTAATTCAGATTTAAACATTCTCTGATTTGGCCTCTGTCTCCACTCTGTCTCTAGTATTTCCCCTGACCTCCAACACTGCCAGTTCCTGCTCACAGTTGCCGTCCACGCATTCCACACTTATTCCTGGTGTTCTGTAACGTGAGCTGATCCCCCAATGTGTGTCCGGCACTGTCTCCTGCGCTGTCCACCTTCCCACTGCAAGTGGTGGGAAAGTGGACAGAGCAGGAGACATTGGCAGACAAACATCAGGGGATCTGCTGACATTACAGAACACCAGTAACACAGGAACACGTGTGGATTGGGCAGACGGCTACTGTACGCATAAACTGGCGGTGTTAGTAGTCACGTGAAATCCTGGAAACAGAGTGGAGACAGATGCCTAATTGGAGCACGTTGACAGTCTGTTGTAGCCTACAAACAATCTAAAACTGCCACCAAGTAGGCCTCGGCCTGCACCCTGGTTCTCCCTGGGCTCCAACAATGCTAGTTGGTGCTCAGAAGTGCTGTCCACACAGAAAAACACACTCGTTCATGTGAAAGTGGGGGTCAGTAACGTCAGCTGATCCCCTGCTGTGTGGAGGGCAAAGTGTCCTGCTCCCTCCAAAGTCAAAATACCTCAGCTTTACACCTGGCTCCTAGTAGGCCTCGGCCTGCACCATGATTGTCCCTGGGTTCCAACAACGCTAGTTGGTGCTCGGAAGTGCTGTCCACACAGAAAAACACACTCGTTCATGTGAAAGTGGGGTTCGGTAACGTCAGCTGATCCCCTGCTGTGTGGAGGTCAAAGTGTCCTGCTCCCTCCAAAGTCAAAATACCTCAGCTTTATACCTGGCTCCTAGTAGGCCTCGGCCTGCACCTTGATTGTCCCTGGGCTCCAACACCGCCAGTTGGTGCTCGGAAGTGCTGTCCACACAGAAAAACACACTCGTTCACGTGAAAGTGGGGTTCAGTAACGTCAGCTGATCCCCTGCTGTGTGGAGGGCAAACTGCTGCCGCCTCCAAATTGTAACTACTTCAGATTTAAACATTCTCTGATTTGGCCTCTGTCTCCACTCTGTCTCTAGTATTTCCCCTGACCTCCAACACAGCCAGTTCTTGCTCACAGTTGCCGTCCACGCATTCCACACGTGTTCCTGTGTTACTGGGGTTCTGTAACGTCAGCAGATCCCCCAATATGTGTCCACCACTGTCTCCTGCGCTGTCCACCTTCCCACTGCAAGCGGTGGGAATGTGGACAGAGCAGGAGACAGTGGCAGACACACATCAGGGGATCTGCTGACATTACAGAATCCCAGTAACACAGCAACACGTGTGGATTGGGCAGACGGCTGCTGTACACAAACTGGCGGTGTTGGTGGTCACGTGAAATCCTGGAAACAGAGTGGAGACAGATGCCTAATTGGAGCACATTGACAGTCTGTTGTAGCCTACAAACAATCTAAAACTACCACCAAGTAGGCCTCGGCCTACACCATGATTGTCCCTGGGCTCCAATAACGCCAGTTGGTGCTCGGCAGTGTCTTTGGCACGGGGACTCCCTGTTGCCCAGCCTGGTTCCAGCACGCCTGCTGTTTCCGGGTAGTGTCAAGGTCACTAAGCCACCAATCCGTTGTCCTGTCGTCTTGCGGCCGGGTTAGCCGACTCTACGGTGCCTGCAGTTTAGGTGACTCCTATGTGGGCTGCGGGAACTGGCACTGAAGGCTGGATCCGTAGTGCCAATGGGACATGGACCCCCTGTAGGACTGTGGGTTTCGGTAACTGCGGCCGGCTTGCGGCCTGGCTACTTTGCTTTCAATGGGTACCTTCCGCTACCCACCCGGGTTCCAGCACTGTCTGCTGGTTCTCGCCAGAGCCTTTGGCCTAGGTGCCTCCATCTCGGTATCCGAGGTCCAGCACCGTCAGCTGGTCCTTGGTAGTGCTTTCTAGCACAGGTACCTCCTGCTTAGTAACCATGGTCCAGCACCGCCAGCTGTTCCTCGGTAGTGCCATTGGCTCTTGTAGCTTTTGCTACCCATCTGGGTTCCAGCACCGTCACCTGGTTCTCGGCAGTGTCTTTGGCACGGGGACTCCCTGTTGCCCAGCCTGGTTCCAGCACGCCTGCTGTTTCCGGGTAGTGTCAAGGTCACTATGCCACCAATCCGTTGTCCTGTCATCTTGCGGCCGGGTTAGCCGACTCTACGGTGCCTGCAGTTTAGGTGACTCCTATGTGGGCTGCGGTAACTGGCACTGAAGGCTGGATCCGTAGTGCCAATGGGACATGGACCCCCTGTAGGACTGTGGGTTTCGGTAACTGCGGCCGGCTTGCGGCCTGGCTACTTTGCTTTCAATGGGTACCTTCTGCTACCCACCCGGGTTCCAGCACTGTCTGCTGGTTCTCGCCAGAGCCTTTGGCCTAGGTGCCTCCATCTCAGTATCCGAGGTCCAGCACCGTCAGCTGGTCCTTGGTAGTGCTTTCTAGCACAGGTACCTCCTGCCTAGTAACCGTGGTCCAGCACCGTCAGCTGTTCCTCGGTAGTGCCATTGGCTCTTGTAGCTTTTGCTACCCATCTGGGTTCCAGCACCGTCACCTGGTTCTCGGCAGTGTCTTTGGCACGGGGACTCCCTGTTGCCCAGCCTGGTTCCAGCACGTCTGCTGTTTCTGGGTAGTGTCAAGGTCACTATGCCACCAATCCGTTGTCCTGTCGTCTTGCGGCCGGGTTAGCCGACTCTATGGTGCCTGCAGTTTAGGTGACTCCTATGTGGGCTGCGGGAACTGGCACTGAAGGCTGGATCCGTAGTGCCAATGGGACATGGACCCCCTGTAGGACTGTGGGTTTCGGTAACTGCGGCCGGCTTGCGGCCTGGCTACTTTGCTTTCAATGGGTACCTTCTGCTACCCACCCGGGTTCCAGCACTGTCTGCTGGTTCTCGCCAGAGCCTTTGGCCTAGGTGCCTCCATCTCGGTATCCGAGGTCCAGCACCGTCAGCTGGTCCTTGGTAGTGCTTTCTAGCACAGGTACCTCCTGCCTAGTAACCGTGGTCCAGCACCGTCAGCTGTTCCTCGGTAGTGCCATTGGCTCTTGTAGCTTTTGCTACCCATCTGGGTTCCAGCACCGTCACCTGGTTCTCGGCAGTGTCTTTGGCACGGGGACTCCCTGTTGCCCAGCCTGGTTCCAGCACGCCTGCTGTTTCCGGGTAGTGTCAAGGTCACTATGCCACCAATCCGTTGTCCTGTCGTCTTGCGGCCGGGTTAGCCGACTCTACGGTGCCTGCAGTTTAGGTGACTCCTATGTGGGCTGCGGGAACTGGCACTGAAGGCTGGATCTGTAGTGCCAATGGGACATGGACCCCCTGTAGGACTGTGGGTTTCGGTAACTGCGGCCGGCTTGCGGCCTGGCTACTTTGCTTTCAATGGGTACCTTCTGCTACCCACCCGGGTTCCAGCAATGTCTGCTGGTTCTCGCCAGAGCCTTTGGCCTAGGTGCCTCCATCTCAGTATTGAAGTCCAGCTCCGTCAGCTGGTCCTTGGTAGTGCTTTTTAGCACAGGCACCTTCTGCTTAGTAACTGTGGTCCAGCACCGTCAGTTGGTCCTCGGTAGTGCCATTGGCTCTTGTTCCTTCTGCTACCCATCCGGGTGCCAGCACTGTCTGCTGGTTCTCGCCACAGGCTTTGGCCTAGGTGCCTCCATCTCGGTATCAGAGGTCCAGCACCGTCAGCTGGTCCTTGGTAGTGCTTTTTAGCACAGGTACCTTCTGCTTAGTAACCGTGGTCCAGCACCGTCAGTTGGTCCTCGGTAGTGCCATTGGCTCTTGTTCCTTCTGCTACCCATCCGGGTGCCAGCACTGTCTGCTGGTTCTCGCCACAGCCTTTGGCCTAGGTGCCTCCATCTCGGTATCCGAGGTCCAGCACCGTCAGCTGGTCCTTGGTAGTGCTTTTTAGCACAGGTACCTTCTGCTTAGTAACCGTGGTCCAGCACCGTCAGTTGGTCCTCGGTAGTGCCATTGGCTCTTGTTCCTTCTGCTACCCATCCGGGTGCCAGCACTGTCTGCTGGTTCTCGCCACAGCCTTTGGCCTAGGTGCCTCCATCTCGGTATCCGAGGTCCAGCACCGTCAGCTGGTTCTTGGTAGTGCTTTTTAGCACAGGTACCTTCTGCTTAGTAACCGTGGTCCAGCACTGTCAGTTGGTCCTCGGTAGTGCCATTGGCTCTTGTTCCTTCTGCTACCCATCCGGGTGCCAGCACTGTCTGCTGGTTCTCGCCAGTTTCTCAGCCTTCTTGTATCTTCTGCTACATTTCCAAGATCAAGCTTTTTGAAATTGTCTTTGGTAATCCTTATTGATCTCCATGACGATGACCCTGATGATGATGACCCTGAAGACCACACAAAGAAGACCAGAAATATGACCCTAAATAATAAGACCAAGAGGACAAAGAACATGAAGACAACCACCAAGTTACAGAACAAAAGACAGAAGAACAAGAAGCAGAAGCAAAAGCAGAAGAACAGAAAGCAGAAGAACATTAAGCATAAGACAAAAAATCAGCATAGAAGAAATCAAAATTATAAGCAGAAGACTAAGCAGTAAATGGGGGTGAGTCCGTTCCTCCTCGTGGTGCCCCTGGAAAATGCCTGCTGCTGCAGGCCAAACTGAACGCGGACAAATCCTGTTGTAAATCTTTTGTGACAGGCAGAACGTAAGGTGTAATCTTATAACTTTTATAGATAAGTACTACAGGAATGCCTGTCACCATAAGAAAATGAAGAAAAAGAAGAATAGGAAGGAGATGAAGAAATAGCATATGAAAATTAACTAGATGTGTATTTCCTGAAGGAAGTACAGATAGTGGTTTGAAATGGTGCCCAGGCTGCCCCTTTAAGAGAGACGTGCCTGATGCCCCTGCAAGACTTTCAACTCAGGATCCATTTTAACTGTGGGTGCCTCTCAGGGGCCACTTTGGCCTCAGGGTCTGATTTTGTGGGTGGGGCCCCTCAGGGTCCGATTTGGTGTGTGGGGCCCCTCAGGGTCCGATTTTGTGGCCGGGGCCCCTCAGGGTCCGATTTTGTGGCCGGAACCCCTCAGAGTCTGATTTTGTGGGTGGGCCCCTCAGGGTCCAATTTTGTGGCCAGGGCCCCTCAGGGTCTGATTTGGTGTGTGGGGCCCCTTAGGGTCCGATTTTGTGGCCGGGGCCCCTCAGGGTCTGATTTTGTGGCCGGGGCCCCTCAGGGTCTGATTTGGTGGGTGGGGCCTCTTAGGATCCGATGTGGTGGGCGGGGCCCCTCAGGGTCCGATTTTGTGGCCGGGGCCCCTCAGGGTCCAATTTTGTGGTCGGGGCCCCTCAGGGTCCAATTTTGTGGCCGGAACCACTCAGGGTCCGATTTAGTGGGTGGGGCCCCTCAGGGTCCGATTTGTTGGGCGGGGCCACTCTTAGTCCGATTTAGTGGGTGGGGCCCCTCAGGGTCCGATTTTGTGACTGGGGCCCCTCTGGGTTCAATTTTGTGGCCTGGGTCTCTCAGGGTCCGATTTTGTGGCCGGGGACCCTCAGGGTCCGATTTTGTGGCCGGGGCCCCTCAGGGTCCGATTTTGTGGTTGGGGCCCCTCAGGGTCCGATTTTGTGGTTGGGGCCCCTCAGGGTCTGGTTTTGTGGTTGGGGGCCCTCAGGGTCCGATTTTGTGGCCGGGGCCCTTGAGGGTCTGATTTTGTGGTTGGAGCCCCTCAGGGTCTGATTTTGTGGCCGGCGCCCCTCTGGGTTCAATTTTGTAGCCGGGGTCTCTCAGGGTCCAATTTTGTGGTTGGAGCCCCTCAGGGTCCGATTTTGTGGCCGGGGCCCCTCAGGGTCCGGTTTTGTGGGCGGGGCCCTTCAGGGTCCGATTTTGTGGGCGGGGCCCCTCAGAGTCTGATTTTGTGGGCGGGGCCCCTCAGTCTGATTTTGTGGGCGAGGCCCCTCAGGGTCCGATTTCGTGGGCGGGGCCCCTCAGGGTCGGATTTCGTGGGCGGGGCCCCTCATGGTTTGATTTTGTGGCCGGGGCCCCTCAGGGTCCGATTTTGTGGGTGGTGCCCCTCAGGGTCCGATTTTGTGGGTTGGGCTCAGGGTCCGATTTTGTGACTGGGGTCCCTCTGGGTTCGATTTTGTGGCCGGGGTCTATCAGGGTCCGATTTTGTGGTCGGGGCCCCTCAGGGTCCGAGTTAGTGTTTGGGGCCCCTCAGGGTCCGATTTTGTGGTTGGGGCCCCTCAGGGTCCGATTTTGTGGCCGGGGCCCCTCAGGGTCTGATTTAGTGGTTGGGGCCCCTCAGGGTCTGATTTGGTGGGCGGGGCCCCACATGGCCCGATTTGGTGGGCGGGGCCCCTCAGGGTCCGATTTCTTGGGGCGGGGCCCCTCAGGGTCCGATTTGGTGGGCGGGGCCCCTCAGGGTCTGATTTGGTGAGCACAGCCCCTCAGAGGTCGATTTGGTGGGCGGGGCCCCTCAGGGTCCAATTTGGTGGGTTGGGCCCCTCAGGGTCCAATTTGGTGGGCGGGGCCCCTCAGAAACCGATTTGCTGGGCGGGGCCCCTCAGAAACCGATTTGCTGGGCGGGGCCCCTCAGAGTTCAATTTGGTGAGCGGGGCCCCTCAGGGTCCGATTTGGTGAGCGGGGCCCCTCAGGATCCGATTTGGTGGGTGGGGCCCCTCAGAGTCCGATTTTGTGGCTGGGGCCCCTCAGGGTCTCATTTTGTGGGTGGGGACCCTCAGGGTCCGATTTTGTGTCCGGGGCCCCTCAGGGTCCGATTTTGTGGTTGAGGCCCTTCAGAATCCGATTTGGTGGGCGGGGCCCCTCAGCGTCCGATTTGGTGAGCGGGGCCCCTCTGAGTTCGATTTTGTGAGAACGGCCCCTCAGGGTCCGATTTGGTGGGCTGGGCCCCTCAGGGTCCGATTTGGTGGGCGGGGTCCCTCATGGTTTGATTTGGTGGGCGGGGGCCACTCTGGGTCTGATTTGGTGAGCGGGGCCCCTCAGCGTCCGATTTGGTGAGCGGGGCCCCTGAGTTTGATTTTGTGAGCACGGCCCCTCAGGGCCCGATTTGGTGGGCTGGGCCCCTCAGGGTCCGATTTGGTGGGCGGGGCCCCTCATGGTTTGATTTGGTGGGCGGGGGCCACTCTGGGTCTGATTTGGTGAGCGGGGCCCCTCAGGGTCCGATTTTGTGGTTGGGGTCCCTCAGGGTCTGATTTTGTGGGTCGGGACCCTCAGGGTCCGATTTTGTGTCCGGGGCCCCTCAGGGTCCGATTTTGTTGTTGGGGCCCCCTCAGAATCCGATTTGGTGGGCGGGGCCCCTCAGGGTCTGATTTGGTGAGCGGAGTCCCTCAGAGTTCGATTTGGTGAGCGGGGCCTCTCAGGGTCCAATTTGGTGGGTGGAGCCCCTCAGGGTCCAATTTGGTGGGCGGGGCCCCTCAGGGTCCGATTTTGTGGGTGGGGGCCCTCAGGGTCCGATTTTGTGGCTGGGGCTCCTCAGGGTCCGATTTTGGGGCCCGGACCCCTCAGGGTCTGATTTTGTGGCCGGGTCTACTCAGGGTCCGATTTTGAGGGCGGGGCCCCTTAGGGTCCTATTTTGTGGTTGGGGCCCCTCAGGGTCTGATTTTGTGTCCGGGTCTACTCAGGGTCCGATTTTGAGGGCGGGGCCCCTCAGGGTCCGATTTGGTGGGCGGGGCCCCTCTGGGTTCGATTTTGTGGCCGGGGTCTCTCAGGGTCCGATTTTGTGGCCGGGGTCTCTCAGGGTCCGATTTTGTGGCCGGGGCCCCTCAGTGTCCGATTTTGTGGTTGGGGCCCCTCAGGGTGCGATTTTGTGGGTGGGGCCCCTCAGGGTCCGATTTTGTGGGTGGGACCCCTCAGGGTCCGATTTGGTGGGTGGGGCCACTCTGGGTCTGATTTGGTGGGCGGGGCCAATGGGTCTGATTTGATGGGCGGGGACACTCTGGGTCCAATTTGGATGCCAGGGTTGCTCAGCCTCCTTTTTGTAGGCCAGGGTCTATCAGCCTCCGATTTGGAGCCTTGGGTCACTCAGCTTTCGATTTGGCGCGCCAGCCCTTTAAGACTCATTTTGGTGTGCCGGCTCTTTAAGAATCACTTTGGCGCGTCGGCCCTTTAAGAGCCAGGGAGGCTCACTGGGCTTCTAAATCCACTTTGGCGCACATTCTCTCTCAGGGGCATACGTCATGTGATGAAGCTAGATTTGCATTTGTGCTGTGGGTTTTGCTTTAAGAGCTGATATTATGTGGCAGAAGCTCTGTCTTGGAGAGGTCATGTGACGTTCGTAGGCGTTGGCATGGTAACTGGGTCTGCCTGAGGGGCCCCTCAGGGTCCGATTTTGTAGTTGGGGCCCCTCAGGGTGCGATTTTGTGGGTGGGGCCCCTCAGGGTCCGATTTTGTGGCCGGGGCCCCTCAGGGTCCGATTTTGTGGGTGGGACCCCTCAGGGTCCGATTTGGTGGGTGGGGCCACTCTGGGTCCGATTTTGTGGTTGGGGCCCCTCAGGGTCCGATTTTGTGGTTGGGGCCCCTCAGGGTCCGGTTTTGTGGTTGGGGCCCCTCAGGGTCCGGTTTTGTGGCCGGAGCCCCTCAGGGTCCGATTTCGTGGACGGGGCCCCTCAGGGTCCGATTTTGTGGCTGGGGCCCCTCAGGGTCCGATTTTGTGGCCGGGGCCCCTCAGGGTCCGATTTTGTGGTTGGGCCGCTCAGGGTCCGATTTTGTGGCCGAGGCCCCTCAGGGTCCGATATTGTGGCCGAGGCCCCTCAGGGTCCGATTTTGTGGGTGGGGCCCCTCAGGGTCCGATTTTGTAGGTTGGGCCCCTCAGGGTCCGAATTTGTGGCCGGTGCCCCTCAGGGTCCGATTTTGTGGTTGGGGCCCCTCAGGGTCCGATTTCGTGGCCGGGGCCCCTCAGGGTCCGATTTCGTGGCCGGGGCCCCTCTGGGTCCGATTTTGTGGCTGGGGCCCCTCAGGGTCCGATTTTGTGGATGGGCCGCTCAGGGTCTGATTTTGTGGCCGGGGGCCTTCAGGTTCCGATTTTGTGGCCGGGGCCCCTCAGGGTCCGATTTTGTGGGTGGGGCCCCTCAGGGTCCGATTTTGTGGCCGGGGCCCCTCAGGGTCCGATTTTGTGGCTGGGTCTACTCAGGGTCCGATTTTGTGGGTGGGGCCCCTTAGGGTCTGATTTTGTGGGTGGAGCCCCCTGGGTCCATTTTGGTGGGTGGGGCCCCTCAGGGTCTGATTTGGTGGGCGGGGCCCCTCGGGGTCTGATTTGGTGGGCAGGGCTCCTCGGGGTCCAATTTGGTGGGCGTGGCCTCTCTCGGTCCGATTTAGTGGGCAGTGCCCCTCAGGGTCCGATTTGGAGGGCGGGGCCCCTCTGCTTCCGATTTGGTGGGCGGGGCCCTTCATGGTCCGATTTGGTGGGCGGGGTCACTCTGGGTCCGATTTGGTGGACGGAGCTCCTCAGGGTCTGATTTGGTGGGCAGGGCCCCTCTGGGTCCGATTTGGTGGTCGGGGCCCTTCAGGGTCCGATTTGGTGGGTGGGGCCACTTTGAGTCTGATTTGGTGGGCGGGGGCCCACAGTGTCCGATTTGGTGGGCTGTGCCACTCTGGGTCCGTTTTTGGTGGGCGGGGCCACTCTGGGTCCGATTTGGAGGCCAGGGTGGCTCAGCCTCCGATTTTAAGGCCGGGGTGGCTCAGCCTCCGATTTGGAGCCTGGGGTCACTCAGCTTTCGATTTGGCGCGTCGGCCCTTTAAGACTCATTTCAGTGAGGCGGCCCTTTAAGAATCACTTTGGCGTTTCGGCCCTTTAAGAGCCAGTTTGGCTCACTGGGCTTCTAAATACACTTTGGCGCACATTCTCTCTCAGGGGCATGTGTCATGTGATGAAGCTAGATTTGCATTTGTGCTGTGGGTTTCGCTTTAAGAGCTGATATTATGTGGTAGAAGCTCTGTTCTGGAGATGTCATGTGACGTTCGTAGGCGTTGGCATAGTAACTGGTTCTGCCTGCGCATATCAATGAGCTCAACTGCCATTTCAATCGCCTCAGGGCACATTTTGCCATTTCCCCATTCAAATGCATTGGAGACAATTCATTCCAATGACGGGAAAAATAATTTTCTAACGCAAATTGCGCAAAAACTACAAATCTGATCGACACGAAAAATACTTAGCACACCTCTCATGGACACTGGCTTCGAAACGACACCTCAACGGAGTCTGTGCGTGTAGCGGTTCGGGCTGTATTAATTGCGGAAATCAACTTAATAATAAGAAGAAGAAGAAGAAGAAGAATAAGTTAGCAGCGTTCGGATTACAATATAGTGGTTTTTTCAAACCACTATAATAAGTTAGCAGCGTTCGGATTACAATATAGTGTTTTTTTCAAACCACTATAATAATAGCTGAATAAGAAGAATATGAAGAATGGAAAAAAAAAATTAATGGGAAGAAGGTGAAGAAGAAGAAGATGAATAAGGTGAAGAAAAAGTTGATGAAAAAAATGCTACTGCTGCGGATCATGAAGGAGAAAGTGTGGGAGAAGTACAAAAGAAGGTGAAGAGCATGGAAGTTGCGAAACATACATATCTGACTAAATATAAAAAAGTTAACATAGTCAATATCTTTTTAACTCCGAACGTCTTGAAAAAAAAATTGGAATTAATGCTATGCCATGTGATTTGAATAAACCACTATGCTTTTAATGTCCCCTCCACCTCCCACAATACATTCTACATGATACTTATTTGTTTTCAATTATGTAGAATTAGCCAACAAGGAAATAAAGGCCTTTTTTTAATTCCGATACAGGAAGTCCCATTGACTTGAATGGGACTTCCGGTATCGGAATCGGCGATACCCGATATTTTTTTCGTATCGGGCGATACCATCCGATACGATATTTTTGGGTATCGAACGGTATCGCTCAACACTAGTCTTGATAAAACACAGTGGACCTACAGGAGCAGATGACATGGCTCCCCAAACAATCACGATGTTATGAATGAGTCACCGTAGGAGGCAAAAACAGAAATACTAGCTAAGTCCAGAAAACCAGAGAAGTTGGCAGCTATCGGATTGCAGACCCCTGAACCTAACAACAACAACTAGCAGTAGCCGTGGGGGGTTCCTACGGCGCCCTAGACCCATCGATCACAGCCGGAGAACTACATAGCCTAAAGACAGAAAGGGAAATCTATCATTATCATTCCAGGTAGTAAGGACCGCCCACTTTCGGAATTTTTGACAGTACAATTCTGCAGAATCGCGACCCTGGCTCAATGCCAACAGGGTCTTTTCAGCCTGATCAATAGCATTAGGTTCGTCATACAACAACCTCAAGGCTTGAAAAAATGCGTTCACATTAGACAGAATAGGCTCATCTGGTTTCAAAGAAAATGCCCAATCCTGGGGATCGCCACGCAGCAAAGAGATGACAATTTTAACCTGCTGCGCGGAGCTCCCTGACGAGTTAGGCTTCAAGGCAAAAAATAATTTACAATTATTTTCGAAATTCAAAAATTTAGACCGATCCCCAAAAAACACTTCAGGAGTAGGGATCTTTGGTTCAGCAGCATGTGAATGAGCAAGGTAGGCGGAAATTCCCCGCACTTCCGCAGCGAGCTGCTCCACACGATCAGACAATTGCTTTATCTCCATTGAGAGAAAAAAAATTCCCCCTACGGCCTCAGAGATATAGAGGAAAAAATAAAAAATATACACACTTTTTTTTTTTTTTTTACAATTCTTTCCTGCTATTGAGTACCCTAGGATCTGCGGTATGGCGGCTGATTCTGTTATGAATGAGTCACCGTAGGAGGTAAAAACAGAAATACTAGCTAAGTCCAGAAAACCAGAGAAGTTGGCAGCTATCGGATTGCAGACCCCTGAACCTAACAACAACAACTAGCAGTAGCCGTGGGGGGTTCCTATGGTGCCCTAGACCCCTCGATCACAGCCGGAGAACTACATAGCCTAAAGACAGAAAGGGAAATCTAAACTGCCCCAGAGCAGACCCCAAAGCAATAGGCAGCCCCCAACATATAATGACGGTGAAGCAAGATGAAAAAACACTCACACAGATAGAAAGATAGGCTGAGCAAATGATGGGGCCCAAGCTAACTAAATAGGACAGAATAGAAAAGCTGCTGTCTGCAATCCGCCAAAACCCTCTCAAAACAAGAGCCAACAAACTGATAGGGAAAAAAGCCCTGAAGATGCTAGGCTTCAAAAAGACTATATCAGTACTCAGGTATTTTCTGAAGACAGAGCAAAAAGGAATTAAGCTCACCCAGCAGGGGAAGGCAGAAATCCAGAAAAACAAGGCAAAAACAAAAACACAAATGCAAAAAGCAAAGCAGAAAACTTAGCTTTTTAGGAGCAGGAATCAGACTGGTCTCCTAGAATCCCTCAGAGAAATCACCCTCAAGGCAGAAGGGCGTCGGCTGCCTTATCTCCAGTCAGCAATTCCAGTAGCCCAGTCATCATCATTCTGCTCAGGTGCTTTGTTATCAGCCTCACTACCTTCCTTTACCAGAAGAGGGAGTTCATCAGACCTCAATGGTGAAGGGAAAAATGAACTCACAACACACCAATTGTAGAACACTAGACCTCAAGCGGTTTGAGTTGTTTGCCTCTCCATTCTTCCTCCAGACTATGGGACCTTGATTTCCAAATGAAATGCAAAATTAACTTCCTTGAGAGTGTGTCAATGACTGCCTTCCGGACATCTGTCAAGTCAGCAGTTTTCCCCATGATTGTGGAGCCTACTGAAACAGACTAAGGGACCTTGTTGTGAACTCATTTTCTGGTGTACCTCTGGTTTCTGGTGAGGGAGCTGGTTGTGCTGACAAAGGAGTTGTGAGTTCTCTTTCCGGGCTCCCTCTGGTGGTGGCAGGAGGTAATCAAGCTGATCTAATTAACAGAGACCTGCCACCTGATAATGAGGAAGAGGATTGGACATCTGGAGTCTGACTGGATTTAAGACAGCCGATTCCCTACTCCCATGCTCGTGATTTTTTCCTGCCTCCTGAGTTCTTAGTTTCCAGCTCAGTTCCTGCCTTCTCAAGCTAAGTTGTCTTTGCTAATGTTCACATTTGATTTGGTTTGGTCTATTCAGTTTTTTGTGAGGTCAGCCAACCCCGACTGGGGCTGTGCTGAATTTCCACTCTTATGTCACTGTATTTGCCAGTTTGCTTTTTGTCCCTTATTAGATTGGCCTCTTTTTGCTCTGTTCTCAGAATATGCCAGAGTGCTGACATAGTGGGAGAAGTCTAGTGACTTCAGGGTTTTTTTGCTATCAGAAGTGTTGGACATTTTTGCAGGGTTTTTTGGTGTGATTGCAGGCAGTATCTTTCCTTTCCTGTCCTTTCTAGTTAGTGTGGGCCCCATCGTTTGCTCAGCCTATTTTCCTACCTGTGTTCATGTTTTCATCTTATCTAACCGTCAATACATGTGTGGGGGCTGTCTATTCCTTTGGGGTCTGCTCTGGGGCAGTTTTAGATTTCCCCTTTTCTTGCTTAAGGCTTATTTAATACTTTGGCTGTGACGAGGCGTCTAGAATCATCGTAGGTACGCTCCACAGCTGCTGTCAGTTGTGTGGTTAGGATCAGGGGTCTGCAATCCGCATAGTTACCAACCTCTCTGGTTTTCTGTGACTTAGCTTGGTCTTGTTTTCCTCCTCGGTGACCCATTCATAACAAAATCACCAGCCATACCGCTGATTCTAGGGTACTCAAAAGCAGGAAAGAATTGTTAAAAAAAAATAAGTGTCAGAATTTTTTTTTATGTATTTTTTCCTCTTTTTCTCTGGGGCCGTAGGAGGATTTTTTCTCTAATGGAGATTAAGCAATTGTCTGATCGTGTGGAGCAGCTCGCTGCTGAAGTGCGGGGAATTTCTGCCTATCTCGCTCAGTCACACGCTGTTAAACCAAAGATCCCTATTCCTGATGTGTTTTCTGGGGATCGGTCTAAATTTTTGAATTTTAAGAATTGTAAATTATTTCTTGCATTGAAGCCTAACTGATCGGGGAGCTGTTCAGCAGGTTAAAATTGTCATCTCCCTGCTGCGCGGCAATCCTCAGGATTGGGCTTTTTCTCTGACACCTGAAAATCCTATTATGACTAATGTGGATGCATTTTTTCAAGCCTTGGGGTTGTTGTATGATGAACCAAATGCTATTGATCAAGCTGAGAAAACCCTATTGGCATTGAACAAGGGTCAGGATTCTGCAGTTATACTGTCAAAAATTCCGAAAGTGGGCGGTCCTTACTACATGGAATGAAGGTGCATTGGCAGCTCTCTTTCAGAAGGGGTTATCAGAGACCGTAAAAGATGCTATGGTGGGATTTGCTGTTCCCTCTGGTCTTGATGATTCTATGTCATTAGCCATTCAAGTTGATTGGCGTTTACGTGAACGTAAAACTACACGAAAGGCGTTGCCACCTTTTGAACAAACGTCTGAACCTATGCAATGTGATAGGATTTTGTCTAGGGCGCAATGTCGAGTTTAGAAGGCATAATAAGCTGTGTTTTTTCTGTGGAGTCGCCTCTCATACTATTTCTGTCTGCCCTAAACGAGAGAAACGATTTGCACACACATTTGCTGTGGGCAGTGTACAACCTAAGTTTCTTTTGGCAATTACTCTGATCTGCTCCTTATCCACATTTTCTGCTATGGCTTTTGTAGATTCTCAGGAGCAACTTTGAATCTGATGGATTTGGACTTTGCTAAACGTTGTAGGTTTCCTATGATACCTCTGCGGATGCCTATTCCTTTGAGGGGTATTGATGCTACTTCTTTGGCGGAGAATAAACTTCAGTTTTGGACCCAGGTGATAATGCGAGTTGCCCCAGACCACCAAGAAAATTGTACATTTTTGGTGCTGCACAATTTGCATGATACTATTGGTTCTGGGCTTCCCCTGGTTGCAAACTCATAATCCAGTTTTGTATTGGAAATCTGTGTCTGTGGTGAGTTGGGGTTGTCAGTGTGTTCTCAGGGACACTCCTGTTTTCTCCACCTCTCCTCAGTCTCATGATATTCCTGATTATTTGGCTGAATTTTCTGATGTATTTAGTGAGAGTAAGTCTGCGTCTTTGCCTCCTCATAGGAGTTATGACTGTGCAATTGAGTTGATGCCTGGGTGTAAATTTCCCAAGGGTCGGCTTTTCAACTTATCAGTACCCGAACATGATGCTATGCAATCCTATATTAAGGAGTCGTTGCAGAAGGGTTATATTAGACCATCCTCTTCACCCTTAGGTGCTGGGGGTTTTTTTGTGGCCAAGAAAGATGGTTCATTAAGACCTTGTATTGACTATCATTCCCTTAACAAGATGACGGTTAAATATCAGTACCAGTTACCCCTGTTTGATTCATTCTCCAGAGTTAAAAGTGCCTGCTGTTTACTAAGCTTGACCTCATGGGGCGTATAATCTTATCTGCATTAAGCATGGGGATGAATGGAAGACGGCGTTTAATACTCCGGAGGGACATTTTGAGTACCTGGTGATGCCTTTTGGGCTCACTAATGCCCCTTCTGTCTTCCAATCCTTTATGAATGATATTTTCTGGGACTTTGTGGATAAGTTTTTGATCAGCTATCTGGATGATATTTTGATCTTTTTCAGTGATTGGGATTCTCATGTGGAACATGTCCGGACTGTTCCGGATTTTGAGGAAGAATTCCCTGTTTGTTAAGGGATCGAAATGCCTCTTTGGTGTACACAGAGGATTTCATTTTTGGGATTTATTTTGTCTCCGTCGACTATTGAAATGGACCCGGTCAAGGTACAGGCCATTTATGATTGGGTTCAGCCCACTTCTTTGAAGGCTCTCCAGAAGTTTTTGGGTTTTGCTAATTTCTATCGTAAATTTATAGGTAATTTTTCTGGTATTGTCAAACCACTGACTGATCTGACCAAGAAGGGCGCTGATGTGCTGAATTGGTCTCCAGAGGCTGTCTCGGCATTTCAGGAGCTTAAGCGGAGATTCACTTCTGCTCCGGTTTTACGGCAACCTGATGTCTCACTTCCATTTCAGGTGGAGGTAGATGCTTCTGAGATTGGTGAAGGAGCTGTTTTGTCCCAAAAAGATCCTGTGACTTCTAAAATGAATCCCTGTGCCTTCTTTTCTCAAAAGTTCTCCCCATCTGAACGCAACTATGACGTGGGGAATCAGGAATTGTTGGCCATGAAATGTGCATTTGAAGAGTGGAGACATTGGTTGGAGGGAGCTAGACATCAAGTTGTGGTCCTCACCGACCACAAGAATTTGATTTATCTGGAGTCGGCCAAACACTTGAATCCTAGACAGGCTAGGTGGGCCTTGTTTTTCACGCGTTTTAATTTTGTGGTCTCTTTTCTTCTGGGCACTAAGAATGCTAAGGCAGACGCCCTTTCTAGGAGTTTCTTTGCTGATTCTCTTATTGTGACCGAGCCTACTACCATCCTAGGTGAGGAGGTAGTTCTTTCTGCTATTTTGCTCGATTTGAGAAGCGCCCTGGAGGAATTTCAGGAGGATAAACCTGAGCGTTGTCCTATGGGAAAATTGTATGTTCCTGACCAGTGGAGGAAGAGAGTGATGTCTGAAGTTCATTGATCCGCATTGGCTGCTCATCCAGGTATTTTTGGTACCAGAGATTTGGTGAGTCAGTCTTTTTGGTGGCCTGCCTTATCTCGTGATGTCAGGAATTTTGTGCAGTCCTGTGGGACTTGTTCTTGGTGTAAACCCTGTTCTCATTCTAGTGGGTTGTTGATGCCCCTGCCAGTGCTCAAGAGGCCATTGACCCATATCTCAATGGATTTTATTTCTGATATGCCTGTCTCTCAGAGAATGACTGTTATCTGTGTGATTTGTGATAGATTTTCTAAGATGGTCCATCTTATACCACTCCCAAAGTTGCCATCTTCCTCAGAATTGGTGCCCTTATTTTTACAGCAGGTGGTTCGGTTGCATGGGATTCCTGAGAACATTGTGTCGGACAGAGGAGTCGTTTGTTTCCAGATTCTGGAAAGCCTTTTGTTCCAATCTGGGAATTCAGTTATCTTTCTCCTCTGCGTTTCATCCTCAGACCAATGGGCAGACAGAGAACAAACCAGACTTTGGAGTCCTATTTGAGATGTTTTATATCTGCTGATCAGGATGACTGGGTCTCATTTTTGCCCTTAGCCAAATTCACGCTAAACAATAGAGCTAGTTCTGCCACTTTGATGTCGCCCTTTTTCTGTAACTTTGGGTTTCATCCTCGATTTTCTTCAGGGCAAGTGGAATCTTCAGCCTGCTCAGGTGTGGACACTGTGGTAGAGAGAATGCAGCAGATTTGGGACCAAGTGGTGGATAAGTTGTCACCCTCTCAGGAAAAGGCCCAGCTGTTTTCCAACCGGCATAGGACCATTGGTCCCCGGTTTAAAGTGGGTGATATGGTTTGGTTGTCATCAAAGAATATCTCTATGAAGGTTGCATCTCCAAAGTTCAAGCCAAGATTATAAGATTATAAGATTTTGGAGATTCTTAATCCCGTTTCTTTTCGATTGGCTCTTCCAGTTACGTTTAAGATCCATAATGTATTTCACAAATCTCTGGTGAAGGTTTGTTGAGCCAGTAGTTCCTATGGCGGCACCTCCTGACCTTGTATTGGTTGAAGGCAATGTGGAATATGAGGTAGAGAAAATATTGGATTCTCGTTTGGCTAGACGGAGACTCCAGTATTTGGTCAAATGGAAGGGTTATGGCCAGGAGGATAATTCTTGGGTCTCTGCCTCTGACATTCATGCCAATAGATTGGTTCGTGCTTTTCACCGGGCCCATCCTGATCGGCCTGGTGGCGTGGATGAGGGTTCGGTGACCCCTCCTCAGGGGGGTTACTGTTGTGAGCTCATTTTCTGGTCTGCCTCTGGTTTCTGGTGAGGGAGCTGGTTGTGCTGACTGAGGAGTTGTGAGTTCTCTTTCCAGGCTCCCTCTGGTGGTGGCAGGAGGTAATGAAGCTGATCTAATTAACAGAGACCTGCCACCTGATAATGAGGAAGAGGATTGGACATCTGGAGTCTCAGACTGGATTTAAGATAGCCGACTCCCTATTCCCATGCTCGTGATTTTTTTCCTGCCTCCTGAGGTCTTAGTTTCCAGCTCAGTTCCTGCCTTCTCAAGCTAAGTTGTCTTTGCTAATGTTCACATTTGATTTGGTTTGGTCTATTCAGTTTTTTGTGTGGTCAGCCAGCCCCGCTTGGGGCTGTGCTGCATTTCCACTCTTATGTCACTGTATTTGCCAGTTTGCTTTTTGTCCCTTATTAGATTGGCCTCTTTTTGCTCTGTTTTCAGAATATGCCAGAGTGCTGATATAGTGGGAGAAGTCTAGTGACTTCAGGGTTTTTTTTGCTATCAGAAGTGTTGGACATTTTTGCTGGGTTTTTTGGCGTAATTGCAGACAGTATCTTTCCTTTCCTGTCCTTTCTAGTTATTGTGGGCCCCATTGTTTGCTCAGCCTATTTTCCTACCTATGTTCGTGTTTTCATCTTATCTCACGTCAATACATGTGTGGGGGCTGTCTTCCTTTGGGGTCTGCTCTGGGGCAGTTTTAGATTTCTCCTTTTCTTGCTTTAGGCTTATTTAGTCCTCCGGCTGTGAGGAGGCATCTAGAATCATCGTAGGTACGCTCCACGGCTGCTGTTAGTTGTGTGGTTAGGATCAGGGGTCTGCAATCCGCGTAGTTACCAACCTCTCTGGTTTTCTGTGACTTAGCTTGGTCTTGTTTTCCTCCTCGGTGATCCATTCATAACAGGACCTTTTAAAATGCAAAGGAAACCTTTGTAGGTGTTTTTTTGGTAAATTTTTCTAATTTATTGAGATAATGACTTTTGTGTTTTCATTGGCTGTAAGCCACAATCATCAACATTAACAGAAATAAACACTTGAAGTAGATCACTTTGTAATGACTATACAAAAAGTGAAACTCATTATATTGAAGAATCGAAATAAATTAGTTTTTTGATGATATTCTAATTTTGTGAGAAGCACCTGTATATAATGAGCTTATGCAAGGGTCATTGTGATAGGAGATTGAGTAGTGTCAGCTGTGACAAAGCCTATTGTGATTGTTGAATCCTTTGAAATGAGTTGTGTATGGAATTGCTGTCATTGTAATCCTGCCTCTGATTATAAATGTCATGCCCATGACTTGAATGGTTAATGGGCACCATCCTACTCAATGCGTTTGCCGCTCTGCTCCTCCCTGTGTCAGGCCACTGAGTTGCCTCCTGCAGCATTTCCAGCACTGCTGCATCTTCCTGCTCTCTCCACATGGCTATAGAGAAGCACAGCCAGACTCTGACATTGGCATTTAACATGCACCAGTAGGGGGTCACGTCGTTCCATGCTCCAAATGGTGTACTCGCTGATGACCCCCATACCTGTGATTATGATCCTCCTGTGAAAGCAAGCCTGTAGCTGGTGTTCATAACATATCGCTATGTATAGCTCAAGTGAACAAAACCAGTTTCAAGTCCCCTAAGGGGACCATTAAATACAGAAAAAAGTGAAAAAAGTTTTAAAAAATATGAAAGAAAACACCCCCCACAAAAAAGTTCATAACACCCCTCATTTGCCCCATTAAAAATAAAACAATTAAAAAAAAATATATTTGACATTGCTGTGTTAGTAGAAGTCCAATTTATCAAAATATAACAAAATTAATCCAATCGATAAACAGCTTAACAAGAAACAAAAAATTAAATTGGCGTATTTTTCAGACTATAAGACGCACTTTTTCCCCAAAAATTTTGAGGCAAAATGGGGGTGCGTCTAATAGTCGGAATATACTTACAAATACTGTGGCGGCAGCAGGAGTCGGGTGATTCTGTGGTGGTCCTAATCCGACGCTTCCGGGCGATGATCACACTCCCTTCCCAGGCTGGTGCAGCAGGTTCGGCGGTGGTTCTCTGTGATGTGGGGGACTCCGCCAGCATTTTGTGAAAGCCCGGAGGCCCCACACATCCATTGCTGCGAAGCGGTGGCTTCTGGGAAAATGGCCGCTGGGGGCGGCGCATGCTCAGATTGAGATCTTGTCTCACGCATCACAGTAACGGATATGTCTGTCCTCCGGGCTTTTACAAGATGCCGGCGGAGCCCCCGCACCACAGAGCACACCACCGAACCTGCTGCACAAGCCTGGGATGGGATTTCCCGGAGGCCACTGCACCTGCCACACCAGCCGGGGATGGCAGTCATATTGCCGGACTACCGAACATCTCCTGTGACCCCGCTCCACCAGTGCTGCTGATCCCCCCCCGGATGCAGATTAGGGTCCTGGAATATGAGAAACGCCTTACCGTGGCTTCCAGGTACACATAAATTGGGCATTTTATGCGCTAAGCTTTTTCAATTTTTCATATTTCTAATGCAGTAATGCAATTCATTTTTCATATTTCATGTTTGCATGCTACGGCGCTACAGTGTGCTTCCTTTTTTGTTTGTTTGAACTCGTAATGACCTGGAGAATCATAATGGCAGGTCAGTTTTAGCATTTAGTGAACATAGTAAAAAAGCAAAACAATTGTGGAATTGCACTTTTTTTGCAATTTCAAAGCACTTGTATTTTTTTCCCCATTTTCCAGTACACGATATGTTTAAAACCAATGGTGTCGTTCAAAAGTACAACTTGTTCCACAAAAAAACAATTCCCTCACATGGCTATTTTGACAGAAAATAAAAAGTTATGGCTCTGGGAAGAAGGTGATCAAAAAACCAAAATGTAAAAATACATCCGGTCATGAAGGGGTTACTATCTGCATATTCATACTCACCTAGAGAATCATATTGCCAGGTCAGTTTTACTGTATAGTGAATATGGTAAATAAAAAAAACCCAAAACAATTGTGAAATTGCAGGGCTTTTTTTTGCAGTTTCAACACATTTGGAATTTTTTTTCTAGCACACTATGTGGTAGAATGAATGGTGTCAATAAAAAGTACAACTTGTCCCGCAAAAATAAATCCCATATACGGCCATATTAATGGAAAGATAAAAATAAAGTTATGGCTCTTTGAAGAAGAGTTGGAAAAAATTAAAATGAAAAATCACAATGTCATGAAAGAATTAACATACAGTTAGATGCTCACGCAAACAAAGTATACTATACTATTGTTACTGACAATTCACAACGTGAATATATCACAAAATAGGAAATGAAGACATCACAAAGGTGTTACTGTTGCAGAATAATACTCCACATCATATCAGATGGCTTTTTAGATGATTATTCCGCATAGTATTCTGTTTTCTGTACAGTAAAATATCAAAAAATCTCATACTATAGCTCATAATAAAGCAATTCAATAAATCGACCATGACACCATATAATAAGACATCGCATTATTTGAGAACCGTAACACAGCTTCTCCCCAAAGCTGCCATTCATTGGAAGTCCATCAAAAAGCAGATACCAAAACATTTTTCTTTCCGATTCTTCCTTTATGATGAATTTTAATTTAAAGTAGACTTTTTTCTTCCCTGTAAGTATACAATAGTGAATCCATGTGTGACTGGCTTCATTCTAGCCATATAGAGCAGAAACGGGGTCCAGAAGTCTGCACCTGTGAAATGGAATTCAACATGAAGAAGCATTGGAGAGAATATGTTTGGTACTACTACATTATTGACCCTCATAATAAAGCAAATGCCTATTAAAATGTTTGGATGAGGACCTCAGCGATCATCAATATTAGGGGAAATTAAAGGATGAATTAAAACCCAAGAAACGATGTGGTTAATATATTATGAGAATTTTAATGCTTACTGTACTGTACATTTCACAAGTTCCAAATAGTTATTCTCAGAAATACAAAGATTTGAAGATGTGTAGGTCTAGTTCAAATTTGACAAACCTATCAAAATAATTCTCATCACATCTGTCGTGATGATCTGAATCACAAGCGGGATGATGTCATAACTCCTACGCCTACCCTGTAAATACAATTAAAAATATCCTTCTTTGGTATATGGCATGTTCATTTCATAGTATAATCCACAGAAGAACGGACATCTAATGTTTTCATGTTGATTCCTGTAAATTTACGCACTGTGATAAAAAAAGGACGAAATAAAGTATTTATAATATTTATATATTCATATAAATCATTAATAAGGAGGGAGACTCTCAAAAAGTTGCACATGTTGAATTATGTTATTTCTTGTAGTGATTTGGGGCATCTGCAAATGCAAATTTTAGTCTATAGGCTTCAGCTAAGAGAATGCTGATATCTTCATTCCCCCAGTGGACTGTTGGCAGATTCTGCAAAAGCATCAACAACCCCTGCAAGATATAAAGAAGACAGTTTTGTAAAAGAAATGCCTCCATATAGTTGAGTTCAGGCAGACATGCATTTACATACAGTACTCGCACCATTTGTTTGATCTTAGAAAAAAACAAACGACATCCAATAGTGTTGGTCCTGATCGACTACAAAATAAAGTCTACCTAACCTTAAAAAAAAATCAAATATAGCATGCAATGGGTTACTAGAAGAAAACCAGGCTAGTGGCATAATACTGAATTCTTGCTGTAGAAGGGAAGTGCCCCAATAAATGTATTTATTGTAAATTTGAGATATATACACATACCTACATACACACATAATGCAACAGAATGTTTTTCACTCCACACAAATGAAGGTGCTCATATCTATATTGTTCCCTAAACCAGAATGTCCAGTCTGGGCATATCAAAGAAGACAGACAGTTGTCCATCTGATAGCATCTTACATGTTAATTAACCATGCTAGATTAGGCACATGGCATCTCCTCAAAACAAGGGTTCTGAGACATTCATTGTTTGGACAAAAGCTTTTTGCTGGACATTTGCTCTGATAGGATTATATCAATGCAAATGTTCTGGACAGCAAAGAACCTTACTGCTGAGAATGAGCAGGGATACATGTGCACGCAGAAGCCTGCCGGACTGTATATAAAAAAACAAGTGGCTGTAGCACTTGCCCTCTCTTGCTCCTGGGATGATGATGTACACACACATGGATGTCTAAGGCCTCTTTCACACTTCAGTTTTTTGACATCAGTCAAAATCCGCCACTTTTTGAAGAAAACTGATCCACCCATTTGTGGGCGGATCATTTTCCCCCCATTGATTTGCATTAGTGGCGGATTTTGACTGATGGTCGTCCGTTGGGTCCGTTTTTTTGACGGATCCGTGAGAATTTTAGCGGCTCCCGGGCGGACACTGCAACTTTTTTTTGGTTGACGGTCGGCTATTTTTAACTGCGCATGCCCGGAAGGTTGTCTCCGGGAGCGTTTTTAACCAATGGCAATGGCATTCCGGGAGCCGATCTCTCTCTCTCGGCCTGCGATATCTTGGAGGCCCGCGAGATTGTGGCGATATCATGGAAGGCCGCGGTCACTTTAAATCACACCGCTTTCCATCTTACACGGATCCGTACTACAACGTGGTCCGCTGTCATCCGTACATCACTGAACTATGACGGATCAGTTGTTTTTCTCCTTTGGCGGATTTCAGCTGACCGCCGACAATGTAAGTGTGAAACAGGCCTAAGTAGTATCTGTAACCTTTTCTCACTAGGCCCTGTACTCATCTTAGGCCTTATGGATAGTGGGCCATAGTTGGGAGGGCATGCGTGATTTGGGTAATTCGGGCAGTTAATCGTGGGTTTTTACTGTGTTATATTGTTGTGATATTACTATATTAGAGTTGTAGTATCAGTGTTTGTGTATTATATATATATAATTATATTATATATATATGTATTTATTGTCGCCAGCTTGGGTATAAATATATATGTATGTAACAGACTGTAGACTTGTGTGTAATAAATATCCTTTATTGATACACTTTTGTCTCAGTATATAATATAGGGAAAGATCACGCTTAGGCATTACTAAGTGGATATTAATTATTAATAGTAGAGTTTGGTGTTAATAGTCAATATCGGACCTCAACAGAGGTGCAGGGAGAGTTACACCATTGATAACTGTAATTTCAGTTGTTTCTGCTGTGTTACCCGCCCCTTTAACAGTTGCATTTCCGCAGCATTTTTTCAGTGTGGAAATGCTCCAAAAATGCAATGGATTACTTAAGCAATGTTAAATAATGGCATTCTTGAATTGTGCACATGCTGTGGAAATTTCCATCCTGATTAGCAGCATTTAATTTTCCACAACATGTCAATTCTTTTTGCGGATCTGCAGCATTTTTCGCCCATTAACTTCCAGTGAGTCAGTCAAATCTGTAGCAACAAACAGCCCACAGTGATTGTAATTTGGCATTTTCTGATGGGACTACTACTCCCATGAATAACAGAGACAGCATGAGCCGATAATGGGAGAATAGCCTCATCATCTGGCACCTGAGTTCAATTATAAAAAAAAAAATCAAAAGACTGACATAATCACATACAATATACATACTCACCAAACACCTAAATCCTGAGGCCGGTTTCTCCTGCAATCAATCAAAAATAATAAATCAACATATACTCCCTGTCTGACGATGTCCATTTAATACCGAGTGTCCCACGTCGGCCGCCGGTGATAAACTGACAGGAGGTAATCGTTCCCGCAGTGTGTCATTGAGCCACCATGAGAGCTCACGGAGTACATCAGCTCCGCTGCTCTCACTTACGGCACTGGTGCATGAGGAAGTTCTCACACAGCGATAGTGCCGTAAGTAAGAGTACTGGAGCTGATGAACTCCGGTGAACTCTCACGGCAGCGATGTGATACACTGCAGGAGCAATTACCTCCTGTCAGTGAATCGCCGGTGGCCGGGTGAAACGATGTGGGACACTCGGTATTAAATGGACTACGTTGGACAGGATAGTATTATATGTTGGTTTAATATTTTATTTTTGTTGCAGGAGAAGAGGGTGTTGGGAATTACACGTTCAGTAAGTATGGTTAATTAAGATTCAATAAAGGAGTCTGTGTGATTATTTCAAATAAAGGACTTTATTCTGGCTGTGTGTTTATTTACCATATAAACTATAAGATTAGTAATGGAAAGGTGTCTTATAGATGCCTCTCCATTACTAACCTGTGGGCTTGATGTCACCTGACAATACAAAGGTGACATCAACCCCACGCATATGAACCCCACTTGCCACCGCTACAGGTCAAGTGGGAAGAGTGAGACTAAGTGCCAGAATTGGCACATCTGTAAGATGCGCCATTTCTGGGGTGGCTGAGAATTGATGTTTTTAGCCTGGGTGGAGTGCCAATATCCATGGCCCCTTCCCAGGCTATTAATATCAGCCCGCAGTCATCTGCCTAGCCTTTACTAGTTCAAATTTAAAGGGGGACCCCCATGTCAATTTTTTTTTCTGGGGTTCCCCTGTATACTAGCCAGTAAAGGCTAAGCAAACAGCTGTGAGCTGATACTAATAGCCTGGGAACCTTTATGGCTATTGGCTCCTTGCCAGAATATTAACATCAGCCCTCAGTCGTCGGGCTTTCCCTCTGCTGATTATAAAAACTATGCGGCAGCCCACGCAATTTTGTTTAATTTTTTTGAAAAATAAACAGATATTGCGTTTCACGCAGATCGTGTGTGTGTCTTTATTTAACTCTTTATGTACCTTTTTTATGAGGGTATTTGGCTGACATCTACTCATTACTAAAACTCGGGCTGGGTATTACACACATTATATATATATTTATTCACTTATATTTGTTTTTGTAGACATTGTAAATTTGAACATGGTATGTAATGATATTATGGTCTTCAATGGAAAATGAAAAAGAAGAGGTTGAACAAAATTACATCACTTTTTTTTCAAAAAAATATATCTTTATTTAGCTCTATGGATTTACAAAAACACATGAAATACCGCATGAAATTCCACAACAAAAACGCAGAAAAAAGCGCAGATTTTCCACTGCGTTTTCTGCAGAGATGCAGAAACAGTGCTGAAATGGCTGCAAGCAAATTCGCAATGCGTGCACATAGCCTAAGAGTAAAGTCTACAAATATGTGATATCTTTACCAAATCCTCTGCAGATATTTTGATCAAATTTGCAGAAAAATTTGGAAGTATTCCATGCCAGATTTGCGGCGAATTTGTGAAGTGAGTAAAATAAAGAAAAAAATTTCGTCAGGAAAATATTTTTGGTGTGAGGATAAGAATGTTTGTTCTCAACCACTTAACTGTTACTCTGTTGAACTGAGAATTTGCCCCTGAAAAATCTGCAGCATCATAGGTTCAGAGACTTTACAACAAATGTTATGGTTTGCTAAAAGTTATGTAGTATTTTCTCTATGTCCAATTCTGTGTGTATAATTATTGCAACTAGAGAGGCAATAAGATCCTGGAGAGGTAGAAACAGGTTGACAATCACATGTAGTAAGTTTTATTGATGGTAAGGTGTCTACACCATGTATGATGTGTGCTGATCATAGAACTCTGCACTATATTCATGGCGTAAAGCACTATGGTATTCTACAATAATTTTGTAGCCCACTAGATGCAATGTGTCTTGCATCTCTACAGGCCGTGAACGTTACACCAACCTCCAGTTACTAGAACAATCCAGAGTAGTACATGTTCTACCACAACCTTTGCTTGCAGAAGTGTTTGCGGGAAAAGAACTGGGAAACTGAAATCCCCCAGTGTCCTCAATACTATTACGTAGTCTGCTAAAGTTCTAATGTGATCGAATGCTGGGACTTCACATTAAGTTTCTCTTAAATTGACAAGATTTGTATTATAAAATACAATACATTGTTCCCAGTGACTTGCGTCATTTGCCTACACCAGTGAAGATATGAATGGAAGTCATCTGTTTCTATATTATATGCTTTACAGTTCTTATTTCCACTATAATTTCAGTCTACAATTGAATGATTTTGAAAATCTATGCTCACTTTGCTAAAACCAGATAAGAAATAACTTTTCTCTCTTTTTTTTTTCTTCAGAGTTTCGTTTTCAATCCATTTCACTTTATATTGCTATGACCTCTATAGTTCTGGGGTTGAATGCAGTGCTCCGGCATTATGGTAACTTACTGACTAAGCTACACACTCAATTTCAAAATCTAATTTAGGGATCCAAGTTCAGTAGATAAAGGGTGAATGAAACTGTCCAGACCTCTGTCTTATAAAATGTTAAAGAGATGAAAATTCTATTTGTTTGACCTTTGAAGATGGTAAGGCAGGAGCCTGAAAATAAAATCTGCTAACTACATTTCAGACTGCTTTTATGGTCACCTCAATTATAGGCAGGACAAAAGATGAAGAAATCTCTTTGGCAGGACCTACTAACCTTTGTAAAGCAACAAGCTGATTGATATGTTAGCTGGGTGCAGGCGTCGCTTACTTGTGATTTCAGAAACAAAAGCGCTAAAGAGACTTCTAGGTGATCGGATCAATGATCCAAATGATGACGTCTATTATAGTGTACCTCATACACACAGCTTTAGGCTTACAATACCAAGACATTTGATTTTCAAAGACCAAGGACCTGCCGTACATGAAAGCAATCCTAATATACCTGTTTAGTAGTTATGCTTCTACGTACCATTTATTTAACTGTAAAGCAAAGCACAGAAGTCTGCAGTTTCCTACACAGCAAGTCACTGGCAATATAAATATATATATATATTTTTTACAATGAGCCTTTTGTAATCGGATGTCACAGCATTCAGACTTTGGCCACTGTCAGGTCTATACTTCACAGATGTGTAGCTCCATAAAGTATGTCCTTGGCATAATTATGGTAGCATTTAATAATACAAAACTTCAAACATACCAAGAGTCAAAAAATTGACCAGGAGAGGCTGAAGCCATCGACCTGGCAGCCTCCAACAGAATGATGCTTCATCAAGCCAGGATGGATGGTGTTGGAGAACAGACTTCTTGACTGTTGCTGACCTAGACATCAGACACTTGCATATAGCAAGCAACATTTTATAAGTGATGTCTGCAGTTTGCCTATATCAGATTTAGTGCTTAGGTCCATGTTTAGAAACAGTTTCAGTTTATGTATCAACCTTTGAGGGCAGTTTAAGCACAGAAAAAAAGTTGACCATGATTTTAAGGGAGAGTTTTACAAAATTATCATGATCTTCTAAAGAAAAACTGTTCAGATTGTAGTAAAAAGACGAGTGTATGAAGCTGCATTGATCTCGGTGGACTTCAGTATATTTACTATACGGTATTGTGTTAATGAATAGACGTTAACATATGCTATTATTATAGATATAAGGAGGTAAATGGCAATAAAACAACACACGTCTTCAGATGCAAGCTTATTTTTAGTTTATAAAGAATACGTTTATATTTTTACAATTGAAATTTGTACCCTGACAACTATATAACACATCTGTCATATCCCGTTCTGCTGCTTTCTTACAGAGCACAATAATTGCATGCCTCTTGTTGACACAAGTTTCTTAATTTAGTGAAATGACACTTTACCACCATCAGTTAATTAATAACTACGCCAACTCATACTGTGCCAGCGAGTACATTATAGCGTGCAGCTGATATACGATTCTATGCGGGGTCACGTGTGGTCAAAATGTGCCAGCAATTAAATAACAAATGTACAAATTACTGGAAAACAAATTATACATACATATATATATATATATATATATATATATATATATACATACACACAGTGGGGAAAAAAGTATTTAGTCAGCCACCATTTGTGCAAGTTGACCCACTTGAGGCCTGTAATTGACAACATAGGTAGACCACAACTATGAGAATCAAAATTGAGGAAACATATCAAGAAAATCACCTTGTCTGAGTTGGCAAGATTTATTTTTCAAATTATGGTGAAAAATAAGTATTTGGTCACCTAAAAACATGCAAGATTTCTGGCTCTCACAGACCTGTAACTTCTTCTTTAAGAGGCTCCTCTGTCCTCCACTCACAAACTGTAAAAATGACACCTGTTTGAACTTGTAGTTAGTATAAAAGACACCTGTCCACAACCTCAGTCACACTCCAAACTCCACTATGGTGAAGAAGACCAAAGAGCTGCCGAAGGACACCAGAAACAAAAGCCCTGCACCAGGCTGGGAAGACTGAATCTGCAATAGGCAAACAGCTAGGTGTGATGAAATGAACTGTGGGAGCAATAATAAGAAAATGGAAGACATACAAGACCACTGATAATCTCCCTCGATCTGGGGCTCCACGCAAGATCTCACACCGTGGGGTCAAAATGATCACAAGAATGGTGTGCAAAAATCCCAGTACCACAAAAGGGGACCTAGTGAATGACCTGCATAGAGCTGGGACCACCGTAACAAAGTTTACCATCAGTAACACACTACGCCACCAGGGACTCAAATTCTGCAGTGCCAGACGTGTCCATCTTCTTAAGCCAGTACATGTCTGGGTCTGTCTGAAGTTTGCCAGAGAGCATTTGGATTATCCAGAAGAGTATTGGGAGAATGTCATATGGTCTGATGAAAGCAAAGCAGAACTTTGGTAGAAACAAAACTCGTCTTGTTTGGAGGAGACAGAATGTTGAGTTGCATCCAAGGAACACCATACCTACTGTGAAGCATGCTTTGGGGCTGTTTCTCTGCAAAGGGACCAGGACAACTGATCCGTGTACAAGAAAGAATGAATGGGGCCATGTAATGTGTGATTTTGAGTGCAAACCTCCTTCCATCAGCAAAGGCAATGAAGATGAAACATGGATTAGTCTTTCAGCATGATAATGATCCCAAGAACACTGCCAAGGCAACAAAGCAGTGGCTTCGTAAGAAGCATATGAAGGTCCTGGAGTGGCCTAGCCACTCTCCAGAACTCTACCCCATAGAAAACCTTTGGAGGGATTTGAAAGTCTGTGTTGCCAAGTCACAGGCCCAAAACATCACAGCTCTAGAGGGGATCTGCATACCTCCCATAGTGTGTGCCAACCTTGTGAAGGCTGACAGAAAACGTTTGACCTCTGTCATTGCCAACAAAGGATATGAAACAAAATATTGAGATGAACTTTTGTTAATGACCAAATACTTATTTTCCACCATAATTTGAAAAATAAATCTTGTCAAATCAGGCAAGGTGATTTTCTGGATTTTTCGCATTTTGACTTTCATAGTTGTGGTCTACCCTATGATATCAATTACAGGCAAGTTGGAGAACTTGCACAATTGGTGGCTGACTAAAGACTTTTTTTCCCACTGTATATATGAAAAATACATGTATATATGAAAAAATTAAGAGACCACCACATCAAAACCCTGTCATGGGCAGCCCATTCTCCAGATCTGAACCCCACTGAAAACCTCGGGAATGTAATCAAGAGGATGATGGATAGTCACAAGCCATCAAACAAAGAAGAACTGCTTAAATTTTAATTTTTGAGCCAAAAGCAGTGTGAAAGACCGATGGCAAGCATGCCAATACGAATGAAAGCTGTTTTTAAAAAATCATGGTTATTCCACAAAATATTGATTTCAGAACTGTTCCTGAGTTAAAACATTAGAATTGTTGTTTCTAAATGATTATGAACTTGTTTTCTTTGCAATATTTGAGGTCTGAAAGCACTTTTTTTTTTTTTTAATTTTGACCATTTTTCTTTGTCAGAAAAAAAATACTAAATTTATTGCTTGGAAATTTGGAGACATGTCAGAAGTTTATAGACTAAAAGAACAATTTACATTTTACTCAAAAATATATAGATGAAGAGAAAAATCAGGTAAACTGAACATTTGAAAGTCTTAATTTTTGCCAGAGCTGTATATGCATCTAAAAGCATAAAAACACACACAAGTGTGCGTATATATATATATATATATATATATATATATAAATATATATATATATATACACACACACACGGCATGAGTTGGTGTGGTTATTAATTAACTAACGATGCTGAAGTGTCACTATTAAATTAAGAAACTTGGGTCAACATGAGGTATGCAGTTATTGTGTTCTGTAAGAAAGCAGAACGGGATATGACAGATATAGATAGATAATACATCTATCAATTAAAAGAAAAGCCGCACTCTGTAGCCTCGTAAAAATACAAAAAGTGAATTTATTCCATGCCCATAGTATATAACATTTTGGCTCAGGCAGTGAGCCTTTAAAAAAAAATCCACAATTACATAAAACTATATATCTATATACCATATATATTTGTGCACACAAACATGCACAAAGTACTCTGCAAAGTTTTAGGCAGCTATGGAGAAATTACTGCAAGGTATGAATATAATTTAGTTAGTTTATGCTTATCAATTAACAAAATGCTAAAAACCAAATCAATATTTGCAGTGACAACACTTTGCCTTCAAAACAGCATCAAAGCATCAGTTCTTCCATGTACATTTGAAATAGGATTTTGAAGGAACTTGTTAGGAAGGTAGTCTGAAACATCTTGGAGAACTAACCACAGATCTTCTGTGGATCTAGACATGGGCAAATACTTCTGTTTCATCATGGAAGCCCAGACAGACTCAATGATGTTGCGATCAGGGCTCTGTATCATCACTTCCAGGACTCCTTGTTTTTCTTTATGCTAAGGATAGTTGTTAATGACATTGGCTGTATGTTTGGGGTCCTTGTACTGCATTTGCTTGTACATTCCTCAGCATTGAGGACACCATTAATCTTGACCAAATCCTCAACTGCATTTGTGAAATGCAGTTCCACACTTTGCATTTTATTAATTGACAAACAATCTATTAACACTTCTATTTTTTAAAAGCATTTTTACTTTGCAGCATTTTTTCCACACTGGTCTAAAACCTTTGAACAGTACTGTTTAGATGTGAAATAAAGATCATCATCTAAAGTGGATCTGTCACAAGACATCACAATAAAAACAAACTGCATATATTAGTAAAAAATTCTATTAGACTTGAAAAGGATGATGTGCTTACTTTGAAAATCCATTTAAAATAGCTGTATAATCCATAGTTTTAACCCAATTACCACCAATTTAGTTTGATGGACAGTTCTTTAGGGTCTTTCCTTCCTGTTGCTGCTGCTGATCCTCTGCCCACCTACACTGATTGACAGCATTAGCATCCCTTCTGCTGCTGAGATCTCAGTCTGATCAGTACAAGCTGCAGCTACCAGTCAGGCTTGTGGGCCGGTAGAGAATGCATTTGGACTTATGATACTAGCTGATTTTATAGCTGTACAACTGATAAAATGCTAGTTTTAAAATTAAATTATGCAGCCATACTGACATGAATTGTAAAAGAAAACCAGTCTCATCAAATCTAATAGTGATTTAATAATGGACACACTTTGTATTACGAAATATGATGACAGATCCAATTTAAAGGCATTCGAGTTCTCCCAAACATTTAGGCTGGTTTAACACATCACTGAAATAAAGACCAAGACCAGCTCAAATCAGGAGACTCGGTGATCCAACTTTCATATATGCCTATGATTCGAGCATGGTTTGTGTTTTCACAGATGTTAAAATTCAGTCTTAGGAGGGCCTTTGGGATGGGGTAGTACTGGAAGCCCCTGTTTAGAGCATGACTGCACAGGTCGCCTACGCCAGGTTTGCATGGTGTTCCTTTTAAATTATAGATGAAAACAAACTTGTGCCATTTAAAAAGTAACTGTGCTTTCAATAAACTTTGCATAAAACAATAGTAAAGGCTATTATAAGAACATTTGTAATGTATCTTATCAGAAAAATTAGCTTCCTTCCCCACTTATCAAACAAGTCTTAAGCCCCCATTACACACAGCGCGATTGTTAGCAATATCGCTGAAACATCACTGGTTTTGTGACACAGCAGCGATATCGCTATGTCTGATACTTAGCTGTGACCGGCTCCCCCGCTGGTTATCGCTGATCGTGTGAGAACGTCCTGGACCATTTCTCGTCGGGCGCTTCCTGCTGGGTTTCCTGTGGCGCCGACGAGCGACGCATGGATGCGGGCGGGAGGACGTCAGGATCGCCACGTCTGACAGGTAAGTAGCGACCCCCGACCGCTGCTATGTTGCTGGTGAGATCTGCCTGTGTGGCAGCTCACTAGTGACCACTTGTCGATGCACCAGCGATCCATATCGTTGTCGGGATCGCTGGTGCATCGCTTAGTGTAATGGTACCCTTACCCTCCCCCCTCCTGAACTTGTCATCCACTTAAAAAAAAAATTCAAGGCCATGTTGCTCAATGAAAACGGACTGCAGGTGTCATGTGACATGGCCTATTATTACTCTATGGAAAAGCAACAGGGGAAGAGCAGGGAATGGAACAGGGAGAGAGACAAAATACATTGCGCAGAGCTTTGTAACAAGTGTTTCACCTCACATCAGAGCTGATTCAGATCAAGACAGCTCAGTACTACTGTGTAATGTCCTTCATCTTGTTGCACCTGGTCTCTGAGCTACAAAGTGAATGAAGAGTACACATTCCTCTCTATTTGCTGTACTGTCTATGAGAGGGAGTACTGCAGCTCGTCTCCCCACTACCCCAGCTCTCAGTGGACTGCAAATTACAGATGAAGCAGAGACAGGAGAAAACTGGTGAGAATGCACGCTATAAGTTACATACTTGCAAGAAATGGTGTTATTCCTCATGCACACACACAGGATGGCTTATTCTGAAAAGCTACTCTAAAGCACAGTTATTCTGTAACGGCTTCACATTTTCATAGATGCTGTTAATATAGATTGTGAGCCCCACCGGGGACAGTGATGAAAATGTGTGCAAACTGTAAAGCGCTGCAGAATATGTTAGCGCTATATAAAAATAAAGATTTATTTATTTTATTGTTCATTTGCTTGCTATCTGAAAGTCATGCAATTTTATTATGTCAATTTGTTGCTGCAGAGTATCTGTAAGTCCTTAATCTAGCTGACTGCTCTGCAAAAATGGCTCCTGCTGGCTCTCTGCTTTCTTGTCCTTTTCTTAGTGTTATAAATACCTGCAGGGAGGAGGATGCACCAACATCTCCACAGTGCGGAGAGTGGAGAAAGCATATATGGTCTCAGTGCAAGCAGATAAATAAATGCTAAAAATGAGGAAAGCATATGACAAGTAAATAAGTGCAGAATAGAAGTTGTATTGATAGAAAAGGTAATGAAGACAGTATCACCCTTGATATACAAAGACTTCACATATGGCCTATAATCGAAAACTTGGATCTGAAAATGAATAAAGAAATAAAGACTGCATACTGAATCCTATACTGACTTTTTTAAACTAAAGAAAACAGCTAACATGTAAAAAAAAAAATAATTTCTCCACATCAAGTGTCCATAGTCTTTAAGGAACATGTTTTATACAAGGATTCTTGTTATGTTACATTGATGGAGATTGCTAAGGGCAACCCCTGGCTTCAGTACAACTCGTGATAAGTCATGAGGATTATCCATCAACAATTAAATGTACATTCACTAATGGATAAATAGTACAAGTCATAAAATGAAGCAAGGAAAACCGCTTTCTCAGGAAAAATAAATCGTTATACATTGTCCGTAATTCTGTTTTCTATCAATTTTTAACAGCAATGCCACTTATGTCAGCTTTATGTCTTTATTAACAGCTGGAGATTGGAAGCAGCTTTGGCTGTGAAACAAGTGATGCGGGTGCTGAAAACCTCCAGCAGTGACTGATAATGATGTCGGAAGAAAGCTGGTGCAAGATGTGCATCTTAGAATATACAGTCTATGCAATATGCAATGGCCTACATTATTACAGCTGATTAGGTAATGATACACATTTACAATAACTGGCTTCACATCTAATAATGCAATGAAGGAAGCAAAAATGTATGGATTTCAACAGATTACCACAAATACAAAATAGCTGAATATTACATAAATATCACACATGATAAAAGGAGTCATTTTTAATACAAGATGATTGACCTCTGTATCTTATATCCAGAAATATCTTCTACTTAGACTATCACTATCCAAAACAGAAGCAAAAGACACCCAAAATACTTCTAGCTGCATCAACTTGTCATGTCCTACATGTTACAGATTCTCAGTACACTATCTAAAATTGAGTGAAAGACTCCTAAAAGCATCTGTGAAAACCATAGGCCTTGTAACATACTGAGATCAATGGGGTGGATGGAGCAATATATGCAGATGGAGAAAACGTAGAGCATCACTAGCCAATGGCAATGTCAGTGTGTATAGCATGCTGCGTTACAAAATATAAGAGAGAAATACTAAACATAACATTAACAAAGAGTAGATTAACAGATGTGTTCTAAACACAGATACTTAACCCTTCCTGACATCTTCAGTACGTGTATGGAACAAATTGGATGCAGTTTGTATGGAGCGGGATCAGGAGCTGAGCCTGCACCATATCCAGTATCTGCCTGTAGCAGATCTCTGTTTACGGAGCTAATGAATAGAAATCTGGGATGAAGATGTATGACATGAGTGCAGTGAATAACTCTTCATGAAGCATATTTGGTATTGCTGCATCCATAAAAGTCCAATAAAATATAAAATTACTTAACCTGTTCGGGAAACTAAGTAGCGCCAAATAAAATAATTAAAATGTCAGAGTGGCCAATGTTTGGTGTTTGCATCTTGGCAACAAAATTCAATAAAAAGCGATAAAAACATTGCATGTTCCCCAAAATAGTACCAATAAAAATGCTTGCTTGACCCGCAAAAACAAACCCTCGTACAGCTCAATCAATGGCAAAATGTAAAGGTCTCAGAAAATGGCAACACAAGTAAGAATTTCAGATTTTTTTTCACCACTATAATACATAATAAAAACTGGACACGTTTGGTATCTTTGTAATCAAAATTACCACAAAAAAAAACTCTCTCAGAATTGCATTTTTATTTTTTCACGATTTTCATTCTATATTCCACAAAATGATGTATCATAAAATCATTGGTGTCATTCAAAATTTAAAAAATTAAATGCCATGTGAAGGAAGTGTATAATTGTAAGATAGACTATAATGTCAGTAGATCAAATGGTTAAGGCTGCATCCACATTTTTTCCCTGCATATAGCATCTGCCTACTCTTATTGCAGGAACTCGACCACAGGGGGTCTCCTGGGAGAATGCTAGAGGTGTAAAGCATGGCAGCTTCAAAGTGCTGGCAGATGGTTTGTAGCTAGGAATTATATTTCCTATTGTCTGTAAAGAGAGAAGGGGAGGACACAGGATATTTGAAATGCCAAAGTTTAACTCATCATCCATTCACAAACGGAATCTTTTAAAGGAGCTAATTTGGGTTATCCTGTAAATATTAGCCTATGGTCAGGACTATATAAAGCTGGTTGGCACAAAGAGAAGGTGTTCACGTTAGAGACACCAAGGAGGCTGATGCGATCCATAATTCACTTCTCCTTCCCTCAAGGAAAACAGAAGATAACTGTAGACGGAAACATTTAGATATTTCTGTTACAGTTGTGGCCAAAAGTATTGACACCCCTGCAATTTTGTCAGATAATACTCAGTTTCTTCCTGAAAATGATTGCAAACACAAATTCTTTGGTATTATCTTCATTTAATTTGTCTTAAATGAAAAAACACAAAAGAGAATGAGGCAAAACATTGATCATTTCACACAAAACTCCAAAAATGGGCCCTACAAAAGTATTGGCACCCTCAGCCTAATACTTGGTTGCACAACCTTTAGCCAAAATAACTGCGACCAACCACTTCCGGTGACCATCAATGAGTTTCTTACAATGCTCTGCTGGAATTTTAGACCATTCTTCTTTGGCACACTGCTCCAGCTCCCTGATATTAGAAGGGTGCCTTCTCCAAACTGTCATTTTAGATCTATCCACAGGTGTTCTATGGGATTCAGGTCTGGACTCATTGCTGGCCACCTTAGAAGTCTCCAGTGCTTTCTCTCAAACCATTTTCTAGTGCTTTTTGAAGTGTGTTTTGAGTCATTGTCCTGCTGGAAGACCCATGACCTCTGAGGGAGACCTAGCTTTCTCACACTGGGCCCTACATTATGCTGCAAAATTTGTTGGTAGTCTTCAGACTTTATAATGCCATGCACACGGTCAAGCAGTCCAGTGCCAGAGGCAGCAAAGCAACCCCAAAACATCAGGGAACCTCCGCCATGTTTGACTGTAGGGACCGTGTCTTTTTCTTTGAATGCCTCTTTTTTCCTCCTGTAAACTCTAGGTTGATGCCTTTGCCCAAAAAGCTCTACTTTTGTCTCATCTGACCAGAGAACATTCTTCCAAAACGTTTCAGGCTTTTTCAGGTAAGTTTTGGCAAACTCCTGCCAGGCTTTTTTATGTCTCAGGGTAAGAAGTGGGGTCTTCCTGAGTCTCCTACCATACATTCCCTTTTCGTTCAGATGCCGACGGATAGTACGGGTTGACACTGTCGTACCCTCGGACTGCAGGGCAGCTTGAACTTGTTTGGATGTTAGTTGAGGTTTTTTATCCAACATCCGCACAATCTTGCGTTGAAATGTCTTGTCAATTTTTCTTTTCCGTCCACATCTAGGGAGGTTAGCCACAGTGCCATGGGCTTTAAACTTATTGATGACACTGCGCACGATAGACACAGGAACATTCAGGTCTTTGGAGCTGGACTTGTAGCCTTGAGATTGCTCATGCTTCCTCACAATTTGGTTTCTCAAGTCCTCAGACAGTTCTTTGGTCTTCTTTCTTTTCTCCATGCTCAATGTGGTACACACAAGTACACAGGACAGAGGTTGAGTCAACTTAAATCCATGTCAACTGGCTGCAAGTGTGATTTAGTTATTGCCAACACCTGTTAGGTGCCACAGGTAAGTTACAGGTGCTGTTAATTACACAAATTAGAGAAGCATCACATGATTTTTCGAACAGTGCCAATACTTTTGTCCACCCTCTTTTTTATGTTTGGTGTGGAATTATATCCAATTTGGCTTTAGGACAATTATTTTTGTGATTTTTCATTTAAGACAAATTAAATGAAGATAATAATAAAGAATTTGTGTTTGCAATAATTTTCAGGCAGAAACTGAGTATTATCTGACAAAATTGCAGGGGTGTCAATACTTTTGGCCACAACTGTATTTCTCCCTTTTTACTTTATAAATGTTTTGCATATTTGTGTGCTGTTTTATTTTACCTTTTTATATATGTATTGTAAGCACTGTATATTTTTATATTATAGCTTAAAATCTTTATTAAGTTTGACCCTTGTATTCGCTAAAAAAATCCATAGCCTTTGAGAGTGTTTGTGAATTTTTGATTGTCTGACAATAACATATTTTAGGGACTCATCATCCTGTGTGTTGGTTGAGTGGTGGCAGTGAGTTAAGAAATCATGGTGTGCAGAATGTGTCGGAGAGTGATTTATGCTCACTTTATAGCCTAAAACAGGAGGTTGAAAGCTGGATTGAGTGAGAGCAGATAAATTAACTGTTAAGGTACTGTCACATTTAGAGATGTACCAGCGATATGACGCGGTCAGGATCGCTGGTACATCGCTAAGTGGTCGCTAGTGAGCTGCCACACAGGCAGTTCTCACCAGCGACATCGCAGGGGTCGGGGGGCGCTACTTACCTGTCAGACGAGGCGATCCTGACGTCCTCCCGCCCGCGTCCACGCGTCGTCGCAGCAGGAAGCTGACAAAGAGAAACTGCCCAGGACGTTCTCGCGCGATCAGATATAACCAGCGGGGGAGCGGTCGGAGGTAAGTATCACCACATAGCGATATCGCTAGCAATATCGCTATAACGTCACAAAAACCAGTGATGTTATAACGATATTGCTAGCGATATCGCTTAGCGTGACAGGCTCTTTACAGGCGCACGCTGACATGCCAAAATTGCCGTTTTGATCATCGCACCACGAAAACATGCAATAAAAAGCAATCAAAATGTAGTATGCACCCGAAACTAAAACTTACTCCACAAAATCAAGCCCCCATATAGGAATATGGAGAGAAAAATAAAGTTATGACTGTTGAAAAGATAAAGGAAGAAAATATAAAAGCAAAAAATGAAAATTTACTGTGGCAGTAAGTGGATTCAGGGAACCTGTGAGCAAAAAAAAAATCCTATATATTTAACTGCATCCACAGAGGTAACCTGTAGGTAAATACTGCTTTAGAAATGTGCAGCACCAGTAATATTGCTGCAGGAAAAAAATTTAGGTACATTCTCCTTGCAGTCACTCGATTCCAGTCATTGGGGAGATTTTTCCCATGGAGCCACACATATAATTGAATTACTGCACAGGTAAGTACCACCAGTTGTTTTGTTTTTAATTTAACAGGTTCCCTTTAAACAGTTTATGACAGGACACAATTTCGGGTTTTATTGCACATGCACATTTAAAGGGACTATCAGCACAAGATGACTGTTCAAACTAAAGGCCCTTTTACATTTAGCGATGCACCAGCGATCCGACCCGGTCAGGATCGCTGGTGCATCGCTAAATGATCGCTAGTGAGCTTTCACACAGAAAGATCTCACAGCGATGCAGCAGCGACGCAGCGCACGATACTCACCTTTCACACACAGCGATCCTGACGTCCTCCCGCCCGCCTCCACGCGTCGCTCGTCGTCACAGCAGGAAGCCCAGCAGGAAGCTGACGACGAGAAATGGAGCCGGACATTCTCGCACGATCAGCGATGGACAGCGGGGGAGCCGGTTGGAGGTAAGTATCACACATAGCGATATCGCTAGCAATATCGCTATAACGTCACAAAATCAGTGACGTTTTAGCGATATTGCTAGCGATATCGCTATGTGTAAAACCCCCTTTAGTCCCACTGCTTGGTGCTTCATGGAAGAGCCAGTCATTTAAATACACCTTCCAGTCTTCTATGCATCCTTCTATTGCCACCCCTCCTCATCTTTGGTTGACCGCTCTGGCTTCATATCACCAGGGAAGTTTGGAGATAGATACATTTTATTATGCTTATTTATTTTATCATGTTGACCTTTAGTGGGGCATTTGAACACATTTGTTTTACTGCTGATTTCCACTTTAACTGAGGCTAATATATTAACTACAGTTACAGGAGAAAATTAGTCTCCTCTTTGTATAGCAGTGCTGATTGGGCTTCCAAGGATTCAGCAGCTCCGGTTCCTTTACTCCATCTAGAGATCACATGATCTCTGGGTCCAGAGGAGGAACTACAGCAAGTGCTTCCTAATCTGTATAGATGATGCTTGTTAAGCACTGTGTATACAGCGATCTAGAAGGTAGGTACACATAACAATAAATCAGGTCTATCTTCTCTGTAGGTAGCCTAGCTGTGTCTAATAGCTGTCTCCCTGCTCCCACATCTGCACCATAATATCACTCCATATTTGAGTGAGAACCCCTTAGATGTTTAGTTTATGGGTGGTCTTAAAGTAGTTAAATATTCCAATAATATTGATAATGGCAATCCTCATATTACTATAATGTATAAAAAAACTGATGAGATATGGAAATATTCTGATTGATTTGCAAACGTATAAGATAGCTTGAAAAAAATATGATTGGATATGGAAGTACATTTTTGAATATAGACAATCTCCTCCACAATCTGATTCATGCTTCTAATCACAGGCATAATTTGTTTGTATTTAAAATATATGCTGTGAAAAGCTCACAATATATGCTATGATTGATGATCAACAATGGCATGTCACCAACAGGCTAGAACGGTATTGTGTTTTATGGATATGTCATGAGTTTCTTTAAAACCTTTGAAGTTTTATCAATTAAACAAATATTATTATAGACTACTAGCTATGAACCCATTCTACGCCCGGGTGGCGCTCATTTTTATTGGTATATGGTCTCCCATCCTGGTATGTGCTACCCCCTTCCTGTCCTGGTATGCATGGCACCCCTCATCCCTATCTTGGTATGCATGGTATCCCTGATCCCTATCCTGGTATGTATGGTACCCTCACACTGCAAATGTGTCTTCAGTAAAATGGCGCCGGAGAGCGCTATGCGCATGCGCGATTCCCACGCGCACTGCGGCTGAAGAGTAGTGCCGTGGCAACGCTCCTCCCAGTCAGGTAAGTACGGCGCCGGTCATAATGGCATGCAGTGTGTAAGTGTAAATCCATCACCGGCGCCATACACACTCCTCTTACCGCTGGATGCCTCATTCTGCCTGGAGTAGACTGCGCAGACGCGTCGCGCTTGCGAGTCGATAAAGGCTTCAGACAGAGTGACACTACCACGGATATATTATAGATGGCTGACAGAAGTAATTTTTTGTCAGGACAATTGATATACAAGTTAATTTATCAAATACATATTGTTACCAATTAGTGTCTTCATTTGTACTCTGTTGTTTACGTTTTCACGTCACTGTATTTCCTTAGAAGAACAATGGTCACAACATATCGTTTGTGCATTTTTTTCTAGAACACAGCGTATAAGAATCAGCAAATAACGGCACTTTTGACTAAATTTTTACTGTTTTTTTTCTCATTGCTTTCTATGGAGGAATAAATACTGTAAAAACGCTGGAGAGTTTAAAAAGTTAAAATGCTCAAATTCATTCAGGAAAAAAAAGCTGCTTGTTCATGAGATTTCTGAAGTTTCAAAGCTTTTGCTGGTACTATAAATCCAGTTTATTTTCTGCAGGAAAAAAATGCAGCAAAAAAAATGCAGCAAAAATGCCTTGTAGATACCTAGCCTTAGCGTCTAGCATAAACAACCAGCTAATATTGAGGGTTTTTATTTTCAGTTAAACCAAATAAATTTATATATATATTTTTTGGAAATGTGTAACCATACAGATGCCAGTATTAACAGCCACATGTATAAGATGCTGTCTTACTGAAACTCTTTTTAAAACAGCTGCCATTTGTATGCATCTTATACTTGACAAGGGAGAACAAGAAGCTGACATAGATTGTAGATAACAAGGATTACCCATGCTGCATAGTGACTCCTGATTGACCGTCACTGGAATCCAAAGCACACTTGACCTATACTATATTCTCATCTGCTACCTCTGATATTAACAGGGTCTCTTCATCATAGTGCATCTAATTTCCACAGAGATTAACCTCTTAACACTTTATGATGAATATATCAATCATGGGGCCGCTTGGCTGAGCAGGCTAATCACAGATTCTAGCTGTATTACATTGTCGGTGTATGTCTCTAACAGCTGTGATCAGAGCTAGCGCAGATCACTGCTGTTAACCCTTTAAATGCCTCTGTCAATCACTGATCGTGGCGTTTCGGCAAGGGTCCTGCCCGTTGTCCACTCCAGGAACCCATCAGCACCCTCAAGATGCGATCACAAGGACTTGTTCCTTGTCACATTTCCAGAAACTAGTACTCATGACCTGTAATATTATGTGATAAAAAGGCATTAAGTGCCAAAATTTTATTTTTTTGTAAATCAACCATTACAACATGTTGTGGCAAAAAATTAAGATTGTCTCACTGCTCTCACAATAAATAATAACTACAGTTGAAACCAGAAGTTTACATCCACTATATAAAAAGACACACAAGCATTTTTTCTCAATATCTAATATCTGATATGAAATCAGAATAAACCTTTCTTGTTTTAGGTCAATTAGGATTACCATAATTATTGATATTTGACAAATGGCAGAACAATGAGAGAATGTTTTAAGGCATTTTTATTACATACTGCAAAGTCAAAAGTTTACATACATTTCATTAGTATTTGGTACCATTGACCTTAAACTGAATAACTTGGGTCAAATGTTTGGGATATCCCTACAAAAGCTTCTCACAATAGAGAATGAATAGAGAACATAGAGAGCTTAGAAGTCCTAATGAATATATGGATACATCCACAAGTAAATTCCAGTTCTTGTTTTGCCAAAAAGTACAAAATTATTTTATTTATCTTATTTATCCAAACAATCACATAAACAAGACAGTAACAGTGTAAGCAGATCCATATAGCAGATTACATCATATAAAAATAGGTGGGCATCAATACAACTATGGAGCGAACGGATAGGAATATAATGTCAGAGGGAGAGAATCGGGAGTTCCAAAATAAAAAAAAAATGTAGACCACACTATAAATTACGGTGTGCTTTTATGTCATCCCCCAACAAAATCCTAAGAAGGGAATGGAGGAGATAATTATGTGCTCAAGTAGTGGTCAGTCTATTCAAATTTGACAGTATTAATGCAGACAATAGTGCATAGATGAGCACCGAATCATCCTGAGAGATACAACACGCCATGTCGACACATGTAAGTATAGTGAACCTCTTACCCATCTAATATTGTGCCTATGCGTTGTACTGGGGCCATGATGCACATTTCACTTCCTCGGGGGGAAGTCAGTTTCTCACAATAGTTGGTCAGAATTTGGGCCCATTCCTCCTGACAAAACTGGTATAACTGATTCAGGTTTGTAGGTCGCCTTGCTCGCATCTGCCTTTTCAGCTTTGCCTATAAATTTTCAATAGGACCGAGATCATGCTTTGTGATGGCCATTCAAAAACATTGACTTTGTAATCCTTAAGCTACTTCGCTACCATTTTGACAATATGCACAGTATGCTTTGGCTCATTGTCCATTTGGAAGACCCATTGCCTTTCAAGCTTTAACTTCATGACTGATGTCTTGAGATGTTGCTTCTGTATTGCCACATAATATTCTTTTCTTATGATGCCATCTATTTTGTGAAGTGGACCACTCCCTCCTGCAGCAAAACAATCCCACAACATGATGCTGCCACCCCTGTTTCTCACAGATGGAATGGTGTTCAAGCTTTTTCCTTTTCCTCCAAATGTACAGATGGTCATTATGCCTAAAAAGTTTAATTTTAATTTCATCAGATCACAAGATGTCTCCAAAATTTAAAGTACTTGTTCTTGTGTGCATTTGCAAACATTAAACTGGCTTCCTTAAGTTTCTTCTGTAGTAATAGCTTCTTCCTGGCAGAGTGGCCTTTCAGACCATGTTGATAC
Organism: Dendrobates tinctorius; assembly: GCF_039654945.1. Classification (NCBI taxonomy): domain Eukaryota; kingdom Metazoa; phylum Chordata; class Amphibia; order Anura; family Dendrobatidae; genus Dendrobates; species Dendrobates tinctorius. Next base: position 54,624,630 of record NW_027361703.1, read on the forward strand.
AGTACTCATTTCACTCTGGATATTGACATAATCTTACCAGCTTCCGCCATTATCTTCACAAGGTCTTTTGCTTTTGTCCTTGGGCTGATATGCATATGTCAGACCAAAGCACGTTCATCTCTGGGACACAGAACTCGTCTCCTTCCTGAGCAGTATATGATGGCTGGACATTCCCATCTTATTTGTATTTACATTTATCTGTTTGTACAGATAAACGAGGCACCTTCAGGTATCTTGAAATTGTACCCAAGGATGAGCCAAACTTGTGCAAGTCCACAATTCTCTTCCTGATATCTTGGATGATTTCTTGAGACTTTCTCATGATGCTACACAAAGAAGCAGTGTGTTTCAGGTGTGCATTAAAATACATCCACAGGTGTGTCTCTAATTAACTCAAATGTTGCAAAAAAACTATCAGAAGTTTCCAAACACATGACATCATCATATGGGCAGTCCAGAATTGTTTAAAGGAAAGTAATTTTAGAAATACCTTCAAACATTGTCTCTCATTATTCTGGCATTTGGCAAATAATAATTATGGTAATCCTAATTGACCTAAAACGGAAAAGGTTTATTCTAATTTAATGTCAGACATTGAGAAAAACATGCATATGTGTCTTTTTATATAGTGTATGTAAACTTCTAGTTTCAACTGTATATACCATTAAGGTACAATAGTTTGGGAACAGGCCAGAAAGACGAAAACTTGCTTACCTCACACTGGCAATTAAATGCAGCTTCCTTTCTGAGCAAATAACCTATTCATGAACAGACATGCAGACTTTGCTTTGTTTAGCAGAAGTGGACTGACTATATGGAACTGTTCTGATAATTAGTAATCCCTCAGACCCCGTCTTAATTAGTGTTTGGGCAAAGATTTTTTCATATGACTGCAGCAGAGAACAAACTGTAGCAAGGTACCCTCATCTTTAGAAATAATTTAGTGTTTACAAAATGTTTATGCAATTAAAAAAATGAAGATCATGCATGTGCATATGGCACAGTTGCAAGAAAAAGTAAACTCTTTAAAACTATCTCGTATATTTCTGCATTTATTATAAAAAAAATGTCGCTTCATTGTTATGCAAGTCACAAACAGTCAAACACAATCTAACTAATGCAACAAAAATAGTTATAATGCTTATATATTTTCATGTAAGCATCCACAGTCCAAAAGGAAAAGTGAATGACTGTGTTAATGACTTCTCCAAGAGTTACTTAATAGTGATGAGTAAAAGTGCTCGGAAAAGGTGTTATAGAGCATGCTTGTTGGCTAACCAAGGGTCTTGAGCATGCTCAAATAATATGTTCGAGTCCCCGCACCTGTATGTCTCCCGGTTAACAAACAGGGTATCCCTGCATGTGTTGCGGCTGTCGATTATCTGCGAGACATACAGCCATATTATTCGAACACACCAAAGTCAGTCTGTTAGCACACGAGCATGCTCGGATAACACATTATCTGAGGACGTTCGCCCATCATTATTACTTAACAAAAGAATTTAAAGAGGAGATGAGATTGTAAAAATGGATTCACAAGTGATTTATCTATTAAACAAAAGCACACAAAGCCTGGTTACTGACTAATCTGTTCCTCTTAAAAATTATATAAGTGTAAGGCTAGTTTCACACTAGCAATCTCGGGCGCAGGGCCGCAGTTAAGCCCCTCCCCCAGACGTGCCCCCTCCGGTCAGTTCCTCCTCTGATCTCATGACGCTGCATGCGATCAGTGTACTATATTTAGCGTTGGGTACGCTGACCGTGCGCTGGTATGATTTTGCTGGCGCTGCACCCTTTTGGCACTGCGCCCAACGTACAAAAATGCAACACAGTGCGTTTTTGTGCGCTAGGCGCAGTGCCAGCAAAATCATGACAGCGCACGGTCAGTGTACCCAACGCTAAATATAGGGTACACTGATCGCATGCAGCGTCATGCGATCAGAGGAGGAACTGACCGGAGGGGGCGCAGCCGGGGGCGGGGCTTAGCGGCGGCCCTGCACCCGAGAACACTAGTGTGAAACTAGCCTTACATGCTCCAAAGCAAACAATTTGTCATGTTAGAAGCTGGAGAAGGCTACAAATGTATTGCTAAAGACTTATAGCTACATCGATTCAAATAGACAAATTGTATACCAATGGAGAAAACTTAAGGTAATTACTACTCCGCCTAGGACTGGGCATCCTGCTATGATCCATCAAGTAGCACAATGGGCAATCCTTAAAGAGATGTAAAAAATCAATTAAAATATAAAGGGTAAAAGAAAAACTGGAAAACTATACAAATTCCAAAATGTTCTTTTATTCGCTAATGGAAAAACATACAGACTTAAGGCCCCTTTACATTTAGCGATGCACCAGCGATCCCGACCACGATACGACCCGGTCAGGATCGCTGGTGCATCGCTAAATGGTCGCTAGTGAGCTGCCAAACCGGCAGATCTCACTAGTGACGCAGCGATGCTCGGCGGTCACTCTTACCTTTCATACGCGGCGAGGGTGTCCATCTTCTGCCCGCGTCCATGGCTCGCTCGTCGGCGCCAGCAAGAAGCCGACGACGAGAAATGGACCAGTCCGATCTCGCACGATCAGCGATAACCAGCGGGGGAGCCGGTCGGAGGTAAGTATCACTTGTAGCGATATCGCTAGCAATATCGCTGCTGCGTCACAAAATCGGTGACGCTTTAGCGATATTGCTAGCGATATCGCTGTGTGTAAAGCCCCCTTAAGAAGTGTGTTCATGTAAGAACACCACAAAGAAAGCTACTGCTGTCCCAAAAAAACTCCATCACAGTCAATCTTTGAGTCTCCCGAGGCTTCCACATTGCTTCCAGGAAAATGTTCTATGTACATTTGAGACAAATATTCAACGTTGCAGGACAAATGCACAATGCTATATCTCGTGGAGAAACAAGACTGAATACTAACACCAAAACCTCACATCAACTGCTTTAGCATAGTGGACAGCATCATGGTTTGGGGCTGGGTTGCTGCCTCAGGGGCTAACAACATTTCAATCATTGAGGGAACAATGAGTTTGAATGTGTATAAAAACATATGTTATGGCGGCAGTCCATGACCCCAAGCTGAAGAGATGTTGGAAAACAAGGACTTAAAGCACTAAGAAAATTAACTAAAGAATGATTGAAAAACAAGGCTAGCCATTTGTTAGAATGTTGCATACAGCCCAGAGAGTATCCCACATAAAGACAATTAAAACATAACCTTTAATGAACCATTAAAAGGACATAACACAAAAAAACATTACAAAAAAGTGCTCATGTGAACCAATGCTCAATAAAAAATGGTTTGGTCTCACCAATGGTATTAGATATAGCATTCCAGCATCAGGGCGTATCCTGCTGGAGAGACGATCCACTCATGGGGAGCTGAGACATGGGAAAACCAGTGTTAATGTAAAATATTCCTCTACACTCCCTGTCATGCCCCAGCGTTACTCCTGTCCTAACAAGGACAGGCCCCAAGTGGATCCTGTAGTGGACACCCCCACTGATAAGGGGAAAAGTAGACGGAAGCTCCCTACGCGTTTCTTCTCCAATGCTGTATTTATTGCCCTAGGACGCTATTCACACTGTGCACTGTGGCAGTTTCTGTTTCACGCGTCCTGTATTTTGGAATATAGGAAGAGGCTGCAATAACCTGTTTATGATACCATTCACACTTTGGACGCATGAAATATGATATTAGAAACAATGGGTAATATGGCCGTTTCCTTGCATGTGTCCTGCATTTTGGAAAACAGGAGGTTAATATCAGTAGCAGCTGATGGAATGCAGGGGGTTAATATCAGTAGCAGTTTGCAATCTGATGTCAGACGCTGGGGTGGAGCATACCAATAATGGAGTCTTTATCAAGAGTCCATGTGCTTTCCCCTCCAGGACTCCACTTGGTAGTGACAGGGACAGTCACACTAGTTTGTTAGGCACCTCGCCACTGCAGGGCCTGTGGACTTAATGGACAACACTATCCTTTCCTACTGATTTATATCTATTTCACTCCCCTGATGAATCCCCACCATTGGGGAAGAAACGCGTAGGGAGCTTCTGTCTATTTTCCCCCTTATCAGTGGGGGTGTCCACTACAGGATCCACTTGGGGCCTGTCCTTGTTAGGACAGGAGTAACGCTGTGGCACGAAAGGGAGTGTAGAGGAATACTTTACATTAACACTGGTTTTCCTATAAGCCAACAACGAAGTGAAAGAAAATTCACAAAATAATAAAGCATAAATGGAAATTCATAATCAATACAATAACCTACTCAAAAAATGAATACACCAAACGGAGTCCAAAACATTAAGACTCAAATAAATTTATTACATAATAACAAATGAGTATACAGAACAAGACATAGTAAAATACCACAATATATAATTACAGCAAAATACATATAAAAAAGACATAGTGACCACTATAAATAGATAATCATACAAAAATGATAAGGATAATAATACTGCTAATAAAGTGCATAATATATATAGGCCGAAAAATCAGCTACTCATAAAGTGCATAGAAAATATATAGTATATAAATCCAAATCATATATGCCCGTAATGTGTGGCTCAATGTGTCCAGGCTCCCTCCAACGTACGTTTCGCCCACCGTGGCTTTTTCAAGGAGTGTCACATAATTACCAGAATCGCATTTAATGTGATCAGAGTGTGAATAGCGTCCTAGGGCAATAAATACAGCATTGGAGAAGAAACGCGTAGGGAGCTTCCGTCTACTTTTCCCCTTATCAGTGGGGGTGTCCACTACAGGATCCACTTGGGGCCTGTCCTTGTTAGGACAGGAGTAACGCTGGGGCATGACAGGGAGTGTAGAGGAATACTTTACATTAACACTGGTTTTCCCATGTCTCAGCTCCCCATGAGTGGATCGTCTCTCCAGCAGGATACGCCCTGATGCTGGAATGCTATATCTAATACCATTGGTGAGACCAAACCATTTTTTATTGCGCACTGGTTCACATGAGCACTTTTTTGGAATGTTTTTGTGTGTTATGTCCTTTTAATGGTTCATTAAAGGTTATGTTTTAATTGACTTTATGTGGGATACTCTCTAGGCTGTGTGCAATATTTAAGCCCTGAGGGTTTTTTGGAATAGTGTCAAAAAGCTCACACTATAGCTGAGTGCACCATTTGTTAGAATGGCCAAATTACGAGTAGAGCCCTGATCTTAAGGTACTGTCACACTAAGCGATATCGCTAGCAATATCGCTGTGACGTTATAGCGATATTGCTAGCGATATCGCTGTGTCTGATACTTACCTATGACCGGCTCCCCCGCTGGTTATCGCTGATCGCGCGAGAACGGCCTGGACTGCTTCTCGTCGTCAGCTTCCTGTGGAGAGGCGAGCGACGAGCGTGGAGCCGGGCGGAAGGATGTCAGGATCGCCTAGTGTGACAGGTAAGTACTGACCCCCGTCCCCTGCGATGTCGCTGGTGAGATCTGCCTGTGTGGCAGCTCACTAGCGACCACTTAGCGATGTACCAGTGATCCTGACCGCGTCATAACCCTATTGAGATACTGCAGCATGACCTGAAGAGGACCTGTGCACAGGGAACATATCAGAATTATTTGAAGTAATTTGCCAGAAGGAATGGTCCAAAATTTCTTCTCAATGTTGTTTAAATATCACAGCTATAGGTGGAGGTGATTGCTACTAAGGGGTTCATTTATTTTTTTTTCCCAGTACTGTGGAGATTTACTAAATGTGCTCAATTAGAGCAATAAATAGATGAACTTGCTTGCATGTTATTAGTTTAGATTGTGTTTGTCTATAATTGTGACTTCAATAACGATCAGGCATTTTACTAGTTATCAATGTAAATATATGGGTAATTACAAAGGGCTCGCTTGCATTTTCTTGCAACTTTACGGAAAAAGTAACTTTACTGTATGCAACAAACAGATGTCAGATGATGAATACCCACTTTAAAAAAAAAATTACACATTTGTTAAACTAAAATATTATCTGACTAATATTAGTTCCTTTATTCATCAGTATAGGAAAGTCCAACTGTGTGTAGAAAAAAAACTTAATGAAATCACTGCAAACCTGCAGAAAACTCCCCGCTTAAGATGTCCTACTGAAAACAGGTGATATGATGGCAAACAAATAAATCATCTCCTACAGTGAACATTTCATATCTAATAGAAGATGCTGCAATTTATACTCAATTTATGTTGCTAAGCTACAATAGGATATGAGAAGCACAATCCCTATGTCCTTAAGTGAAAAGCCCCTGCTGTGCAACATATAAAAATCTTGACAAAGAAAAAATAAATCACATTAAAAGAATCAACATAAAAAAACACTTACTAAGACTCTAACGCCAAGTCCAAATCCTCTGCAATGTGTCCTTTGACGGCTTACCATCAAAAACCTATTCATTACTAAAACATCCTTCTCACTTGATTGCCATCATGACTCATTACACTGCCAAACGTGAAGACACAAACTAATTTGTGCAGATGTGATTGGAAAGTGTATTAGACCAATTAACCTGAATCTCCCTTGTTTGCACGTACAACTTAACGGCTATTGTTTTATCTCTTCTCTATGCAGTTATGACAGAATAATGAATAATTGTGAGTAAAGAGCCTCTTATCTATGTCATTAGTGAGCTTTAAGTATTTCAATACAAATGTATACATAGCAGGAACAGCTCGTACATGTGATCCTGGCTAGATAGTCTTTAGAAAGACTATAATCCTAATAGAAACATTATCATTTTATTAGCTAAAAAAATATATAAAAAAAAAAAATAGGAATATATATAATCCTCACTTTTTAAATGTACTTTTTAATTATCCAAATCATAATCCAAGTCATCAGAGCAAGGACCATCCATATTGGGATCATCAAGTAGTAGTTGAATGGCTTTCACGTTTTCTTTTAATCAAAAAACATTTTTACGCGTTGATCAATAGTGGAATTCATGTATTTATTAATCGCAGTGTGCTGACATATAGTGTATTCAATGTATATGTTTAATTAGACTATGATCCACATTTTAAAGGGTTGATATCAGGTCATTAGTATCTGATTGGAGGGTGTCTGATACCAATCACCCCTACTGATCAGCTTTTATAAGCTCCTGTAGTGTCTGAAAGTAAGTAGAGTTGAGCAAATTTTTCAGAATTCGGTTCCGATTACAATCGGTGGCAAATATTGTTTTTGCAATATTCGCCGAACACAGCCAAATGTCATTTGAGTCAATGGGAGTAGAAATGAACAAATATGTTCGAAACCGATAAACATAAAATTTTGCACAAATAGATTACCAATATGGCACGAAAATAGCAAATTCAGATTTGGCAATAGATTCCAAATATATTCCCTCAACTCTAGAAGTGTCACGTGGACCCGTCCTGTGTGACACGGCCCGCAGGCCGGTAACTGAAACAGCAAGACACGGGGAAAGGGGCAACAGTTACAACGGTGGGCCCTGTGATAGGGAACGGGGATGTGGAGACCTCCTGTACTCCCCTGAGTCAGTGTCCCTCCACTCCTAACGATCCCTAGGCCGGTTCCGCACCGGGCGCCCATCAGGATACCTGTCACCCTAGCACACCCTACACCTATCCCTTGCTAGGGAGCTGGGTGGTGCAGGCACTGGCCCCACCGCTGTGCTAATACACACCAGGGAAAAATACAAACAGGGGAAACACAAAGAATTATCTTGCTCTGCTGCAGCACCAGGCAGCAGAGTGCATCACCGGATTAACTTTTCGCAGTGGCTCGACACCTCAGAGCCAGCTCCACCATCACCATCTCACTCTGCTGCAGACACCGGGCAGCCAGAGTTCAACACCAGTTTCAGCAGTGGCTCCAACCTTCAAGCCAGCTGCTAACTTCACCAGGTTTCTGCAGTGGCTTCACACCTCAGCCAACTGCTCCCTTCACCGTGGTTGGAATCCCAAAAAGACGCCATCACCAACACCTGCTCATAGACCATGTGACCCTATATAGGAAAAGGGAATGGTCAAATGATCAGGGGCTAAAGGCTGCTATAATCCCAGTGACCACAGGGGGCAAAAGGCAAAGCAAAGAAAACATCAAGTGCAATGACCCTAACGGCCACCTGGGGCAAAACTAGAACTGAAACCACCACAGTGCAAGAAAAAAAAAGGTTACTAGTGCATTTTATCTGTCATGATCCAGCATGGATCATGACAAGAAGTAAGCACATAGAGTGGAGGTGCAAAATCTTAGCACCATTCAATGTGAAGAGGTCACTGCCAAGTACTGCATAACATCTCCTATTGTCAAGCGAATTGGATCAGTTCTGCAATACTCTGCCACCACCAGAGCTTATTAAAGCTGATCAGTGGTGATGACAGGTGTTGGACACAAAGATTCAACACTGATTGAGGACTATAGGACCTGTTCTGCACTACCTGACAGCAGCTGCTACACAATAAATTGAACTGTGCATTGCATCTCCGTTTAATTTGTTTACATCCAGTCATTACAGGTGCTTATCATAACTGATCAGTGCAGGTTCAGGGGCTTCAATCTGACACAAGTGACAAACCTGAAACTAGGTCCTCAATATTTTGTGACAACGCAAACCTTTTAAAAGGTATACGCACTAACAGGCAGGTAGTTGCTACGTACCTGCCTGTTGTGCCTGTCGCCATTCTCACAGACTTCTGCTGATGTTACATCAACAAAGCGGCTGTTTCTTTTCATGTTGACAGCACTACTGGTGTCATGTCGATTGACAGGCGGCTCCCAGCTGCCAATCAGCTTGACACAAGTAGTCCCGCCCAGTCAACAGGAAGAGAAACCACTGTTCTGTTGACAGGGAGTAACTAAATGTCCGGTAGGACTGGTCAACAACCGGCGCCGTGTTCAACAGTCAGATAATTGACTCTGTTATCAACAACTTAGGCATATTTTTTTACTTTAAAGTCCAGGATATCTCCTTTACCCTACAATCATAATAAAAAATATCCAACTGTTACAATAAGAAGGCCCAACAGTTAACATTTTATTCATTATGTAATATTTTTGCGCTTAACTTTTCCCTTAGTCTCACATTAACATGCATATGCTGCTTTTCCAATCAATGACAATAAGTAATAAATGGGAAGGATGTTCAGATGACTGACTAGCTGCCATGGATATGGGACATGTATATTTGTATAGTGTCTCCTCAGTTCATTCTACACGTTTAACATTACAAATAAACACAAATACAGCTCTGTAACCGCACATGTGGATAATTGACTATAAAGTACACCAGACTGTTCATTTCTGGGTGCTGTATCTTGGACCTGAAACAGTGTTTCCAAGAGAGAATAAAATCAAAGCTGCAGTAACTAAGCAAACATGCTGCAATCTGTGTGTAAATTCACGATCTACATAGGGAAGTTAAGGCCCCGCACACATTGCTGCATGTGACAGCAAGAGACCAATCATCAGCGAGCTCCCAGTGCCATACAGCAGACGCTGGGAGCTGGTAACCAGGGTAAACAGCGGGTAACTAAGCGCCGTGCTTAATGGTCCTGATTGCTGGTGAGTCTGCCTATGTGACAGCTCACCAGCAATCAGCTATGTCCCAGCGATCCCATCCACATCGGATCGTTGGTGGGATCGCTGGGACATTGAAGCGTGTAACAGGGCCTTTAGTGAATACTGTTTGGTCGTGCTCAAATTACAGGTTTTTTTTTTAAATCAGGAAAGGCAAAATTTCTTTCCACGTTTTATTCCCCACAGAGGAAACCATTTGCAAAAAGCTTATGTGGCAGCATATTGAGTCCCCACTAGATATTAGCAAATCGCTTCAAGCAACTCCTGTCCACAGTTCAGGTCAGTGCTCTATAGCCGTGGACAGAAACTGCAAAAATTTTGAGACCTTCCAAGATCCTTGATGCAGCATTTGATTTGTCGGTCTAGTGTGACGTTCTCTGTGCAGCACACAGATGACAATGCTCCAGCACAGCAAATCACAAGACGAAACTAAAATCCAGGATATCACATTTGCGCAGCTCCTGTCCACAGCCATAAAGTACTGACCTCTAGTCCAAACAATAGAATCAGTATCTATCTCCAGTATTAGCTGCTGTCTACCCTGTATTTCTGATACTGTAGATACCACGGGTGCTGAGGTAAGATCAGAAACACATAGAAGACAACAGTTAGAGCAGCCTCTTTTTACCTCGAGACCAAGAGAAAAGACGCCACTGAAGGATATGCACACACACATATATATATATATATATATATATATACATACAGTGGGGAAAAAAAGTATTTAGTCCGTCAGCAATAGTGCAAGTTCCACCACTTAAAAAGATGAGAGGCGTCTGTAATTTACATCATAGGTAGACCTCAACTATGGGAGACAAACTGAGAAAAAAAAATCCAGAAAATCACATTGTCTGTTTTTTTTTTCATTTTATTTGCATATTATGGTGGAAAATAAGTATTTGGTCAGAACCAAAATTTCATCTCAATACTTTGTGATATATCCTTTGTTGGCAATGACAGAGGTCAAACGTTTTCTGTAAGTCTTCACAAGGTTGCCACACACTGTTGTTGGTATGTTGGCCCATTCCTCCATGCAGATCTCCTCTAGAGCAGTGATGTTTTTGGCTTTTCGCTTGGCAACACGGACTTTCAACTCCCTCCAAAGGTTTTCTATAGGGTTGAGATCTGGAGACTGGCTAGGTCACTCCAGGATCTTGAAATGCTTGTTACGAAGCCACTCCTTCGTTGCCCTGGCGGTGTGCTTTGGATCATTGTCATGTTGAAAGACCCAGCCACGTTTCATCTTCAATGCCCTTGCTGATGGAAGGAGGTTTGCACTCAAAATCTCACGATACATGGCCCCATTCATTCTTTCATGTACCCGGATCAGTCGTCCTGGCCCCTTTGCAGAGAAACAGCCCCAAAGCATGATGTTTCCACCACCATGCTTTACAGTAGGTATGGTGTTTGATGGATGCAACTCAGTATTCTTTTTCCTCCAAACACGACAAGTTGTGTTTCTACCAAACAGTTCCAGTTTGGTTTCATCAGACCATAGGACATTCTCCCAAAACTCCTCTGGATTATCCAAATGCTCTCTAGCAAACTTCAGACGGGCCAGGACATGTACAGGCTTAAGCAGTGGGACACGTCTGGCACTGCAGGATCTGAGTCCATGGTGGCGTAGTGTGTTACTTATGGTAGGCCTTGTTACATTGGTCCCAGCTCTCTGCAGTTCATTCACTAGGTCCCCCCGCGTGGTTCTGGGATTTTTGCTCACCGTTCTTGTGATCATTCTGACCCCACGGGGTGGGATTTTGCGTGGAGCACCAGATCGAGGGAGATTATCAGTGGTCTTGTATGTCTTCCATTTTCTAATTATTGCTCCCACAGTTGATTTCTTCACTCCAAGCTGGTTGGCTATTGCAGATTCAGTCTTCCCAGCCTGGTGCAGGGCTACAATTTTGTTTCTGGTGTCCTTTGACAGCTCTTTGGTCTTCACCATAGTGGAGTTTGGAGTCAGACTGTTTGAGGGTGTGCACAGGTGTCTTTTTATACTGATAACAAGTTTAAACAGGTGCCATTACTACAGGTAATGAGTGGAGGAAAGAGGAGACTCTTAAAGAAGAAGTTACAGGTCTGTGAGAGCCAGAAATCTTGATTGCTTGTTTCTGACCAAATACTTATTTTCCACCATAATATGCAAATAAAATGAAAAAAAAACAGACAATGTGATTTTCTGGATTTTTTTTTCTCAGTTTGTCTCCCATAGTTGAGGTCTACCTATGATGTAAATTACAGACGCCTCTCATCTTTTTAAGTGGTGGAACTTGCACTATTGCTGACTGACTAAATACTTTTTTTCCCCACTGTATATATATATATAAAACTTTATTAACAACTGAAGATTAAAAACAATTAAGATCAAACCATTCTCCCCCTCATGCAAAATTACATAATATAGATGTACAAATCAAAAAGGACCCTGATGAAGTCCAGACAGGACAGATCCAGAACCCTCATATCATGAACAACAGCATATAGGCGGAAAAAAATGTAGATATGAATAGCATACATATAACTGTTGGGTATAAATAACCCCCAAAATGTATACACAGTATGCTGATGAAACTACAACCTGGGAGACCCTGAGCGCCACAAAGCTATCTACTATATAATTGCCAATCGGCTCTGTCACAGCTTCTGGCGATTGTGTCGCTATCCCACAATCCACCGTGTCCGGAAGCTGTGACAGAGCCGACCGCCATATTGGAACACCAAAGCAGGGGCCAGAGTGCTTAGGGGCCTGATCGCGGAGCTGCAGCCGCTCATTGGCTGGGCAGCTCCGTGGCAGCCAGGCTGCAATTGGCCTGACGCGATGACTGCTCTGTGTGCACAGGACCTGTGATGAGGTCACAGGAGGGGAGGAGTCAGGGGTCACATGATCAGGAGCCTCGGTGTGTACAGGACTCTGCTGTGCTGGTTGTCATGGTGCTGGATGAGGGTAAGTGTATGTGTGGGGTCAGGAGGGGTTTACAGGGTGGATGTAGCAGAGCCGTTTGTGTACAAGGTGTACGGTATGGAGCGGAGCCGCATGTGTACGAAGTGTATGGAGCGCAGCCACGTGTGTATGAGGTGTATGGAGCGGAGCCGAGTGTGTACAAGGTGTACGGTATGGAGCGGAGCCGTGTGTCTACGAGGTGGATGGAGTGGAGCCGCGTGTGTACAAGGTGGACGGAGCAGCCGCGTGTAAGAGGTGGACGGAGCGGAGCCACGTGTGTACGAGTTGGATGGAGCCGCGTGTGTACAAGGTGGACGGAGAGGAGCTGCGTGTGTACGAGGTGGACGGAGAGGAGCTGCGTGTGGATGGAGAGGAGCCGCATGTGTATGAAGAGTACCGAGCGGAGCTGCGTGTGTACGAGGTGGACGGAGAGGAGCCGCGTGTACGAGGTGGACGGAGAGGAGCCGCGTGTACGAGGTGGACGGAGAGGAGCCGCGTGTGTACGAGGTGTACAGAGCGGAGCCGCGTGTGTACGAGGTGTACAAAGCGAAGTCGCGTGTGGAGGTGCCGTGTGTGTACGGAGCGGAGCCACATGTGGAGCCGTGTGTGTACGGAGCGGAGCCGCACGTGTATGAGGTGTGCAGTGTGGAGATGTGCGTTTCTTGGCATGGGGGGCCCCCATTTGAAAGTTCGCACCAGGGCCCATAACTATGTAGTTACGCCACTGCACCCAAGTTATGGGTATTCCGATATGGCAGACGGGATTCATATCTCCTGCCCCGCTGGCTGAGCCAATGAGCGTTGCTGCACGGGATTTGAATCCCCCGCCAAGCCCCTGCTTATTGGCTGAGTGGCCTGCTGCCTGAAGCTTGGCGAGGGATTCAAATCCCACGCGGCACTGCTCATGGGCTCAACCGGCGGGGGATTACTTACTTACATACTTTTCTGACCGGGAGGAGTGTTGCCTTGGCGCTTCCCTTCTCACCGGAGACTGAGGTAGGAGTTCGGTGTCGGAATCGCGCATGCGCATTGCGCTATCCAGCGCCATTTTACTGAAGACACATTTGTAGTGTGCCTTCAGCAATATGGTGCTAGACAGTGCGGTATGGGCATGTGCGTACACCGGCACTCCTCCCCTGGCCTCTGGCAGAATGGGACAACGCATACCCATACCGCACTGTCTGGCACCATATTGTTCTTACCTCAACACACCTGGTATTTCCAGTATTATACCAGAAACACATGGAGGACAGCAGTGTGAGTAGCCTCTTCTTACCATAGAACTACTGTTATTTCCATGATTAGATCAGAACAACATGGAGAACAGCAGTGTAAGCAGTTTTCTTAACTCAGCATACCTGGTATTTCCAGTATTAGAACAGAAACATAAAAGACAGTAGTGTGAGCAGCCTCGTCTTACCATAGCACTACTGTTATTTCCAGTATTAGATCAGAATATCCACTTAGCGCACATCTTGCTACATATGAAAGGAGACTGTGGAGCTTCATACTGCACATGCTCACAGGTAACTGTTCTATTAATATTCTAGAACAGATTTCTGTTAGCACAACAATGAGGTTGTTATTTTAATTCAATAGTAATTAACTGACTAGTAAAAACAAATATAAACAACTAAGTTAATATATTTTCCAATTTATTTAAATGTCATTTAGCCATTTTGATAATACTTTCTAATACCAGAGAATCCCTTTAACTTCCCAACAAAAGAAAAGTTAATTTACCAATGCTGCCCATTCATACTGAATGTTTTTTCCTCTTCCAAGTGTTTTGACATGTTTAAAGGTGCTTGAATCATTTACTGATGGACTGTGTACAGGAGGTGAAAAGTATTATTTACCTCTGCTGTAGCCACACATGAATAACAACTATGCTGGCTAATTAGCATAAACATCTTGATAAATACTGACCATCTGATCTACACTGCTTCAGAGGTGCTTGCAAAGAAAAATTACATCCTCAGTGCGTGCAAACCACATTTGTACTCATCTAGTTTGCACATCCCCACTGAGCACTTAAGCAGCCATCTAAGTAAGGAGAAAATACATTTTTTAACGGATTGTGTTCCTGAACTAAATATTATTCCCCAAATCAAGGAGCGGCAAGTCTCAATACCCAGGTCTAGTGAGTCATGAATAACCATGTAATTAATTTATTCATGACAGCTGCAGTACATAAAATATTCAAATTTTGTTTATTTTTTTACAGATTGTTATAACTTCAATGTTGACTTTTTTTTGGAATTTCATAGACTGTATAATTTCCTCACAAAGTAAAGATTTAAAGGGCAGCAGCAAATGCGAGCATACCCATTTGTGTGTGTCACAGGCTACATCATTGCGTCTTATTTTTACAATATAAGAAGAATGTAAGATTTGTGCTACTTTCTATCACAGTAATCAAAGATTAGTAAGAGGTAGATATGACACAGACGGCAGTACCGAGGTTTCTGCAAATCTGTTCTCTCAACAAGATGGCAAAAGCTGCCGTTTCCTAATTTACCCTCTAATGTCACACAACAGCAAAGTAATTAACCTATGCATATCATTATTTTGATGTAATCATACAATGCAAACCGTTTCCAAAAAAATAACATTTATCGATTGCACATATTTTGTCCACATGGACATTTATCAAATTCTATCTCGCCTCCCTTTCTCCACAAATTATTATCAACCCCCATTGAATCTTTGTTTTCTACACTTGACTATTAGGACAGCTTAGAGATTCAATTTTATATAATGCAGCAGAAGGGACAATATGAGTGTGAATAGGTCAACCATTGGTAATGCCAAGACTATATGAAAAGAGAGTCTATAAGCCTTCATGCATGCCTCAATATTTGTGTATGTTCACACATTGTGTATAGTCTCCAAATTTTCTTGCTAAAATTCCCATTCAGACAATTGGAGCAAAGTGTCAATCGCAGAAATGTTTTCAACAAAATCTGCAGTATGAGAATTCAACTGCCCAAGCCAGCTTTCACCTTCATGACCAGGCCAAATTGTACAATTCTTCCCAGTGTCAAGTTCTGGGGTAATAACTCTGGAACGCTTCAACGGATCACATTTACTCTGTGATTGCTTTTTTGTGACATATTGTACCCCACAACAGTGGCAAAATTTGTTCGCTATGACTTGCGTTTATTTGTGAAAATATTGGAAATTTGGCGAAAATCACAAACTTTTCAAACTTTTAATTCTTATGCCTTTAAAACAGAGAGTTATGTCACACAAAATAGTTACTAAAAACATTTACCACAAGTCTACTTTATATCTGAATCATTTTTGAAACATATTTTTTTTCCATTGGAAGGTTAGAAGGGTTAAAAGTTGATCAGCAATTTCAAATCCTCCCTCCACACAAATGACCCCATTTTGGAAACTAGACTGCTCAAGAAATGTATACAGATGTGTGGTGGGCAGCTTCACAGAAGTTTATAACACTGAGTTGTAAAAAAAAAAAAAAAAAATGTTCTTTTAGCCTCATGCGTGTGCCTCACCGAAATTTATACCATTGGGCAATGAAGAAATAATTACATTTTTACAGCTGGAATGTTGCTTTAGCCCCAAATTTTTATAAGGGCTAATGGACCTCTCAGTTTGTTCTGCAGTTTCGCCTGAGTATGCTAATACCGTATATATACTGGGGAACTACTTTTGCGGTGTCACAAAATGTTTGTTGAACATGGAACTACCCCATATGTGGCTATACAGTACTGCTTAGTCACACGACAAGACTCTGTAGGGACGGAGCGCCATTTGCATTTGCCTCCAGGAGCACAGATTTTAATAGAATAGCTTGCAGGCTCCATATACAGAGCTCCTAAGTGCTAGAAGACCAGACAAGCCCCATCAAGTGACCCCCATTTTGAATATTGTACCCCTTTGGGAATTTATCTATAGGTGTAGTGATGATTAGACTCTATGGGTGTTTTCCAGAAACAAGCAGCAGTGTAGTGCCTGTACACTGTACTGTCCAGTACGTTATGCCCAGCTCGTGCTTCAGGAGACATGTACCCGTAAATTAGGTGGGCTCTCATCGCTACAGAAATGCCAAATATGTGAATGCAAAATGTGGTTTAGGCATAATGTGGCGTTCAGAAGGGAACGGGAGACATTGGAATATGGGAGTGCAGCATTCACTGGATTTCTTCTGGGGGTGAGGAGCTATAGCGTTATTTCAGAGCCTTTGTACTACCAGTAACTTGGAAGCCCCTATATTTTCATTAACAGATTATGGACCTGAGTGAGGACTTAATTGAAGCTTTTATTGGGAACATTGTACATAACATTTCAGATCACATTTATCTGGCACTCTATGCTGAGCACTTACATCAGAGTTTCCATCTAAATCTCCAAATGACATGATTCAGAATTTCTCCAGGAGTGGTGACCCTGGGTGCCTTTATTCACTGAGAAAGGGAACCCCACTTGAACTTCGGCACATTGCCTGCCCTTCACTTCTTCATACTTTGTGACTACACACTTCTTTGGACCTTTCAGCCAGGGTGGGGAATTGCTTAGATTCTTGGTTCAAGGTCCGGTCAGTATTGCTATGAATCAAATTCACTATTAATTTTGATTGTTTTCACTGGATGTCACCAATTTCATTGTGTGTCTTTGTCACTAGGATTTTGTCAGTGCTACTCTCGACAGGTCTAGGGGGAAGTGCATTGCCATGAGGTTCAGCTCCACTTTGAACCCTAGCTCTACTCTCTCAGGAGGGGAGTAGACAGTAGATGGCTCCTAGTTCTCTCGTGGGTGGGATCTCAGGCAGTTGCTGGGAGCAATATTATGTCTCTTTGAGCTAGGGGAAGCAATTTTCCCCTACCCTCACTCTTGTCTTCTGGCTTGGAGGAACTAAAATAGATGGCATCCTACTGCACTTTTTTGTGGCACTTGGGTTTCAAGCACAATTTCAGGTTTTAAAAAAAATTAACATTAAAAAGCCTTGGTAGGTGCTAAAGTACAATAAAATGGTAAAATACATTTTTTCTAAGAAATGTATTTTGCACACCAAAGTCTTTAGTGAACTAAACAAACTTTAGATGTTTCTCAAAACTAAGAGGTTAAAATTTGAGTTCACTTGTGTACTATTAAATAGTCATCTAAATAAATCAAGTCATTAATTCCCCCTGCCTGTGGGCCCATGTTTCACTTTAAGATCTGTATTTGAAATAACAGTTAAGCATTCCATTGTCTAAAAGTTTCTTGTAAGAAAATTGCCTATGAAAAGATCATCCTTATTTATCTTGTTTTTAACCTTTAACAACACTCTATGACCTTTTCGTCAATGGATCAAAAAACAGAGAACACAACCTGATACACTGAAAAGATGAAACTAACTACAGACAAAAAGGTCATTCAGCACTGACTCGAAATCAGACGGTGGGCACTCATTCTTGATTCTAAATAGGAGAAAAGTCAATCTTTACTGTCATGTTATCAAACCGAATAAGAACAAGCTACAGTCAATGTACATCAGTTTTCCAGAACATTCCACTGGCTTTATATATTGAAGTGAGCAACCTATGTTTTGACTTCTCACTTGCCCTACCTCCAAACAATCCCTGATCTTCTAAACATGGGGCTAAATCTCCCCAATAGTTATCTCTAAGCATCAGTGGATGCAGCTTTTCAAAGTTTATTGCTTTGACAGCTTGTTATTAGTTTGAATATCTTGTCAAGTTGTAGAAGAATCCTCGGCTAAAAATAGAGAGACATTGATAGCTCAATAGGACACAACTGCCAGCTTCTGAAATTGGTCAACAACTCGGGCTGACAGCTCTCAACAAAGTGAAAAATGGAAGGTGACACTTTGACAGAGCAATCTTCTGTTAATCTTCTGATAACATAGGGAGGTATATTGCTTGTGTAATTAATTTCATATTTTTGAGAAGGAGAAATTCCATGGAGAAATGTACCTTTATATCCTGAAAATAAAAGCTTATGACACATTGATGGTCTTTGCTGTTCATATTTCTTTTATCATACACTGGGGCATACATTTTACGATCACTACATGACCCACTTAAGACAGCAATTAAATCCCTCATACATTTTTCTTGCAATTTTCACTTCATAAATACAGAATTGCCTAGTTGTTCAGCACTGAAGTAAGTTTTAAATCTCTGCAGTGTTTTCATCTGAAGCAGTGAACATGAGACACCAGTGACTAGTGTGAATTTCAAGTACCTGGTAGGCCAATAGAGGAGGTCTTCTGACTTTCTGTGCAAATATCATTCATATTAACTCTGAAAGTAACCCATACAGATTATTCTTTTTCTATATTGTATTTTACATTAATAATGTAAATTTGTGCTAACAGCTCTTTCCAAATAATCTTTCTAGCTGTACATTGAAACCTCTTCAATTATAATGAAGGGCAATAAAAAATTCTATCATTTAGAATGAGGTAATAAATATCGTAGCCATTAAAGTATATTTTTAGAATTATGTTTATACAACATCAGATTAAAATTTGCTACAGCTCCATAGCATACTATACGTAAGTCACATCCACTGCTGCAGACTAAATCATATTATTAATAAATTAATTCCTTTATACAACTTTCCAAAAAAGGGAAAAAACGAAAAGGCTTTTTTCTCAACAACCCTTCCAAACAAATCATACTTCAGTTTATTTTTTTTTTTAAAGAAATTATCTAACATGAACGTGAATATTTAACGTGCTATATGAGGCCTTTAGAGACTGAGCGGTAGCTCTTTGTTTTTTTGCTCACTGAGAATTAACCTGTCTGAACTTGGTTAGAACAACTGGGAAGATTGTCAACTGTCTAAAATTTTTCTCACTTCTTAATAATCATTCTTACTGTAGAATGATGGATTTTAAACTGTTTGGAAATGGCCTTAAAACTCTCCATAGATTGATGTGCGGCAACAATTGCTTTCCTAAGATCATTCCTGATGTCTTTTCTTTTTCTCACCTGGCTGCTACTTACACTTTTAGTTCCTAAAAAAGCAGTAAGAAACAGTAAAGGTATAGTATTCACAAAACTTTCACACTGCTCAGGCATTTTTGCCTAGATTAGCAAATAAAGACACGGTGTAATTTGTCATGTTTTGTTGTTCATCTGTGGCTGTAGTTATCAAATTTTAAGACCTTCTAAGGACCGGATTTTACTTTTACTATGTCTTGATCTGGAAAACCATAGAACCAAAAAAAAAAAAGCGTACATAATTTTTCTCAAGACAGTATATAGTTCTTATATATAATATCTATATTCCAGTCACTTCACTCGTAGAATAACTAATATGCTAACCTAAACATATTTAATTTGTTAGTATTATAGTCACTGTCTACATGTAATTGAATTCATCTGAGTATCAACTAAGGGCATAAAACTATATTAATTCAAAGCTTAATGGGCGATATTACTAGACTCTGATTATATTAACAGAACAGATAGAAGCAGGTTGTTAATTGTAAACAACCCATTTTACATATTAATGTGCAGTCTGCTTCATTTTAATGTGCAGTCAAGACTTAGAAATGATAAATGTCCTCAGACAAAATAATACAGTGCATGAATTATGGTAAAATGAGTCTATATTTATATTGTACAGTTTGTTCAATTTCAGATTACATCAACTTAAATGTTCTCTAGATAGAATAATTGTAGGTGATATAATGGCATCATGAACATGGTTGTGACTGGAAGTAAAAATAATTTATATTCAAGTGTGTTAATGTAATAATGTTGGCTTGAAGTATATAGGCTATCAATCTGACCACTGGTGGCATCTGCAAGAAGTGGTATGCTATACTCATGTCTTTCTGGGGATGCTCTGGTTCCCTGCTACACTGCAAAAACATAGCAGGGTGTGGGGCGTAGCAGAGTGTGGGGGCCAAGTAGTCAATAATTATCAATAAAGTCAAATTCTTAGTGCAAACTTAGACCAGACAGTCTTAAAATGTCTCATAGCGAATCTTGCCGTTTGATAATTCTGGCATGTTGTAAAGGTACTGTCACACTTAGCGATGTACCAGCGATCCCGACCAGCGATATGACGCCGTCAGGATCGCTGGTACATCGCTAAGTGGTCGCTAGTGAGCTGCCACACAGGCAGATCTCACCAGCGACATCGCTGGGGACGGGGGTCGCTACTTACCTGTCACACTAGGCGATCCTGCGTCCTCCCGCCCGCGTCCACGCTCGTCTCTCCACAGGAAGCACCGCAGGAAGCTGACGACGAGAAACAGTCTAGGACGTTCTCGCGTGATCAGCGATAACCAGCGGGGGAGCGGGTCGTAGGCAAGTATCAGACACAGCGATATCGCTAGCAATATCGCTATAACGTCACAAGTTATAGCGATATTGCTAGCGATATCACTTAGTGTGACAGGCCCTTAAGACTATCTTGTCTAAGCTTACATTATTTATTAGTGGGCTTACTTCGAGTCGGAAATATGCACCACAATTTTGGAGCTTTCGTTGGCACAAATGTTGCTCAACAGGCTCTCTCAGTTTTAAGATAAGCAAAAATCATTTCAGTGAGGTCAAGTCCCTCTTTTGGACAAGTGTCTAAAGCAGACACTAGGGCCTCATTCAGACATCCATAATCTTTCTGCTACATAAAAACACGGACTGTTACTCTATACTGTTTTGGATCCGATTTTCATCAGTGTTTGCTAAGTGATTTTTCTCTCATGAGAGAAAAAATAAAACAAAAAAAAATACAAAGACATCTATGTGGGCAGCACAGTGGCTCAGTAGTTAGCATAGCAGCCTTGCAGCCCTGGAATCAAATGCCACCAAGGACAATTTGCAAGGATATATTACATGGATTTCCTCAGGGTACTCCGGTTTCCTCCCACATTCCAAAGACATACTGAAAGGGATTCTAGATTGTGAGCCCCAGTGGGGACAGTGCCAATAATGTTTGTAAAGCACTGTGGAATTAATGGAGCTATATAAAGGTGTAAAATACGGTAAATAAATACAATAAAATATGATTTTCATGGATCTATAATGTGAAAAACACAGATCAATCATGTATGTGACTCACAGACATCTGAATGAGGCAATGATATGGTGCGAGTTATGGAACACAGGCTTTTGACACAAATTGTTCACATAACTGCCAACTCCTGGAAACTGAGATTTCTGACTGCGTGCGCTCTTTCAGGATTCAAAGGTCTGCAGCCACAGAGTAATTGCAGACTTTTGTGCCAAACGTGGACAACCCCTTTAACCCTTTCAGGACCAGAGGTATTTTCGTTTTTTGCTCTATTTTCAAATTGATTTTTTTTTTTTAAATATCAGGATCACCTCAACCATAATAATTATATGTACATTACACATGCAATTATGCTGCATGGCAGGCGCCTTCCAGCAGAAGGTTTCTTTTTTTTTTTTAAACTTTTTTAGTGTGTATACATAATATTCATTATGTTAACTAGGTGGCAGGTCAGTGAGGGATCAGTGACACGTCAGCAGTCTTCAGTATGAATGGCAAATCAGAGCACCGCATGAAGATCCCATAGGCCGCCCCTAAGCACGAGCATATTATTGTCTCAAAACTGAAAATAAAGATTAAACACCACAAAACAGATTTCATTAACCAAGGTATCATTTTAATCAGTATTATGGTTGCCAACGTGACAGTGTCTGCAGGTTATTGTGCACAATCCTGCTGACAGGTTCCCTTTAATGCCAGCTGTGATTTTGACAAATCACAGCTGACATAAACCCCAATACAATTTAGGATGGGAAAGGCCCAATAACCATGGGCCTTAGTAGCCTGATAATATCAGCCTGAAGCTGTCTGCTTTACCTTGGCTGGTTATCAAAAAATAGGGGGAGACCACACACAGTTTTTTCATTTATTAGTTTAATAGACATACAGTAAACTCCACACGTATGGCACTATTTATGTTTCTCATGTATATCTATTCTATAAATCTATATTTGTATATAAGATTGTTTATTAGGTTTTTAATCCCTTCACTCCCAGAGCTTTTTTGATGTTTCGCTTTTGTTTTTCGCTCCCCTTCTTTCCAGAGCCATAACGTTTTTATTTTTCCAGCCATGTGAGGGCTTATTTTTTGCGGGACGAGTTGTACTTTTAAACGACACCATTGGTTTTACCATGTCCTGTACTCAAAACCGGGAAAAAAATTCCAAGTGTGGTGAAATTACAAAAAAAAGTGCAATCCCACACTTGCTTTTTGCATGGCTTTTTTGCTAGGTTCACTAGATGCTAAATGTAACCTGCCATTATGATTCTCCAGGTCATTATGAGTTCATATGTGAAAAATGATGAATGAACTCATGGAGATCAACATCCAACACTGCGGAGACACCATCACATGTTTCTCAACGCAGTGATGCTAGAGCAATGCCCCCATCCCTTATGGGAAATATGCAAAAACATGTAAATCAACAGCCGCGGAGACACGATCACATGTTTCTCAATGCAAGCAATGACTAGCCAGGTCTTTCACCGGGAAGGAACAACCACGGGAAGGGCAGGAAGCCAGGAAACTGGCTAGTAGGGACAATGCCTACTCCACACTGATGAGGGGCAATACCCCGAAACAGCTGTCTGTGGATGGATACCATGTTTTGACATAGGTGGTTTCCTTCATTGGAGACTGCCCTTCCCGTGGTTGTTCCTTCCCGGTGAAAGACCTGGCTAGTCATTGCTTGCGTTGAGAAACATGTGATGGTGTCTCCGCGGCTGTTGATTTACATGTTTTTGCATATTTCCCATAAGGGATGGGGGCATTGCTCTAGCATCAATGCGTTGAGAAACATGTGATGGTGTCTCCGCAGTGTTGGATGTTGATTTCCATGAGTTCATTCATCCTCATTTTTCACAGTCTTTTACTAGGCATTGTCCCTACTAGCCAGTTTCCTACTCCACATTGATGAGGGGCAATACCCTGAAACAGCTGTCTGTGGATGGATACCATGTTTTGGCATAGGTGGTTTCCTTCATTGGAGACTGCCCTTCCCGTGGTTGTTCCTTCCCGGTGAAAATCCTGGCTAGTCATTGCTTGTGTTGAGAAACAGGTGATAGTGTCTCCGCGGCTGTCGAATTAAGAGTTCATAGACACCAAACATGTCTATCTTCTCTTTTATCTAAGTGGTGAAAAAAAATTCCAAAGTTTGCTTAAAAAAAAAAAAAAAATTGCGCAATTTTCTGAGACCCATAGCGTCTCCATTTTTCGTGATCTTGGGTTGGGTGGGGGCTTATTTTTTGCGTGCCGAGCTGACGTTTTCACTGATACCACTTATGTGCAAGTACGTTCTTTTGATAGCCCCTTATTGCATTTTAATGCAATGTCACGGAGACCAAAAAAACGTATTTCTGGCATTTTTAATTTTTTTCTCGCTACGCCGTTTAGCAATCGGGTTAATGCTTTTATTTTATTGATAGATCGGGCGATTTTGAACGCGGCGATACCTAATATGTGTATGTGGGATTTTTTTTCTTGTTTTATTTTGATTGGGGCGAAAGGGGGTGATTTGAACTTTTATTTTTTTTTAATTTTTTTATTTCTAAACATTTTTTTTACTTTTTGCATGTTTCAATAGCCTCCATAGGAGGCTAGAAGCATGCACAACCCGATCGGCTCTGCTACATATGGGCGATGAGCAGATCGCCCATATGTAGCAGATTTACTGCTATGCTTTGAGCGCCGACCACCGGGAAGCGATCTGCCTGCAACAATCAGAGGTCTCTATGAGACCTGTGGTTGTCCAGGCAACGTGATGCCGACCCCCGATCACGTGATGGGGGTCGGTGATGAGCTAATTTCCGGCCTGGCGGCGGGAAATGCTATTTAAATGCCTGCTGACAGCTTTGACAACGGGATTTAACTAGTTAATAGGCACGGGCGGATGGTGACTCCACTCGCGCCTATTGCGGGCACATGTCAGCTGTTCATAACAGCTGACATGTTGCGGCTTTGAGGTGGGCTCACCGCCGGAGCCCACCTCAAAGCGGGGATCCTTACCGATGACGTACTATTCCGTCATCGGTAAGGAAGGGGTTAAACTAGCTTTAAATAAGAGAATTACAGTATGTAAAAGATGATGTTGAAAAATCATTGCATATGGATTGTATACACATGTCATATGGAAGCTAGTGAGAAAAATTGCACTGTACTCACACGTCACTCGTCCTACTTTTCTGGATCAACATCGGAGCAATTTTTTATACGATCGTGTGACTTCAGCCTGAAGCTAAACATTACCTCCCATTGTATAGTGGCTTTATTTCTTTAGGAATATATTAATCTCTTTTAATCCATAGTATATTATATTTGCTGTTCTAGTATTCTGATAGCTGTCTAAAAATTCTGTTTGCAGGATGTTTGGATAGATATAATTTCTACATAAAATTAGAATAAAAGTTACCCAGGGAAACTACAAATCAACTTATTCAAGGCAGCAAATCAATAAAAATGCACTTTAAAGGCTATAGTATAGATCATGGGAGTCAATTACATTAAAACCACACTGAACAATCAGATACCAGTGTACACAGCCGAGCAAGCTGTACCATTGCTAAGATAGCAGAGCAGTAGTGTAGAAACATATTACTAGATTAAATTAGTTAAATGAAATCGCTGAGAACTACAGCATTTCTTGAATGTAAGGCGGGCACCATTATCCATAGCAATGTGGGAGTAGAATTACATTCTGAATGAATCTTATGTGAAAACCCTAGAATGCAGATTCATAATTAGCCACAAGTTAAGTATAAGAATTGTATTACAGTTTGGTCCTATATGAGCACTGCAGTGGCCCATGTGGACATAATATGACACTATATGGGCAATGTACAACTAGGTCAAAGCAGAAAGCAAAACCATTGAACTGGAATATAAATTGGTGTGCATGCAGCACAAGTGCATGTTCACACTGGCCACTAAACAGACAAAAAAACAAGAAAAAAATACAAAATTAGCAAATACTGTGCAGTAAATAAATAGCAACAGTGCATGAAAATTATATAGGGTACTTGACTTTCTGCTTAGTCACTGCATCCTGTGCAGATAAGGGTGTGGACTCCGCTATCTTTGAGCAGGACATTACGTTTAGCGACCAGTGTAAACATGTACTTACATGCTGCATGCACACCAACTTACATTCCAGTTCATTGCTTTTGCTTTCTGTTTGTCTCTGCACACTGTGTAGATAGGGGCATGGCCTCCCTCATCTTTGAGCTGGACTTGGGGATCCTAGTTAATGATAAACTTACCTGGAGCAGCCAGTGCCAGGCAGCTGCTGCCAAGGCAAATGGAATCATGGGGTGCATTAAAAGAGGTCTGGATACACATGATGAGAGCATTATACTGCCTCTGTACAAATCCGTGGTTAGATCGCATATGGAGTACTGTGTTCAGTTTTGGACACCGGTGATCAGGAAGGATATAATGGAACTAGAGCGAGTACAAAGGAGGGCAACAAAATTAATAAAGGGGATGGAGGGACTACAATACCCAGAGACATTAGCAAAATTAGGATTATTTAGTCTAGAAAAAAAGACAACTGAGGGGGGGATCTAATAACCATGTATATAAGGGGACAATACAAATACAGTGGGGCAAAAAAGTATTTAGTCAGTCAGCAATAGTGCAAGTTCCACCTCTTAAAAAGATGAGAGGCGTCTGTAATTTACATCATAGGTAGACCTCAACTATGGGAGACAAACTGAGAAAAAAAAATCCAGAAAATCACATTGTCTGTTTTTTTTTCATTTTATTTGCATATTATGGTGGAAAATAAGTATTTGGTCAGAAACAAGCAATCAAGATTTCTGGCTCTCACAGACCTGTAACTTCTTCTTTAAGAGTCTCCTCTTTCCTCCACTCATTACCTGTAGTAATGGCACCTGTTTAAACTTGTTATCAGTATAAAAAGACACCTGTGCACACCCTCAAACAGTCTGACTCCAAACTCCACTATGGTGAAGACCAAAGAGCTGTCAAAGGACACCAGAAACAAAATTGTAGCCCTGCACCAGGCTGGGAAGACTGAATCTGCAATAGCCAACCAGCTTGGAGTGAAGAAATCAACTGTGGGAGCAATAATTAGAAAATGGAAGACATACAAGACCACTGATAATCTCCCTCGATCTGGTGCTCCACGCAAAATCCCACCCCGTGGGGTCAGAATGATCACAAGAACGGTGAGCAAAAATCCCAGAACCAAGCGGGGGGACCTAGTGAATGAACTGCAGAGAGCTGGGACCAATGTAACAAGGCCTACCATAAGTAACACACTACGCCACCATGGACTCAGATCCTGCAGTGCCAGACGTGTCCCACTGCTTAAGCCTGTACATGTCCGGGCCCGTTTGAAGTTTGCTAGAGAGCATTTGGATGATCCAGAGGAGTTTTGGGAGAATGTCCTATGGTCTGATGAAACCAAACTGGAACTGTTTGGTAGAAACACAACTTGTCGTGTTTGGAGGAAAAAGAATACTGAGTTGCATCCATCAAACACCATACCTACTGTAAAGCATGGTGGTGGAAACATCATGCTTTGGGGCTGTTTCTCTGCAAAGGGGCCAGGACGACTGATCCGGGTACATGAAAGAATGAATGGGGCCATGTATCGTGAGATTTTGAGTGCAAACCTCCTTCCATCAGCAAGGGCATTGAAGATGAAACGTGGCTGGGTCTTTCAACATGACAATGATCCAAAGCACACCGCCAGGGCAACGAAAGAGTGGCTTCGTAAGAAGCATTTCAAGGTCCTGGAGTGGTCTAGCCAGTCTCCAGATCTCAACCCTATAGAAAACCTTTGGAGGGAGTTGAAAGTCCGTGTTGCCAAGCGAAAAGCCAAAAACATCACTGCTCTAGAGGAGATCTGCATGGAGGAATGGGCCAACATACCAACAACAGTGTGTGGCAACCTTGTGAAGACTTACAGAAAACGTTTGACCTCTGTCATTGCCAACAAAGGATATATCACAAAGTATTGAGATGAAATTTTGTTTCTGACCAAATACTTATTTTCCACCATAATATGCAAATAAAATGAAAAAAAAACAGACAATGTGATTTTCTGGATTTTTTTTTCTCAGTTTGTCTCCCATAGTTGAGGTCTACCTATGATGTAAATTACAAACGCCTCTCATCTTTTTAAGTGGTGGAACTTGCACTATTGCTGACTGACTAAATACTTTTTTTCCCCACTGTATCTCTCCGAGAATCTGTTTATACCAAGGAAGGTGACGGTCACAAGGGGGCATTCTCTGCGTCTGGAGGAGAAAAGGTTTTTCCACCAACATAGAAGAGGATTCTTTACTGTTAGTGCAGTGAGAACATGGAATTCCTTGCCTGAGGAGGTGGTGATGGCGAACTCAGTCGAGGGGTTCAAGAGAGGCCTGGATGTCTTCCTGGAGCATAACAATATTGTATCTTACAGTTAGGTTCTTTAGAAGGACATAGATCTGGGATTTATTCTGATGAAGTACAGGCTGAACTGGATGTACAAATGTCTTATTTTGGCCTTGCTAACTATGTTACTATGTTATTATGTTTAAAAAGCTCCCCACTGCTGGGTGTTCATTAGTCGGGGCCTAAATCCTTCTCAGCTCTTATTCAAACAAACGTCATTAGACACATGGTAAAGTTTTAATACTTGAGGTTAGTATTGTCTCAAACAGGGTAACCGTGACGTGGTGGGATAGCTTTTACATTTTTTTTCCCAAAAATATGTTATCCATGTACCTACTATTATTTTCATGCATTATTGACATTTATTTACTGCAGCACATTTTGTTATTTTGTTTTGTTCTTGAACAAGGTCATAGCAGTAGACTACACCTACATTACAAAGTGGTGACTATATTCCTTTGCATGGGGACTGCATAATATTCTACACAATGTTTGTGAGGTATTAGGGGGGACTGTATGGATTTATATAGGAAGACAAGGCCAGTCTCTGGGCATACCTTGGTACTATATAACACTATATGACTCTGCAGGAAACACATTAAACTATGGTGTTGTTTGGCTTTACATGGAGTGACAAGACAAGTGGTCTTAGAATGCTATATTTCCCCTCGATTTTTCACAAACGCACAGTAGGTTCTAGAATATCTCATCCAAGAAAGCTGTAATCTCTAGCAAATATATATAGTATATGCAATATATAGTTTTCTAAGATCTTTGGCCATTCCCTTCTAGACCTTGCTTTGCCTGTAGCTTTTAGTCAGACCAGATGTTGGGCTGACTGATTACCAGACTTCGAAAAGTGTGCCATGGGGGCAGTTCAGTTTGAGGAATACTAATGGAGCAGAAGGTGTCAGTCAGACTACCATGCTGAGGTCTTCTAGGGTTTAATGGGACATTTACCATTGGTATGAGGTAACACAGGATGCCATGTGTATAGTCAAGGATGCTAAAGTATAGTTCGTGCTCAGCCAAGCAGGAGGTAATTTGTATTTTGGGCCTATATATAAAGGCTACACATTTATTATGTACACCAACAATAAAAAACATGAAAAGCATTTTAGAACTAAATTTTTGTGTTACTGTCTCTGATTGCATTAACCCCTTAGGTTTTTCTGTTTTTGAATTTTCATGTTTTGCATGCCCTTCATCCCAGAGCCAAAACATTTTTTTTTCTGTCAATATGGCAATGTGAGGGCTTATTTTTTTTTCGGGATGAGTTGTACTTTTCAATGACACCATCAGTTTTACCATAAAGTGCACTGGAACATGAGAAGAAAATTCAAAGTGCAATGAAATTGCAAAAAAGTGCAATTCTACAATTTTTTTACCATGTTAATAATAATAATAATAATAATAATAATTTTATTTTTATAGCGCCGACATATTCTGCAGCACATTACATTTCAGAGGGGACTTGTACAGACGATAGACATTACAGCATAACAATAATCACATAGATCATAACAGATACCAAGAGGAATGAGGGCCCTGCTCGCAAGCTTACAATCTATAAGGAAAAAAAGGTAGACACGAAAGGTGGGTGTTAACAGTTGCCTTCATTGTTCAGACCAGCCATAATGTTAAGTGTGTAACAGTACGGACACAGAGGGCTAATAGATGCATAAAGCATGTGGGAACATGATGCGGGGAACCTGGTTATGGTAAAACTTTTGACTATGCCACACAGGGATAGATAGGTTAATGTGTTGAGGCCGTAGGCCAGTCTGAATAAATGCATTTTTAGGGCACATTTAAATTGTCAGTATTGGGGACTAATCATATTGACCTGGGAAGTGCATTCCAAAGAATTGGCGCAGCACGTGCATAGTCTTGGAGACGGGAGTGGGAGGTTCTGATTATTGAGGATGCTAACCTCAGGTCATCAGCAGAACAGAGGGCGCGGGTAGGGTGGTATACTGAAACAAGGGAGGAGATGTAGGGTCGTGCTGAGCCGTGGAGTGCTTTGTGGGTAAGTGTAATAAGTTTGTACTAGATTCTGGAGTGGATGGGTAGCCAGTGTAATGACTGGCACAAGGTAGAGTCATCGCTGTAACGATTGGCGAGGAATATGATCCTGGCTGCAGCATTCAAGACAGATTGGAGGGGGGTGAGTTTGGTAAGAGGGAGACCAATTAGAAGAGAGTTACAATAGTCCAGACAAGAATGAATAAGAGAAACAGTAAGATTTCTTGCGGAGTCGAAAGTAAGAAAAGGTCGAATTCTAGAAATGTTTTTGAGGTGCAGATAACAAGAGCGAGCCAGTGATCGGATGTGGGGGGCAAAGGAAAGCTCAGAGTTAAGTATGACCCCAAGACAGCGGGCCTGTTGCTGGGGAGTAATAGTGGAACCACACACAGAAATAGCAATGTCGGGCATAGGTGCATTAGTGGAGGGAGGAAACACAAGGGGTTCAGTCTTTGACAGGTTCAGTTTCAGATATAGTGAGGACATGATGTTAGACACAGCGTTTAGACAATTGCTGGTGTTTTCAAAAAAGGCAGGTGTGATGTCAGGAGAAGAGGCATATAATTGGGTGTCATCAGCACAGAGATGGTACTGGAAACCAAATCTACTGATTGTTTGACCAATAAGGGCAGTATACAAAGAGAAGAGGAGGGGGCCTAGAACCGATCCTTGAGGAGCCCCAACAGTAAGTGGAAGAGAGATAGGAGGAAAACCAGGAGAGAACGGTGTCTTTGATGCCGATGGAGCGGAGCATAGTGAGGAGGAGCTGGTGATCCACAGTGTCGAATGCTGCAGAGAGATCCAAGAGAATTAGCATGGAGTAATGACCATTACATTTAGCTGTTAATAGATCATTAGAGACTTTAGTGAGGGCAGTTTCAGTAGAGTGTAAAGAGCGGAAACCGGATTGGAGAGGGTCGAGAAGAGAGTTATCTGAGAGATAGCGGGTAAGACGGGAGTGGACCAGGCATTCCAGGAGTTTAGAGATGAAGGGAAGATTAGAGACAGGTCTATAGTTAGCGGCACAGTTTTGGTCGAGGGATGGTTTTTAAGTAATGGCTGTATGATGGCATGCTTAAATGAGGAAGGAAAGATACTGGAAGAGAGAGAGGTTAAATATTTTTGTCAGGTGGGCAGTGACAGCAAGGGGAATGGGACTGGAGATGTGACGGAATAGGGTCACTGGTGCAAGTGGTTGGGTGAGAACATGCAAGGAGCCTGCTTACTTCTTCTGTGACTGGTTCAAAATCAGAGAATGAGCTAGATGCAGTGGGGGAGGAAGGAAAATGCATGGTATGAGGTGATTGGGAGATAAATTTCCTGTCGGATATGGTTAATTATTTCTTTGAAGTAATTGGCCAGGTCGTCAGCTCGAAGCTCCGTGGTTGGGGCCTGCACTCTTGGGTTGAGTAAGGAATGAAAAGTGTCAAAGAGACGTTTAGGGTTATTGGACAGTGAGGTGATGAGGGTGTTGAAATAGGTTTGTTTGGAGAGGTGAAGGGCAGTGTTGTATGTTCTAAGCATAAACTTATAATGGATGAAATATTTTCTAAATGCTAAAACTGACCGGCCATTATGATTCTCCAGGTCATTACGAGTTCGTAGATACCAAAAAAAGTCTATGTTCCTTTCTACTTAAGTGGTAAAAAAAATTCCAAAGTTAGTAAAAAAAAAAACAAAAAAAAAAAATGGCGTCATTTTCTGTTACCCGTAGCATTTCCATTTTTCGTGATCTGGGGCTGAGTGAGGGTTTATTACTTAACTGTTGAGCTGACATTTTTATTGATACCATTTTGGGGTAGATACGCTGTTTGGATCGCACGTTATTGCATTTTAATGCAGTGTTGCGGTGAGCAAAGGAACTCATTTTTGGCGGTTTGATTTTTTTATCGTTACTCTGTTTACCGATCGGATTATTTCTTTTTTATATATTGCTAGATGGGGTGATTCTGAAAACGGCGATACCAAATATTTGCCTTTTTAAAAATTGTTTTATTTTGACTGGGGCAAGAGGGAGTGATTTAAACTTTTTTTTTTTTTTTATTTAACCCCATTCTGACATCAGACATAATAATCCGGCAATGTTACCTGGGTCTATCTGACCAGGGATGGATTTTTACGTCTGCGCGATCGCGTGTGAGTCAGCTTGATTCTGATAGCTGACACCTGGCACTAAGTGCCAGGAGCGGTCACGCACCACTGCCGGGACTTTAACCCCTGAAATGCTGTGATCGAAAACCATCGCAGCATTCAGGGAGCTGGCAGAATGATGATTGCCCCTCTGCCTTTAGATTGGAGACTCTGCGGCGTGACGCAGGGTCCCGATCGTTGCCATGGTGACCCAATGTCGACATCCAGGTCACCAGAGCTAAGAAACTTGCTGATCATGCGCAGCGCATGATCAGCAAGATTCTCTGTCAGTTCAGAGCTGACAATATATACAGCATGGGGATCCTGCTACATTCCCATGCTATAGAAGCGATCAGCGTGCTAAAAATGATTGTCCCATAGTGGGACTAAGTAAAAAAAAAAAAAGTAAAAAAAACCAAAAAAAAAACCATGGATTTTTGTGAGTACTCACCGTAAAATCCTTTTCTCCGAGACGCTCATTGGGGGACACAGAGACTGTGGGTGTGTGCTTCTGCCGTCTGGAGGCTGACACTAAGTATACAAAAAAAGAGTTAGCTCCTCCTCCGCCGCATACACCCTCGCCCCCAGACCGGGCGTAACTCAGTTTAGTGCATAAGCAGTAGGAGAACGCGCCTTAAACTCAGGCAAGAAATTATACGTCTGAAAAAGGGGCCACCCTAAA
Source organism: Dendrobates tinctorius (assembly GCF_039654945.1). Lineage (NCBI taxonomy): Eukaryota > Metazoa > Chordata > Amphibia > Anura > Dendrobatidae > Dendrobates > Dendrobates tinctorius. Next base: position 54,657,370 of record NW_027361703.1, read on the forward strand.
CCTTACACAAGGATTTGTATAACTCAAAATAAGTAAATGCCAACTGGCTAATAGGGTGGGTGCTGTGTCCCCCAATGAGCGTCTCGGAGAAAAGGATTTTACGGTGAGTACTCACAAAAATCCATGTTTCTCCTTCGTCTCATTGGGGGACACAGAGACTGTGGGACGTTCTAAAGCAGTCCTCTGGGCGGGATCTTAGCTCATCCAATCCGTGCTAATTTGCGCCCCTGATTAGAGGTGCGCAACTGCTGCCTGGAGAATCTTTCTTCCCAGGCTTGCATCCGAGGATGCCTGGGTATGTACGTTATAATGTTTGACAAACGTATGCAAACTGGACCAGGTAGCTGCTTTGCACACCTGCTCCGCTGAAGCCTGGTGTCGCAGTGCCCATGAGGCACCCACTGCTCGAGCCGAGTGTGCCTTGATCCCTGCCGGAACCGGCGTGCCACTGATTTGATAAGATTCTTGGACCGTCAGGCGAACCCATCTGGCCAAAGTCGCTTTGGACGCAGCGAGCCCCTTCCGCCGCCCTTCTGGAATCACGAATAGAGAGTCTGTCTGGCGGAATGGTGCTGTCCTTGTCACATACCTCCTAAGGGCTCTTACCAGATCCAGGGTGTGCAATGCCTTTTCTACCCTGTGCACCGGTGCCGGGCAAAACGAGGGTAAGACAATGTCTTCGTTGATATGGAACGCAGACACAACCTTCGGCAAGAAGGGAGGAGCTGGCCTTAAAACTACCTTATCTTTATAAAAGGTTAGGAACGGCGGTTTACAAGATAAGGCCGCCAATTCCGAAACCCGCCTAATAGACGTTATAGCAACCAGAAAAATGACCTTTCTGGACAGGTAAGGTAAGGAGACTTCTTGCAATGGTTCGAAAGGAGCCTCCTGAAGGGCTCTGAGCACCAAGTTCACGTCCCATGATTCCGTCGGCGCCTTATAGGGGGGTACTAAATGTGCGACCCCCTGCATAAACGTCCTAACCTGCCAGACGGAAGCGACCTTTCGTTGGAAAAGCACCGACAGGGCCGAGATTTGCGTTCTGAGCGAACTCGGAGCCAATCCTGCGTCCAGCCCTGCCTGCAGAAAAGCCAGTACGTTGGGGATCGAAAAAACCAGAGGAGCCACTCCGCGATCCCTACACCAACGGAAAAAAATTTCCCAAGTCCGGTGATATACTCTCGCCGAGGAAGGCTTTCGGGCACTCACCATCGTGGCCGCCACATCGCGCCTGAATCCTGCCTGTGTTAACAGCCAAGATTCAATGGCCACACCGTCAAACACAGGGCCCCTAAGTTCGGATGGCAGATCGGCCCCTGGGACAGTAAGTCCGGCCGATCTGGGAGATGCCAAGGTACGTCCACCACTAGTTGAACCAGATCTGCATACCAGGCCCGCCGGGGCCAGTCTGGGGCCACCAGAATTGCTGGAACCTTCGCTCTCCTTATTTTTCTGATGACTCTTGGAAGCAGAGGCAGCGGGGGAAACAAGTACGGGAGACGAAACTGGCTCCACGGAAGCACCAGAGCGTCTGCTGCGATTGCCTACGGGTCGAGGGATCGAGCGACAAACCTTTGTACTTTGGCGTTCTCGCTGGATGCCATAAGGTCCACGTCTGGTGTCCCCCACCGTTGGCAGATCTGTTGAAAGACCTCGGGATGCAGGGACCATTCCCCTGCCGTGACCCCCTGTCGGCTGAGAAAATCTGCCGCCCAGTTTTCGACTCCCGGAATGTGCACCGCTGAAATTACCACGTGGTTCTTCTCTGCCCAACGCAGTACCAGCCCAACCTCGCGCATGGCTGCCTGGCTGCGCGTGCCCCCTTGATGGTTGACATATGCTACTGCTGTAGCATTGTCCGACTGAATGCGCACCAGCCGGTGTCTCAGCAACCGCTGAAAATGTTGCAGGGCCAATCGTATTGCCCGTATCTCCAGAATGTTGATCGGGAGATTTATCTCCCGAATGGACCACCGCCCCTGGGCTGTGTGACTCTGGAAAACTGCTCCCCAACCATGCAGGCTTGCATCGGTCGTCACCACCAACCACTGTTCCGGGGGAAAAGGTTTCCCCTGGACCAGAGACGAGTCGCGAGTCCACCATCGGAGTGATCGCCGGACCGGCGGAGGCAACTTGCACTGATGACTGAGAGACAGCAGCTCCCGGTCCCATACTGACAAGAGCGCATGCTGAAGCGGACGGAGATGGAACTGGGCAAACGGGATTGCCTCCATCGCCGCCACCATTCTGCCCAACACACTCATGCCGTACCGGATGGATCTGGTGCCCGGCTGTAGAAGGTTCCGTACCCCCTGCTTGATCCTTCGCGCCTTGTCCTGAGGGAGGATCACCAGCCCCCGGGAGGTGTCGAAAACCATGCCTAGGAATACGATTCTCTGGGCTGGAACCAAGGACGACTTGTTTCGATTGATCAACCAGCCTAGACGGGCCAGGGTATCCAGAGTGATACTGACATTCCCCTGGCACGCCTGAAACGACGGACCCTTTACCAAAAGGTCGTCCAGGTACGGTAGTACCGTTATGCCCCGTGCATGCAGGATGGCCATAACCACCGCCATTATCTTTGTAAAGACTCTGGGGGCAGTGGCCAAACCGAAGGGCAGAGCCACAAATTGGAAATGTCGCCCTCCGATCGCAAAACGCAGGAACCTCTGGTGTGGAGGAAATATCGGAATGTGTAGATATGCATCCTGCACATCGATCGAGGCCAGGAATTCCCCTGGATCCATGGCTGCAATGACCGAGCGGAGGGACTCCATCCGGAACCGCCTGACCCTGATGAATTTGTTCAGGATCTTTAGATCCAGTACCGGCCTCACAGTCCCGTCTTTTTTGGGGACCGAAAACAGGTTGGAGTAAAAACCCTGCGTCTCTTCGCCTTGCGGCACTGGGACAATGACCCCTTTGCGCTGAAGCGCCATTATGGCCTGTAACAAATCTTCCGCCTGCGATTCTGTCCCGGAAAGTCGGGAACGGAAGAATCGCTGTGGCGGGAGTCCGACAAACTCTATCTTGTACCCGGACGATATCAATTCCGCCACCCAAGCATCGCGTGCCACTGCAACCCAAACGTGGCTGAACCCTAGTAGGCGTCCGCCCACTCTGTCGTCCGTAGGTACGAAGCGCCTCGAGTCATTTTGCCGGAGGCTTTTGGGATCTGGCCCCCCTCGCTCTGGGCAAACGGCCTCGGCCTCTACCCAGCGGATTGGCCCTGTAAGAGGTTTGCCTTTCCCTACTCTGGCCATCGTTTGCGGAGGAGGATGCCCTGGCCGAAGTCCCCCCCCAGGGGCTACGAAAAGGCCGAAAACGCCTCTGCGTTTGCCTGAATGCCGGGCAACTCCTCTGCTGCGGGAGGAAACTACTTCTCCCCCCTGTGGCTTCTGAGATAAGCTTATCAAGCTTCTCACCGAACAACCGATTGCCCTGAAAATGCAATGAGGTTAAGGATTTTTTAGAGATAGAATCCGCTTTCCACAACCTCAGCCATAATGCTCGCCTAATGGCGATCGCATTTGCTGCTGCCACAGCCGAACACTCGGCCGCGTCCAGTGAGGCGCTGATGAGATAATCACTCGCTCCTGATATCTGATTTGCAACTTCCAAGACCTCCGCGGGCAGATCCCTGTCTTGGAGGGCCTTATGCAGAGCGTCCGCCCATGAAACCATGGCCTTAGCCACCCAAGTTGCCGCAAAGGAGGGGGCCAGAGCCGACCCTGCTGCCTCATACACTGAGCAGGCAAGCCCCTCTATGAGGCGATTAGTTGGGTCCTTGATGGAAGAAACACTGGGTATCGACAATAGCGACCTTGATGCTAAACGTGACCGGGAGAGAGGCGGACCTCCCCATTTATCAAAGGTGAGCAGGGCCTTCCACTCACCCACAGGTACGCCGTGGGGGCTCTCTTGGGGTGCTCTCAACTCCATCCCCGGGCAGGGAGGGGGAGGCTTCTGGTATCGGGACGAATCATCGATCCCTCGGCTCACCTGCGCCTCCAACTCAACCCCTGGTCTCACTACCTAGGGGTGGAAGGGGCCTCAATGAATCGCGTTGCAGGAGAGGAACAACGTGGAGGGTCGCTCACACGTGCTCGCCCGTTGAGGTTATGGGGAAACCGAATCCTCTTATCAGGATGCGTTGCCGCCTCTTTACAAAATAAAAAAGAAAAATGGTTGTCTGGGGAAAAGTCCCAGATGTGTCCCTCGGTGCGGGAGAGAAACACGTGGAGGGTTACTCACACGTGGTCGCCCGTTGATGATTTGGGGAGATCGGACCCTCTCTATAGGATCCGTCGCCCCTGTCTTATCTTCATAGAAAAGAAGAGAAAAGAAAAAAAAAAAAAATCTAGTCTGGAGCTCCAGACTGCGTGTGCCTCCATCAGACACTAAGCAAAAAACTGAGTTACGCCCGGTCTGGGGGCGAGGGTGTATGCGGCGGAGGAGGAGCTAACTCTTTTTTGTATACTTAGTGTCAGCCTCCAGACGGCAGAAGCACACACCCACAGTCTCTGTGTCCCCCAATGAGACGAAGGAGAAAAAAATCATTTTTTTAAATAATTTTAAAAATATTAAAAAAACAAAAATACAAAAATTAAAAGATATTGTATCTATAAATAAATATTTTAATGAAAAAAATATAAACATATAAACAATAAAAGTACACATTTGGTATCGCCATGTCTGATCTACAAAACTGTCCAACTAGTTATCCCCTTTAGTGAACACCATTAAAAAAAACCAAGGCAAAAAGCAGTGCTTTATCATCATACCGCTGAACAAAAAGTGGAATAAAATGCAATAAAAAAGATGGATATAAATAAACATGGTACTGCTGAAAACGTCATCTGTCCCGTAAAAAACAAGCTGTCATACAGCGTCATCAGCGAACAAAGTTATAGCTCGCAGAATATAAAATAGTATTTATAGTGTAAAAGTGCCTAAACATAAAAAAAGATATAGATGAGGTATCGCTGTAATCGTACTGACCCGAAGAATAAAATTGCCTTATCAATTTCACCACACACGGAACGGCATAAAACGGCAGGTTTTTCTTGAATTTTCATTGTATTTTTTTACATGCGTTTTTCTTGCAGATCTTTCCCCACTCATTAGTAAAGGTGAAATCTGCAAATAATAATTGACTTATTCCATATTTAAATCTGCACCAAATCTGCAAGGAAAAATTAAGGAATGTGTCATTGAGACTTTATGAATCTCATTCACTTTGCTGCTACTAAGAAATCCTTCAGCTTTTGGGTCAAAACTGTGCAGAAAAATGGGCGAAAAACTAGGCAAAAACTCAACGAGTGCACATACCCTATTGAGGTATGCAGATCTGTTATTTTCTTCTTTCTCCCTCTCCACAAAACAAGCCAGCAGACTGATACGCCCGCTTCTTGTAAAATGAGGATGCAAAAAAGGTAATTGCTTGGTGCTTAAGGGGTTAAAGCATACAAAAATACAGTAATCTTTACAAATCTCCATTCAAATTAGTGGGATGGTCATTAGATTAAGGCAAAGACCCCATTTCTGTAGTGGATACTGTAACATTTTACCATGACTTTCATTTGACAACAACAGTCTGTCACTTATCAATCTGAAATGTTTTACATTTCACACTTTTGTAAATCCTGTTTCCGATGTAGAAGAAAGATTTAATACCTGGCAAATCCAGGAGCTGGCATAAAGGTAAACAGAATTAGGAAGGGGAGACGGCCAAGATTAAAGTCATAAAAGAACTCAAGCGAAAAATAATGTTTACTTTCTCCTGAAGAAACATGTTACAGCAACTTTGTTACCGTGCCACATTAAATGGGAATGCCATCATCGGAGATTTTACACGCAGTATATATGATGCTACTTTCTGGTATTCAAAACTATGAAATCTCATTCCCCATCTTCAGCATCTGCCACAAGTTATGTCTCACATTCTAGTTACCTAATAAACATGATGAAACTGCAACAACCACTACAAGTGCTGAAATGCATCTATTCATTTTCAATATCAGAAATTACAGGCAGCCTAGATAATATTGCTGCTGATTACTGCTGGAGCAATGGATCACATTTCAGCTAGGACACAGAGAAAGGAGCATTTAGACATCCTCTCCTGTTTGAATTTGGGAATTCTCTCCACTCCAAAGTCGCAACAAAGATTTTATTAATGTAGTTCAAGTTAGACATACAAAAATACTTAAAGAAGACCTATCACTAGGTCAAAGGTGGAATGCTTTTATTTTGATCTGTTGCTTTATCGAGTACTAGCTGAAGAGCCCGGCGTTGCCTGGGCATAGTAACCAACTGTGGTTAGTTATAAAAAATTATAATGATTATATTGCACATAAAAATATCATATATTCAACACTACAGATTTGCAACACAAATTAACTAAACGATTACCCAAGTATTGATAGTATTTTATTTTCAACTCATTCAAGAGCCTTTTGATAAACAACATGTTTGTTTTTTCCTTTCGGTACAAAGATGACTAGATTTTTGGCAGTTCCAACTCTTGAACAGATCACGTAAAGTTGACAATGAGAAAAGCATGGAGATTGCAAATCGATCCCTACTACTTTCAAGGATTGTCCCTGAGCATTGTTAATGGACATTGCAAATAGCAGTTGAACTGGAAACTGGAGGCGTTTAAAATCAAAAGGCAAATCAGATGGAATGAGTGGAAATCTTGGAATAAAAATGTTCTCTCCTTTGGCACATCCTGTTTCTGAGCTGTGTATCTAACCCTATCCTGTGTGATAATGTCTGTTGAGCTGTGTACCTAATCCTCTCCTGTGTGATACTTTCTGCTGAGCTGTGTATCTAATCCTGTCATGTGTTACTGACTGCTCAGCTGTGTATCTAATCCTATCCTGTGTGATACTGACTGCTGAGCAGTGTATCTAATCCTATCCTGTGTGATACATACTGCTGAGCAGTGTATCTAATCCTATCCTGTGTGTTACCATCTGCTGAGCCGTGTATCTAACCCTATCCTGTGTGATACTGACTGATGAGCCGTGTATCTAATCCTATTCTGTGTGACACCGTGTGCTGAGCTGTGTATCTAATCCTATCCTGTGTGATACTGTCTGCTGAGCCGTGTATCTATTCCTATTCGGTGTGATACTGACTGCTGAGCTGTGTATCTATTCCTATCCCGTGTGATACTGTCTGCTGAGCTGTGTATCTAATCTCATTTTGTGTGTGTGTTCATATCCCCGTGTGTGGTCAGTATCCCATGTCAGGGCCCCACCTTAGCAACTGTACGGTATATACTGTTTGGCGCCATCGCTCTCATTCTTTAAGTCCCCCTTGTTCACATCTGGCAGCTGTCAATTTGCCTCCAACACCTTTTCTTTCACTTTTTCCCCATTATGTAGATAGGAGCAAAATTGTTTGGTGAATTGGAACGCGCAGGGTTAAATTTTCGCCTCACAACATAGCCTAAGACGCTCTTGGGGTCCAGACGTGTGACTGCAAAATTTTGTGGCTGTAGCTGCAACGGTGCAGATGCCAATCCTGGACATACACACATACAAACATACACAGACAACCACATTGAGCTTTATATATTAGATTTCATACAAGATTCCAGAGATATGGGCCTTTCTATTTAGTACTAATTTTTATGGTCTTTACCAAGGGGGCATAGGCTTTTTATACTGTGAGCAACGCCCCCTTGGAAAATAATGCAGAGCAGCATAAGGACATACCCAAAGAACCATGTGAACAAAGCCCTCTTGTAAAGACCATAAAAAATATCATATTGGGCACAATAAAGAAAAAAAGGCACATATTTCTGGATTCATATAGTAGATTTAAAAAAAAGAAAAAAAAAAAAGAAAAAACAAAAAAATAGTGTACTCAACGGAGAACCAGGAATAAAATAAAAGCAAAATATAGACATTTTTGATCTAGAGCTAGGACCTCTTTATGGTTTCGTTTAGTGTCATAAGTGAATCCATGATAAATAGCCTGATTAGTCATCCAACTGATCCAAACAGTGCACTATTGCCCCACTGATTCATACGGTGGTCTGTCAAGAGTAGCACTGCATGCAAACTTAATCTTGCTGTGAAAAAGTTACAGGACTGCTGAAAAACCCTAAATGGCAGGGTAAACACAGTGACATTTAGTGGCCAGTGTCAGGCGGCTGCTGCAAAGGCAAATAAAATAATAGGATGCATTAAAAGAGGCATAGATGCTCATGAGGAGACCATAATTTTACCTCAATAAGTCACTAGTGCGACCACACTTAAAGCCCCGTCACACATAGCGACGCACCAGCGATCCCAACGATATGACCTTGTCAGGATCTCTGGTGTGTTGCTACATGAACACTGGTGAGCTGCCAAACAGGCAGCTTCACCAGCGATCAGCACCAGCGACATGCGGGGACCAAGCGACGCATGTCGCTTAGTTACCCACTGTGTACCTTAGTTACCAGCGCTGGTGCAGGGAGCTGGTAACCAAGGTACACATCAGGTTTCTAAGCGGCGCGCGTCACTTAGAAACCCCATGCGTACCTTGGTTACCAGCTCCCTGCACCAGCGCGCTGGTAACTAAGGTGCACATCGGGTTTCTAAGCACTGTGCGCCGCTTAGAAACCCGATGTTTACCTTAGTTACCAGCTCCTGCTCGCTGGTCTCCCGCCTGTCACACGCAGCTATGCATGCTGGCCAGCGGGAGACCAGCGATCAAAAAAAATGTCCTGGCCATTCCAGGACGATCAGCTATAACCGGCAAGGGGGGCGGTCGCTGGTAAGTGTCACACACAGCGATCTCGCTGGTGAGATCGCTGTTGCGTCACAAAACTTGTGACTCAGCAGCGATCTCGCTACCGAGATCGCTATGTGTGACGGGGGCTTTAGAATACTGTGTACAGTTCTGGTCTCCGGTGTATAAGAAAGACATAGCTGAATTGGAGCGAGTGCAGAGAAGAGCGACCAAGGTTATTAGGGAACTGGGGGGTCTGCAATACCAAGACAGGTCATTACACTTGAGGTTATTTAGTTTGGAAAAACGAAGGCTTAGGGGTGATATTATTACAATGTATAAATATATGCGGGGACAGTACAAAGACCTTTCTAATGATCTTTTTACTCTAAAGACCCCTTTACATTTAGCGATGCACCAGCGATCCCGACCACGATATGACCCAGTCAGGATCGCTGGTGCATCGCTAAATGTGCTAGACGCGGCGATGAAGACGTCCTCCCGCCCACATCCATGGCTCGCTCGTCGGCGCCAGCAGGAAGCCGACGACGAGAAATGGACCAGGCCGATCTCGCGCGATCAGCGATAGCCAGCGGGGGAGCCGGTCGGAGGTAAGTATCACATGTAACGATATCGCTAGCAATATCGCTGCTGCTTCACAAAATTGGTGACGCTTTAGCGATATTGCTATCGATATCACTACGTGTAAAGCCCCCTTTAGACCTGTGACGGGGACAAAGGGGCATCCCCTACATCTGGAGGAAAGAAGGTTTAAGCATAATCACAGACGCAGATTGTTTACTGTACGAGCAGTGAGACTATGGAACTCTCTGCCATATGTTGTAATGAGTGATTCCCTAATAAAATATAAGAAGGTTCTGGATGCCTTTCTTGAAAAGTATAATATTACAGGTTATATACACAAGTTTCCTTGATATTGCGTTGATCCAGGGAGCTAGTCTGATTGCCGTATGTGGAGTCGGGAAGGAATTTTTTTCCCCAATGTGAAGCTTACTGATTGCCACATAGGTTTTTTTTGCCTTCCTCTTGATGAACATGTTAGGGCAAGTTAGGATAGGATATGGGTTGAACTAGATGGACTTAAAGTCTTCCTTCATCCTTGATAACTATGTTACTATGTAAATGTACTCTTTTAGAGTATTCTGAATTAATAGAGTCAGGGGTCCCTTGCTAAGAAAGTCCAATACCTAGCCAAAGTGGTAAACAGTTACAAAACAGGTTGTTTTTTTCAAGGAGAAAGGAACATCCATCCAACTGGTTTCAATGGGAACCATGGAATGCTTAACCCCTTGCCCATTTTCGCTAGGTCAATGATGACAGACGTCACTGTCAGATTAGACTTCCCATTACAGATCATATTTCCACTACAATTTATGCATTTGCTATGTGTATCACTATTTTAAAAGACCATTTTAATGGCAAATTTGGGAGCATTTCAAAGACTTAAACCATCGATTTAATTATCATTTCATAAATCAATACTACACATGAAAATAAGCAACTTGTAATATCTCTTATTAGAAAAATCTCCTTCTTTCTCTGCGATAATTGATCAATCTTTATCATTGATAATGACTAGCAGGATTGCTACTTCCAATAGCTGACACTAGAGTTCAATTCCTCTTCCAATCTGAAGAGACAATTTGAATATCTAATTTCCCAGAGAAGCATGCAAAGTGTTTAAGTCTCCTTATAAGGGCATGCCAGACCTGGGATGTCACTCTCCACAATGAGAAACCTTACTCTTTAAATTCCAGTCTTAAAGGGGTTTTACACATAGCGATATCGCTAACAATATTGCTAAAGCATCACCGATTTGGTGAAGCAGCAGCGATATCGCTATGTGTGATACTTACCTCTGACCGGCTCCCCTGCTGTCCATCGATGATCGCGCGAGATCGCGCAGCTCCATTTCTCGTCGGGCGCTTCCTGCTTGCGCCGACGAGCAACGCGTGGATGCGGACGGAGGACGTCAGGATCGCCGCGTGTGAAAGGTAAGTATCGTCCGCTGTATCGCTGCTGCATCGCTGTGAGATCTTTCTGTGTGAAAGCTCACTAGTGATCATTTAGTGATGCACCAGCGATCCTGACCGGGTCTTATCGCTGGTCGGGATCGCTGGTGCATCACTAAATGTAAAGGGGCCTTTAGCCTCTCACCTAACCAAATCCGATCTCATAACTGAAACCGTGTGTCTGCAAATTGAGATTTTGATTTGGCTTTTATCTTAATTCATATTGCAAGGCTCGTTAAAGGGTCGATAATGACTTCTATGATTGCTACTTCCAATAGGTGACAATTTGCATATTTTATAAGTCTTTATAAAAATTTTCACTCCTGAGGTAAAACTTGTATTCTCAGACTTTCCCATTACTGAGAGAAGAGATGGCGGCTGCCACTGGTACAATTCTCTGTAGACAGGAGGAAGAGGAGGAGCTCTGCATCTAGCGGCCGCCTCCTCCTATTTAAATAGAATTTTTTCCGTAGCAGCCATCTCCTCTCTCAGTAATGGGAAAGTCTGAGAATACAGATTTTACCTCAGAAGTGAGAATTTTCATACAGACTGATAAAATGAAGATGGTTGATCAATTCTGACAGAGAAAGAAGCAGATTTCTCTGGTAAAATATATTACTAAGTTACTTATTTTCATGTGTATTATTGATTTATGAAGCAAAAATTCAAACGGTTACTCTTTAATGAATATTGAATATATATTTAAATTTGGTGCTGTAAAAAAATATATTTGGCTCCTAATTTTTCAGCTTCGGAGCTAAAGGTGCTTATGTAATTTATTTAGCCTGCAGCACAAAGTTAGCGAACCTGATAATCATCTTTTTGTGGAAACTGCTGTTCATGTATTTTTTTAATATAATCTATAAAGTGGTTGCAACGGTGGAACTTTGCTTTATTAATAACAGGAAATATCAGAACTATCAGATGTACAAATATTCAAAATGACATGATATAACTAATTCCACAACTGAATAAACATATATTTACTCCTTCATAATTAAGGCCAAATACATCAAAACGACAACATTACTTAATACCAGGCAATGAATATAAATTATGGGAAGGGATCGGTAATCTCATTTTAAGGCCCTCTAAAATGCCTATCTTTATTACAGAAGCGGGTCGTCCATGTTCTCCATTGTATTTACTATGCTGTGGATGAACATTACTTATTCATTGCATGGCATAAACAAATAATATTCATTACGTTGGGCCATAATAAATGTCTCATCAAAAGAAGCATATTGCTTTCACTAGGGCAATCTAAAACTATATTTTATAAGAAAAGGATATTGATATTTTAACTGACAAAGCAATTTCTGGAAATGCTGAAAAAAAAAACGTGATGCTTCCTGCCAACAAAATTGCTAAAGGTTAATAAATATGCATTTGGTTAATTCCCTGGATTGAAAAATAGGTGCTGTACAACTTCGCTAAACGGATTTTAAATTGCAACCTTAATTTAACTCCTTTTGTAATGCAAGTGTTTATGAAAATTGCTGAAAACTGCCTTGGCAGATACATACGGGAACCATACTAATTGGAAACCTCGGGTACAGTTAGAGAACATATAATGTCACCAGAAACGCTGAAATCAAATAAGATCATACCACCTCTGGTAGACATTAAGCATAAAAGAAAAAAACATACATCTTTATGTAAAAAATAAATAGAATACAGAAAACCCCAGACACAATTCTGATCAGTGGCATCATAGCAAGAAGTGTAAAGAACACTATAGCTCCCACGCTCCACAGCAGAGCTAGAAGCAAGCAGTGATGAGGCACAACAACTTACAATAGTTTTGGATTGGACTTGACAACTTTTTTCTCATACACTGGTATGGCAAGTTGTCACCAATAAGATATGAGTCCAGGTAGTGTTTGTGCAATGCGTCTCACAAACTACATGCCTCATGATACTCATAAATGTAGAGTCTGCTTAAACTAGGCAAGATCGAAGAGTAAGGGATGCTCACTGTTTTTAAATAGGTGCTCAAGAGAAAAAAAAGTCAATAAAGTAGAGAGAGAAACTCTGGCACGCAACAAAAAAATTTAGTAAATGTAATCAATTTATTGATGCAAAAAGAATATGATTCTCAAATGATGGACCCAATGGAATACAGACACACATATGTATCAACGTTTCGGCACATTACGCTTCCCGGAGACCCTCATCTTGCCAGAAACAGACATTTATTGAGAAAGGCAACATTACGCCGAAACGTTGATACATATGTGACTGCATTCCATTGGGTCCATCATTTGAGAATCATATTCTTTTTGCATCAATAAATTCATTACATTTACTAAACTATGCGAGAATCAGGTTTTATCCAAACTTTCACTCCTTTACAAATGCCATCAGCACCATAGAGGTGCCAGTAAAGCCCTTGTTACGCTTTCTATTGGCAGAATATGATCTTATGAACAAAGGATAGTTGGGTTTTTTATTTCTTGCTGAGGAAACCTGCGAGGCAGTAGTCTAAATAGGAAATTATTATGCTCCCACATGTAAAATGTTAGGGCTGGCGGAATGCACCAAATTATAAATTAATAGTAGGTGCGTTCGCAGCCCGGGGTCCACCGTGCAGAGGTGGTACACTGCTGCTAGATAATGGCGGAAGAATAGAGCGGCGTAAAAAGTCACACGTGGGTTACGTCACCCAATGTGAACAGGAGCGGACTTAATTCACAGAGCCGCACAGCCGCTGAACGTGGATGCCGGAGCCTGTTTAACTCACAGAGCCCGGCCAAAGAGCGCACAGCAAGCGGCCACAGAACTCTACCCCAAGGACACGGGGTTAGAGTCCTTCTAGACCCAGTGAGCGCGCGGTGTCGCTGCCACGAGCGCCGCTATAGACGATGGCTATGGAGTGTGGAGCACGGAGGTGTGCCGAGTCACTGATGATGGCTAATGCCTGACTCAAACTCTGACCTACCTACGCGTAAGCCTGGGCGCTAGCAGGCTAGGCTGCAAAACACATGCGTACCAAGGGTAGGGGTTTCATAATGAGTCAGTCACCAGAGACATTCATACGTGCATACACCACTCACTCCTCATAGTTTGAAAATACAGTCTATCCTAGAGCATGGCCGAGTGGCCATGCGAACCATTTATAGCCTCGAGCGTCCGGGACCTTCCTGGCTTCTCGGATGGGCCAATCCGAACAGGACCTGAGCACGTGACCTTCGATCTCCACGTGCATGCTCAGTGGCCCGACATGAGGACTTAGTCCCTGGAGAATCTCGCTGCTGAGCAGCCTGCATTGCCAAAGCTGTGCCAGAGGTGGCAGCAGCAAGCAAACCCACGGAGCTGGTCTGGGCAGAGTGCTTGGACCGACGAGTTTGCTGAGACACCTCCTCTGCGGCTGGAGAGGAATGGGAGACCGCTGGAAGCAAGGCTCGGGATTCCAGCTATGCAGTGACAGGAACCCGACACCTAACATAAAGGAAGAGAGTCTGATAACACTGGAAATAGAATTTTTCAGAATGCAGTTCTCTAAATTCCTAGCTGTAGATAATTAGAAGTGAAAACTAAAGAATAATAGAAAATTATATTTTTATTATATTGATTTTATAAGCAGGTATGCTCCATGATATTACATATTATGTAATTTTCTGTGAAAGCAGAGTTCTTAATCTGGTGCTGTACAAAAACATCAAATTGAAGGGGACCAACAGCTCCAAAGAATATAGGGATCATGCCAGCTCCTATATATCTTGCATGGCTCACAGGCCTGCTAAATATTCATCACAACAGAATCTGTAACAGGCTAGTATTAAAGAAGAATGCCAACTTGCCCTAAACATGTGTACGTGTAGTGTTAACATACTCACCTACTGCGGTCTTCTCCGGTATCCAGCTCCGCTCCTCTTCTGGGTGACGTCACCGTTCTTCACAAGCGCTGGATCACTCTATGCTCTAAGTGTGAGTCGAAAATCTCTTTTACATTGTATACATCGTTCTGATGCGCCATAGGATTACATTCTAAAAGCCACTTCTGGGTCACACAGGACGTAGTGTGATCCGGAGAGTCTGCAGAGGGGTGATGTCATTGAGAAGAGGAGACGAACAGGGTTGTATGTAAAAGACCGCAGTGAGTATATAAGCACACTGACACTACACTACATATACACGTCTAGGGAAAAATATTTAATGGGAGCGCTTCTTACCACATAGAGGAAACTACTTTTTACATATATTTCGCCTGTGCAGCAAAAAATCTGCAACAGCAATCTACACTGTTTATTGCTTATTTGTTGGTGATTTTTGGAGGCGATTTTCCTTTTAAGATATGCATTTGACAGTATGTCAAATCCACACTTCAAAACCACAATTGTGAATTTACATGCTTTTCTCGCTTCCCAAAGTAGTTTATAAAAAAAGCTCCAAAAAACAGCTGAATTCCACACTATTAATGCACAGTGGGCATGTGTGTTCAGGAAATCACCTCTACTTTGCTGTAACTGTAAAATGCAACAGAATTTATCGCAAAAAAATAATTGAAAATAAGCTGCCTTTCCGCTATGTATGAACATGAGCTGAAGGAAGATTTTCACAAAAGAAGTTTATCACCTATCCACAATAGAATAGATAAACAACCACTTTGAGGACCACATTGCACAACCACAATGAGGAAATCTTTGAAAAGAGATGCAGTCTAGCAGCAAGCATTATGCTGTTCTATTCAAAGTCTACAATGTAGACAGAAGAACATATTGCTCAGCTGTTTTCCCCAGCCCTACAGATACCGCAGGAAGCAGCACTCCAGTTGCATGCGTGGGGATACTCTATGCACAGTCTACATGGCCAAAAAAGACAGAAGAGCCCAGGTTGGGGTTGCTTCATTCAGAACTATAGACAGTGGAGGGAGCATGCAGATACAGTGGGGGAAAAAAAAATATCTCCCCATAGAAAACCTTTGGAGGGATTTGAAAGTCCGTTTTGCTCAGCGACAGGCCCAAAACATCACTGCGCTAGATGGAGGAATGGGCCAACATACCACCAACTGTGTGCCAACCTTGTTAAGACTTACAAAAAACATTTATCCAGCAAAGGATATATAATAAAATATAGAGATGAACTTTTGTTAATGACTACTTATTTTCCACCATATTTTGCAAAATAAATCTTGCCAAATCAGACAAGGTGATTTTCTGGATTTGTTTTCTCATTTTGACTCTCATAGTTGTGGTCTACCTATGATGTCAATGACAGGCTTCTCTCATCTTTTTAAGTGGGAGAACTTGCACAATTGGTGGCTGACTAAATATTTTTTTCCCCACTGTAAGTGATATATGCCCATTATATGAATATCCCCTTAATTCCGAAGGAAAAACAAGTTGTGCTTATACTGTGTTAATTTTCGTTCTGCAGATGTACATGTGTTGATACTTTGTAGTTTGGACTCTGTTCAGTAACAACATCTGACACATTTGTATATTTATTGCCCCAGCTGAGTACTTGTTTCTTTCCCAACTTCCCTTTATGGTCAGCATTTAGTTATTTGTCATGAGAAATACTGTAGTCTGGTCATCAAGAAACAAGACAGCAGTCACAGTCAATAAAGTGAGCCATCCAATATTGCTTTATTGGGCAAAACAATTCAGTGTCCTACATAGTACCCCTCAAGGAAAAGTTATGGCTTTGAGGTGTCAGACAAATGAGTTGATCTAAGAAATGCATAACCACATGGTAATGTTAGGATAAGTTGACATCTACTTTTAATAATTTCCTCGATGTCTAATTTCACAATAATGTCATGTCTGGGATTTCTGTAATTTAATAAATCTCAGGTTCATTTCAAGAGAATAAAGACAAGTCAGGAGTATAACTATTCCATTAAATTGTCACAATAAATTGCCATTGTGAATTGGAATCCTTATTGCAATAATCAAGGAATAAATCATTTAAATAAAACACATTTGCGATATTCAAATATGATAAAATGAATGCCACTTCATGTCTTGAAAAATAAAAAATGTTTATTTTAACAAATCTGTTTAACATTTTGAAAAAAAGGCACTTAAAATGCAGTCCTGGGCGATGTTCTAATCGCCTCATGCCTCAGTTTGGAAAAAATGTATGATTAATATATCATTTGCAAATAAGATGCACTTTCAAAGGCTTTCCAATTATAAATGCCATATACTGTAGCTACTGAAAAGTGCTTCCATGATCATTTTCATTAAAGTGGACAGCTCACTTACAAGACTGGTTAAAAACGAAGACTCCCGAGTAGTGAACACTTAATGAAGGAATATTAAACCCATACCAGAAGAAGAAAAGGAAACAGGAGATCATCTTGCCTTCATTGTTTGTCAGTTTGCAAATTTCCTACAATATTCTGCTAATCTGTTCCATTTTCCGGTGGTGACTTGTCTAAGGTAACAAAGTTTAACTAAGGGGGTGGTGTTAAGGGGTTGTTTACTACTAGGACAACCCCTTTTTAAACTAAATGATCTAGCCAACATTTTTGTGCCAATCAACGGTACCGTCATACAAGAAAAAAATCACCATGGCAAAGAATCTGGAGAAAATAGCAGCAGTAGAAGCACCATCATTGCACCAGTGGCACAGCTGTCAAACTAAAGACGTGATGAACAGCAGTCCATAAAAATAATGTAACAGCAGTTATGAGTATCAGTGGTTGGATATGATGAAGCTTGCTTCAAAGAAATATACATTAACATTACAACATATAGTGGTCACATAATGTATGGGATAAAGCATAAAATGAAACTGCCTCCAAATACTGTGTATCCCCGAAAATAAGACAGCATCTTATATTATTTTTTGCTCTGAAATATGGGTTAGGGCTTTTTTTTTTTTTTACCACGAACAATCCTCCTTTATTCTTGAACCAAAAAAAAAAAAATCAACATTTATACAAATATAATCACGTGACTGTACACATGAATATATACACACACTGCACATTCATACACATGTATATACACACACAGCACATACATACACACACCGCACATACGATCTTAGTTTCTCTAGACTCCTGCAGTTAGAGGACCATTGGTGACATCATGTTCACATGACCGTGATGTCACCAAAGGTCCTTAAGCAGTCAACCTCAGAATTAAAACGTGAGGGGCCTCTATTGCCCTAGCATTGAGTGGGGCCTCAGGCAATTGCCCAGTTTTCCCCTTATGCCAGCCCTGCATACCAGTCCGTCTCCTCTTTAGTTCCTGTAGACTCCCACAGTTAAGAAGCCTTTGGCGACATCATGGTCACATGATCGTGATGTCACCAAAGATCCATAAGCAGTCTAAACCTCGGAATAGAAATGCTGGGGCCCCTATTGCCCCCAGAATTAAGACAGTGGGGCCCGGGGCATTTGTCCCATTTGTTACCCCCTCCATTGTGTCCCTCACAGTAACTATAACATATTTTAGTCATACTCAAAAAATCCTGTAAAATTTTGCTAGAGTTTATTTTTGAGGAAACAACGTAGTAGTGCAAGTCCATTTATGTGGGAAGTAGGCCACTGTAGATACAGAATAACATACTGAGGTGCTGTCTGGATACAGCATACTAGCGCCCCAATGCACATTCCACCCTGCTTTCTCATTTCTTCTCTTCTTATACTGTCTTTTTTCATTTTAATTATTTCCAATAAAATAATCTTTTATGCATATTGGGATCATTTTTTCACGCTAAATATCTTGAGCTTGCACTCAGGATTTTTGTCCATGATTACAAAAATAAAAAGTCTGCTTTATCCCAGAAGCACTGCCATTCTAATTTGTGGGTTTGGTCTGGTGTTGCTACTTTACCACATTTAAATGAATGATGCTCACGGACTGTAGTGTCATTACTGGAAAAAAAGCCCCTTTTTCCAAACTAGCAAACCTCTTTAATCAATATGCAGAGTATCAGTCATGCAAGAAAATATTCAGCAAAGTGGAGGAGGAAGTGGACTGCATACCAATTTAAATTCAGGATAAACAGGGCACCAAGCAAGTAGCAAAAAGAATTAGATAAAATATAAGGAAAAGCTAATCCTAAATCAGCTCCCCTCAATGAGAGGCATGTGTCGCTTCATTCTATTATGGCGCTCATACTCCAAACACTTCTAGTTTCTATTAGTTTTCTTATCAGCCAACCTGATTGAATTTGGTAGTCAAGTGTGCAAGCTCCTGCGATTTTCCTCATCTCTGGGGTTATAAACTGATAAGGCCAATAACTGACATTGCTATTCAGCATATTCTACCTGAGAAATAAACACTCTAAGAAAATGGTTTTCTTAAGAGAAATGTCTCCGGTGACAGTAGTGAATTACTAAGTAAATGAAGGTTTTGCTGTTACATTCTGCTGAATGGGGTAAGCATGGGTGTATTTACCCGTGGCAGTGCTTCTGTGTGCCAGAGGAGTGAAGAGCCTGAGGAATTAATTATTACAAAATACGTACAATAAATAACAAAACTAAGCAAACCAGATCACTCACCCATACAATGCTCCATACAATATATTTGTTCTATCTGAGAGGAATGAACTTAGTAAGGCTGACATCTGAATAAGAACCTTCATTCTAAAAACAGACTAGACATCTGTGTTGGAGTGCAGTAATGTCCTTGACATCTTATCAAGTACAGAATAGTCTATTCTAATTTCGCCTGGATAAAAAAGGAGCAATGTAAGAATATACTCCAGGAAATAGACATCAGATTGGATCTATGTAACTCGGAGGTTAACAGTGTGCCGTGCAGAACTCACATGCTACTCAAGTCTCGCTGCAGATTGAACAGCACTGTACAACAGAATGATCGACAAGATGCTGCCAAGACTGCAAAGTGGAAAACACACAGAGCTCTATTTAGGGCATGGCAAGGTAATCCACTGATATTCCATCTCATAACCAAGCATCCTTCTAATCCTCCCATGTAGATTGACTCACATACTACTTACATTAACATAAAAACTGATTCCAAATTAAACATTTATGCACAAAAGAAATTGAAAAATTCTGTACATTTAATAAATTATTAGGTACTCAAACCAATCTTTCAGGGCATGTGCACAAGGGTCAAATATTGACAGAAAATCTTCTATGTATTAAACAACCAACCTAATAGAACAAGGGTCCTCAACTTGTGGCTTGAGGGCCCATGATATGTGGCTCTCAGCCATCTCCCGATTTGGTACATTAGCATCAAGGTTAACAAACTGCTATGAAAAGAAGAACTCTAGATGATGACTTTTGAGTAGCCCCATACAAAAGAACATATCTGCGGATATGTGGGGTGTGAAGGATGGCCATGGGAGAGATCAGGCAGAATCTCACATGTGAAGAACCTGCACCTTGCCACTCCACCTGATGTCACGATTTCATCAGGTGGATCACGTAATGTGGTCTCCCCACTTTCACCATCGTGACATTCCACACACCCTGTGGACAAGCAAGGCACAGTTTTACACAGATATCACCAAGTCCACACGGGCCCATGGAGGCACTGGGAATGAGAGGATTGGGCCCATGCAGTTAATGTCATGGCACCACACTCGCTCACAACCCTGATGGGCTGAAAAGCCCCTTTCACTAGTACCAGTGAAATAGAGCTCTGCCAGCCCGGCAGTAAAGCCACCAGTTTCTCAATAGATATAAGCTCGGTCCGTTAACGGGATTATACCAGGCCAGAAACCAGACCCGGTAGCATGGAAATTTAAGCCGAGAAACTGACGTGCGGATTCGTGGATCAAGATAAAAGAGAAGCCCAAGGTTAAAATATATATTTAATTCCCTTAAAGGCACACTAGACAATACATTATATGCACGATGGTTATACAAATAGAATGGTTAGATAACCAAATACAATAGTGGTAGGACAAAAGATATAAGCAGATGAATCATGTCAATTACCAGGTTGATCTTAAACCATGTGCGTGCTGAGCCACAGGGGGGCATGGGCTGCCAACTGGGTCCTACGTCCTTCACAGCCATTACTCAATGCGCCCCCCAGTTTCAAAGTGAACCAAAACCATAACATTGAGAAAGACCACATGGCCTTAACACTAGGCTTTATCCCCTTTGGGTCACTCACCTCCTGCCCTCTGGGTTGAACCTAAATCCCCTCTCCTTGCCTCTAGTAGCTAAAAACTCCAAAACCTAAGATGAGTCATAATTCTTTAAAGGACGTTCCTAAAAAGGTAATTTTTGCGCCATCAGATCTGGCCAGGCCCCTGCTACACACTGAGACTAAACACATCTTTGCTATCTGGTTACTGCTAGCAATTCTACGTATCTCCCATCCCTGGGGTGCTAGAAAGGATTGAGACTCTGGGAGGCATTCGGTCTGTTCCAGAGATCACGAAAATGTACACCATTTATGACTAGGAAGACTTTTGGAATTATATTTCTAGAATGTTCTTTGGCAGCTTAAGAATAACTACATTGCAAGCAATCCTTTGTCCTGCTCTGAGCTGGCTCAAGGTGTGAGGCTTTGAGAATATTGGACTTTGTCCAGCAGGGACTCAGCACGAAGGAAAGGTGGTTTTAAAATCCCAGGCAAAATAGGATAGAAATGATTGGCATGAAATTATATAGCCAATATTTTTCACACGGGGAATAAATATGGTAAGCTTGAGATAAGCTAATACTGCCCATTAGAGAGTGCTTGAAGCAGGCTGCAATAGTGTGGTGGGAGTGCTTCACGCAAGAATACCGAGGGGTGTAAAGTGGGATCCCCTAGATTTAGGTATACTGCCAACAAGGGCACAAAATAGTGTGGTGGGAGTGCTTCATGCAAGAATACCAAGAGTGTAAAGTGGCATCCCCTAGATTTAGGTATACTGCCAACAAGGGCACAATATCTTGGTGCAATTCCTGTAGGGAAGTTTGGAAGTCATTATACCAGTAATGTGGGGCTCTGGAATGTGGCTTGCGACCATCTCTCAGACCTGAATATGCAAGAAAGGCAGGGGAACATTGCTGTACATGATTACTCATCTGTCCCGGCACATGTGTTGGGCCTGACTCCTTTCTACTATTGCAGTAGTCCACACTAGGGTTCTCTCATAATATGGCAAAATTCTCTTACATCATCACCCCAGGCTATTCAAGGCCAGATGGCAGGTGCTTGGGTATTAAGAAGCATTGTCTACACTTGCCTCAAGTTGGTCAGGATAAATCGTTCAGCTTTAATTGACTAAGCTTCAGTCCGATATTTATCATCTGCTCAGCTTCTGCTAACTTCCATGCTACAACAAGCATTATTTACAGTCAGTCAGACTTACTAGGTGTTGTCTACAATGACCTCTTTACTGTAGTTACCAACTACTCATAATGGTTCTTAAGGCCCCATCACACACAGTGAGATCTCCAGCGAGATCGCTGATTTTGTGACACCACAGCGATCTTGCCAGCGATATCGCTGTGTGTGACATGTATCAGCGACCGGCTCCCCTGCCGGGTATCACTAATCGCGCTTGAACGTCCTGGGCCGTTTTTTGATCGTTGGTCTCCCGCTGGCCAGCACGCATCGCTGCATGTGGCAGCGGGAGAGCAACTATCAGCGACGCTGGGAGCTGGTTTCCAAGGTAAACAGCGGTATCTAAGAGCCCCTTGGCTCTTAGTTACCCGCTGTTTACATTGGAAACCAGCTTGCTCGCTGGTGGGTCTGTCTATGTGACAGCTCACCAGCGATCAGCTAACTATGTCCCAGCGATCCCATCCACATCGGATCGTTGGTGGGATCACTGGGACATTTATACGTGTAAAGGGGCCTTAAGTCCTGTTCACAATTTGTCCCTGCAATCAAGAGAACACATTCTCAAGCGTGTCTGAAATGTGCATTTATTTCTCTGTTACAATGCTGCTATTTACCAAAGCCCAGCTGCAATATACCAGATTGCCTTTACTTCTCTGTTATACCACTAACCTCTTTCCAACATCGGGAGTAATAGTACGCCGATGTCAGACTCCCTCACTTTGATGTGGGCTTTGGGAGTGAGCCCACATCTTTCCCAGACATGTCAGCTGTTCTGAACAGCTGACTTGTGCCCGGAACAGCCGCGGGTGAAATTCATGCTCCACTTGCAGCTATTAACCCGTTAAATGCCGCTGTCAAACGTCGACAGCGGCATTTAACAAGCGCTTCTGGCAATCGCGCCGGAAATCCGCCCACTGGTGAACCCCGTCACATCATCGCGGGACAACGGTTCATTGGCAAGACAACCAGAGGTCTCCTGGAGACCTCTATGGTTGTCACTGCCAGCTTGCTGTGAGCGCCGTCCAGTGGTCAGCACTCATAGCAAGTGTACATGTACACGAATTGATCATCGCCTATATGTAGCTGAGCTGATCGGGTTATGGCAGCTTCTAGTCTCCTATGGAGATTATTGAAACATGCCAAAAGTTAAAAAAAGTTTTTTAAAAATTTAAAAAAAATACAAAAGTTCAAATCACCCCCCTTTTGCCCAAACATACATATATTTGTTATCGACGCTTTCAGAATCTCCCGATCTATCATTAAAAAAAAAGGATTAACCTGATCGCTAAACGGTGTAGCAAGAAAAAAACTCAAAACGCCAGAATTATGTTTTTTTGGTCACCGGAACACTGCATTAAAATGCAATAATGGGCAATCAAAAGATCATATCTGCACCAAAATGGTATCATTAAAAATGTCAGCTTGGCACGCAAAAAAAAAAGCCCTCACCCAACCCGAGATCATGAAAAATGGAGACGCTACCGGTATTGGAAAATGGCGCATTTTTTGTTTAACAAAGTTTGATATTGTTTTTCACCAGTTCGATAAAAAAGAACCTAGGCATGTTTGGTGTCTATGAACTTGTAATGACCTGGAAAATCATAATGGCAGGTCACTTTTAGCATTTAGGGAATCTAGTAAACAAGCCAAACAAAAAACAAGAGTGGTATTGCACTTTTTCGGCAATTTCACCGCTTGGATTTTTTTCCTTTTCCTAGTACATGACGTGGTAAAACCATTGGTGTCATTCAAAAGTACAACACGTCCCGCTAAAAACAAGCCCTTTTA
Organism: Dendrobates tinctorius; assembly: GCF_039654945.1. Lineage (NCBI taxonomy): Eukaryota > Metazoa > Chordata > Amphibia > Anura > Dendrobatidae > Dendrobates > Dendrobates tinctorius. The sequence goes on from NW_027361703.1 coordinate 54,681,152, forward strand.
ATGTTTTCAAAACTTATGTAAAGCCAGTAATCCTATATCCTATATACTATGACTATGGTCCCTGTACGTGTGCCGCAAACTTTAAGAATCTAAAAACCCTAATTTCTAGCTTTCTATGGAAGCAAAAACCTGCAAGGCTGCCCTATAAACTCCTCTCATACACGGGTTCCTCGGGGGGGGGGGACTTGGAAGTCCCGGACTCACTCCTCTACTATAAAGCTATACATTTGAGCAGATGGATAAAGGTGGCACATAGCTACGAAAAAGGGGACCAGGACAATGCAGATTTGATATTATGAGGTCTAGAAGATGTACCTTGTCTATGGACTAGGGCAAAGCCGTCCGACACTGTTCAGCTGGATGAAGTTACTTTATCCACGATGCAAGTAAACCACATGATAATCAATGACCTCCCCCCAGATTCTTTCCCGTCCACACAGACACTTATTTCTGCTATACCATTCTTGATAGACCCCGATTTCCGAGACCCTTATAATCTCTGGACCAAATTACCCAGAGAAACATTAAACGACTTTTATGAAGACAAAATCCTAAAAAATGGAGACTGGCCTGTTAATTCGTTGAATCAACCAAAAACTTTTCTCCAATTGCAACATGTAAAACGTATCCTTAAACAATTCAAACAATCATACCCTCGCAAATCAGCCTGGTCCTGGTTAGACATTATGAATAAACTCCCACCCCCACGACTGAAACTTATATCCCGTTTGTACTCGTGACTTAACATCCGCCCCTAAGGGTTTAAGCCATCATTCTTATAGTCTTGGGAGTCTGAACTTAAAACTATTTTCTCTGATGCACAAATTTCCGGGATTATTCTTCATGCACGTGGCTTCTCCAGATGTATGTTACTCCAAGAGAATTCTTACAAAATATTAACTAGATGGCACCTGACCCCGGTCAAACTCCATCACATGGGGCTGTCTGACTCCGACACTTGCTGGAGGTGCCATAATTTGAGAGGCCATCACACCCATATATTCTGGGAAAGCCCTGTGATAAGAGAATTTTGGGATGGGATCAGTCTCATCCTCAAAGATTTAAAGCTAATCAAACTTGACTTACAAACTTCAGAAGCTTTACTCTCATGCCCATAAAAAAATTTTAAACCAAAAACATGGGCTTCTCCCATTATTGGTCGGAGCAGCAAAACATTTAATAACCTTACACTGGAAAGACGAGTCCCTCCATCTATATCCGAATGGAAACTTAGTGAACCAGATTTCCCGCCTTGAGGAACTCTCAAGTTGGGAGATCCACAATCATGATTCATATGTAAGCATCTGGGCTCCATGGAAGGAATTGCAAAACAAAAACAAATGATTGTTATGAATCCTTGCTCCTTCTTTCCCTATTGTCCCCCCCTCCATCCCCTTGGGCCTTCTCTGCGCCCTTGATTTCCTTACCCATTATCCCCCTTTTTTCCTCCTCCTCCTTCCTATCCTCTCCTTACCGTACCCCTCATGTCATTTGATTCGATTGATGCTATTTGATATGACTGTAACTTTGACATGGTTATACTTTTCCTGTATTCTCTATTATAAATAATTTTCAAAAAAAAAAAAAACAAGCCCTTGATGGAAAAATAAACTATGGCTCTGGGAAGAAGGGGAGTAAAAAAAAGAAAATGCAAAAACGAAGATACCTCTGGGGGTTAAAAAGCATTGCCATGCTGGAAGACACCATATTGCCTTCAAATGATTAACTGCTTCCCTGTCACAGGATAACAGATTTGTATACAGTTACGTTCCTGTATTTACCTGCACAACTGGCTCGTCTTCATCTCTGCTACCTGTTCTGATGCTTTGTCTGCTGTTGTGGTCATCGCTGACCCACGTCATCCATCAAGACCCACTCCATTACACTATTACCTCTTGTCTGTGCTGCTGACCCGGGCCTATGGCTCAAAAAATCCACCTAAACAAGTGAGCCAATGACAGAATACCCAAGTCATGACTTACAAAGAAGCAGTGGCATCAGCACTGTTGCCTTAGAAGATAGAGGACTTATCTGGAGTTATGCAGCTTGCTGTAAGCCAATGACAGATTGCATAAGTTGAGCACGACCATTCAGCTCATATGGATGTATTGCCTCAAACTCTTACTTTCACTCCTCCGAATTATCTACTCCTCCTACAGATTTCCTTACATCCAGGATATTTTTCTTCGGGAACATTTCAATTTATGCCTACTTCTGCCTGTTTTGATATGATCCTATGACTTACCGATCAAAAGGGCCTATGTCTCTATTGTGGTGAAAAGGATTACATCAAATGTCCTAAACTTAAGATCAAATGGAAATTTCAAGCCCTAAATGAAAAACGAACATGACTCTATAGACTGAAGCACTTCATGTTGAGGACCATTCATTTTTCAGTTTTACTACTTTCTGACACACCTGTGTTTCTGGGACTTACCGTACATGCCTAAGGCAACATGGTCTGGGTATTGATTGGTCGCCCGACCAAATCCACTGGTGGGGATCTTATTTTCCAAAATGTCTCAAAGCTGTACCTCAAGCAACCTCTCAAACTCTGCTCTGCCTCTATATCCTCCAAATTAACTGTTCCAGGATTTTGCAGATATCAAAGCAGAAGGCTAAGGTGATACCTGCACATCATCTGTTTGATGCAACATACCCCTGCTTTCAGTTAATGAAACACTTCTGGCCATTTAGAATCATAACAGTGTGACATTTCCTGTTATGCAGAAATCACATCTCATTATCATCATAGGCAAAATTACAGTGACACGTTAAAACAGCATGAGACAAATAACACAGGGTCACTTCTCAATTTTTTCTCTTACTCACCCAATGTCAACAGCCAAAGTCACAGAACATGACTACTACACTATCCAAAAGAAATCAATAGGTTATTTGGTGTTGATGCTGTAAAACATATCTCTGTGTAGGCATTTAGGCAAGAAAGCTGCCAGCATAGACAAAAGTCAATTTTCCAACAAAGTTTGAGTGGTGAAAGATTCTGCTGAAAGCTGAAATCTACAATAGGATGTGGATATACAATACAGGGAACGGATCCAATACCACTGGCTCAGCAGAGACTAGGCTCAGCACAACTGATTCCCCAGGGAAGTGGACTACTGTTTTGTTCAGATCATGAGTCCTGCACCACAGGATCCAATAATGATTAAATTGAGTACCTAACATTAAAAGACTTAGCACATTATGCACACAATACCGAACAATCACTAAAACGACTCCTATTGTGCAGCAGTTGTTAAAGGAGATAAACAATATGACATGTTACCTGAGTGACCATTTAATGTGAAATAGCTTTCTTTACCTTGTGACATCAATTTGCGCCAATACTCACACTTTATCTGATCATTTACATTTTTGGTGCATCCAATGCTAGCCATTTGAAAAGGTAATGGCAAAAAAAAAAAAAAAAATTAAAATGCACCTGTAATAATTAAAGTAGATCTATTATTGATATAGAAGGTATAACATTGGTATCAGTGGTATAAATGTGAAATTCCTATAATCACAAATGTAGAAGACAAGTGAAAAGGAATAATCTACCACCCGCCCAGGGTGTCCAGCTCGGCAAGACATTTCTTGTTAATGACAGAGATAAAGATGTGTATAATGGCCTCTATGTTCAGTAACCTAGCTAAATGCCTTTAAAATAGTAACCTGAGATTACCTATTAATTGTGCAGACAACTAAAGTCATAACAATTCAACATTTTCCATGTCTCAAAAAAAGAACAGAGGCAGTGTACAGTAGCTCTTAGCGGAATATGTCATATCAAGCCATACTGTGTGCTTATCATTTCACTGCTGTTAATTAACCATATGCATCAAATTAAAATAGAAAGCTATCAAATGAAAAAGTCACAAACATTTCCCAAAGCATACCATGACTAGAACAGAACAGCGCAGATAAGCTTGTAAAATGACACTGGATTTCCTCTCAGTGCCTATGGCCAAGCTGCAAGTCCACTATGGTCCTCCAGATTGACCTTCATGATTCAACTAAGAGCAGAAGAAAACCTACGCGGCTTTTTCATTATTCACCAAATAAATTCAAACAATAACTACATCAATTGCCATAGCCATTTTACTTCCTAGAGCTATAACTTTTATATTTTTCCATTGACATAACCATATTAGGTTGCATTTTGGGGGACAATAAGTCGTCTTTAATGACACCACTCACTTTACCAAATAATGTACAGAAAAATGAGAACAAAATCCAGGTCCAATGACATTGTATATACAGTCATATGTTAAAGTTTGGGCAACCCTATTAATGTTAACCTTTTTTCTTTATAACAATTTTGTTTTTTGCAACAGCTATTTCAGTTTCATATATCTAATAACTGATGGACTCAGTTATATTTCTTGATTCAAATGAGGTTTATTGTACTAACAGAAAATGTGCAATCTGCATTTAAACAAAATTTGACCGGTGCAAAAGTATGGGCACCTCAACATAAAAGTGACATTAACATTTCGTAGATCCTCCTTTTGCAAAAATAACAGCCTCTAGTCGCTTCCTGTAGCTATTAATGAGTTCCTGGATCCTGGATGAAGGTATTTGTGACCATTCCTGTTTACAAAACAATTCCAGTTCGGTTAAGTTTGATGGTCGCCGAGCATGGACAGCCCGCTTCAAATCATCCCACAGATGTTCAATGATATTCAGGTCTGGGGACTGGGATGGTCATTCCAGAACATTGTAATTGTTCCTCTGCATGAATGCCTGAGTAGATTTGGAGCGGTGTTTTGGATCATTGTCTTGCTGAAATATCCATCCCCTGCGTAACTTCAACTTCGTCACTGATTCTTGCACATTATTGTCAAGAATCTGCTGATACTGAGTTGAATCCATGCGACCCTCAACTTCAACAAGATTCCCGGTGTCGGCATTGGCCACACAGCCCCAAAGCATGATGGAACCTCCACCAAATTTTACTGTGGGTAGCAAGTGTTTTTCTTGGAATGCTGTGTTTTTTAGCCTCCATGCATAACGCCTTTTTGTATGACCAAACAACTCAATCTTTGTTTCATCAGTCCACAGGACCTTCTTCCAAAATGTAACTGGCCTGTCCAAATGTGCTTTTGCATACCTCAGGCGACTCTGTTTGTGGCGTGCTTGCAGAAACGGCTACTTGCGCATCACTCTCCCATACGGCTTCTCCTTGTGCAAAGTGCACTGTATTGTTGACCGATGCACAGTGACACCATCTGCAGCAAGATGATGCTGCAGGTCTTTGGAGGTGGTCTGTGGATTGTCCTTGACTGTTCTCACCATTCTTCTTCTCTGCCTTTCTGATATTTTTCTTGGCCTGCCACTTCTGGGCTTAACAAGAACTGTACCTGTGTTCTTCCATTTCCTTACTATGTTCCTCACAGTGGAAACTGACAGGCTAAATCTCTGAGACAACTTTTTGCATCCTTCCCCTGAAAAGCTATGTTGAATAATCTTTGTTTTCAGATCATTTTAGAGTTGTTTTGAGGAGCCCATGATGTCACTCTTCATAGGAGAATCAAATAGGAGAACTACTTGCAAGTGGCCACCTTAAATACCTTTTCTCATGATTTGATACACCTGGCTATGAAGTTCAAAGCTCAATGAGGTTACAAAACCAATTTAGTGCTTCAGGAAGTCAGTAAAAAGTAGTTAGGAGTGTTCAAATCAAGAAAATGATAAGGGTGCCATACTTTTGCACCAGTCAAATTTTGTTTAAATGCAGATTGCACATTTTCTGTTATTACAATAAACCTCATTTGAATCCAGAAATATAACTGAGTCCATTAGTTATTAGATATATGAAACTGAAATAGCTGTTGCAAAAACCAAAATTGTTATAAAGAAAAAAGGTTAACATTAATAGGGGTGCCCAAACTTTAACATATGACTGTAGGAAAAGTCATTCTGCGATCACTTTGGTTTTATTTTTACAGTGCTCATGGTGTAAAAAACATGTATTATTCTCCAGGTTACTATGATTACAGCCATCCCAAATGTGTATAGATTTTTTTATAATTATCATTTAAAAGGTAGACAACATTTTTTATCATTTTCTGAGACCGGTAGCACTTCTATCCCTTCGTTGATGGAGCTGTACGAAGACTTGTTTTTTGCAAGGCAAGAAGATACCTGTAAAACTACAATTCTAACAATTTTTTTTCCCCCTCTTTCCATCGTTCACTGCATGGGTTAATTAATTTTAGATTTAGATAGGTCGAACTTTTAAAGACGTGGCAATGTCACATATGCTCATTTTCTTATTTCTTTAGTTACAAAGAGAAAATGGAGGTGACTAGAATTTTTTTTTATATAACTACTTTTATACCCAAAAAGACCAATGTATTCTAGGAATGATATCTCTATTGGCTAACCAGAAAAATAAGATTATCCATTTGACTTCTGTTAGGTGGCCAAAGGAATGTAATTTTGGCTTCTGGTGAGGTGTTGGCGTATCTCTTTTTTTACTATTGTATAAGAAAGTTAGAAAAGTACTATTTTCTTCCATGTAGTATACTTTACTTGCTACACTAGAAATCACAGTGGTATATTCATATAAAGCCTCGCAACGTAAACCTCTGTTGAGAGGATTGAACGCAGTGAGGAATAAATCTTATTTTGTCAATATAACTTTATGATATATAGATATGAACAAAAGAGGAGAAATATAAACTTGAAACTGTAGCCTAAAGATTTATTTTTCTCAATTGTATAGCGCTATTAAAGGGAATCTGTCCCCCCTTTTTTGAGATATCATATAATAATATCATTCAATTGTGTGTCACATAAGGATTCTCTTAGTACTTTTGCTTCCCCCTGACCCCGCACCTTTCACGCATAAATACCTTTTTTTATATCGGTTCAGATGTATGTAAACTGCCACGGTCCGGTCCGCTGGGCGGGGCTTATTCAACTGCTCCCCCCTCTCTGTCTTGCTGTAGGCAAGAAGAAATGTGTAGAGCAAGACAGGGAGGGGGGAGCAGGTGAATAAGCCCCGCCCAGCGGACCGGACCGTGGCAGTTTACATACATCTGAACCGATATAAAAAAAGGTATTTATGCGTGAAAGGTGCGGGGTCAGGGGGAAGCAAAAGTACCAGGAGAATCCTTAGGTGACACAGAATTGAATGATATCATTATATGATATCTCAAAAAAGGGGTGACAGATTCCCTTTAATTCCACAGCGTCATCAGTATGTCTTTGGAATATGGGAGGAAACCGGAGTTCCAGGAGGAAACCCATGCAAACACAGGGAGAATATATAAACTCCTTGCAGATGTTGTCCTTGGTGGGATTTGAACCCAGGACCCCAATGCTGCAAGGCTGCAGTGCTAACCACTGAGCCACCATGCTGCCCAAGTCTTAATCAATGGGCTCCCTTTAGTATAACGTGTCTAATTCATTAAGAGGATGCATCTCTTACCTGGTGTGCAACGCTGACAGAATGTACACCAGTCAATAACTGGAGAACACTTCTGGAGTAAAGATTGCCAGTATTTTCTTTAACATATCAGAAACTACTGAAATAAATACGAGAGCTTCCCACCTCCTGCTTAAGTTATGGTAAATCAGTATGTATAAAACATGGCAGGATCTGTTTTCTCTTCCTGGAAGAGACTGGAGAGCATGGCAGGCGTTTTTAGAGCAATTTTGGCAATAAGAAAATAAACATTGTCCTGTAAGATGCCAATAAACTGGAGGTTTGTTTCCTGCTGGGTGCATTTTAATTTTTATAGAGTGCCCAGCTGTTGTCAATGTCATAAGAGTAAAGAAAGGAGAACTGTAAAGAAAAAAAAAGCTGAAAAAAAGAATACATCAAGCATTCAGGGTGAGAGTGTGAGGGTACGCATTGATGATGGAAGATGACAGGGCAAGCTCCGTAACTCACGAGCATCGGAAGTTGCTCTTAAATGCAGTTGGCCCATTTTCAGAAAGTGATGTTTCTTTGTTAGGAGCACTGTTCAGAATCACAAGAACTTTATTTATTTACTACGGCGAAGGTTACTGGAGACCAAGAGTAGCTATTATGGTTCTGTGTAGGGAATAAAACATGTCTCATTAAGATTAGTAGAGCAGTTTGGCAAACATACACCAATACAGGAGTGGAAGCTACAGAGTCCTTGCTGTTCCTTTATATTTGCCATTTAGAATTATGATGGCTCCACACAACAAGGACTTTTCATAAAACAAAAAAGTTCAAGAGCATGCAAATCATAGAATAAAAAGAATGATTTTATATTACGCATATTGGCATGCATCTAGCGCATTAAAGCATTATTACTGTAGCTTTGCCAGATGGTCTGTGGCTTCGCTAAACAACACTGTGTCATTTCAGAATAAGCTGCTGACTATACATGAGTGATACCACCATTTCTGGACACTATATAACTTATTTCCAACGAGCAGTTTTTCCCTCTGCAGAAATTATCAGGAATTTTAGTCCCTGTGGGTAGAGATAAGGGGAGGGGGGAAAAATAATAAATTACTGATAGGGGTTTGTTATAAATCTCCAAAAATAATGGAAGCTACAGAGAATATCCTCATAAAGCAAATAGATGAAGCAGTGACTCAAGGAGAAGTCATTATTATGGGGGACTTCAACTACCCTGAAATACATTGGGGAACCGAAACCTGCAGTTCCAGCAAGGGTAATAGGTTTCTGACAATGATGAGAGACAATTACCTTTCACAACTGGTTCAGGACCCAACAAGAGGGGGGGCACTGCTAGACCTAATATTAACCAACAGGCCAGACCGCATATCAAATGTAAGGGTTGAGGGTCACTTGGGTAATAGTGATCACAAATTAATAAGTTTTCATGTATCCTTTAATAAGATGTGTAGTAGAGGGGTTACAAGGACACTAAACTTCAGGAAGGCAAATTTCCAACGGATGAGAGATGATCTTGGTGCAATTAACTGGGACGATATCCTGACACATAAAAATACACAAAGAAAATGGGAGACGTTTATTAGCATCCTGAATAGGACCTGTGCACAATATATACCGTATGGGAATAAACATGCGAGAAATAGGAGGAAACCACTATGGCTAAATAGAGCTGTAAGGGGCGCAATAAGAGATAAAAATAAAGCATTTAGAGAATTAAAGCAAGTAGGTAGTGATGAGGCATTAAATAAATACAGAAGATTAAATAAATTCTGTAAAAAGCAAATCAAGACAGCAAAGATTGAGACAGAGAGACTCATTGACAGAGAAAGTAAAAATAATCCCAAAATATTCTTTAACTACATAAATAGTAAGAAGCTAAAAAATGATAGTGTTGGTCCCCTTAAAAATAGTCTGGGTGAAATGGTGGATGAGGGTGAGGAAAAAGCCAATATGCTAAATAACTTTTTTTCAACAGTATTTACACAAGAAAATCCCATGACGGATAACATGATCAAGGATAAAAATTCTCCATTAAATGTCACCTGCTTAACCCAGCAGGAAGTACGGCGGCGTCTTCAAATCACTAAAATTGACAAATCCCCGGGCCCGGATGGGATACACCCCCGAGTACTGCAGGAATTAAGCACAGTCATAGATAGACCACTATTTTTAATCTTTAAAGATTCCATAATAACAGGGTCTGTACCACAGGACTGGCGTATAGCAAATGTGGTGCCAATATTCAAAAAGGGGACAAAAACTGAACTTGGAAATTATAGGCCGATAAGTTTAACCTCAACTGTGGGTAAAATCCTGGAGGGTTTTCTAAGAGATACTATACTGGAGTATCTGGAGGAGAATAACCTTATGACCCAATATCAACATGGGTTTACAAGAGACCGTTCCTGTCAGACTAATCTGATAAGCTTTTATGAAGAGGTAAGTTCCGGACTGGACCAAGGGAATGCAGTGGACGTGGTGTACATGGACTTTTCAAAAGCTTTTGATAAGGTGCCACACAAAAGGTTGATACATAAAATGAGAACAATGGGGATAGGGGAAAATATGTGTAGGTGGGTTAAGAGCTGGCTCAGGGATAGGAAACAAAGGGTGGTTATTAATGGAGCACACTCGGACTGGGTCACGGTTAGCAGTGGGGTACCACAGGGGTCAGTTTTGGGCCCGCTTCTTTTTAACATATTTATTAATGACCTTGTAGGGGGCATAGAGAGTAGAATTTCAATATTTGCAGATGACACTAAACTCTGCAGGGTAATTAATACAGAGGAGGACAATTTTATATTACAGGAGGATTTATGTAAACTAGAAGCTTGGGCTGATAAATGGCAAATGAGCTTTAATGGGGATAAATGTAAGGTCATGCACTTGGGTAGAACGAACAAGTTGTATAATTATGTGCTTAATTGTAAAACACTGGGCAAAACAGTCACTGAAAAAGACCTGGGTGTATGGGTGGACGACAAACTCACATTTAGTGGCCAGAGTCAAGCAGCTGCTGCAAAGGCAAATAAAATAATGGGATGCATTAAAAGAGGCATAGATGCTCATGAGGAGAACATAATTTTACCTCTATATAAGTCACTAGTGCGACCACACTTAGAATACTGTGTACAGTTCTGGTCTCCGGTGTATAAGAAAGACATAGCTGAACTGGAGCGGGTGCAGAGAAGAGCGACAAAGGTTATTAGGGAACTAGGGGGTCTGCAATACCAAGACAGGTTATTACACTTGGGGTTATTTAGTTTGGAGAATCGAAGGCTTAGGGGTGATCTTATTACAATGTATAAATATACACTCACTGGCCACTTTATTAGGTACACCTGTCCAACTGTGTGTTAAGACTTAATTTCTAATCAGCCAATCACATGGCGGCAACTCAGTGCATTTAGGCATGTAGACATGGTCAAGACAATCTCCTGCAGTTCAAACCGAGCATCAGTATGGGGAAGAAAGGTGATTTGAGTGCCTTTGAACGTGGCATGATTGTTGGTGCCAGAAGGGCTGGTCTGAGTATTTCAGAAACTGCTGATCTACTGGGATTTTCACGCACAACCATCTCTAGGGTTTACAGAGAATGGTCCGAAAAAGAAAAAAAATCCAGTGAGCGGCAGTTCTGTGGCCGGAAATGCCTTGTTGATGCCAGAGGTCAGAGGAGAATGGGCAGACTGGTTCGAGCTGATAGAAAGGCAACAGTGACTCAAATTGCCACCCGTTACAACCAAGGTAGGCAGAAGAGCATCTCTGAACGCACAGTGCGTCGAACTTTGAGGCAGATGGGCTACAGCAGCAGAAGACCACACTGGGTACCACTCCTCTCAGCTAAGAACAGGCATCTGATGGCTACTTTCAGCAGGATAATGCGCCATGTCATAAAGCTCGAATCATCTCAGATTGGTTTCTTGAACATGACAATGAGTTCACTGTACTCAAATGGCCTCCTCAGTCACCAGATCTCAATCCAATAGAGCATCTTTGGGATGTGGTGGAACGGGAGATTCGCATCAGGGATGTGCAGCCGACAAATCTGCGCCAACTGTGTGATGCCATCATGTCAATATGGTCCAAAATCTCTGAGGAATGCTTCCAGCACCTTGTTGAATCTCTGCCACGAAGAATTGAGGCAGTTCTGAAGGCAAAAGGGGGTCCAACCCGTTACTAGCATGGTGTACCTAATAAAGTGGCCAGTGAGTGTATGTGGGGACAATACAAAGACCTTTCTAATGATCTTTTTACTCTTAGACCTGTGACGGGGACAAGGGGGCATCCTCTACGTCTGGAGGAAAGAAGGTTTAAGCATACTCACAGACGCGGATTCTTTACTGTAAGAGCAGTGAGACTATGGAACTCTCTGCCATATGATGTTGTAATGAGTGATTCACTACTAAAATTTAAGAAGGGACTGGATGCCTTTCTTGAAAAGTATAATATTACAGGGTACATACACTAGTCTCCTTAATATTGCGTTGATCCAGGGAGCTAGTCTGATTGCCGTATGTGGAGTCGGGAAGGAATTTTTTTCCCCAATGTGAAGCTTACTGTTGCCACATGGGTTTTTTTTGCCTTCCTCTGGATCAACATGTTAGGGCAAGTTAGGATAGGATATGGGTTGAACTAGATGGACTTAAAGTCTCCCTTCAACCTTAATAACTATGTAATTGTCCCTTTTACAAAGCTCATCTCCAGAGTGAACCTAGTTGATCTGATGTCTGCACTGCTCAGGAAAACAAAATCTCTTCTCTCTTTGTACTGTCTTTCTCACACACACAGTAAGAAACAGTCACAGTGTTGAGGACATAATACAGCTGTAATAAGCAGTGTAACTGTGACTCCAGCACTGGAGTGTGAAACATGCAATGACTGGAGTGTGAAACATGTAATGATTGATAGCCAGCTCTCATGATCTACATGTTTCACATAGGTAATGTCCCTTTTTATTTAAAATAAGCTCTGGAGGCAGATTATCAGGGAAATCTATGTCTGGCCCACAGATCTTAACAGTGGATTTATATATTCCTGAGAAATCCATTTTTTTTCTTAATAAGACATTGGATCGCAGGTATTCAGCAATAATTTTATTTGACTTTTCGTGACCTGAATGCTCATATTGAAGGCTTAGGAGGGTTGATCCTACTGACAGAATCCCTTTAAGAGACACAAGCCTCTAAATGTATTAGGTGCTTCTTACAACTGCTGTGTGCTACTGCCAGAAGGATTATTCTAGTCAGGGACTGGAGCACATTTATGGGGTGATTTACGCTACCATGGGCTTAGCTATTTCTGTCATATGATATAAAGCACAACATTTTTCTGTGATTACATCACTAGACTTTGATGATGGCGGAGGTCAGACCACTGGTCTTCTTATCAATCACTACATCAACGCCAATGCCCGAATGGGGTTTTCACTGCACAGGGCCACTCCTAACCAGTCATTGGGGGAACTCCAAAACGTCTACGATCATGTGTATGACGCCAAGTTGCATTATCTGCAAAGTGTCTGTACAAGCATTGTGCTAAGCAGAGAAAATGTAAATGGAAGAGCAGTCACGCACTGACCCTTTATTAAGTAATCATGCGAGTTGCATATTCCACAATCTTTTGATAAACTCGCTTCCTTTTTCATCCCAAAATTCCAAACTTTTTTTTTTGTCAACTTAATTGTAGCCACAAGAGGGAACTCAGGAAAGATAGCTGTCGGACAACTATCTTAAACGTATGGGCACCTTAAACGCTTAGCTACTGTATCTGCTATACTATATGCATGGGTCCATACGCCATAAATATAGCATTTTTATGCCGTTTAAATGCCTTTGCTATCCTGCTTTTAGCATTGTGGTTTTATTGTTCCTGTGCATTCCTATTATGTGGCTTGTACATTTCATCTTGTTAACAAAGGGTGCATGATTCTAAGTTATTTCTCATGGATGTCTTCTTAATGATCATGTCCCCTTCTACAATAAATAGTATGCCAGATCTCAAAAAATGGAGAGAAGCAGAAATCACAAGGCCAGATTCAGAAGAACATCGGAGTTTTACATCAGATAAACCAATGACATATTATTGGTGAGTGACAGATCCTCTTTAAGAACAATCATAGATAAAAAGATATAGAAAAAACAAAACTAGCACACTCCTATGAATTGGTACAATAACTAAGTACAATAATGCATCCCAAGACAACATCAATATGTTGGGCATGTACTTGAATCATATATTCCTTATTCTCGAGCAAACTTCAGAACTGCACCAAGACTTTACAATGCTTACCTAGTTCTCTACTAATAATAATCTGACAGCTCTGCTATCATGCAGTTGCTTTGTTGAGACAGCAGGACTATGGGGCAAATCAATGGAAGGCATCAATTAAAACCATACAGTTGGAGGATCACGCTGTTGGGTCACGCTGTTCCACTCCTATATTTATGCTGTTCAACACTTGTTTTAAGCTGGAAGCTTTCTTATGGATCAAAACAAAAATATGCAATGAAAGCGTACACTCTCAGCAACACACTTCTATATGATCAGCAATACATTTATTTATCACAGTGCTCTTAACACATTTAGTCATCTTCTTGCTGACTTTTTTTAATGCTATGCACAAAATGAGTTTCAATTTTGGATGACTGTGCTGGTCTCAAAGCAATGGACAAAGAATATTAATATTACAATAGCATTAGAATAACACGCTGCCGCTGCTACTTATTTATAAGGAGCCTACATATTCCACAGAGCTGCAAAAATATGGAACGGAAAAACACAATCCTTAAATTTATAATCAGGTACTGTCTATAGGAGTGTTAATTGGCCTGCATATGTCTGCTTTGTCTCAGAATATTACCCAGCTTCATTGTCGAGCTTCATTTTGGAACAACTTTGCAAGAAATTAGGTGGGGACCGCATCAAAAGAAACTTGCTTTTAAAAATTCTGTTGATGTGCTAGGGTATGGATCCAGCAATTACCTTCAGAGCTGTACAAAGATCTTTAATGTAACCTGACAGCTGATTCATGCTGCTTCATCCACAGACAGCATGACTCAGAGTCGCAGTGTGTGTTTTACTCTGAAGTGCTGCTGCGTTTCAGGGAAAATGCACCGTATTTAGTGGATTATAAGATGCAATGGACCATAAGATGCACCACAAATATTGGGGAGGAAAAAAGGAAAACCTTTTTTTATTAACATGGTGTTGCATCTTATAATCCGCTTCTAAGGTATCTTACCGTGGGTGGGTGGTGGCTGCGGGCCCCTGGGCTGGTGAGATGTCAATCTTTTCCCTTAGTCAAATGCATTGAAAAGGATGCAAAGTAATGGGACTCAACACCACAGGAGAACTCAGTATAACGTGCCAATAAAAACACATTTTATTAATTCAAGACAGAGTACTTAATAGATTACAATACAGATTCAGATAAATACAGTTAAAAGGTCACTACTTAACAAAAATGGGGGATTTCACCATCAAAAAAGAGCATGATCAGCAGCCCATGTAACGAGTGCTTGTGCATTAGTTCCATGAATAGCCACTTCTCTCTAGTGCCCGGTACCAATAGTGTCCGACCAGGGCTATGTATAGAATCAAAAATAGGGTAATGAACACTTACATGGTAGTGGTCTGCTCAGATGAGGTATCCCCAGGCGCCCCATGGTAGTGGTCTGCTCAGATGAGATATCCCCAGGTGCCACAATGCGCGTTTCATCCCTTTGTCGAAGGGACGAAACGCACGTTGGGGCGCCTGGAGATACCTCATCTGAGTAGACCACTACCATGTAAGTGTTCATTACTCTATGTGGTGGTCCTTGCAGTTTTGTGTGCCCTGGATTTTTGTATGGGTTTTTGTATCATGACAAAAGTAAGGGGACTCCAGAAATATTGTGAAAGCCTGGGGCAGGCAGCAGCCTCGCACCGCCAGCTTAGGGCTGGCAGCATCGCCCCACTCCTGCTGCCGCCGGCTTCCTGCAGCAGCGACCCTGTCTCCTGGAACCTTGCTTCATCGCAGCTACCCCACCCTTCCAGTAAGCTACATTCAGTTTATAAGATGCACCCTAATTTTCCAACCAACTTTAAGGGAAATAAAGCGTGTCTCACAAGCCAAAAATTAGGGTGCACTGAAAAGCCAGCCTGAGACTAGGTGTCTCTGATAACTAGCCGGAGGTAGGTCCCAGGATCCTTCTTCCAGCCCTGGTCTCCTGTATATTGCCATCCCTTATTACACAGTGCCCTCTCGTTATGTAAAGCACCGTCCCTTACATATTGGATTATATAGAGCCCTGTTTTTTATTACATTCCATCCTATCTTGTTAGCTGTATAATGCAATGAAGGCTTTTGGAGCATGTGGAAGCTTCTTTTCTAAAGGAGGAGCGCATGGACTGGATGTCTGGTCATTGGCTCCCCCATCAGTAGTCATTCAATATCTAACAAGAGAGGGGACTCCCCCTGTTCCTAAGTCCATAATAAATTCCACTTCCTCCCATCCCAATCCCCCACACCCCTCATTGTCCTCCTTCCCAAGCATCCCATTACTGTCCTCTCCCCCACCCCCATCATTGCCCTCTCCACCACCTCCATCATTTCCTCCTCCTCCACCACCACCATCACTGCCTTCTCCCCCATCATTGTCCTTTCCACCACCTCCATCATTGCTTTCTCCCCCACCAACTCCATCATTGCTTTCTCCCCTCATCATCCCCATCATTGCCCTCTCCTCCACCTACACACACACACAGCATCAGTCACCTTTCTGCATGTTCCCCCGTAGTGTTTTGCACGCATGCACACACCACCACTCATCTCTAAACACACATGGGCACACAAACATACACTCACAGCACCACTCAGCTTTCTGCACGCTCTCTCGCAGCATCACCATCACTGGCAGCTTCCTCTCTCTGGCACAGCCACGCGCTGAATGATGTCGTCATCCAGCCTCGCTGCTATGAGGCAGGAAGCGTGGGCAGGAAGCAGGATGGATCACTGCAGCTTTGCTCCATTGCAATTTTCTCTTGTAGGAAGCGGAGCTGCAGGGATCGCTCCCTGCCCGCCGCACAAGAAGGCAATCTGGCTAGGGGCCCCCTGAGGCTGAATTGCCCTCATTATTAACAGCCCTGCAAGGGCCCCCCACCTCAGGGCCCTGGTGAAGCCGCACTGGCTGCAGATGCGGTATGTCCGCCCCTAGCTGCTATAATCCAGCCCATGTCTGATTCATTCAGCCTTAATTCAGGAAACAAGAATCTACTGTTATATTTCCTTTAACCAATAAATTAAAGTTATAATTTCATGAGAAGTTATCAGCAGATTACAGGCTGTAGTCTGCGGAAGGGAAGAAGCAAAGTTCCGTCTATTATCCAATCCCATTAAAAGAGTTTCTATTTCTTCAATATTGAGACAATGTTATGTTCAGACTAATTTCAGGTCATATGTTTCAAAAAGATCAGTCAGGGCATTTTCATATAATGATGATTTCTTGTGAATTTGGTGCATATGCTACACAATTATCAGCATAAAATCTGCCTTACACTGATTGCAATACGTTATCTGCACAATGGTTCAAACATTGCAGAGTTTTTCCTCAGGGTTTTGAAATGTGTGGTACAGGAAAAAAGTAAGCGAAGGTTCGGTGCACAAAAGCCAGATGATTTCTACACAGGGATTTGGCCCTATAGAATGAGGATGGCTTGCCTATGGTAACACAGTACAATGGATCTGCAGCAGGGGCGTACACAGACAGAAAGCGACCCCTATCCCAGAACATTATATAGGCCCTCTGCAGTCCAATAGCTCATCATAATGCACTTTGCATTCTTTTGAGAGGTCCTGTAACCTCTTGGGCCCATGTACGGCGGGTCTGCCTTGGATTTCTGACTGCAGTCTCTCTTGGATTATCTTCAATTTCTGCTGCCGATTTCTGTGCCATATTTTCTGTCTCAAGAGACTAGTGAACATTAGTGCGCCAAATTGCTAGAGGTGGAATAGAGCTATTTAGTTTGTATGACTACCTTAAGGGATTGTTGCCTTTCAGAAAATGATCCGCCTTATCTGTAGTTAGTTAAAAAACAAAAATCTTGCAGTACCCACTTCCCATGTCCACAGCTGCTCCTGGTGCCTGGCATTGGCAGCGATGGTGACATCACATACATAGTGTGGCAGCCAAACACGGAGCTCAACAGCTGCTCCTGGTGCCTGGCATTGGCAGCGATGGTGACATCACATACATAGTGTGGCAGCCAAACACGGAGCTCAGTGTCTCTATCCTTGTACAAGGAACAACCCCTTCTGAGCTTTATGATTGTCTGCCATACTGTCTAGGTCACATTAGGAACGTTACCAAATGTTACAGCAGAGATGCATCGATGGACGGCAGATGGGGCAGAACATTATCTAAAAGGGGACAAAATTGTTAACGCATGTGTATAGCTACCTTAACCCGAAAACAATAATAACAAAGCACCCTAAAATGGTGAGCCTATAAGAAAGCATAGTCAAAAACAGTACATCAGCTATACACAGCAGAGAATCAATCGCATGATTTGAAAAGCTTTTCTATAAAAGATCCTTTAAAGGGGTTGAGCAAGACTAACTTATCAATGACTTATGATGACTTATGCATAGGAATGGTCATTAATATCAGATCAGTGTTGGTCTGATATCCAGGCCCCCCCACTGATAAGCCATTACCTACTCTTACAACAGTTGGATGTAAATAATCTACTCCTATTCACTTGAATGGAAGATAAAATATGCTGTACACAGTTTCCAATATGTTAGTCCTTGACAATCCCTTTAAATTTTTGTTCACAAGCTGCAAAAATGGCAAAAAGACATTACAAGGACAAGGAGCTGGCATTTCCTCAAGCTGGTGTTTTAGGCCGGGAAGATTATACTAAGATGTAAAGCGTTCATCCTAAATCTGTAAAATCTGTTACAGAACAGAACAAGGAAAATAAATAGATATGGATTATATAATTCAAAGACCATAAAAAAATGTTTACGTGTTACGCGTTTTAACCTTCCTGACCTTCAACCTTGGTAATCACAGGCTTCTTCAAATGAATTAAAATAAGTCCTGTCATTTCATGGTTTTTATTTATGCATTTATTTTGCTACACTCCGGCAGCGCTCAGTAATGCCAATCAATATCAAAAGCAGATCTGCGAATCCGTAAAGTGTATGGTTGATATAAAACCACTTACAAAGAGGATTACTTAAATCCAACACATCCTTCAAATAAAAAAAATGAGTGATGGATGGAAATGCTACGGAATACATTGTTAGATACACGAGGCACTTAAAGCCTCTATTAAAAAGAAAAGAAACATACTGAAAAGCAGTGCAAAAATGAAAACTTTATGTGACTAGCTGGATGGATGACAATTGCCTTACCTTCCTGTTGTGCCCGGCACCATTCTTGCCCGACAGAGTGGTCACAGACTGCTCCAGCCGGGGATTCAGAAGCCTATACTGACATCACGTCTACAGAGCGGAGGCATCTTTCAGGTCCATTCTGTCAACGGTTCGGGACTTCTGAGGTCATTCTGATTGATAGCTGCATCCTAACTGGGGGAGCTGGCTGTCAATCAAAATAACCCCGGAACTCCCGCACCATCGCATCAGCAGAGGGAGCTGAATCCCTGGCAGAAGTGGTCTGTGACCACTCTCTGCTGGGGAAGAACGGCTCCGTGCACAACAGGCAGGTAAGTTGCAATTACCTGCCTGTTAGTGCTTAGATACATTTTTGTTTTTTGTAAAGTCCCGGATAACTTCTTTAAGGCCTTGTGCACACGTTGAGTATTTGGTCAGTGTTTTACCTCAGTATTTGTAAGCCACAACCAGGAGTGTTAACACAAATGTCAAGCATTATGTCTATACAGCTGATTTTAGCCCATGAAAACGATTTAGTGTTGGTAATTCCATCTGGATTGGGAAAATTCTATTCTTCCAAAAGATCTGTAGAGAAAAGCTTTGAGGCTGCCTTTGTAAATTTGTGAATGAAGACCTGTCAAAAGTAATAGCAATCACAGCATCCAATACGGCTGACTGGCGGCGCATGCAGCATAACTGTAAACTAGAGGTGCCGGTATGAAGATTGAAATTATAGTGCACATTTTATGGCGGCTGCAGCCTTTCTGTGGCACCCAGCAATAATGTATAAATATGTTTGCTTTTGTATTAGTGAACTGTGAAGATATGGTCACTGTAATATAATTTTAAATCACAGAAAAAAACAATGGGAATGTTGCTAATAAAACTGTTTCATTATCTAGTTTTACTTTCTGTCAGCATGACAGAAAGCGACTGTAAACATGAAAGGAAGCCATACCGGGCTCCAGCTTTTACAACATAAAGAAAAATGGAGCAACTGGTCAGATAACTACTCATCTGCCATCACACTGTGTTTAAGGCTGTGCAATATTCGGTTACATTTTATCAGTTGCTTAATGATTTGAATCTTTGGTTTTTGTTGTACATTTCATTCAAAATGTGCTTAAAGGTAATTTTCATTTTAAGCCTCATGCAGACATCCATGATTTTACTGATGAGCAAAAAATGGTCCGGGTGTCATTAGTGTTTTTGATCCAATTTTCATCAGTGTGTAAATTTTTACTATAAAGAAATATTTGATCAGTGAATTTCATATGTGGAAAAACAAAAAACATCACAAAGCTTATCCCATATATTGGATTGTTAACTACAGACAGCATACAGATTGCACCCAGATGTCTGTGAATTTCACGTGATTTATAAACTAAAAACAAAAACGTCCATTAATTTTATTTTTTTGAGCCCTTAGATTCATTTCCCACAGTGAGTTTTTGACCATGGTATCTTCGCTGCATAAAAAACGCAGTTTAAATATTAATGGCTGTGTGAGGTAGGCCTGTTTCACACTTCCGTTTTTGACCATCAGTAAAAATCCGCCGTTTTTAAAAAAAAAAACGGATCCGCCATTTTTTTGCCGGATCCGTTTTTTTCCCCATTGAGATGCATTACTGGCGGATCTTGACGGATGGCCATCAGTTGGATCCGTTTTTTTGCGGATCCGCCAAATTTTTTGCGTCCGCCGACATGCCCGGACGGACCATGCAACGTTTTTTTTGCTGCAGGATCCGCATTTTAGAGTGCGCATGCCCGGAGGAAGGAAGTCAGCCGGAAATTTAACCCCTTCATGACCCAGTCTATTTTGACCTTAATGACCTGGCCATTTTTTGCAATTCTGACCAGTGTCCCTTTATGAGGTAATAACTCTGGAACGCTTCAACGCATCCTAGCGATTCTGAGATTGTTTTTTCGTGACATATTGGACTTCATGTTAGTGGTAAATTTAGGTCGATAATTTTTGCATTTATTTGTGAAAAAATCAGAAATTTGGCGAAAATTTTGAAAATTTAGCAATTTTCAAATTTTGAATTTTTATTCTGTTAAACTAGAGAGTTATGTGACACAAAATAGTTACTAAATAACATTTCCCACATGTCTACTTTACATCAGCACAATTTTGGAAGCAAAATATTTTTTTGTTAGGAAGTTATAAGGGTTAAAAGTTGACCAGTGATTTCTCATTTTTACAACAAAATTTACAAAACCATTTTTTTTTAGGGACCACCTCACATTTGAAGTCACTTTGAGGGGTCTATATGGCAGAAAATACCCAAAAGTGACACCATTCTAAAAACTGAACCCCTCAAGCTACTCAAAACCACATTCAAGACTATTATTAACCCTTCAGGTGTTTCACAGCAGCTAAAGCAATGTGGAAGGAAAAAATGGACATTTTAACTTTTCCAACACAAATTTCCTTTCAGCATCAATTTTTTCACTTTCACATGGGCAACAGGATAAAGTGGATCCTAAAATTTGTTGGGCAATTTCCCCTGAGTACACCGATACCTCATATGTGGTCAAAAACTACTGTTTGGGCGCACGGCAGGGCTCAGAAGGGAAGGAGAACCATTTGACTTTTTGAATGGAAAATATGCTGGAATATTTAGCGCTTGCCATGTCGCGTTTGGAGAGTCGCTGTGTGCCTAAACACTGGAGCTCCCCCACAAGTGACCCCATTTTGGAAACTAGACCCCCCAAGGAACTTATCTAGATGCATAGTGATCACTTTGAACCCCCAGGTGCTTCTCAAATTGATCAGAAAAAAAAAAAGTACTTTTTTTTCACAAAAATTATCTTTTAGCCTCAGTTTTTTCATTTTCACATGGGCAACAGGATAAAATGGATGCTAAAATTTGTTGGGCAATTTCTCCTGAGCACACCAATACCTCATATGTGGTCATAAACCACTGTTTGGGTGCACGGCAGGGCCGGGAAGGGAAGGAGTGCCATTTGACTTTTTGAATGGAAAATTAGCTCCAATCGTTATCGGACACCATGTCGCGTTTGGAGAGCCCGTGTGCCTAAACATTGGAGCTCCCCCACAAGTGACACCATTTTGGAAACTAGACCCCTTAAGGAACTTATCTAGATGTGTAGTGAGCACTTTGAACCCCCAAGTGCCTCACAAAAGTTTATAACATAGAGCAGTGAAAATAAAAAATCATTTTTTTCCCCTCAAAAATGATTTTTTAGCACGCTATTTTTTATTTTCGCAAGGGTAACAGGAGAAATTGGACCACAAAAGTTGTTGCCCAGATTGTCCTGAGTATGCTGGTACCCCATATGTGGGGGGGGGGCACTGTTTGGGTGCACGGCAGGGCGCAGAAGGGAATGAGCTCCATTTGACTTTTTGAAATGAAAATTAGCTCCAATCGTTAGCGGACACCATGTCGTGTTTGGAGATCCCCTGTGTGCCTAAACTTTGGAGCTCCCCCACAAATGACCCCATTTTGGAAACTAGACCCCCTAAGGAACTTATCTAGATGCATAGTGAGCACATTGAGCCCCCAGGTGATTCACAGAAGTTTATAATGCAGAGCAGTGAAAATAAAAAATCTTTTTTTTCCTAAAAAAAAAATTTTTTAGTCGGCAATTTTTTATTTTCACAAGGGTACCAGGATAAATTGGACCCTAAAAGTTGTTTTCCAGTTTGTCCTGAGTATGCTGGTACCCCATATGTGGGGGGAACCACTGTTTGGGCACACGTTGGGTCTCAGCAGGGAAGTAGTGACATCTTGAAATGCTGACTTTGATGGAATGGTCTGCGGGCGTCATGTTACATTTGCTGAGCCCCTGTGTGCCTAAACAGTAGAAACCCCCCACAAGTGACCCCATTTTGGAAACTAGACCCCCCAAGGAACTTATCTAGATGTGTGGTGAGCACCTTGAACCCCCAAGTGCTTCACAGAAGTTTATAACGCAGAGCCGTGAAAATAAAAAATCATTTTTTTCCCTCAAAAAAAAATGATTTTTAGCCCGCAATTTTTTTTTCACAAGGGTAACAGGATAAATTGGACCCCAAAAGTTGTTGTCCAGTTTGTCCTGAGTACGCTGATACCCCATATGTGGGGGATGACCACTGTATGGGCACACGTCAGGGCTCGGAAGGGAAGTAGTGACGTTTTGGTATGCAGACTTTGATGGAATGGTCTGCGGGCATAATGTTACATTTGCAGAGCCCTTGATGTACCTAAACTGTGGAAACCCCCCCACAAGTGACCCCATTTTGGAAACTAGACCCCATAAGGAACTTGCCTAGATGTGTGGTGAGCACCTTGAACCCCGAAGTGCTTCACAGAAGATTGTAACGCAGAGCCATGAAAATAAAAAATCTTTTTTTTTCCCTCAAAAAATGAATTTTTAGCTCACAATTTTTTATTTTCACAAGGGTAACAGGAGAAATTGGACCCCAAAAGTTGTTGTCCAGTTTGTCCTGAGTACGCTGATACCCCATATGTGTGGGGGAACCATTGTTTGGGCACACGTCAGGGCTCAGAATGGAAGTAGTGACGTTTTGAAATGCAGACTTTGATGGAATAGTCTGCGGTCGTCATTACGTTTGCAGAGCCCCTGATGTGCCTAAACAGTGGAAACCCCCCACAAGTGACCCCATTTTGGAAACTAGACCTTCCAAGGAACTTATGTAGATGTATGGTGAGCACTTTCAACCCCCAAGTGCTTCACAGAAGTTTATAATTCAGAGACGTTTTTTATTTTCCCAAGGGTAACAGGAGAAATTAGTCCCCAAAAGTTGTTGTGCAATTTTTCCTGAGTACGCTGATACCCCATATGTTGGGGTAAACCACTGTTTGGGCACACGTCGGGGCTTGGAAGGGAGGGAGCACCTTTTGACTTTTTGAACGCAAAATGGCGGCAGATCGCCGCTGTCATTCAGTGGCGGGGGGGGCGATCGCCGGTGGGGGGGGTCGAATCGGTGTCTCCAGCCATGTCCGATGCTACTGCAGCATCGGCCATGGCTGGATTGTAATATTTCATCAATTTTCATTGATGAAATAATACTATCGCTCTGATTGGCTGTTTCACTTTTAACAGCCAATCAGAGCGATCGTAGCCACGTGGGGGCGAAGCCACGCCCCCTGTGGTGAATTACAAAGCCCCCTGTATCTGCGGGTCATGTGACCTTTCATTGACCCAGGTCACCCGACCTGCAGGGGGGCTTTGAATTCATGACACAGGGTATGCGTCATAGGTCGGATTGGCACCGACTTTCATGACGCATACGCTGTGTCACAGGTCGGGAAGGGGGTTAATCCTCAAATCATTTCTGGCGGACAGAAAAAATTCTCTCTCTCTCTCCTCCCCGGGCTACGGTTCCTTTAAAATTATTCATTCATCGGATCCGTCAAAAAAAACGGTCCGGTGGCATCCGTTCACATCAGTTTAGCAACGGATGCGCTTTCCGCCATTTTGGCGGATTTTGACAAAAAACTGAAGTGTGAAACAGGCCTTATATAGAGGGCAATGCCAAATTTACACTGTTATACAAGCTGGTCAGTAACTACTATACATTGTATCTAAGTGTTGTATCTTCAGCGTTGTCCCATGAAAAGGATATCATAAAATATTTAAAAACATGTGAGGGGCGTACTCACTTTTGTGATATACTCCATTTAACGATAAGGCGGGGTTCACACTTGCGAGTGCAATGTGAGAAACTCGCATGACTCTCTCACCTCAATACCCAGCACTGCCGCCGACACTCGGGACTGGAGCGCTCAGCTGCATAGAAAGACATGCAGCTGCACACTCCGGTCCCAAGCGCCGGCGACAGTGCCGGGTATTGATGCGCGAGTTTCTCGCATTACACTCGCAAGTGTGACCCCGACCTAAAGACAAATCGCTCACTGACTAGGAATTTTTTTTTTTGTTATAAAGTTTAGCATTTTTTAAAACCAATAAAAAATAAAATAAATACTAAGTATTGTTGTAATATTACTGATCTGAAAAATCAGGTTTGAACACCATAAAAAATGAAACACCAAAAATAATGGTGTAGTTATGTTTTTTTTCTACATTTCAATCCAACTGGAATGTTTCTAATTTTTCAGTGCAATATATGGTAAAGTGAAAGGTGTCATTTTCAGCTACAACTGGTCTTGAAAAACACCGCCCCTTTCCATAGATAGCATCGCACATCTTGTAAAAGTTGTGTGAAAAGACATACTTATTTTTTAGTGATTATCATAACATAAAAACTTACAGGTGAACAGAAACTTATGATTATCTAGTTACAGATGCAGCAGTGAAGGGGAGGGATATTTTAGCTAGGAAGTTAACTTTCCAGTATTAGGACGTGAATACACTTCATGGGCAGTGGTTCACAAGGGTGGAGAGAGCTGAGCCTTTTTCACACTTAGTAGCTGCCATTAATGTTGCATAACCAGAATCCATGTCTAACAGCAGCTGGAGTGGAGCAAATTCGCAGCTGTTAACAATTTAGATGCTGCTATCAATTTCTGAGGGCTGCATTTAAATGGAGCAGTTACATGTGCTTGCGCGTATTTGCTCCCATCAGCCCCCTAAGATCAATTGGTCTACTAAAGACTCCCACGGATATAAAATTGATATCCCTTTGAAGCTCAGCCACACACTATGATTTTTCCTATATACTACAATGCAGTATAAGTAATTAAACAACCAAAGCTCATCAGTTTGTGTTGGGTGTAAACACCAGCCTATCTGATCTGATATCACAAAAGAGTTAGGGTACCTGTCAGGAACACTGCACTGCACTTGCTCACTGAGCAAGTGCGCATGTCCTGAGTACAAAAACAGTACTCAAAGATACCTGTGGAGCGGGGCAGCAGCGGTGACGATGCGTGCTTCAGACTATCAGGACCTGAAGAACGTGACTGCTGGGGGCGTGACCTAAGCTCCACAGAGCTAGGAGCTGCAGGGAAACTCCTAGAAAGGTAACTACGGGACAAGTTACCAAGGGGTATAGACAGGGACGTAAACCAGATCAAGCCGGGTCAAAGCACGAGATAGCAATACAGTACCAAAGGGTTAGACAGAGCGAATAGTCAGGAAGTAGCAATAGATCAGAAAACCAGAACAGGCAATGGACGGTACAATAGGGTCAAACTGTAACGGAGTAACAATAGCCAAGCCAGGAGGTCAGAACCGGAGAAGACAATAGTACCAAAACGAGAGACGGAGTACAGAGTGAGGGGACAGACCGAGTCATACACGGGAATCAAACAAGCAATGCAGTATACACGCACACCAGGGGGGGTCAGACACACAGCCAGAATAACAGTATAGCTGACAGGGAATCCTAGTCTGGAGTGAGTATAAATACCCCTCCCAGATCCAAAGAGAGGCCGGCAAAAGTTAACCCTGTGAGAACAGGACATTAACCATGTCCTACCCATGACAGTACCGTTACACGTAAAGATGCACCAGCGATCCCAACAACGATACGACCTTGTCAGGATCGCTGGTGCATCGCTACATGATCGCTGGTGAGTTGCCAAACAGGCAGCTTCACCAGCGATCAGCACCAGCGAGGACGCTGGTATCTAAGGTAAATATCGGGTTACTAAGCGGCGCGAGCACGCAGGTTTCTAAGTTACACATTGGGTAACTAAGTGACTCGCGCCGGGAGCAATGTGTACCTTAGAAACCTGCGTGCTCGCGCTGGGAGCTGCGAGCACGCAGGTTTCTAAGGTACACATCGGGTAACTAAGTGACGTGCGACACTTAGTAACCCGATATTTACCTTAGATACCAGCTCCCAGCGCCTGCTTAGAGTGTTGGGAGCCTCGCTGATCGTTGACTCGCGCTCTGGCAAGCGGGAGAGCAAAGATTTAAAAAATGGCCCAGGATGATAGTGCACGATCAGCGATACCCGGCGGGGGGCCGGTCGCTGATCCCCGTGAAAAATGAGGATGAATGAACTCATGGAGATCAACATCCAACACTGCGGAGACACCATCACGTGTTTCTCAACGCAGTGATTCTAGAGCACTGCCCCCATCCCTTATGGGAAATATGCAAAACATGCCAAACAGAAGCCGCGGAAAAACCCTCACATGTTTCTCAATGCAAGCAATGACCAGCCAGGTCTTTCCCCGGGAAGGAACAACCACGGGAAGGGCAGTCTCCAATGAAGGAAACCACCTATGCCAAAACATGGTATCGATCCACAGACAGCTGTTTCGGGGTATTGCCCCTCATCAGTGTGGAGTAGGAAACTGGCTGGTAGGAGCAATGCCTAGTAAAAGACTGTGAAAAATGAGGATGAATGAACTCATGGAGATCAACATCCAACACTGCGGAGACACCATCACGTGTTTCTCAACGCAGTGATTCTAGGTCGCTGATCCCCGTCACACACAGCGATCTTGCTGGCGAGATCGCTGTGTGTGATGGGGCCTTTAATGTAGCACACAGTGCTAAACAAAAAGTTAAACTAACTTTGAAAAATGTCACACTATACAGTTATTTACAGCCTGCTGCATATATGGGGCTTGGCTGTCCACAACTAGTCAAGTTTCCCTTGCTAACCTCAATTCACAGGCTAAAGTACCTACAACAGGCAAATGAGAATAAGAAGACCACTGAGCAAAGAAGCAAGGTGGGCTGGTATAATCTATCATATTTTTTTGCATCATGTGAACTTCTGGAAGTATGTGCATTGCTTGCCTGTGGGGAAAGAATAGCTGGCACCAGAATGCAATATGAGAAGAAGGTAAGCTGGAAGAGGCAGTGTAATGCTTTGGGCAACGTTATGCTCAGAAACCTTGTCTGGGCATGTCTCATACCATATCTAAAACACCATCTCTAAGGCTGGTTTCACACTAGCTTTTTTTAGTGTAGCGCATCGTGCGCTTACATGCGTCCTGAGCCCCTATCTTTAACATGGGGCGCATGGTCTAGCGTTTGCACGCGTTCGTATGCGTTTTCGTGCGCATGCATTTTTTGTAGTGTGCGCCCAGGCGCGCCGGACGCAACCTGTTGCATTTTTGATCCGTCCGACCTGTCTCAAAAAAACGCATGCACACGGAATGCGCAAAAAAACACATTACAGTCTATGGGAATGCAGGCGTGCGCATGTCCATGCGCACGCCTGCATTTAAAATCGCATGCGTTTTAAGAGTCAATATGGCTAAAAACTGGTTAAAATTCATGCGCATAAAATAAGCAAACGCTTGATGCGTTTTTTTGTATGCATTTGGACTGCACACACAGAAAGTAGCCTAAGATGTGCTACAAAAATACTTTAGACCCATGGCGGTTTCACCTTACAATTTACAATAGTGAAAAAGTGAACCTGTCACATGGTAAAAGCAGTCTGATCTGTCACCTGCATGTTAAAGACAGAAGAACTTTATAGACTGACAATATAGGCTTGTAGGAAAAGATTCAGTATAACTGGTATTTCATCTTTCACTATGTACAAAGACACGAATTACAATCATACTCCCAGTATGTATGTTTGTTTGCATTTGTGTACGTGTATGTGTGTGTACATGTGTGTTCATGTAGTCCAAACATTCAGGGGTATGTGGACTATTAATTGGAGCATTTATGTAGTGATAAAATGATTAACCTGAACATTAAACGTAAATTATTAAATTATGCTTTTTAAGATGACTCACAATTTCAAAAGTAATACTTAAAGGGAACCTGTCAGCGGAATTGTGTACAGTAACGTACAGTGTCAGGTCGGCGTCATTATACTGATTACGAGTACAATGATACCTTGGGTTGATGAAATCCGTCTTGTGGTTGTTGTTTAATCTTTATTTTCAATTTTGAGATAATGATATGCTCGTACTCCGGGGAAGCGTGAGGGGGGTCTTCATGTGGTATTTTGATTAGCTATTCATAATGCAGACTGCCGACGGGTCACTGATCCCACAGTTACCTGCCACTTAGTTTACATAATGAATATTATATGCTGTATTTTACGGATTATAAGACGCACTTTTTTATCCAAAATTTGGGGCGGGAATGGGGGTGCGTTTTATAATGCGTATATACCTTACTGGTACCGTTGCTGCAGGCTGGGATGAGGGGTACCCGGCGGTGTTGCTGGTGTCTCCGTCGGTGCTGCTGGGGGTTTCCAGCGCTGCTGGGGTCTCTGGTGCTGCAGAGAGCTCTGCCGACATTTTGTGAAAGGCCAGAGCCCCCGCAGTTCCGTGGTTTCCTGTGAAGTGGATTCCGGGAAAATGGCTGCCGGGGGGCAGATTGAGTTCTTGGCATCAAGATCTCGGGAGATGAAATTTCAGTGCCGGAGACCCCAGCAACACCGCCGGGCACCAGCAGCGGCACACTGCACATCGGACACCCCCTCATCTCATCCTGCGGCCCGCTCATCAGCTCACTCCTGCCTCCTCCAGCAGCGACCCTGGGTACCTGCTTCTCTGCAGCCACCCCCCTTGGTAAGCAGTAGCAATAAGATGCATGGATTATAAGAAGCACCACCATTTTATATTGACCATATAATTATTTTGACCTTATCATTATATTCATAAAAAAAAAAAATCTGCTTGAAAATGGAGCCCAGCCACGCAGTAGCAGCTATCGGCGTGGAGTTCTCTAGCAGAATGTTGTAATGGTCAAGGAAGTAGACAACTGGAGAACAGTCATTGATCCATGGATTTAGTCTGACCGCCAATTTATAAGGTGGAGAGGAAATTTTTCCTTAAGATGATTAAACCTGACTTCTGCCTAATAAGGTTCTCACTCTGGATTAAAATTGTAGAAAAATAGGCTGAGTAGATGGACTAGTAGCTATTTACCTTCTACTACACGCTTACATAAAAGTACACTATATTACCAATACTTATGAGATATATCAAGCAGGAGGATGTTCATAGAAACACGACTTCAATAGAGATACACGTAAGAACATAGGCCTGGCAAACAATGGATGCAAAGCACATTATTGACATTCTTGTGAACTGGAAACAGGAG
This sequence comes from Dendrobates tinctorius, assembly GCF_039654945.1. NCBI lineage: Eukaryota > Metazoa > Chordata > Amphibia > Anura > Dendrobatidae > Dendrobates > Dendrobates tinctorius. Next base: position 54,710,905 of record NW_027361703.1, read on the forward strand.
CATATTAACCAAGGTTTAGAAGACAAAGTTCCTATTTTTGTAAGTTTACTTTGTTGACAATGTTTTTTTTTTTTAGATACAGCATAGTATTGGAACTATTGTGTAGAGGGAAGTAGTATGAAGTTAATATAAAAAAAGTAAAGAAATGTTGAATAGGAGGATATGTAAAAGCATATGAATAGAAAGAATTATACTGCATTTATTATGTTTTCCACTGCAGTCAAATACTTCTTACATTAATTCCAAGGTCTGATACTCTCATATAATGTTATCTGCAAGCAAGAATAACTTACAAATGTCAGCCAACTTTCTGGTTGCAAGTACACTAAAAATACTTTTATACATAAATGATTTTAAAATGATGAATGTAAGAATTAGATTTTGGCATTTATTTTTAACCCCTTCATGGCCGGGGGCGAATTTTCATTATTGTTTCCTTCCCTTCTTCCAAAAGGACCTAACTTTATTTACCATCAACACGGGCATATGTTTTTTGTAGGACAAGTTGTGTCCATACAACAATATATGATGCAGTGACAGAAGAAATCATGTAATTTTGTTTTTTTTCCTCTTTACAGCATTTACTGTAGTCATAAGTTGTTTTGAACACCGATGCATATTTCAGTGGATGTCTCATAAAAGTGGGAAATTCATCACTACCCATGTAACGTTGACAGAACTCCGTGAGCGGTCTACCGTATACATCAAAAGAGTTGACTGCTGGATGCATCATGTAGGAGACAGTAAGAATGTAGTATATATCACATAGACACTGGGACTGCAATTTTACATCACATAGGAGACACAGACTGCAGTATACTGTACATGTGCCATGCTGTGGTCCAGTTTTCTCCCTAAGCCTGTATCTCTATACAGTGCTGGCCGGGGTCATGTGACTTGTCATATGTTCCCTGTCACCTGCCGCATGATACAGGTTCCTACCAATTCCCCCATCCACCTACATCCGCACGAGTCATGAACACTGTATTATCTGAGTGGCGACAGGTCCTTTTTAAAGCTTTTGTCCCTATTGTATCACCACCCCCTGATTAAGGTAACATACCGAAACGTGCGTCGGGGGTGGTCGCTACACTGCTTTTATTGTAAGGTAACAGACTGACTCTTCATATGGACTCTGATTTATAGCATTGTACAAGTATATGTGACTTGATTCATACACCTCCTATAGAATATAGGATCGATTGTAGATATAGGCGTCTATGATTTGAGCCACTTCGTGTTTTCTAGATATTTTTCTCATGAAGGTCACCAATGTTAATTCTCTACTTACCCATCACACATTGATTTGACACATGCCCTTATATAACTTCTATAGAGTGTATATACATAATTTTTATATGTATCAGCATCTCCATAGCCCTTCATGATAGTTTTATAATTGAATGAGCCAATATTATAATCATCCTTGTGAATCTGATGGTGATTTTTTAATTAATGTACAGTACTGGATATATGTCCTTGCAATTTGTATAAATGTTTTTAATTATAACTATGTGTGTTTTTTTAGTTTTTGTTTTTTTTTTTTAACTGTGTGTGCGCCTGTCTTCCCCAGTCATCACTTTCTTGCTTACTGTGTACAATAAAGATTTTTTGATATTTACAACACTTGATGTACTGACCCATTTTCTTTGGAAATTTTCTTGTTGGTTTTCATAAATCCCCGATTGAGTTAACATAGGCATCCTTGCAATTTTTGTGCATTATTACTTCTATGTCACACTATTACGATATTATTACCATGGCACATCCAATAGTGGCATTTTTCCTTGTGTCTATGTGTGTTTACCACTGATTAGCAGCTTTTGGTCAATGCGCAGTATACGCAACCATCTGCCAATCAGTGATGTGGGTGGGGTTATACAGAGCTCAGCATTCTGATCATTGCTGGATCTACAGCAAAGAACACTGTGACTGTAACAAAATGTCAGCGTAAAGATTAGCAAGTGACACATCGCTGGAATCAGGGTCCCAGCCTTTGCATCCAGCCGTTTTCAGATTACATAGCAAAAACATGATGACAAACTCCCTTTAACACAATGCATTATTATAATGCACCAACATTGAGGCATTTTAGAAACCTTGTGCTAAGTTAAGCTTTGCTGCGTCATAATATGTAACAAATTTGGCAAGTTAAAGTCTCTTTCCACTTGGATGATACTGACGACCTATCTTTTAGATACGTCATAAAAATCAAATCATCATATTGAAGGGGGTCAACTTCTGACACCCACACCAATTAGCTATAACCAGCTCTAGCAGTGGCCAGATGTAAACAGTGCATGTAGCAGACCCCCACAACTCTGCATAACAGCTAATATTTTAATAATTGTACTGAGGAACACATTGGCTGTGATGACACCAATGGTGTCATTGGCACTGCCTATGGGGCGCTATTAGGGGGCACGCAAAAGAGGGCAGGGAGTGCAGGAACAAGGCACGCAGTGCGCAAGGACCTGAGACTAAGCAGTGAGCACAGGACCTGGCACTAAGCAGTCAGTGACCAGGGGCGGAGTCACCGCGTGTGCGTACAGGGAAGGAAACTGAGAGCGCAGACAGTAAACGTGGTCAAGGAGAGCTGAGGGTCAAAAGCCAGGCGAGAGCGTAAAACCTAGGGATAAGACAAAAAGTAAATGGAGACAAGCCAAGGGGTCAGATAACCAGGAGGGACAGGGCAGTACAAAGCAGGATGCAGAGGCAAAGGTCAGGGGACAAACCGGGTCATACACAGCAATGCACACAAGCACAGAGGCACAACGTTTACGGACGAGTAAACTGGGTCAGCAACCACAAACCGAGTATACAGAAGTATCACCGACACCAATTCCAGGAACTGCCAACATTAAATAGCTGCCCCAGAACCAAAGAGAGCCAAATTAAAATTAACCCTGACCTGACCAGGATGGAGTCATGACACTGGCAATGTCGTTCATAAGGAGCACCATAAATTATAATTGTTTGTCAAAAACATTTATATTTCATATGAATTTATAGCTATTCTCTATTAAAGCTAATGTTACCATAATATGCATAAATTTGATTAGATAATTCTTAGAAGCTTTCAATTAACATACTTTTCCATGACTTTCGTAGAGCCTATCAGCAGACATCAATTTATATATGATAGTTTGTATCTGCTGCTCAATTGGCAGAAACAAACTAGCAAATATAAGCCTAGTCTACATACAGTTGTCCAGATAACTTGATTGATAACGGTATGACACAATTTCCTCCATCCCACAATTTTTTTATGTAATTCACAGATGCCACCTGCACCCTAACCACTGCCAATCTCAACCTTCACTTCAATCACTGGCTGACAAACTGGAACGCACCTCTAATTCTATAACTTGCCCTAAAAGAGTATTTCAATTGGGCTTCCACCGGACCAAAGCTGCTGCTGTTCGTCAACCTCATAAGTCTATCACTTATCCCTTAGAGATTGTAAGCCTCTATGGGCAGGGTTGCTACCAAATATTTGTGCCTAGTGGGTTTTGTTTGTCTTTTGTAAGTGTTCGGCTACATTCACACAACCTTTTTCATATTTACATCTGTGTTAAATATACCAATTTCTCTCCTGTCATCCATTTTGAATCTTTTTTTAGCTCCATTTTTGAAAACTGAAAGTGTTAAGTCTGTCTGAACTTTTTTTTATCCATTGGCTCTAAGCAATCGACAATCTAAAAACAATGAAAGGAGGATAGAACACTGAGGCACAAAGTATGTCTTCAGTGCTTCATCCATTTTTAACAGACAGCCATGGATTTTAATGGCAGTGTTTAAACTGCAAAATAGGTAACAGTAGGACATACTCTAAGTCTCAAGGACAGGACACATGGGTCAGTTTTTAAAACGGATGTGTGTACAGATAAATAAAACTCTAGGGTCCGTGTGCTGTCCGAGAGAAAAACAAACGGATATATCACATGGATGTATAAATGCAGCCTTGGGCCAGGTTCAGATAGGATATTTCACAGTCTGTATATAAAACACAATACCTGGACTGCCCGGGGGTCTCCCAACCAGAAATTACAGCCTCATTGTGTTTATGCCCATGATCACTCCAGCCCATAAATAAATGATAAAATAGGCCCGTCTGAACCCAGCCTTAGGCTGGGTTCACACGTAGCAGAACTCTCGCGGAAATTACAGTGAGAATTCCGGAATTCCATTCAGCGGGAAAATCGCATTTTAAATTCCCACGATTTTCCCGCGGAAAAACTAGCATTTTGCAAGCGTAATTAGCTTGCAGAATTGCTAGCGTTTTCCAAGCTATCTGTAGCATCGCTTGGAGAACTGATTGACGGTTGGTCACACTTGTCAAACATAGTGTTTGACGAATGTGACCAACTTTTTACTATTGAGGCCACCTATGCGGCATCAATAGTAAAAGATAGAATGTAAATAATAATAATAAAAAAACCACCATGGTTACTCACCGGTAGCCGGTTTTTACAGAACCCAAGACAGCACTACCTGAGAGAGGGATCCGCCCCGCCAGGACAGGAACCTACTGAGATATAAGGGGAGGCACCTCTCCCCCAGCTTCAGTTGGGTTACAGAGCATTGAGAGGACTTCCCGGTTAGTTACATATTTAATCCAACACCACATCACTCAAAAGCACCCTACTAATTGTGCACACCCATACGGTGAAAAAGGAGGGGGGGATGTACGGGTGCTGTCATGGGTTCCGGAAAAACCGGCTACCAGTAAGTAACCATGGTGGTTTTCCCTTCACCCATGACAGCACCACCTGAGAGACTTTTGAAGACTTCGAAACACCTTAGGGAGAGACCACCGCTTGCAGCACTCTTCTACCAAAGGTTAAGTCAGCAGAGGAGGATAGATTTAATCTATAGTGCTTAAAGAAGGTTGAAGGTGAGGCCCAGGTAGCGGCCTTACAAATCTGTTCAATCGATACCTCTGCCTTTTCAGCACAGGAGGTTGCCACGGCTCTGGTGGAATGAGCATTGATGCCGTCAGGAATCAGGATACCACTAGCTGAATAGGCTACACTAATGGCCTCCCTAATCCATCTAGCAATAGTCCCTTTCGAAATCCCATAGCCTTTCCTGGCACCCTGAAAAGTTACGAATAGGGACTGGGACTTTCTCCACTGGCTGGTGACAGATATGTATTCTAGTAGGGCTCTCTTAACGTCCAAACTATGGAACTTTTCTTCCCCTGGATTCTTTGGATTATCACAGAAGGATGGGAGGATAATCTCTTGACCCCGATGGAAATCTGACGCTACCTTAGGCAGATAAGCGGGGTCTGTCCTTAGCACCACCCTGTCTTGAAAAACTTGTGTATAGGGTGGATTTACTGAGAGAGCCTGCAGGTCGCTTACTCTACGGGCTGAAGGGCCACTAAAATGATTGTTTTTAGGGTCAGAAATTTTACAGGGAGCTGATGTAATGGTTCATATGGTTTTTTTGTAAGGGCCTCTAGTACTAGGTTTAAATCCCAAGGAGCTATCCTGGGTATGGGAATAGGTTTAGCCCTATGACATGATTTGATGAATCTGGCTATCCATCTATTTGCTGCCAAGTTGCAGTTATAGAGAGCCCCTAGTGCAGGTACCTGAACTTTAAGTGTATTTACCGCTAATCCTAGCTGTAAACCTGCTTGCAAAAACTCCAAGATGACACTAATCGGGGGTTCTTGTTCTAACGGCTTACCTAGGAACTGTAGGAATTTATTCCATGTTCTGCCATAGATGTTAGTTGTCACCAGTTTCCTACTTTTAAGCAGGGTGGCCACCAACCCCGGGGAGAACCCTCTACCCTTTAAAAGCGACCTTTCAAATTCCACGCCGTCAGATGGAATTCCTTGACTTGCGCGTGGAATATCGGGCCCTGGGCTAGGAGGTCCAGGATTTCTGGCAGAACCCATGGATCGGAGACGGACATTCTCCGTAGTAGAGCAAACCAGGGCCTTTTTGGCCAGAATGGGGCTATCAGAATTACTCTGGCTTGATCGGTCCTGATCTTCTTGACCACTGTTGGGATCATAGCGACTGGGGGAAACGCATAGGCCAGCTTGAAGTTCCACTGAATGTGCAGAGAGTCCACTGCCCATGGATCTTCCCTTCCTAACAGCGTTATCTTTTGAAAAATGGACCGATTTAGGACCCACTCTCCCTGCCTCAGAGTATTGCGGCTTAGAAAAACGGCCTCTATGTTTTCTGCCCCTTTTATGTGTAAGGCTGTTAAGGAGTGTAAGTGTTGTTCTGCCTTGCCCAGGATGTCATCTGCTGCTTTCATTAGCGAGTATGATTTTGTCCCCCCTTGGTGGTTGATGTATGCCACTGTCACTTTGTTGTTTGACATGATGCGGACTTCGCGACCCCTGAGTAGGGGAAAGAAGTGGGTTAGGGCTTTGTTCACAGCCCACAATTCTCTGAGATTGGAGGATGCCCTCCTTTCTTGGTGTCCAGGACCCCTGGCCTACGTGACCCCTTTGGTGCGCCCCCCACCCCAGGGAGCTTGTGTCCGTTAGAATCACATCTGTCGCCTGTTTGTCCCAAGGTATCCCCGTGGTCAAATTTGTATTGTCCAGCCACCAGTTGAGAGAGTCTCTGGTCTCTAATGAAAGCTCTAGACCTCCTTCTAAACGCCCTCCTAGCGATCTTTGTGCTGCTAGTATCTCCCACTGGAGTTGACAGGTATGAATTTGAGCCCACCTGACCACAGGAATACAGGACGTCAGAGTGCCTAGTAGAGACATTGCTTTCCTCAACGTCATCTGAGGTTGGTCTCGGGCTGACAAGGCCATGTTCCGCACCTTCTCTTTTTTGGCCTCCGGAAGCAGACACAGCTGTCGTTCTGAGTCCAAGATAAATCCCAGGAAGGTCTGTTGCTTTAGGGGTTGTAGTTTTGATTTTTTGAAATTTATTATCCACCCTAATTCTTGTAAGGTGTCGGTCACCTGACTCAACTGTGTAGTACATTGGTCCTTGGAGTTGCACACTATGAGGAAATCGTCCAGATAGGGTATTATGACTATCTTGAATCCGAAGAAAAGCCGTTACCTCCGCTATGACCTTGGTGAAAACTCTCGGGCTATGGATATACCAAACGGAAGAGCTGTTAACTGGAAGTGCTTCAGAATGCCTTGGATATAAAGTGCTACCCTCAAGTATTTTTGGTAATCTGGATGGATAGGGATATGATAATATGCGTCCTTCAGATCGACTACAGCCATAAAGCAATCTTGATGTAGTAGCTTTATGGCCATAGTCACTGACTCCATCTTGAAGGTCTGATTCCCTATCCACCGATTGAGTCCTCTAAGGTTTATAATTGTCCTGAACGGTTTCTTGATCAAAAAAAGTGGTGAATAGAAACCTCTTCCCTTCTGTGTGTCCGGGACTTCGTAGAGGACCTGTTTGTCTATTAGGTTCAGGATCTCTGTTTCCAAGGCCAACTGTTCTTCGGCCGCTCTTCTGATAGGGGTAACTACGAACACGGGCTTTGGTTGGTGAACAAAGGGGATTTTCAGGCCTTCTTTTAAGATTCCTAAGACCCAGGTATTGGAGATCTTTTCCCAGGCCTGGGAAAAGAGTGCCAATCTCCCCCCTACTGGAATACTGGCGTCATTGTGGTGACTTTTTCGAGGTGGAGGTACCTCCACCAAACATAAAGCCTGACTCTTTTTTCCTTTTGTCCTCCCATCTCCTCTATCGGCCGGAGGACGCCCCCTATTGAACCTTCCGCCTCTCCGAAAGGGCGGTCTTGTCTGCTCTGTTGGGAACCTGGGGAAGCCTTTCTTCCTATCGCTCGCTTTCTCTAGGATGTCGTCTAAGTTCTTTCCGAATAAGAATCTCCCATCACAGGGGAGAGAGCACAGTTTAGCCTTAGATTGCAGGTCACCCGGACAGCCTTTAAGCCACAGTGCTCGTCTAGCAGCATTTGACAAATTTGCTGCTCTGGCCGTTAACCTCATAGAATCCGCCAAGGTATCCGCTAAAAAAGCTGCTGCCCCATGCAAGAGATACATATCCGCCAATATCTTCTCTCTCGGGACCCTTGATGCTAGTTTCTCTTCCAACTGCTGCAGCCAGATCATGAGGGAGCGTGCCGTGCAGGTGCCCGCTATCGCCGGCTTTAATCCTCCCGCAGTCGCTTCCCATGCATGCCTCAGATACGAGTCTGCTTTCTTATCTAGCGGGTCTCTAAGAACCCCTGAATCTTCCAGGGGCAGGGCTGATTTTTTTTAGAGGATCTGGATACGGCTGTGTCTATTTTTGGGACCTTGTCCCATATTTCCGCGCCCTTCAAAAGGGTATCGCCTCTTAGAGGTGGAGGGAAGAGACCCTGATTTTTCGGGTTTCCTCTACTCTCTCTCAATAAGCGCCTGGATCTTCTCGTTCACCGGAAAGGTACGCTTTTTCCTCTCCTGGAGCCCCCTAAACATAACGTCTTCTAGGGTTTTTGTCGCCTTCTCTTCCTGCAGGCCTTTGTTGCTCTAATGGCCTTTAGGAGGGCATCTGTGTCTTCCACCGGAAAACATCGCTTACCCCGTGTCGCTGTCTGAGGAGTCTGATGAGGATGCCTGTTCCGATTGAGACGAGGCCGAAGAGGAATTTGAGGGAGAACTAGGGGGATCCTTTCTACCTTTCCACTTTTTTTTAAATAGGGTCTTAATTGAACCCTCCATCTCCGACCTAAGGGCCGATATCAGATTAGCCGCGAAACTAGGCGCTTCCTCAGCCATAGTTCGCTGAATACAACTGGCACAGAGGTCTTTATGCCAGTCTCTTGTTAGGGCCGCTTTACATATGGCGCAGTCCCTATTATTTCTCTTGCTTCCTGCCTTCTTGGGCCTTTCCTACGGGGTCAAACACAGACAGGGAAACCCTATTAACACAAATGCTAGCTTTCACGAAGATCACTCACCACCCGCCATCAAGGGTACTGGACTCGGAGGCTGCGTCGGAGCACGTGACCTGTGCTCTCTGGATCTCGAGGATTCTCCCGACCAATGGCTGGGTCGGCTGCTGCTTGAGCGGCTTCCATGCTTGCGGCCGGAGGGCTGTGAGGGCGGCAGAGACACGGACCTCTCCTGCTCTGACTCCATCGCTGCACCGTCTGCCCCGCCGCAGTCCTCGTTTTAAATATGCCTCCGTCCTGTGAGTGGCCTCCGATTAGCTGCCTCCCCTCCCCCCTGCGACCGCCGGCCGACCGCCTTCAGAAAAAGCCGTCCGGCATCGCACCGAGTGCCATGACACCGTCGCCTGATGCTGACGTCAGCGGGCGCGCCCACAAACCTCTGCGCCGCTGATGTCAGTGGCCGGAAAACGCCCGCGTCTCTCCCCTGCCTCGGGGATCGAGATGCTGGCACGCGCGAGGGGAGGGCGGCGCGGTGGAGGCTTCCCGCAGCCACTGGGTATCCTACCTGCGTCCATACTAACCTGGCACCCCGGAGGGCCCGGGGACGTTGCCTCCAGCACCCGACGGCCGGCGCTACAGGTAAGATACCTGTTCTTCCCACGCCGGGACGGGCCTGGGTTCCCTTTCTTTTTTTTTTTTTGTCTTCTTTTATTCTTTTCCCATGACAGGCACCGCCGACAGTGGGGTTCCTTCCAGGACAGGAACCCAACTGAAGCGGGGGAGAGGTGCCACACCTTATATCTCATTAGGTTCCTGTCCTGGCGGGGCGGATCCTTCTCTCAGGTGGTGCTGTCATGGGTGAAGGGAAAAAAATATTGTTATTCTCACCTTCCGACGTCCCACGTAGCCTTCCCGCCTCTCTCCACGTTCCCGGTCCTAGTAATCCTTTGCGACAATTACCGCGATGACGTCCGTTCTCGCGGGATCGCGACATCTCGCGGTCATTCGCGATGACGTCACGCGAATGACCGCGAGAACAGACTTCATCGCTCGCAAAGGCTTACTGGGACCGGAAGCGCGGAGAGGCGGGAAAGCTGCGCGGGATGTCGGAAGGTGAGAATAACAATATTTTTTATTTTAAATTCTATTTTTTACAGGGATATGGTACCCAAAGCCCGGAGGACAGTCTCCTCTCCTCCGGGCCGTGGGTACCATCCGCAAATGTTCTGCTTACTTTTTGCATGGTGGGCACAGATACATGCGGAAAGTAAGCAGAACAATGCATTCCTATCAGTGCGGCATCCCCGCGATTCCACGAAATTAATGAGCATGCTGCGTTTTTACCGCGAAGCAATTCCGCCGCGGTAAAAACCGCAGCATTAGCACAGCATTGCGGAATCCCATAGGAATGCATGGGATGCTTATTTTTCGCGGCAAAATCGCGCGGTTAAAACCGCCGCGGAAACGCAAAAAAAAACGCCACGTGTTAACTCAGCCTAAAGGGCCTGTCACACTAAGCGATATCGCTAGCAATATCGCTATTACTTGTGATGTTATAGCGATATTGCTAGCGATATCGCTGTGTGTGATACTTACCTACAACCTGCTCCACTGCTGGTTATCGCTGATCGCGCGAGAACAGGCTGGACTGTTTCTCGTTGTCTGCTTCCTGCGGCGCTTCCTGCTGTGACGACGAGCGAAGCGTGGAGCCAGGCGGGAGGACGCAGGATCGCCTGGTGTGACAGGTAAGTAGCGACCCCCGAACCCAGCGATGTCGCTGGTGAGATCTGCCTATGTGGCAGCTCACTATCGACCACTTAGCGATGTACCAGCGATCCTGACGGCGTCATATCGCTGGTCGGGATCGCTGGTACATCGCTAAGTGTGACAGTACCCTTACTGTTAACTCATACTATGTTACAGAAGTTGGTGGACTTTTATAAATAATTACTATATTTATTCACTTTATTATAAGTTCACTTCCAAATGAAAGGAACAAGTACAAGAACAAAATACTTTTGCAATTCCAAAAAATTCAAAAAAGACAAAGTACTTTATTTTCTTACGACTGTTTTTGCTGTGAGACCTTGTCAAGATCAAAAGACTCTTGACCAGTAACAATGAAATGTTTCTCCCTATTGTCAACATTTTTCCAAGCAGCCTGTGACTGTTAAATCCCTGTCAGTTATTCGCATTATCTCCACCATCACCATTGTTCTGTCACTGTCATTTATGATTTGTTCTTGTATCATAGGTGCTAATTTTGTCTATGAAATGTGCTGATTGGAAAATAATTATCTCGACCTTGCTTATTCCTAAAACTAGAAGACAGCAGCAAAACAATTCAGATTATAATGACGATGACAGGATGATCGCTTTCCTTGAAAACAAAACAGCTAAGCAACTGTGAAATTGCAATATGGTCTACACTTAAGACAAATGTTCTCATTAAGTATCGAAAGCCACTCACAAGCTGTGTGCTTGTATTAATACAATATTCAAAGGTAATCCCCATAAACTCACTTACAAAAGACTCGGAAATAATAAAGAGTACAGCTGCTTTCTTTACCAACAGCAAGATGCATTCATTATTTAGAATTTCGGTAAAACATGACATTTCTTATCTAGTTTCTAGAAAGAACTGTGCTAAGTGACTATACAGAATTATTAATATATTGCATTTTCAACCTCCAAAAAGACAAAAAGTTTATTTGCCAACATGTATACTTCTCAAAACAAGGACAAAGACAATCATGAATTTACGAGGCACTTTGTTCATTTAAGGTACTGTTCAGAAAGTCATCTGTATATTAACTATCACTAGCACACAAAAAGAAAAGGCAAAAAGATTATCATTTCTTTTTTAAAACAATGACGCCTATTGCAGCACATGATTTAGATAATAATGACAAAGTAATTTTATTTTATTACTGTTGCATTTAAAGAGATATAACCATTTTATTTCTCCAGGAATGTGGCTGTACGAAGATTTATTTTGCTTTTATTACATACTGATTTCCATTTTTTAATGCCAACATTTTGTTTGGGGTACTTATAAGTTAGTGATTAATTTTATTAACTAAAGGGAACAAAATAGGGGGTTAAGAATAGCTAATTAAACTTAAATGGATAGTGTTATAATGTCATGAGTGTTAGGGTCTAATTACATTTGCCAAGTATGGTAGTAGATGGCAAATATACAAAAAGATAGTCCATCACGTAGAAAATCATCTTTGAATCTTTATGCAAATGAGGCTGAATGCGCAACGAGGGTAGGCTTAATGTATTAGGGCCCACCCTCAAACATATTTTAGTAGTCCATTTTAAGCCAGAAAGGTAAGTTTGAATTTGTCTTCTTCTGCCGTGCCCAGAAATGAAACAAGTTTTGGTGACTCTGAAGCTCCTGACAAGTTACTTTTAAAGATATTCTGTCACCAGGCTTGGCTTCCCCATCTGACAGCTGCATGATGTAAGGGTAGAGACCCGGATTGCAGCGATGTATCATTTACTGGTCTGCATGAAGTTTTGTTTTTTTTACTAAATCACTGTTTTATCTGATGCTGATCAACAAGTTCTCTGAATGCTGAGCTCTGCATAACCCCATGCACACCACTGATTGACAGTTTTCTGTACATTGGCAGAAAGCTTCCAATGGTGGGGGCGATGTTATACAGAGCTTAACAATATAGAATACAAAATGAAAAAAACACAAATGTTATCAAAAAACACAACAAGTAGCCCAATAAGTGACACATAACTAAAATCCGAGTCTCTGTGTCTATATTATGTTGCTCTCAGATTAGGTGGAAAAAGCATGGTGACAAATTTCCTTTAAGGTGCTAAGCACTGGGATTTTTAATAGGCTATTAGAACTTTTGGATTTCAAATCGTTGTGGGCAAAATAATAATTTTAAATATATGATGAAAACAATAATTTACAAATGATCTTCTAGGCCATTCAAGAAATAGGTTATGACCTTTTGCTACATGTCTTGTACGTTCTTGGACTCTCTGATATCAACCATAGTTCCAATTTTTGGGCTACAGCTCTGGCAATCTTTGGTTATACTTGACTGACCACCAACTTGACTATCTCACAATACTTGTATTAGGGAAACCATAAAGATACTGGAGCCTCTTAAGATTTCATTTCCTGCTAAATCCTAAAACGCTTTACCATAAATACTAATTTTTCTTTGTTTTACTTTATTTTTTTCAATTAGTTTTTTTTCCATATTTTTCTTAAAATAAATAAAATACAGTAAGTGAGAAATAACATTTAAGATTATACAAAAATTATCATTGTAACCGGAGTCTTAAAAGTAAGCTATAAACAGAAAACAATGCATGGTTTAAAATCATGTTTCCAAGTTTCTCATTTTTGACAATATTTTTAACAACGCTATCTGCTTTAAAAATAAATAACAGAAATCTTGCAATTTTCACGCTTGCCACGGAAGCTTTTTAAGACTAATGGTTCATTGACACACACAGACTGGCGGCATCATACGTCGAATCGTAAACCTTTACCATCGGTGGTCGTTTAAAAACTGGTTTACACAATCAGACCAAAGTAAATGACACGCATTGGATGATCAATATTAGGGCGCTAGGGCAGCATATTTACAAGGCAAGATAATTGTGAAAGGAGCGTTTTTAAGAATGCTCATTCATGATTATCTTCAGTGTAAATGCAGATCAACTTCGTTAGGTTTCAGGAAACAACATATGGACATTAGCTGCACTGAACAGACCTTTCCACACCTGTGCAAAGGTCAATGTGGAGGGAGAGGGAGCAGGGTTAGTGGTGACATCTCCTATAGTGATTAGTAGATCCTGTGTTATCAGCTGTGTACAGAGGTGTTACATGTCATTGTCATCCTGCCTCTGCTGATAAGGAGCCTTGCTGAAAGCTCTTAAGAACAAGAAGTGTGACAATCAAGATCAATAATATTATCAGTAATCTATCATGATATAAAAAAAAACAGCCAAATTATTTTATAAAATACAGGTAACATAAAAACTAGATTTCAACAATGCGTCACTTTCTGATGATCGCTTCCTTCGGTGTCTTTCCATTCTTCAAATGCTTACAAGAATTACTGGAAAAAAATGAGTATCTTCTTTCCATCTAATTTTCAAGATCCAAAACCTTTTTTATCTGCAGAGCTTTATTCACTGAGCTATAGCTTAGGTGTCTCATAAAAGTCTTTAGCTTTAACCAGTACTTAGAGAGGCATGTAAAATATTTTATAAGTTTATGCATTTCAATTTTCAGCATCCCAAGAGAGGAACAATTTTATATGCTTATTACTTCCTTCTCCATTACCTGTTTTCCCTTGAGTAAAAAACTCTATTTGCTTTCTTTAAAACTCAATACACATTTCAATTTTTTTTTGGAATTTTGTGTTACCGAGCAACATGACTTTAAAAATAACATGCTAAATTATGGTAATTTAAAAGTTCTACTTAAAGATCTTCCGCAATCTTAAAAAAAAGTGATCTAGTGAGAGATGAAACATATATCCCAGCTATAGGTGTTCCAGAAAATTGCCTAGCGCAGCACTGCAAGACCTGAAGTATCTGGTTTTAAACATTCTGTCTTAAGTGGATGCTAATAACCGAAAATGAAAAGATCTTAAATGCATTCACACATCAAGGGATAACGTTTTACGCATTCAAAGCTGTGGAGGATTTTGGGAAGTTACTTGCTCATTAATGCGCACAATGGACATTGGCTAGCTGTGATTTTAGCATTGGAAATGCACTATGGACAGGATATTAACCTAACTTTTTACTTTAAATAAGCAGATTTATCAACTGGTTTTTGAAACACAGAACCCTTTTATGATTTTTTGTTAAGGTACTGTCATATGACGTGGTCAGGATCGCTGGTACATCGCTAAGTGGTCGCTAGTGAGCTGCCACACAGGCAGATCTCACCAGCGACATCGCAGGGGTCGGGGGTCGCTACTTACCTGTCACACTAGGCGATCCTGACGTCCTCCCGCCCGGCTCCACGCTCGTCTCTCCACAGGAAGCCCAGCAGGAAGCTGACGACGAGAAACAGTCCAGGACATTCTCGCGCGATCAGCGATAACCAGTGGAGAAAGCCGGTCAGAGGTAAGTATCACACACAGCGATATCGCTAGAAATATCGCTATAATGTCACAAGTTATAGCGATATTGCTAGCGATATCGCTTAGTGTGATAGTACCTTTACTGAATTGCCAATAATGCTTTCATGTTTCCAATAAAAATACTAGGAAATTTACACAGTGAGTGTAAAAAGTGTATGTTTGTTTTTGCTATCCAGAAAGCTACAATAAAAAAAGCATAGAATGCCATAACAATAGTCACAAATGTATATAGAAAAAAGCTATGCAAGGCTAAAAAATTATATTATTCTATACTTTGGCAGCCATCCTGTTTTAGCCTGAAAAGAAAATGTAAACTGTTGCCTTACAAGTTCTCTGTAGCGCCTGTGTCTGTGCCTTCTGCCCTCACCTCCAGCAGACACACCAGGGTACTCACCACCCCTGTTCCAGTCCTGATCTGTTTCATCCTTCTGGGTCTGCAGCTGCACCTGCAATGGCTCATCTCTACGTCAGCCGGTCAAGTTTCACCTGCCAGGGCTCATCTCTACATCAACCAGTCCAGCTGCGCCTGCCAGTGGTCATCCCTACATCAGCTGGTCCAGCTGCACCTGCTAGTGGTCATCCAAATGAAGCCAGTCCAGCCTGCACCTGCCATTGCTCATCTCTAAGTCAGCAGGTCCACCTGCCCCAGCCACCACTCATCTCTACAACAGTTGATCCCGTCTGCATCAATGGTTCCAGTGTTCTTGCAGCACTTGCCTGCATCTACTGGACCTTCCTTCGGGCCATCCCAGCTACCCCTCCTAGGGGGTCAGCTGCCATCTACCCAAGGACAGTCCTGGTGTAGCATCTGGTCCATCTCCTTAGTCTCGCCTCGGATCAAAGCATTGTACACTGCTGTGTATCCAAGGTTTGGATCAGGTGAGGCTCCTAGTTACGCCCTTCCAGGCTTTCCTTGGGCCCCAACACAATGGTTCCGCCACCCAGCTCGTTACAGTCTCTATGTAAACAGTAGACGTTTTAACAACAATTATGAAGGTGTTCTAAAAGTTGATGATTTCACATTCACACCTTTGTCATTATTCAATACGGATTCCCGCTGCTATTTAATAATAGTCTATGGGTGACCATACTGAATCAGCATATTCTCGGATAGTCACTTCCAAAGGTTAAATTCCTAGGAGTGAATTTTACAAGGCTACAAGACCTCTGACTCAGTCAAGGAGAAGAAAATTGTAGCCTGGGACCTCAGAGCTGATTTGGGGTTGCTAAGTATGCCCTTCCTTCCCTTATTCTTATTTTTGTCCTTTAGGCTAAACATTCACCTTGAGTCAACTTCTGATGAAAACAATACTTCCCATTCATGGATCGGGTGTTCAAAGTTATGCCTCTGAGTCATCGCACAAAAGTGACCACACTATTCTAAATTATAAACGTTACATGTCATTTTAAACATAACTTTCTGTAAGTACATGTGGGTGGTTGAACATTTCAAATTACTGTAATGCCAATGCCGGCATCCCAGGGAGGCCAACATACCGCCACGGTCGCGTCTCCCTGTCCTGCCACAACTCCCTGCTCCCAGGTCTCCCAGTGGTGGGCTTAGCGGATGCTTCTTGATTCTTAAACGGATAGCATGCACATTCGGGATTATACCCTAGCTAATAGCTGGGGGGCATCAGTACTTAAGGCATCCTCCCCAGTAGGGAGGTGCTGTTCAACACCCTCTTTGATGTTTAGTTTGAGATTTTTCTTGCTAGTTTGTTGTCAGGTCTCTGAAACTAATCCTGAACCTGTACCAGTTTGAACCTGAACCTATTTCTGTATTTGTCCTGCCTGAACCTGATTCAGAATCCTGAAATGTCCTTTCTGATTCTGTACCCTAAACTGTCCTGTCTAATCCAGACCCTGTTTCTGTTTTCAGTGTTGTCTGAACCTGAACTAGTGTCCATGCTGTCTAGTGTTACAGCATCCGCACTGTCTTTACAAGTACCAGTGTCTGACCCGTCTTGCAACCCAGAATTTATGTTGTCTGGAGAGGTTCCAACATCTAGCCTACCTATGGTACCAAATCCTGTCTTACCAGTGACTCCAAGTACTTGTTGGTAACTGCGATCCTGATCTTTGGAGTCAGCTGTTGCAGCAACAGGGACTGCCCTTAAGGTACTGTCACACTAAGCGATATCGCTAGCAATATCGCTATAACTTGTGACGTTATAGTGATATTGCTAGCGACATCGCTGTGTCTGAAACTTACCAATGACCGGCTCCCCCGCTGGTTATCGCTGCTCGCGCGAGAACGTCTTGGACTGTTTCTCGTCGTCAGCTTCCTGCGGCGCTTCCTGTGGAGAGACGAGCGACGAGCCGGGCGGGAGGACCCTGGATCGCCTAGTGTGACAGGTAAGTAGCGACCCCCGTCCCCAGCGATGTCGCTGGTGAGATCTGCCTGTGTGGCAGCTCACTAGCGACCACTTAGCGATGTACCAGCGATCCTAACCGCGTCATATCGCTGGTCGGGATCGCTGGTACATAGCCAAGTGTGACAGTACCTTTAGAGTGGTAAATGGTGACTATAAGCAGCTCAAGCCTAAGTCCACCATCAGGAGCTCTAGTGAAAACCAGGTAGCCACTTTCCCACGCCCCTCCAGGGTAAGCCTGGCCTTTGGCACAGTGAGTCCACGATCCGCGTGCGTGATAGTTACCATATTTCTAAAAGAAATATAATACAGTGCTAAAGATTGGAATGCAGACAACAGAATATGTCATCATGAAATTCCTTCACTCAAAAAGCAATGTGAAGGATAGAATCACTAATGTTCAGAAGACAGAATTCAACTCTGGTGTTGCATTTGATCTATATTAACCCCTTAGTGAGTGGCCAATTTTGACCTCAACGAAAAAGCCAAATTTACAATTCTGACCAGTGTCACTATGTGATAACTCTGGAACATTTCAACATGTCACACGGTTTCTGAGATTATTTTTTCCTGACATATTGCACTTCATGATAGGGGTAAAAATTCTTCATTGTGACTTGCGTTTTAGAAAAAAAAAAAAAAAGCAAATTTAGCAAAAATTTGGAAAATGTAACAATTTTCAAGTCTTATTTTTATGCCCTTAAATCAGAGTTATCTCACTTAAAATGGATAATAAATAGCATTTCCCACATATCTACTTTACATTAGCATATTTTTTACACACTTTTTTGTTAGAAAGTTATAAGGGTTAATAGTTGACCAGCAATTTCTCATTTTTCCAACAAAATTTACAAAACCATTTTTTAGGCACCACATCACATTTGAAGGGACTTAGAGGGACCTATATGACAGAAAATACCCAAAGGGGACACCAGTCTAAAAACTGCATCCTTCAAGGTGCTCAAAACCACATTCAAAAAATGTATTAACCTTTAACCCCTTTCTGTCATGTGATGTACTATCCCGTCCATGTGCCCTGGGAATTAATTCCCAGGGACGGGATAGTATGTCACAGCGATCAGCGGCGCCTACGTGGTGAGCGCCGCTGATCGCGGCTGGGTGTCAGCTGATTATCACAGCTGACACCTGGCACAATGTGTCAGGGGCAGTCACGGACCGCCCCCGACACGTTAACCCCTTGCACACCGCGATCAAACACGATCGCGGTGTACCGGGGGTTAAAGGGAAGCATCGGCAGGGACGGGGCTCCCTCCGTGCTTCCCTGAGCCCCCCACAGCAGCGCAATGTGCAGCGCTGCTGCGGGGGGCTCTTTCCCTGCAGGTCCCCGGATCCAAGATGGCGACGGGGACCTTCGGGGGCCTGCAGGGAGCTGGCTTCCTCAGTGCCTGCAAAGCGCAGGCAAGGAGGAAACCTGCACACTGCCTGTGACAGATTGCTGATCTGTCACAGTGATCTGTGATGTGACAGATCAGCGATCTGTCACAGGACAGTGATGTCCCACCTGGGACAATGTAATAAGGTTAAAAAAAAGTGTAAAAATAATTTTAAAAAAAATCGCTAAATAAATTTAAAAAAAATATTCCCTAATAAATTCATTTTTTGGAAATAAAAAAAAAAAAAAAAAAATAAAAGTACACATACTTGGTATCGCCGCGTCTGTAACGACCCACCCTATAAAACTGTCCCATTAGTTTAGATAACCCCTTTAGCGAACCCCTTAAAAATAAAAAATGAAGCAAAAAATGATTTATTATCAAACTGCTGAACAAAAAGTGCAATAACGCACGATCAAAAGACGCATATAAATATGCGTGGTACCACTGAAAACGTCATCTTGTCCCGCAAAAAACGAGCCGCCATACAGCATCAGGAAAAAAATAAAAAAAGTTATAGCTCGCAGAATAAAGCGATGCAAAAATAATTATTTTTTATATAAAACTGTTTTCATTGCATAAAAGCGCCAAAACATAAAAAAACGACCTAAATGAGGTATCGCTGTAACCGTACCGACCCGAAGAATAAAAGGGCTTTATCAATTTTACTGCACGCGGAAAGGTATAAACGCACCCCCCAAAAGAAATTCATGAAATGCTGGTTTTTGTTCATTCTGTGTCCCAAAAATCGGAATAAAAAGCGATCAAAAGATGCCACGTGCCGAAACATGATACCAATAAAAGCGTCAACTCGTCCAGCAAAAAATAAGACCTCACATGACTCAGTGGGTCAAAATATGGAAAAATTATAGCTCTCAATATGTGGTGATGCAAAAACTATTTTTACAATAAAAAGCGTCTTTTAGCGTATGACAGCTGCCAAACATAAAAACCGCCATAAATAGTAAATCAAACCCCCAGTTATCACCCCCTTAGCTAGGGAAAAATAATAAAATAAAAAAATGTATTTATTTCCATTTTCCCATTAGGGTTAGGGTTAGGGCTAGGGCTGAGATTAGGGTTAGGGGTGTGTTGGGGTTAGGGTTGTAGTTAGAATTGGGGGGTTTCCACTGTTTGGGCACATCAGGTGCTCTCCAAATGCAACATGGTGTCTGATCTCAATTCCATCCAATTCTGCGTTGAAAAAGTCAAATGGTGCTCCTTCCCTTCCAAGCTCTGCCATGCGCCCAAACAGTGTTTTACCCCTACATATAGGGTATCAGCGTACTCAGGACAAATTGCAAAACAACTTTTGGGGTCCAATTTCTCTTGTTACTTTTAGGAAAATAAAAAATTAGGTGCAAAAATATCATTTTTGTGGAAAAAAATGTTTTTTTTATTTTCACGCCCGGGCATTATAAACTTCTGTGAAGCACTTGGGGGTTTCAAAGTGCTCACCACACATCTAGATAAGTTCCTTAGGGGGTCTAGTTTCCAAAATGCTGTCACTTATGGGGGGGTTTCCACTGTTTAGGTACATTCGGGGCTCTCCAAAGGCAGCATGACACCCGCAGAGCATTCCATCAAAGTCTGCATTCCAAAACGTCACTACTTCCCTTCCGAGCCCCGACGTGTGCCCATTCAGTAGTTTTCTCCCACATTTGGGGTATCAGCGTACTCAGGAGAAATTGGACAACAACTTTTGGGGTCCAATTTCTCCTGGTACCCTTGGGAAAATAAAAAAATGGGGACTAAAAGATCATGTTTGTTGAAAAAATACGATTTTTTTATTTTCATGCCCGGGCGTTATAAACTTCTGTGAAGCACTGGGGGGTTTAAAGTGCTCACCACACATCTAGATAAGTTCCTTGGGGGGTCTAGTTTCCAAAATGGTGTAATTTGTGGGGGGTTTTCACTGTTTTGGTACATCAGGGGCTTTCCAAACGCGACATGGTGTCCGATCTCAATTCCAGCCAAAAATGTCTAATGGTGCTGCTTCCCTTCCGAGCTCTGCCATGTGCCCAAATAGTGGTTTACCCCCACATGTGGGGTATCAACGTACTCAGGACAAATTGCACAATAACTTTTAGGGTCCTGTTACCCTTGGAAAAATAAGAATTGAGGGTGAAAAGATCATTTTTGTGGAAAAAATATGATTTTTAATTGTACCGCTGTACGTTATAAACTTCTGTGAAGCCCTTGTAGATGCGTTCCTTGGGGGGGTCTAGTTTCCAAAATGGGGTCACTTGTGGGGGGTTTCCACTGTTTAGGTGCATCAGGAGCTCTCCAAACGTGACATGGCGTCCAATCTGAATTCTAGCCAATTTTGCATTGAAAAAGTCAAACGGTGCTCCTTCCTTTCTGAGCTCTGCCATGCACCAAAACAGTGGTTCCCCCCCACATATCAGGTATCAGCGTACTCAGGACAAACTGCACAATAACTTTTGCAGTCCAACTTCTCCTGTTACCCTTGGTAAAATAAAAAAAAAATTGAACCTGAAGTAATTTTTTTGTGAAAAGTTAAATGTTCATTTTTTTTTTAAATATTCAAAAAATTCCTGTGAAGCACCTGAAGGGGTAATAAACTTCTTGAATGTGGTTTTGAGCACCTTAAGGGGTGCAGTTTTTAGAATGGTGTCACTTTTGGGTATTTTCTATCATATAGACCCCTCAAAGTGGCTTCAAATGTGATGTGGTCCGTAAAAATAAAATGGTGTTGCAAAAATGAGAAATCGCTGGTCAACTTTTAACCCTTATAACTTCCTAATAAAAAAAAATTTGGGCTCCAAAATTGTGCTGATGTAAAGTAAACATGTGGGAAATGTTACTTATTAAGCTTTCTGTGTGCCGTATCTCTGTTATTTAAGGGCATAAAAATTCAAAGTTGGAAAATTGCAAAATTTTCAAACTGTTCGCCAAATTTCCGTTTTTTTCTCAAATAAACGAAAGTTATATGAATTAAATTTTACCACTAACATGAAGTACAATTTGTCACGAGAAAACAATGTCAGAATCACCGGGATCCATGGAAGCGTTTCAGAGTTATTACCTCATAAAGGAACAGTGGTCAGAATTGTAAAAATTGGCCCGGTCATGAACGTGCAAACCACCCTTGGGGGTTAAGGGGTTAAAGATGCTTCACAGTATATGAAGCAATGTGGAAAGAAAAATAAACAACTGTTTTCGCAAAAAAATTATTTTAGACAGAATTTTTTTTCCTTTTCAGAAGACGTGGAGGGTAGGGGAACAGATCAGGTGGGCCCGGGGATGGCGGAGCAACCGTAGGGCTTGGGGGCATAATTTCTCTCTCCTCTGACATGTATATCCATGTCAGAAGAGAGAAATCATTGTAACAGTGGGCACACTTGTTTTTTGTGATCACTGTTATTCACTGAATAACAACAAACATCTGATCAAGGACCGGAAAATCCAGCCCTGATCATGGTCCCCAGGGTCTCAGCTACCCCTGGTAGCCAAGACCCCAGAGATTTTCAGACTCTGAGGGGAGCTACAACCTTATTCCCTTTTGCAGTTTTAAAATAGCAATGAGGGAATAAGGCCCCTTAACGGCTACTGTTTTAATGTGTATTGGCGTTCATTAAGGGGTTAAATAAAATTAGTTTACAAAATATTAATATTTACTTATATTTTAGTTCTAGAAAACAATTTATTACAAAGTATTTACTATATAAAATGCAAGCAATAGCTATGAAAAAATGCTGATGGGATGAACGGATTTAAAAAAATTGGATTAAAATAAGGAAATATGTTAAAGTTGTAAAATAATAAATAATGATTTATTTAATCCCAGAGTTCTTCAGTGGTCCATACAAGTCCTGCAGTGACGTTGTAAAGTTCATCATCCACATAACTGCTGCAGACAATAACTGGTCTCATAGGCCATATTACATACATGAAGTTGTCACTGCTGATAGATATACTTAAAGGGAATCTGTCACCCCTTTTTAGAGATATCATATAATGATAACATTCAATTGTGTGTCACATAAGGATTCTCTTAGTACTTTTGCTTCCCCCTGACCCCGCACCCTTCATGCATAAATACCTTTTCTATATCGGTTCAGATGTATGTAAACTGCCGCTGTCCGGTCCGCTGGGCAGGGCTTATTCACCTGCTCCCCCCCGTCTTGCTCTAGGAATTTCTTCTTGTTTAGAGCAAGACAGGGAAGGGAGGAGCAGTTGAATAAGCCCCCGCCCATCGGACCGTGGCAGTTTACCATACATCTGAACCGATATAAAAAAAGGTATTTATGCATGACAGGTGCGGGGTCAGGGGGAAGCAAAAGTACCAGGAGAATCCTTATGTGACACACAATTGAATGATATCATTATATGATATCTCAAAAAAGGGGTGACAGATTCCCTTTAAAATGTTTGTCCCTTTTTGCTAACTTTCACATAGCAGGGTAAGGCTGCGTTCACACGTCGCGGTGTTTTCGCAGCGGTTTTAAACGCGCGATTTTGCCACGAAAAAGCGAAAAATAAACATCCCATGCATTCCTATGGGATTCCGCAATGCTGTGCTAATGCTGCATTTTTTTCCACGGCGGAATTACTTTGCGGTAAAATACGCAGCATGTTCATTAATTTAGCGGAATCGCGGCGATCCCGCACCCATAGGAATACATTGTTCTGCTTACTTTCCTCATGTGGCTGTGCCCACCATGTGAAAAGTAAGCAGAACATTTGCGGATGGTACCAACGGTCCGGAGGAGAGGAGATTGTCCTCCGGGCTCTGGGTACCATATCCCTGTAAAAAATAGAATTAAAATAAAAAATATTGTTATTCTCACCTTCCGGCGTCCCGCACAGCCTTCCCGCCTCTCTCCACGCTCCCGGCGTCTTCCGGTCCCAGTCATCCTTTGCGAGAATGACCACAATGACGTCGCGGTCTCGCAGGAGCGCGATATCTCGCGGTCATTCGCGATGACGTCGCGGGAGCGCAACGTCTTGCGGTCACTCGCGCAAAGGATTACTGGGACCGGACGATGCCGGGAGCATGGAGAGAGCCGTTAAGGCTGCGCGGGACGCCGGAAGGTGAGAATAACAATATATATATATATTTTTTTTTTTTTTTTTTTTACATCCTTATCTTTTACTACTGATGCTGCATAATTTCCCGCGATTTCCCACAGAAAAACTAGCGATTTGCAAGCTTGCAAATCGCTAGTTTTTCCGCTGGAATTTAAAATGCGATTTTCCCGCGGAATGGAATTCCGGAATTCTCGCGGTAACTTCCGCGAGAGTTCCACTACGTGTGAACGTAGCCTAAGTGATGTTTTGTCTACTGATACCTGCCAAGCTGCGTTGGCAGTCGGGTATTGTGCACTTGTCCTATTCAAAGGGACAGGTTCGCAATACCTTCCACTCAGGAATGAAGTCCAGCAAGTATCATTAGAGGTCACCTACCCTCCTTACTTCTCAATGTCAAGCTGAATAGAGAGACAAACCTTTTTATTACTTTAGCTAGATACCTAAACACATTGTAGGTTAGGTACGTATGACTAATTTATAGACTAGACAGCTGGTATAGCGCATAATCAAATAAGCTACTGTTTGTCACCAACAATATGTCAGTGAATGATTGCAGATCAGTCAGATTAATCTCTGTCACAGACAGTATGCTGGAAAGTAAAGACTATGTTATTGTCACAGAATATCTTTAGTATTCCTAAGAAAATGGAAACTAACAGAATTAACTTTGGAAAGTAACAAAAGACTGCGGAATGCAATCAGATGGCTTATATAATCAGGGTTAATTAAAACTATAAACACAACAGAACTGATGCAAATACCACTTTCAGATTGGTATGGCATCCAGACTTCTAAAAAAATTGTAATCAATGCAAAATATGCTAATTAATAATATATGCAAGACAGTGCTAAATACATCAATGTTCAGACCAAGTTGTGGACAGGATAGTCGGCTCTATGTGCTAGAATAGCAGCAATAAATCCATTTACTTTTTCAGCCTGTTTCTTCTAATAGGAATCTAACATTGGCTAAATGAACAACCCGAATTCTATGGCGGCACTCTAATCCATGGGAAAACAAAATGATAAGAGAGATTTCTCTTCTTAAGCCCCCGTCACACACAGTGAGATCACTAGCGAGATCGTTGCTGAGTCAGGTTTTGTGACGCAACAGCGATCTCACCAGTGATCTTGCTGTGTGTGACATGTATCAGCGATCGGCCCCCCCGCCTGGTATCGCTGATCGTGCTTGAATGTCCTGGACATTTTTTTCATCGTTGGTCTCCCGCTGGCCAGCACGCATCATGTGGCAGCGGGAGACCATCAATCAGCGAGCTGGAGCTGGTATCCAAGGTAAACCGCAGGTAACTAAGCGACGTGCGCGCTTGTTACCCGCGTCGTCGCTGATCCTGATCGCTGGTGAGATTTGCCTGTTTGGCAGCTCACCAGCGATCATGTAGCGACACACCAGCAATCCTGGTCATATCGTTGTCGGGATCGCTGGTGCATTGCTATGTGTGACGGGGGCTTTATAGATCCATTCTTTCCCCACCATCTGACATCAGGCTACACATTAACTAATACCATAGACAAACAAGTGTCAAATGAGTCAATCAAATAAGGTATTCTCATTTTGATACTTTTCTTTGTTTTTGTAGCTAAAGGCCCTTTTACATTTAGCGATGCACCAGCGATCCGACCCGGTCAGGATCGATGGTGCATCGCTAAATGATCGCTAGTGAGCTTTCACACAGAAAGATCTCACAGCGATGCAGCAGCGACGCAGCGCACGATACTCACCTTTCACACACAGCGATCCTGACGTCCTCCCGCCCGCCTCCACGCGTCGCTCGTCTCACACAGCAGGAAGCCCAGCAGGAAGCAGACGACGAGAAATGGAGCCGCGCGATCAGCGATGGACAGCGGGGGAGCCGGTCGGAGGTAAGTATCACACATAGCGATATCGCTAGCAATATCGCTATAACGTCACAAAACCAGTGACGTTTTAGCGATATTGCTAGAGATATCGCTATGTGTAAAAACCCCTTTACCCATTGATTCAGAAAATGTTATTCAACTGTCTTCTACCACCCCATTAGTTGACATTTCTACCTCATAGGATGGTAGAACAGGCAAGCCTCCTAACATCAAGTTTTTACTAAAACCAAGTGTAAAAAAGCACTGATTACACAGGTCAACGAAAAAAAATTTTTTTTCTGGTGTCCAAAATATTTTAATGAATTTGGGGTATTTTTGGGGTGCTGATTCTGAATATGTCATCAGTTTTGCCAGATTGGCTCAAGTTTTTGAGATTTTTGGTATCTTATTTATAGCACTTGTTGGTAAATGCGACGCATCATCTCATTAATTTCTTTGGATTAGTACTTGAACTGAGCAGTTCTCAATATAGTTTTGTGTTAATTAGTGTTCTAAAAGTTTGTTCATAGCTTGATTTTTGCACTAACTTTATGTTGTTGTCTGTTTTCCAGTGAAAAGCATGAACTCATCATGAAGAAGTTGTCTTAACGATCCAGACTCATTCTGTTACATTTGTGGTGAATATACACTGCCAAAACATAGAAGAAACATAACACACTTCGTAAAAAAAGTGTATTTTGCCTATTTTGGGGTTATGCTTGGGGACCAAGACAAGTTTTGGGTACCACACATAGTGTGCAAAGCATGTATCGAATTATTACGAAAATGGAGCAAAGGACAAAGAAAAAGCTTCAAATTTGGTGTTCCAATGGTGTGGAGAGAGCCAAAAAATCATCATGATGACTGTTATTTCTGTGCAGTGCAAGTGCAAGGATTCAATAAGCATAAGAAACGAAAATGGGAGTAACATGGAATCTGCAAGAAGGCCTGTCCCTCATTGTGAAGATGTGCCTGTACCTGTGTTTACCATAAATAACAGTCATCATGATGATTTTTTGGCTCTCTCCACACCATTGGAACACCAAATTTGAAGCTTTTTCTTTGTCCTTTGCTCCATTTTCGTAATAATTCGATACATGCTTTGCACACTATGTGTGGTGCCCAAAACTTGTCTTGGTCCCCAAGCATAACCCCAAAATAGGCAAAATACACTTTTTTTACGAAGTCTGTTATGTTTCTTCTATGTTTTGGCAGTGTGTATTCACCACAAATGTAACAGAATGAGTCTGGATCGTTAAGACAACTTCTTCTTGATGAGTTCATGCTTTTCACTGGAAAACAGACAACAACATAAAGTTAGTGCAAAAATCAAGCTATGAACAAACTTTTAGAACACTAATTAACACAAAACTATATTGAGAACTGCTCAGTTCAAGTACTAATCCAAAGAAATTAATGAGATGATGCGTCGCATTTACCAACAAGTGCTATAAATAAGATACCAAAAATCTCAAAAACTTGAGCCAATCTGGCAAAACTGATGACATATTCAGAATCAGCACCCCAAAAATACCCTAAATTCGATGAAATATCTTTGGCACCAAAAATGCTGTTGACCAGTGTTATTAGTCCTCACAAGTTATTTTTCACCCATTCCATTTTTTTTTTTAAATCTGCTTTTACATTATCTACTCAACATTTTTTGTACTTATAGTGCAAATT
Organism: Dendrobates tinctorius; assembly: GCF_039654945.1. Classification (NCBI taxonomy): domain Eukaryota; kingdom Metazoa; phylum Chordata; class Amphibia; order Anura; family Dendrobatidae; genus Dendrobates; species Dendrobates tinctorius. Next base: position 54,738,262 of record NW_027361703.1, read on the forward strand.
TGACACCATTCTACCAGTAACTATGGACTATCTCTAAAATCTGGGAACGTTTAGCGAATTATTTCTTCAGGATGAAAAGGGTGAAATGGTAAAAAATGATGCTGAGAAGGCCGAACTTTTAAATTCCTATCTTGCATCTGTGTTCTCTAAAGCCGCCGTTACACACTGCGATATCGCTAGCAATATCACTGTAAAGTCACCGATTTTGTGACGTAGCAGCGATATTGCTTGCGATATCGCTACATGTGATACTTACCTTCGACCGGCTCCCCCGCTGATTATCGCTGGTCGCGTGAGAAGGTCCTGGATCATTTCTCGTTGTGCGCTTCCTGTGACGCCGACGAGCAACGCGTGGATGCGGGCGGGAGGACGTCAGGATCGCCGCATCTGACAGGTAAGCAGCGACCCAAGCGATGTCGCTGGTGAGATCTGCCTGTGTGGCAGCTCACTAGCGACCACTTAGCGATGCACCAGTGATCCATATCGTTGTCGGGATCGCTGGTGCAACGCTAAGTGTAACGGTACCCTAACAAACCAAATGCAACATCAACTTATCTCCATGGTGCCATCGAAGACATAAAAGAATCCACTCTATCCATAAACAGAGAGAAAGGGAAGCAACACTTAGCTAATTTAAATGAATTTAAATCTCATGATCCAGATGAATTATATCCTAGGGTGCTGTGCAAATTCTGGGAATTATGACAATTTGCATATTTCCCAGAGGAGCATTGCAGCATGAAAGTCTCATCTCGGCATGCTTGACATGTCACTCTCCGCAAGGAGAAATGATACCCCTTGAGACCTAGGGTGCTGAAAGAGTTAGCATAGGAAATTGCATGACCAGTAGCCAGAATCTTTGAAAAACCCTGGAAAACAGGAGAAGCCCCAGAAGATTGGAGAAGGGCAAATGTTGTCCCCATCTTCAAAAAAAGAAAGAAGATGAAGCCATGAAATTACAGGCCAGTGAGCCTTACTTCTATACCGGGAAAGATATTTGAATAAATTATTAAACAGCATGTATGTAAGTACTTGGATAAGAATACAGTAATTAAATGGAGCCAGCAGATGTTTTGCAAACAAATCATGTCAGACTAATCTAATTTCCTTTTATGATGGAATCACTGACTGGGTGGATGAGGGAAATGCGGTTGATATAGTATCTCTCTACTTCAGCAGAGCATTTGATAAAGTATCTCATATAATTATTATTGAAAAAATTACCAAGTATGGGATTGACAAGGCTAAGGTTAGGTGTAGTCATAACTGGCTCAGTGATCGTACTCAAAGAGTGGTAATAAATAGTTGCACATCCAATTGGAAAAGTGTTTCAAATGGGGTACCACAAGGCTCTGTCCTGGCCCCAGTGTTGTTCAATATTTTTATAAATAACCTAGATAAGTAACCTGAAGATAAACTAATCAAATTTGCAGACGATGCAAAGCTAGAAGGGATAGCTAACACTAGAGAAGGCAGAGTAAAGATTCAGAAGGATCTAGACAATATTGAACAATGGGCAGCGACTAAAAGAATGGTATCTAACAGGAATAAATGCAAGATTCTACATCTGGGTAAGAAAAATGAAAATTACATCTATAGAATGGGAGGAATAGAACTAAGCAACAGGACATGTGAAAAAGACTTGGGTATACTAGTAGATCACAATAATGTGATGCAGCAGCAAAAAAGGCAAACACAGTTCTAGGATGTATTAAAAGAAGCATAGTCTAGATCACGTGAAGTAATTATCCCCCTCTACTCTTCCTTGGTAAGGCCTCATCTGAAATACTGTGTCCAGTTCTGGGCACCACAATGTAAAAAATACATTGAAAAACTGGAGAAAGTTCTGAGAAGAGCTACCAGGATAGTGAGCAGACTGCAAATCAGGTTCTACGAGGAATGGTTAAAGGATCTGGGAATGTTTAGCTTGCAAAAAAGAAGGCTAAGAAGAGCCTTAACAGCAGTCAACAAATATCTGAAGGGATGTCACAGTGTAGAGCAGGCCTGGGTAAAGTGCGGCCCGCGGGCCACATCTGGCCCTCTGGCTGTCTCAGTCCGGCCCGAGGATAGCCGTGGGGCTGGAAATCTGAGGTCTGCCGGCAGCACTGTGCCGCCCGCTCGCTGTCTCCCTAGGCACAGTCAGCATTGGCAGAGGAGGGGCCTCCAGGCACTTCCTCCACCAATCAGCGTGCGAAACAGCTGACGCGATGACATCATCTCATTGCGTCAGCTGTGTACCGCTGGAGAGTCAGCGCAGCGGAGGCAGGGAGAAGACCAGAGCGCCAGGGAACGGGACCAAGGCGAGTATGTTGTGTTCTTTTTTTTCATGTGTATGAGCATGGGGGTGAACATGGGATTCTATGGAAGTGGACATGGGGATTCTATGGAAATGGACATGGGGATGCTATGGGGGTGAACATGGGGATGCTATGGGGGTGAACATGGGGATGCTATGGGGGTGAACATGGGGATTCTATGGAGGTGGACATGGGGATTCTATGGGGGTGGACATGGGGATTCTATGGGGGTGGACATGGGGATTCTATGGAAGTGGACATGGGGATTATATGGGGGTGAACATGGGGATTCTATGGAAGTGGACATGGGGATTCTATGGGGTGAACATGGGTATTGGCGTACAGCACATGGGGATTCTATGGGGGTGACGTACAGCACATGGGGATTCTATGGGGGTGACGTACAGCACATGGGGATTCTATGGGGGTGACGTACAGCACATGGGGATTCTATGGGGGTGACATGTAGCACATGGGGATTCTATGGGGGGTGACATGCAGCACATGGGGATACTATGGGGGGTGACATGCAGTACATGGGGATTCTATGGGGGTGACACGTAGCACATGGGGATTCTATAAGGGTGATATGCAGCACATGGGGATTCTATGGGGGTGACATGGCCTCCATGGTCAAATCATTGCCCAGAAGCTAGCACTAAACAAAAAGCAAATGAAAAACCATGTGGCATTTGCAAAGTCCCACAGCCTGCTAAACAGATGGATGCTGGAAAAGTGGCAGAAGGTGGATTTCTCTGATGAATCTGCAGTAGAATTACACCACAGCCCCCGCAAACACTGCAGGAGACCTACTGAAACCCGAATGGATCCAAAATACACCCAGAAAACAGTTACATTTGGTAGTGGGGTTACATTCAGTATGGGGGTGTGCGAAACATTTGCAAGATGGAAGGCAATATCAATAGCCTAAAATATCAAGAAGTATTAGCTACCTCTTATATTCCTAATCATAAAAGGGGTCAAATTCTGCAGCAGGATGGTGCTCCATCTCATACATCCATCTCTACGACAAAGTTCCTCCAGGCAAAAAAGAGCAAGGTGCTCAACGACTGGCCAGCCCAGTCACCAGATAAGAACAACATTGAGCATGTTTGGGGTAGTATGAAAGAGGAAGCTTGGTAGACAAAACCAAAGAATCTAGATGATCTTTGGGAGGCATGTAACATTCTTTGCTATTCCTGATGACTTCATTAATAAATTGTATGAATCATTGTTGAACTGCATGGATGCAGTCCTTCAAGCTCATGGAAGTCACACAAAATATTAAATATGACTAATAGCACCACAACTTCATTCACCAATGTTATGCAACATATTTTTGTATTTTAAGTTAATTATTTGTTTGAATATCACATTACTTTCTGTGGCCGACAAAACTTTTGTCTTGACAAAGTCTGACCATTCTGTGTCCATTAAATGATCAATAGTTCTGCCAATTTATTTTCTTAACCTAAACCACATTTCGGAGGGCTTCAGCTTTCAAAAGAATAATTTATACAACCAATGGTATAAGCTTTTATTTGCATAACACGGATAAGCGACATAACTTCTGTCAGGGAGTGTAGGGAGGCTGTGTGGGACTCATGCTTTAAATAAGGAGGCTGTGTGAGGCTCCTGTTGTACATAGGGAGGATGTGTAGGGCTCATGCTTTATATAGGGAGGTTGTGTGGGGCTCATGTCGCATATGTAGTAGGCTGTGTGAGGCTCATGCTGTATATAAGGGGCTGTGGGGGGTTTAAAGCTATATAGGGGGTGTCAGCATACTTAATTCGGCTCAATATTAAGTGATACAATTAATTTTAATAAATTAATATTGAGAATTAATTTCAAGCTATTGGTTCAGCCCTCCACAACAGTCATGGTCTCTCATGTGGCCCCTCGGGAAAATTAATTGCCCACCCCTGATGCAGCGGGATCATTATTATTCTCATTTGCACATGGAAACACGAGAGGCAATGGAATGAAACTGAAAGGGAGAAGATACAGATTAGATATTAGGAAAAACTTTTTGACAGTGAGGGTGATCAATGAGTGGAACAGGCGGCCACGAGAGGTGGTGAGTTCTCCTTCAATGGAAGTCTTCAAAACGAGGCTAGACATATGTCTGAGATGGTTTACTGAATCATGCACTGAGCAAGGGATTGGACACAATGTCCCTTAAGGTCCCTTCCAACTCTAACATTCCATGATTATACAAGTTATTTGCAGTTTTTGGCCACCATGGAAGGGGTCGGCTCAGGACAAATCCTGCTTCTATAAGGCCTATAATGGAATAAGGAAGTCAGAGATTGAGGTAACAATCTGGACCCTTACACAGACAGAAATAAAAGCTTGTCTAAGCGAAAGAAACTAATCACCAGGTTGGGTTTAATATAAAAAATAGTTATTTTGTTGATGCAGCCCATTGCAGTACAACATTTAATGACATTTCTACAATTTTACTTGATTTAAAAAAAAAAGTTTCAGAATTTTTTCTCTGCATATTTTGGAAGAACTTGTTGTGATATTTTCCACATCCAATTTTTTCTCAAAGAAACTATGGCCCATAAGATACCATAATTGAAGGTATTAAGAATAAAGTGAATGGAGAATTTTTGCCTTTAAGAGAAAGCACATAACATTCATTATCTAATTGCTTGATGTATGAACTGAATAGTAATTGTAACATTTTCAGCAAATCGATGAAATCCATTCAATCACATCTTGTCAAGGTGAGACATAGAGATCTGCCTCCAAAAAAAAGATGAAATTATTGATGAGCCCACAGAGGAAAGAAAGATAGAATTGTTAATCGGAAAATAAAGCCTTTCTCATTGATTAAAGAAAATAACAAGGATAATGCTGATGCTGTAAGCAGCCAAAAGAATCTCATCATGAAAACTCATACATTGATCATGATTCTCAAAACAGGAGTATGGCTGTTCGCACATTGTTACAAGATAATATACATAAATGACAGGTTCATGTGATATTAAATACCAAAATCAGACTTTGTTTTACCATTAGAAATAGCTGGAAAATCAAAACCGCAGTCAAGTCATTACATGAAGTGAAATGGATTTCTTTACTAATGTCAACAAACTGTTTTAATGATGATGGAACACACAGCAAAAACACCTACACTGGTTCCATCTAATATGCATACATCTCTACATATAAGTTCAACACTGCAATGAATACTGGTCATCTTCTTGAAGACAACCATCTGCCCAGAAAATCACCACTTTTGATATATAGTCTTGGAGTGACTGCACATTTACATTAGAAACCTAATGCGGAGTTGTACGTGTCAACATCGGCAATATACCACATGGAACGATTACCAATATGACTCTTCTGTGCAAACAGAATATTAACTCTTCTCAGCAGCACATAGATTACATTAACCCATTCCCGACATTTTCAGTATACATATGTCATGGTCGGGAAGGACTTCAAAACCAATGCAGTATATAAATGTCATATCATTCATGCGATCACAGTGATCGCATGCAGGTGACTGCTGTATCTCACAGCAGGGCACATGGAGTCATCAACCCAGGGGTGGTGACGCCCCCCGAAACTATGATCGCTATAATTGGCTATTCAATTGTGAACAGCCAATCTCAGCGTTTTCAGTGGACCGTCTAACTGGTCTGTAGGAGCCCAAACTCTTAATGGTTGGTAGGGGATCAAATACTAATTTCTCACTACAAAATGCAAATAAATTTATATAATTTATACAATGTGATTTTCTGGATTTTATTTTTCATACTCTATCTCTCAATGTTAAAATTAACCTACGCTTAAATTTATAGACTGTTCATGTCTGTCAGTGGGCAAACTTACAAAATCAGCAAGGGATCAAATAATTATTTCCTTCACTATATATACTTTTTTTTTTAACCAGACAGGCTACAATATACACTGTATGAAGCGCCGTATATTAGGACCAAATCAATGTGGTTGAATTTGCCGAATCAATCTCTATTCACATAAGACATTAACTGCCCTGGTTATGAAGTGGTGGTGAGTGCTCAGCATCACTGTCTGGATTCCTAATATAACCTAGAGTTGAAAAGCTACGCATGTACAGCTCTGGCAAAAATTAAGAGACCACTGCACAGTTTTATAAAAATCAGCTTCTCTACATGTCTGACAGCCATTCCATTCCAGTGTCAGTTGAATTCCAACCAGAGTACACCTCATTCTACTTAATGTGCTTCTGATTAGGTGATCACCTGAACCAAATTTTATTTAACAAAGGAAAGTATAAAAAACCCTGCTGTGGTGTTCACAATAATCTAGAAATAGGACAAGCTGGATGGCAAAACAAGTGCTAGTAATTTTCCTAAAGTAATAGGAAAGAAAAAATAACTTTTAACCATGCAAAGGAGTTGAAAAGAAAAGTCTTGAGTGAGGAAAAGAGAGGCTCAATCCTGGCTTAACTAGCAGAGGGATACAGTGATCATCATGTTGCCTCCATCCTTAAATTTCTAAGATGGCAGGCCATTACAACAAGGTCAAGCAGCACTCATTGGGGAAAACATAGCTACAGACCGGCAGAGGGCGAAAATGGCTCTCCACTGACCGAGATGAAGTCATCTTATTCGAATGTCACTCAGCAACTGTAGGATGACAAAGTGACCTACAAAAGGAATGGCAAATGGTAGCTGGGGTGAAGTGCACGGCAAGAACAGTTCATAACAGACTCCTAGATGCAGAGCTCAAGTCATGTAAAGCTAGAAAAAAGCCTTATCAGTGAGAAGCAAAGGAGAGTCAGGCTGAAGTTTGCTAAAGACCATAAGGATTAGACCATAGAGGACTGGAGTAAGGAAATCTTCTTAGATGAGTCTAATTTTCAGCTCTGCCCAACATCTGGTCGTCTAATGGTTAGGCGGAGACCTGGAAAGGCGCACACAAGCCAAAGTGTCTTGCACCCACTGTGAAATTTGGTGGAGGATCTGCGATTTTCTGAGGATGCTTCAGCATGGCTGGAATTGGGCAGATTAATCTTTGTAAAGGACGTATGAATCAAGCCGCATACAAGGTTATCCTGTAAAAATGTTCCCCAACTCTGAGGACTGTTTTTATTCAGCAGGACAATGCGCCATGCCACACAGCTAGGTCAATCAATGTGTGGATGAAGGACCACATCAAATCCCTGTCATGGCAAGCCCAATCTCCAGACCTGAACCCCATTGAAAACCTCTGAGATGTAATCAAGAGGAAGATGGATAGTCACAAGCCATCACACAAAGAAGACCTACTTAAGTTTTTGTACCAGGAGTGGCATAAGGTCACCCAAAAAGCTGTGATTAAAAATCGTGGTTATTCTACAAAATATTGATTTCTGAACTCTTCCTGAGTTAAAACATTAGTATTATTATTTCTAAATGATTATGAACTTGTTTTCTTAGCATTATTTGAGGTGTGCAAGCACTGCATTTTTTTTGTTATTTTGACCATTTCTAATTTTCTGTAACTAAATACAGAATTTAGTGCTTGAAAATTTGAAGATGTTGTCAGTAGGTTTATAGAATAAAAGAGCAATTTACATTTCACTCAAAAATTTACCTATAAAGAGAAAAATCAGACAAACTGAAAATTTTTCAATGGTTTCTTAATTTTTGCCAGAGCTGTATATTTTTTATCTCGGCAGCACACGTCCAGTTAGCAAAGCATAATGTGCTGCTGAGAAAGTGGGCTAAAAAAAATCAATGCACCCCATGTCCAAATATTTTGCCTGTTTAGACAGCACATAGTCAGGAACAAGCATTCCTAAGAAAGCTAGCTTCCCCATTACAGGACCATCTAAATGCAGCATTACATATTTCATTTGCAAGTCCTTCTAGGAAAAAATCTAATTTAAATGGAACATGTCTAGTTGGGTAACAAAAAAAGTTAAAATGTAAAGTTTATGATTAATTGCCATTAATCTGGAAATGTGTGGAAGTGTATATTGCGTAACATGACGGGTTATAAAATATATGTAAATGCAGAATTTTCACAATAAAATTATTCTCTATGAATAATAAAAAATGCATTGAACTACATTCACAATTGTAAAGGACGGATTTGCTTCTAAGAAGAAAGGCTAAGATCAGAATCTTGGAATACCACTTTGTAACTTTTTTTATTACAATGCCAGTTAAATCTACACAAACACCTCAGTACGGAGTGAATATGAACAATGATTCATACCACAAGGCTCGGTAAGTTAGTTTACATGGAAATTAATATATTTCAGTCTACTGCCTTATGGAATAATTCAGTCAGTATGTAGAAAGAAAAATAATACGTAGTCACAACGAGAGAACACTAGACTTTCCCAGGGTACTCGCAGAACAAAAGTGTCTTGGGTCGCTTTCATTCATGTGCAAATACGTTCAGTTCTGAGAATTTTTGAACAAGCGATATGCAAAGACTAAATTGTCTAAGCTTTGTACAATTTTGTAAAGAACTCTTTTTACAATTAGTGCTAAAAGCTAAATTACACTAATTATAATCATTAGTTGTATCTCCATGTTTCATCTTAATTATATTTTACAGATTGTAAGAAGAATGTATACTAGGGATTTTAGTCGCAACTCTACTCTCGCGCTACGCAGGAACGCCATATCATTTCTGATAAAATGCCTAGCAAATGCATTTAACACAGGACTGCAGTCCCACTTTCTCAAGGGTGAGAGATAATTTAATTTTACAGTACATTTGTACTGGGCCTCCTCTAAGTGCTGTGCCAAATTGAAGTATATGCAAAGGATAGAACTTAGCTGAGTCATTTAAATAAGACCATACATGTAATTACATCTCCTTAATGATTTAGTGCATAAACTTACAGAAGTTTATCTGCTTTGACACCTACCTGTAGCTGCCAGGATAACTTCATTATTGTAATTATTATAGACATACTTAAGGTCTGCTAGAATTTAAATAGTTAGACTAGTGGAATGGATTTATGGGACAGTTTTTACAACACACGTTTCCCAATATTCTACTAGCAATAAAGTCTGTGAACAGCAGTTAGTCCTGAATACCGAATGAGAATTTAAATATCCTGGGCATTTAAAAAGAGAAAGCTTATTAAGTGAGTTAAATGATAGTCCAAACCACATTTTACAAAAAGGGATGTCTCTGCTCAGAGTGTGCAAAAATATGCCTAAAGCAAGAACATTAGAAAGGAGATAGCAAACACGATAACACGATCGTTCAAGAAATGTTCTATGAGGAACTACAATATAAAAATAAGGCAGCGAAAGAAGGTAATCTCTCATAAAAAAGGAGTTTTAATTAGAGGCCAATTTTCTTAGTCCCTACATGACCAGCATTCATTGGTGCCTGATGCTAGGAATGATACATTCAAAATGTGAACGTCTGATACGGAGAATTTCTGTTACACTACATGTCATATAATAAAGTTATTGAAGAGAATATGTCCGCTTCTCCTAAATCACCACTAAGTCTACTGTTGCATTACACCACTGAACACCTTAAACTGCTATATAATTATTTCTATATGTGAAAAAAACAGGACAAACTTTAGGCAAATAAAGAAACCTTGCTTGCCTAGACAAATAAAGTTAGAAACCTTGCTTTTGTTATGCAAATTAGCGAGTACTAGTCTGAAGGGGCATCGATTTCCACAGAAAGGTCCAATTTTGGATCATGTCAGTACACTTGCCTGGACATGGTTGACATACAGACCAGTGGCAATGTCATCATCAGGTCCATGTAAATCTTGCACATGCATGTGATGGTAGACCTCCCTTGTCATGCACAATAAAGTACGCTCCCTGGTATAATTGGCACATTCTGCAAGTTCAAGGAGGCAAAATGATGCGTGTATGGATGAGATTTACAGAGATGCAGAGGTTACATTGTTGTTCTAGAAATTAATCATGTCCAAAGTGTGTGTGTTTAAAAGATCTAAAGACTTTTCTGGGAGAATCCACACCCCATTAACCCCTTCATGACCGGAGGTATTTTCGGTTATGCGTTTTCGTTTTTTGCTCCTCTTCTTCCCAGAGCCATAACTTTTTTATTTTTCCATGATTATGGCCATGTGAGGGCTTGTTTTTTGCAGGACAAGTTGTACTTTCGAATGACACCATTGGTTTTAACATATCATGTACTGGAAAACAGTTAATAAATTTCAAGTGCTGTGAAATTGCAAAAAAATTGCAATCCCACAGTTGTTTTTTGTTTTGCTTTTTTATTAGGCTCACTAAATGCTAAAACTGACCTGCCATTATGATTCTCCAGGTTATTACAAGTTCATAGACACCAAACATGCTAAAACGTCTACTACTGTTCCTTCAATGCTCACTGGAAACACTTTACTTGCTTCGATTTTAATGCAGTGCCGCGGCAACCAAAAAAATGTAATTCTGGCGCTTCGACTTTTTTTTCTTGCTACGCCGCTTAGCGATCAGGTTAATCCTTTTTTTTGTTGATAGATTGGGCGATTCTGAAAGCCGTAATCACAAATTAGTATATGTTTCATTTTTTCTCATGGTTTTATTTTGAATGGGGCGAAAGGGGGGGTGATTTGAACTTTTACATTTTTTTTTTTTTTTTTTTACTTTTTGCATGTTTCAACAGTCTACATGGGAGACTAGAAGCTGCCATAACCCGATCAGCTCTGCTACATAAAGGTGATGATCAGATCACCTGTGTGTAGCAGAATACCTCGCTTGGTATGAGCGTCGTCCACCGGGCGGCGCTCATAGCAATCTGACTGTGACAAACACAGAGGTCTCCAGGGGTTGTCATGCCACCCTATCGGTGACCCGCTATCAAGCGACGGGGGTCACCGATGGGCGGATTTCCGGAGCGATTGCCGGAATCGCATGTTAAATGCAGCTGTCAGCATTTGACAGCAGCATTTAATGGGTTAATAGCCATGTGTGGATCGTGATTCTACCTGCAGCTATTCCTGCCACGTCAGCTGTTCAAAACAGCTGACATGTGCCAGGAAAAATGTGGGCTCACCACCGGAGCCCACATTAAAGGGAGGGTGTCCGACATCGGCAAAAATTTATGCTCGATGTCGGAAAGGGGTTAAGATAGTCCTGACTAATTTGCATAGTGAAAGTTAATTTTCCAGCCAAATAACATAAAATATAATTTATAATATTAAAATCCAGACCAACATACAAGAAATGCAGACACGACAAAGTGCTAGTGCTCATAGTTCTCATGATCAATTGTGCTCATAAAAAATGGTTTGATCTCACCATGGCAGGAAGCAATAACAGGGGGGTGGGGGAGATAGGTTATCAATTGTTCATATAACCCCCTGTCGTGCACCTACAGTGCTCCCACCATATAAAGCACAGTACCCAAGTATAGCATGTTTAATTTTACCCAAAAATAAGAGGGAAGTAGTGTAACCTCCCAAAGCCTGTATGACCTCCAAAAACTTCCCCCCCCCCTTTCGGGGGAGGGTTAACTGGGGGGGTTGTTAATGGTAAACAAATCGGTCTCTTGCTGTGGCAAGCAGTACTGAAAACATGGGTCTTAACGGTCTGTTAGCGTCCCTGCATATGATTTGCCGCAGCCACATGTTATCTTGTAAATAATTTGCTTGGTTTTGCAATTTATGAAATCCTTCACCTTGAAGGTCTCATTGATGACATCATTGCAAAACTCTGTACCAGTCTCGATGAATTCACACGATACATATGTGCCACATCTAAAGCAGCCTGCAGCAAATCATATGTGGGAAAAACGGTTAGGGAGTTCAGGAGCAGGGTGGGGGAACATGTAGGGGATATCCAAAATGAGAGGGACATACCCATAACAAAACACATTAATGAACAACAAGGGGGAAATATCAAAATGATTAGATTCATGGGTATTGACAAGATCAAACCATCGGTAAGAGGAGGGGACTTTGACAGAAAAATGTTACAGAGTGAGTCCCCATGCATATTCCGTCTGAACACAAAGCAGCCTCGGGGTCTGTATGAACAACTGAATTATGGCTGTTTCCTTTAGAAGATATCTACAGTATATTTGGAAGAGGGAAAAAAAATTCTCCAGCGTGTAATCTAATAAAATCAATTCTTTTATTCAAGACATGTTAAAATGTATATATCAAAAATACAAATGAACAAAGGAAAGGAAGGATGGGGTCCTCATAACAACCAACGCGTTTCAACCTCTTGCGGTCATGGAATACCATGACTAAGACCGCAAGAGGTTGAGTACATTTGGGGAAATGTACTCTTGAAAGTAGTCAGTTAAACAGACTTATACAGGCTTATCACAACCATTTTTTACTGAACTGTATTAACAGTATTTATCTCAGGCTGACCTCTTTTCCTTATAAATTTTTCTGACTGTGGAAGGACTATGATAAAGTCAGGGAATGGAGAAGTGGAGTGTCTCTGTTTGACCAATGTATATAATGAAGGAGAAATTATGATGCTAAAGATAATCTCCTTACTGTGGACATCCTACAGCTTGTTAAGCAGCATCAGTGATGCTGACATATCACCGCAATATGTGTACAGGACAGGTCCATTATAGATATGTTTCCACCTTTAAACCGGAAACCACGCTATACGAACCCTATGCGTCTCAGATATGCGTTCCAAAGACTGGAAGTTACATCACTTCCGGTAATGGGATAGTGTGCGTTCCGGCGAGACTCACTATCATTGTGGCGTGCATTCCATACGGACATATGTGCATTCCAGGGAGCGGAAATAATGTCAGATGCCGTTACAGAGTGAGGTGGACTCTGGTAACTATAAAATGATGCTAGACGGGAGTAAAGGTGGACTGAATTTTATGCAGGGACACTAACGGACTATTTAGCCCCATGCTTTTGGTACTGTTTGCCACTGCAAAAGACCGATTTGTTTACCATTAACAAAAAAAACCCTGATGAACCCCCCGAAAGGCTTTGGGAAGCTACACTATTCCCTCTTATTTTTGGGTAAAATTAAACAGGCTATACTTGGGTACTGCCTTTGTAAGGGTGGGAGCACTACAGGGAGTTATATGAACAATTGATAATCTATCTCCCCCTGTATATTATTGTTTCCTCCTTGTTTCTGTTTCCTTGTGCATCCAGTTCGGAAGACAACCATGGTGAGATCAAACCATTTTTTATGAGCACGGTTGATCACGAGCACTAGCACTTTATGTCTTGTAATACAAAATCCCAGCAGCAGAGATCATCACAAATAGTGGTGAATATTTAATACTCTACACCACAGACAGGCATTAGCCCATGGAAAACTCCATTACATATATGAACAAACCAAGAAAAAAGGAGTCTAACTCCACCAATAAAATTACTTCATTATTTTAATAGTACTCAACAAGATTGTATAAAATACATAAACACAAATAAACAACCATGAACATGACAATGTGTTACAAAGAGACTAAAGGTACTGTCACACTTAGCGATGCACCAGCAATCCCGACCAGAGATATGACGCGGTCAGGATCGCTGGTGCATTACTAAGTGGTCGCTAGTGAGCTACCACACAGGCAGATCTCACCAGCGACATAGCAGCGGTCGGGGGTCGTTACTTACCTGTCAGACGAGGCGATCCTGAGGTCCTCCCGCCCGCGTCCACGCGTCGCCACAGCAGGAAGCCCAGCAGGAAGATGACGACGAGAAACGGCCCAGAATGTTCTTGCGCGATCAGCGATAATCAGCGGGGGAGCCGGTCGGAGGTAAGTATCACACATAGCGATATCGCTAGCAATATCGCTGCTACGTCACAAAAACCAGTGACGTTATAGCGATATTGCTAGTGATATCGCTTAGTGTGACAGGCCCTTAAGGTGCAACTATGTGCAGGGTTACTAATAGCAAACAAGATTATCATATCTAGAGCCAGTGCCATTATACTCCAGAGGCCCAATGGATACTAATTAGCATAGGTGAAATAATCCCCCAGTGAGGTGTGAGTTACAAAATAATCCCCTGCTAATAGTCCTCAGGTCATAACCTCCAAGTCATTGCTCACCTATTTGCTGTCAGGAACGCTACACACTGCGCCCCAAGAAGACAACCATGGTGATCTCAAACCATTTTTTATGAGCACTGTTGATCATGAGGGCTAGCACTTTATGTCTTGCCTGCATTTCTAGTATGTTGATCAGGATTTTATTATTATGATTAAAAGTTGTATTTTATGTTATTCCTATTTGGCTGGAAAATTATCTAATATTTAGTAGGAATAGAGACCGGTGAGAACTCATTGTACTCTTGCTGATATTCTCAAAGTGAAAGTTAGGCTTATATCTTTCTTTTACAAACTCAGAAATAAATTTATGACACATCAACGAGTTGTTTGTAATGCAGCAGTAGGCGAAGTTATTTTATATGCTCCAATTATTTTGGTGCATTTTTTGTGACACATTACAAAACTTGCAACATTCCAGATAAAAAGTTACAAAACCAGTTCAAGACAAAAAAAGCCTTTGCACAAAAGTCATGAATCATGTTCACCATTTTGATGAGTTTGTTGCAAAAAAAAGTTAGTGTATACCTACAAGTCAAAAAAAGAAAAAGGACTTTCAAAACCCCACGAATGATAAACTTGGCCCCAAATCTCCACATATACAGTGGGGCAAAAAAGTATTTAGTCAGTCAGCAATAGTGCAAGTTCCACCACTTAAAAAGATGAGAGGCGTCTGTAATTTACATCATAGGTAGACCTCAACTATGGGAGACAAACTGAGAAAAAAAATCCAGAAAATCACATTGTCTGTTTTTTTTTCATTTTACTTGCATATTATGGTGGAAAATAAGTATTTGGTCAGAAACAAGCAATCAAGATTTCTGGCTCTCACAGACCTGTAACTTCTTCTTTAAGAGTCTCCTCTTTCCTCCACTCATTACCTGTAGTAATGGCACCTGTTTAAACTTGTTATCAGTATAAAAAGACACCTGTGCACACCCTCAAACAGTCTGACTCCAAACTCCACTATGGTGAAGATCAAAGAGCTGTCAAAGGACACCAGAAACAAAATTGTAGCCCTGCACCAGGCTGGGAAGACTGAATCTGCAATAGCCAACCAGCTTGGAGTGAAGAAATCAACTGTGGGAGCAATAATTAGAAAATGGAAGACATACAAGACCACTGATAATCTCCCTCGATCTGGTGCTCCACGCAAAATCCCACCCCGTGGGGTCAGAATGATCACAAGAACGGTGAGCAAAAATCCCAGAACCACGCGGGGGGACCTAGTGAATGAACTGCAGAGAGCTGGGACCAATGTAACAAGGCCTACCATAAGTAACACACTACGCCACCATGGACTCAGATCCTGCAGTGCCAGACGTGTCCCACTGCTTAAGCCTGTACATGTCCGGGCCCATCTGAAGTTTGCTAGAGAGCATTTGGATGATCCAGAGGAGTTTTGGGAGAATGTCCTATGGTCTGATGAAACCAAACTGGAACTGTTTGGTAGAAACACAACTTGTCGTGTTTGGAGGAAAAAGAATACTGAGTTGCATCCATCAAACACCATACCTACTGTAAAGCATGGTGGTGGAAACATCATGCTTTGGGGCTGTTTCTCTGCAAAGGGGCCAGGACGACTGATCCGGGTACATGAAAGAATGAATGGGGCCATGTATCGTGAGATTTTGAGTGCAAACCTCCTTCCATCAGCAAGGGCATTGCAGATGAAACGTGGCTGGGTCTTTCAACATGACAATGATCCCAAGCACACCGCCAGGGCAACGAAGGAGTGGCTTCGTAAGAAGCATTTCAAGGTCCTGGAGTGGCCTAGCCAGTCTCCAGATCTCAACCCTATAGAAAACCTTTGGAGGGAGTTGAAAGTCCGTGTTGCCAAGCGAAAAGCCAAAAACATCACTGCTCTAGAGGAGATCTGCATGGAGGAATGGGCCAACATACCAACAACAGTGTGTGGCAACCTTGTGAAGACTTACCGAAAACGTTTGACCTCTGTCATTGCCAACAAAGGATATATCACAAAGTATTGAGATGAAATTTTGTTTCTGACCAAATACTTATTTTCCACCATAATATGCAAATAAAATGAAAAAAAAACAGACAATGTGATTTTCTGGATTTTTTTTTCTCAGTTTGTCTCCCATAGTTGAGGTCTACCTATGATGTAAATTACAGACGCCTCTCATCTTTTTAAGTGGTGGAACTTGCACTATTGCTGACTGACTAAATACTTTTTTGCCCCACTGTATAGCCTACACACTTCAAATGTTTCTTGCTAAAAAGTAGCAAAACCAGTTAAAAATAGAAAATAAAAGAATTTGGGGCTTTGCACAAAATCTATCAATCGCATGCACCATTTTGCCAAATTTGGTTCAAAAAACATAGATGCATACCACAAGACGAAAAAAAGAAAAGTGACTAAAAAAAGCAAATAATGAATAGGGCCCAAAAGCTTCATTATATATAGGGCCTATGCATTTCAAGTAGGTGTTCTTAAAAGGAATGAGTTTAAATCTAGTTGTTAAAAGTATTTTTTAACCCCTTTACCCCCAAGGGTGGTTTGCATGTTCATGACCGGGCCAATTTTTACAATTCTGACCAGTGTCCCTGTATGAGATAACTCTGAAAAGCTTCCATGGATCCTGGTGATTCTGACACTGTTTTCTCGTGACATATCGTACATCATGTTAGTGGTAAAATTTCATTCACATAACTTGCGTTTATTTGTGAAAAAAAATGGAAATTTTGCAATTTTCCAACTTTGAATTTTTAGGCCCTTAAATCACAGAGATATGGCACACAAAAAACTTAATAAGTAACATTTCACATGTGTTTACTTTACATCAGCACAATTTTGGAACCAAATTTTTTTTTGTTAGGAAGTTATAAGGGTTAAAAGTTGACCAGCGATTTCTCATTTTTACAACACCATTTTATTTTTACGGACCACATCACATTTGAAGTCACTTTGAGGAGTCTATATGATAGAAAATACCCAAAAGTGACACCATTCTAAAAACTGCACCCCTCAAGGTGCTCAAAACCACATTCAAGATGTTTATTAACCCTTCAGGAATTCACAGGAATTTTTTGAATGTTTAAAGCAGATGAACATTTAACTTTTTTCACAAAAAGATTACTTCAGGTCCAACTTTTTTTATTTTACCATGGGTAAGAGGAAAAATTGGACTGCAAAAGTTATTTTGCAATTTCTCCTGAGTACACTGATACCTGATATGTGGGGGGAAACACTGTTTTGGCACATGGAAGAGCTCAGAAGGGAAGGAGCGCCGTTTGACTTTTTCAATGCAAAATTGGCTGGAATTCAGATCGGACGCCATGTCACGTTTGGAGAGCCCCTGATGTACCTAAACAGTGGAAACCCCCAACAAGTGACCCCATTTTGGAAACTAGATACCCCAAGGAACTTATCTAGATATGTGGTGAGAACTTTGAACCCACAAGGGCTTCACAGAAGTTTATAACGTACAGCGGTACAATTAAAAAATCATATTTTTTCCAAAAAAATGATCTTTTCACCCCCAATTTTTATTTTCCCAAGGGTAACAGGACCCTAAAAGTTATTGTGCAATTTGTCCGGAGTACGCTGATACCCCATATGTGGGGGTAAACCACTATTTGGGCGCATGGCAGAGCTTGGAAGGGAAGGAGCACCGTTTGACTTTTTCAACGCAGAATTGGCTGGAATTGAGATCAGACACCATGTTGCATTTGGAGAGCACCTGATGTGCCCAAACAGTGGAAACCCCCCAATTCTAACTCCAACCCTAACCCCCACACACCCCTAACCCTAATGGGAAAGTGGAAATAAATACATTTTTTAAATTTTATTATTTTTCCCTAACTAAGGGAAGCAGCGCCATTTGACTTTTTTGGCTGGAATTGGGATTGGACGCCATGCCGCGTTTGGAAAGCCCCTGATGTGCCTAAACAGTGGAAACCCCCCCACAAAAGACACCATTTTGGAAATTAGACCCATCAAGGAACTTATCTAGATGTGTGGTGAGCACTACAAACCCCCAAGGGCTTCACAGAAGTTTATAACGCCCGGGCGTGAAAATAAAAAAAACATATTTTTTCCACAAACATGATCTTTTAGTCCCCAAATGTTTTATTTTCCCAAGGGTAACAGGAGAAATTGGACCCCAAAAGTTGTTGTCCAATTTGTCCCGAGTACGCTGATACCCCATATGTGGGAGAAAACTACCGTATGGGCACACGTCGGGGCTCGGAAGGGAAGTAGTGACATTTTGGAATGCAGACTTTGATGGAATGGTCTGCGGGTGTCATGTCGCGTTTGGAGAGCCTCTGATGTGCCTAAACTGTTGAAACTCCCAAGTGACCCCATTTTGGAAACTAGACCCCCCACGGAACTTATCTAGATGTGTGGTGAGCACTTTGAACCCCCAAGTGCTTCACAGAAGTTTATAACGCCCGAGCGTGAAAATAAAAAAAATCATTTTTTTTCCACAAAAAATGATGTTTTTGTCCCCAATTTTTAATTTTCCTAAGGGTAACAGGAGAAATTGGACCCCAAAAGTTGTTTTGCAATTTGTCCAGAGTTGGCTCATACCCCATATATGGGGGTAAAACACTGTTTGGGCGCATGGCAGAGCTTGGAAGGGAAGGAGCACTGTTTGACTTTTTCAACGCAGAATTGGCTGGAATTGAGATCAGATGCCATGTTGCGTTTGGAGAGCACCTGATGTGCCCAAACAGTGGAAACCCCCCAATTCTAACTCCAACCCTAACCCCAACACACCCCTAACCCTAGTCTCAGCCCTAACCCTAATGGGAAAATGGAAATAAATACATTTTTTAATTTTATTATTTTTCCCTAAGGCTGGTTTCAGACTAGTGCATTTTACATGCAGCGCACGGCGCTGCTAAGCCCCGCCCCCTGCCCGCCCCATCCGGTCATTTCCTCCTACTAACGCACATGGCTGCATGCGATCTGCGCACTCTATCTTTAGCATAGGGTGCGCAGACCGTGCGCTAGTAGGATTTTTGCCGAGCGCACCAAAATGCAACATGGTGCGTTCGGCGCACCTTCAAAAGTGCGTAGCGCAAGCAAAAATCCTACTAGCACACGGCCAGCGCACCCTATGCTAAAGATAGGGTGTGCAGATTGCATGCAGCCGTGTGCGATAGTAGGAGGAAATGACCGGATGGGGCGGGCAGGGGGCGGGGCTTAGCAGCGCCATGCACTGCACGTAAAATGCGCTAGTCTGAAACCAGCCTAAGGGGGTGATAACGGGGGGGTTTGATTTACTCTATATGGCAGTTTTTTATACTTGGCAGCTGTCATACGCTAAAAGACGCTTTTTATTGTAAAAATAGTTTTTGCATCATCACATTTTGAGAACTATCATTTTTCCATATTTTGACCCACTGAGTCATGTGAGGTCTTATTTTTTGTGGGACGAGTTGACGTTTTTATTTGTACCATGTTCGGGCACGTGACTTTTTTGATCGCTTTTTATTTTTGGGACGCAGAATGAACAAAAACCAACATTTCAAGAATTTCTTTTGGGGGGTGCGTTTACACCGTTCCGCATGCGGTAAAATTGATAAGGCGGTTTTATTCTTTGGGTCAGTACAATTACAGCGATACCTCATTTATGTCTTTTTTTATGATTTGGCGCATTTATGCAATAAAAACAATTTTATATAAAAAATAATTATTTTTGCATCGCTTTATTCTGCGAGCTATACCTTTTTTATTTTTCACTGATGATGCTGTATGGTGGCTCGTTTTTTGCGGAACAAGATGATGTTTTCAGTGGTACCATGGTTATTTTTATCCATCTTTTTGATCACGTGTTATTGCACTTTTTGTTCGGCAGTATGATAATAAAGCATTATTTTTTGCTTTATTTTTATTTTTTAAGGGGTTCGCTAAAGGGGTTAACTAATGGGACAGTTTTTGATTGCAGTGTGCCAGGGGTTAACGTGTCGGGGGCGGTCCGCGACCAACCCTGACACATAGTGCCGGATGTCAGCTGTGATAATCAGCTGACACCCAGCCGCGAACAGCGGCGCTCACCACGTGAGCTGATCACTATGACGTACTATCCCATCCATGGGCATAGGGGCCCAGGTCCAATGGACGGGATAGTACGACACATGTCAGGAAGGGGTTAAACATGCTTGACTTTAATTTTCCATCACAATCTACAGGTATAATAAAATCTATCAGTAAAGGCAAAATGAAAAATGGCATCTCTGTATAAGTAGATAGAATAGAGTTCAGTATTCACAATAGGTGGAATCAAAGCACACCCTCTATATTCCTGGATATATGTATTCTACACTATTGGCTAAATACCGCCTACTTGTTAAGAGCGCAATATACAGAACAGATAAGAATTTAGACTTTAGTGACTTGGCAATCTTTGTGTTAAAGTTGGACACATTTTGAAAGTGTCAACCAAGATGGTTCTTCCATGTGAACATTACAAGTAAGATAATTGGTAACACGTAAAGTCTTAAACACAAGTTACAAGTTGCCACTACAACAATCTTGTTAAAGCATAAACTGTTTGCAGGTTAAGGACAGCACCCCGGCTATTTTATTAATACTCCGATACAAATCATGGACAGATCACTGTCAACTTAACAATTCTAGAGACAAGCACATCAAACAAAAACAACTATTAATAGTGGCAAGCTGGTCTAGCCGAGACAAGAAGGCCAAGGAAAATGGGAATCTGAAACATCAGGTATTTCAAGAATGTAATAACTATGATAAAGTGTTTGGGTACCTTGGCAGCTAATGTACGAGAGAGCAGCTGTCCATGCAGATGAATACTGAGAAATAGTTTTATCAAAAGGATGCCAGTCATTGAATAGGCTTTTTTTCTATTTCTTTTCTTTCACCGTAAAAATGTGCAAGAAAAGAAGGTAATAAATGAAAAGGCCAGCAGTAATTAGGAATGTATTATTTTAATGGTAGATTTTGGTTTGCGCTACACTATTACACATGATTAAAGGGATTTCAATTCTTACTGTTATAATTGCTTATATGTTCTGGATATGAATGAGTTCTGTAAAAAAGAAAGCAGAAGTTTTTTGATATCAAACGGTTGCAGAGGATATCATTCTTTGCATTGTGCAGCTTCAGCTAACAGTATTCTTTAGACACATGATTTCCATTTTCTAAAGGTTCAATGCATAATACCGCAACATAATAAAGAATCAATGACGTCAAGCGGATTTATATTTTAATCTTGAATATAGAGGTGGGCAAAAACATTCTTAGGACCTTCTATATTATACACTACAAGCATTTGTCAAAGAATTGCAATGTGGTACAGTAATAGGATACGATCTTTGTGAAGAGCCAGCTCGTAAAGTTTATTTCTTCCTAAATATTTAGCTATACGTGGTATTACTGAAAAGAGAAATATTTAGGAACCACATTAATGAAGCCAGGAAGTGGCAAAACATTTAAGGTTACAGACCGGGGTCAATCAGTGTTGATGCGCATAGTCGGATAAGGGTCACAAACACTCCCCTGACTTCATAAGTGCAAAGCTCCAAAACTCTGGCATTAACTTCAGCACAAAAATGATACGCCAGGAGCTTCATAGCTAAGAAGATGCACGCAAGCCTTACAATACAAAGATCAATGTCAAATGGTGAGTACGTGTATAGCATGCTGCCACTGAACTTTGGAGCAGTGGAAATATGTTTTGTGGAGTGATAATTCACACTACTTTGTCCGACACTCTGATGGATGACACTAGGTCATCCTGCCTGACTGCATTGTGCCAGTTGTAGTTTACTGGAAAAAAGCCCTATTCTGCTCCCCCATGACCGTGCCCCACAGCATAAATCAGGGTCCTTAAAGGTATGGACTGATCCACAAAGAACCCCGAATTCAATCACATTACACACCTTTGGGATGAATTAGAACAGAAACTGACCTCACAAATTCTCTTCAGTATTAATAGGCAAAATCTCACAAAGGAGAAATGCTGTGAAAGGTCTAGATGCACCAATACTTTTGTCCATATACTGTATGCATACTATATACCGTATTTTACGGTCTACAACACACAACTGATTATAAGAGGCACCCCAAAATTTGGGGAAAAAAAGTAGGAAAAAAATCTTTAAGAAAATGATGTTGCTTCTTATAATCCAAGCATCTTATTGCTTACTGGTGGTGGTGGATGCAGTGGAGCGTGGTTCCAGGGTCACTGCTGCTGGTGGAGGCAGGAGTGGGTTAATGCTGCAGACACCAGATTGGGAGAAAGGGGTGTTTGGAGCGGCAATGCTGCGGGTGGTGCATGCACAGATGGATATCTCGATGCCGAGATCTCTTCTCCCGAAATATCCATCTGCGTATGCGCCGCCCCAGCAGCCATTTTCCCCAGAGTCCACCGTAATGTAAACCATGGAAGTGTGGGGGATCCCGGCTTTCACAAAATGTCGGCAGAGCCCCGCACCACTGAACACCCCCTCCTCCAAGTCTGAGGCCCACAGCATCGCCAACACTCCTGCCTTTGCCAGCGGCGACCCTAGGACGCCACTCCACCACAGTTAGTAAGGTATATTCGAATGATGCCCCTGCGGACTTGAAACCCAGCATCAAGATTATAGCTAAGACCCTATGTTAATGGCAGCAGCCGTATATGTAACCTATTATCACCCTTCTTTTCTGAGACTCTTGGTATGAGCTTCTGAGTTATTACCACTCAGGTGGGATGGTGTAACATTTGTGTAGTGAGGCTCTAAAACTTAACTAGAGACATTGTGAGGGTTCAGGATGAGTGGACATAAATTTTGTGAAGTAGGCACTTTATTGGTAATGTTATTTCCTTTACCTTTTTGGGTTTGTGTCATCTTTGCATCTTTGTTCACTGCATATCTTGGTTTTTCCTAGGGTACTTGTATTTTGCTCAAAATTATGTGTTCAATAAAATGGGTGCTTTTTTACTCTTCACCTTGGACTTCCCCCTCTCCTTGTTCTTTTCTGTGATTTTACGATTATGTGAGAGTGTCCCATAATATTCTGACCTTGTGTACCACTGGGTATAGGGTGTGATTTTTTGATATTATGTTTTCTGTTCAATGGATTTTGTTTCTCTTTCCAAGTATTGGGTTCAGATATCACTTACTAACCTTTCCTAGTGCTGTACTAAAGGGTTTATTTGCTTTAAGTGTTATTCGAGCCACAACCATGGCAATGCAAGACATGTGCAGTATCCTTCTATAATACAATTAATACGCATGGTTACAATTTACAGCGCAAACTAAATTCAAACTACATCTTTACCATTTATTATCTGAATAAGACTTTAAAATGAACATGTTCCCTTGATTGAGGTCAGCAATTAAATAAGAAGCACTTTATTACTGTGATTTTGCTAGGAGATACCAGAATATTGCTAATACATGCATAACAGTGAAAGGTGAAATGGCATATGATTTACATACTAATTAAACCAAAACACATTTTTTGACCATAGCGACTTTCGGGATCTCAATTTCTAGGACATAAAATCAGAGCCTCCTATAAAATGTCAGCTTCAGTGCACGAAATACACTCGCTATTACTGTATTAGTGCAAGGACAGAAAAAGAAAACACAAGCCACTATTCCAAAGTGCTGCAAAGGTAAAGCTGTGCACATATAAATGTTCAGCCATATCCCAAACCTGTTCTGACAGGTACAGCAGATGCTGCACGAAGCTCAATAAAAAATAAGTTACTGCACTGGCTGTACAGCTAAGCGATGCTCTAAAGTACAACTACTAATGGAATAAATTTTGGTTTGGTATATAACTTTATAACCTATAGGAGACATATGCAAAGTAAAGCCATGACTACGCAAGCATTTACAAAATGGCAAATAGAAAGAAGCAAAGTCTGCAGACATTCTTCACCTACTGTATTTTCTAAAAAGATATTATTTTATTGAAGATTTTTAAGTTTTCAAACACACTCAAAGCACCATGCACAGAAATACACCCACTTACACAACCTGACTATCAACGAGGTCATTAATGATCTTCTGAGGAATGTTCTGCCATGTTGCAAGTATTTTGGCACGCAAATCATCAAGATTCACTGCTGGCAGCTTACACTGCAATTGCGGACCAATGATGTCGGAGAATCATAATGATCGGTCAGCTTTAGCATTTCGTGAATATGGTAAACAAAAAAAAAAAAAAAAAACAAGTGTGGAATTGCACATTTTTTTGCAATTTCACTGCACTTGGAATTTTTTCCCCCTTTCCAGTAAGCTATATGGTAAAATCAATAGTGTCATTCAAAAGTACAACTTGTTCCGTAAAAAAACAAGCCCTTATGAGGCAATCTTGGCGGAAAAAAAAAAGTTATGGTTCTTGGAAGAAGGGGAGGAAAAAACGAAAATGAAAAATGGAAAATCACCTGGGGGGGGGGGGGTGAAGGCATTAAAGTTATCCTCCTATCATAGTCCACTTGTGCTTTTATTTTGTATTCCAGATGCTGCTTTGGCACCATATCATCTTGTGCTGGAGAAGTTACTTCAATAAAGGTACAATGTCTCACCTCTAAAGACCACATGCGATAAGATAATCCAAGTTATAACAATTTACACTCTAAAGCCCCCTTCACACATAGCTAGATCGTTAGCGATATCGCTAAACTGTCACCGATTTTGTAATCCAACAGCGATATCACTAGCGATCTCGCTACATGTGACACTTACCTCCGACCGGCCCCCCCCCACTGGATATCGCTGATCGCGCGAGAACAGGATGGTCCATTTTCTCATCGCCGGCTTCCTGCTGGAGCCGACGAGCGACACATGGACGCGGGCGGAAGACGTCAGCAGAGCTGCGTGACAGGTAAGTAACGACTGCTGCTGCATCGCTAGTGAGATCTGCCTGTTTGGCAGCTCACTAGCGACCATTTAGCGATGCACCAGCGATCCTGACCGGGTCGTATCGTTGTCGGGATCGATGTTGCATCGCTAAATGTAACGGGACGTTTAGTGAGACATACAGCCGACAAAATAGGGTACACATAAAGGTCCATCCTCAATGTTTCGGCACAATTGCTTTTATCAAAGTTATATGTGAAGGGTGTCCGTCAGCGTGCTTCAGCTATAAAAGTGGTATCTCCTAAATACTTGTACCGGGTTGCAGTGGATAAATGCAGAATCTGCGCTGCGGTGGGTATCGGTTAGCAAGTTCCCGTGGTTCTGGTGTGTTTTTAATTTCATATTTTCATGTCATGTTTTTAATTTTGTTTTCCATTGCATGTTACCAGTGACTGTTTGATTTTTTTTGTGTCCCGCAACTTTCTTCATCTTTAACTCCTACTACTAATACCTGAATCACAGTGTGCCATCATCCTAACAGCTTTGGACCACAACCGTATATTGTGAATTGATAATTAAATGTGTACATCTTGCGTAATATATGCACTTTTATGCATTACACATGGCCAGTTTTAGCTTTGTATTATTTGTTATTATAGGGAATTATTGCTTCCCCAATGTATTTTTCTGATACTTTATTATACATTGTGCGCCAATGTGTCCCATTATGCCTTTAAACTTGAGTCCTGTTGTTGTCGTGCGCACTGCGCTGTTGTCTACCGTGTACTGCATGCAGGCGGACGTCTTTATGCCTTGAGCGAGAGCCTGGGGATTTTTTCTTCCCGCACGTGCGCACCGATGTTTGACGTCTTGGCCCGCAGTGCATGAGCTGCCGGTCACAGCGTGCATGCACCGAGTGCGCTACTGTGATTGGTCGCTTTAGACCACGTAACCGGGTCATCTGGGTTATTTTAAGGTCCTTTGGGGACACATGAGACATCCCGTTGAGAAAGCGGTGCGCTGTCACCACGAAACGCACCTCAGGGTTTCACATCCTGGTCCTTGGTCACCCCACATATGAATTGGTAAGCCAAGTAATTTCTATTTTCCTCCAGATAGGGTATTTGCTTTGCATGGTCTCTCTTGGCTTACCTTATGGTTTACCTTGTCTCTACACTGATCACTTGATATATTTACAGTTGAACTTTTACTTTTTGTGGGGCTACCTTGTGTTTCTCTGCATTGGCTTGGAGTTACTGCTATGAGGTTAAATTTGACTTTTCTATTTTTATATCATGTTTAATAAACTTCATCTTTTTACTTAATTTCACCTGGTCCTCCTTCTTCCGAGCTGTATTATTAGTAGAATTAAACAGCTCAGGACATGTTCTGGTGTAACATATTCAGCCATCAGTGTTTTGTTCGGAGTCTATGCTGCTATCACTATATTTACATATAGAGATAACTGCATTTGAACAAGCAAACACCTTGGACAGTGAGACCTGTGATTAGGAGACCTGGTATGAAAACTGCAGGCTGGCGATTTTGCAAGATTTATAACAGCAGCTTGTCAATCACTTAAAGGGAGGTATGCAGCTAACTAACTGCAGTATTAAAATCAATGGATGGAGAGAGATGGCTGGTAATTTAGATATTAACCCCTATACTGGTTTGTAACTACTATGCACTCCCAGCTTGTGTCTGGACAGGCACTAGTGGCTAAACTCTATGCTTAACTCCATGGAAACCAGCTCTACACTGCAAAAGATGAAATTACTCATTGTAGGAAAATGACAGCGGAAAGAAACAGCAAGTCAATTGCTAACTTGCTTATTTTCATGATGTTTAATGAATTAAAGTAATTCAATTAACTTGAGAATACCGCTTAAATATATAACAAATAGAAGATATTTTTGGTGAAGCCATCTACAGCTGATCTATTACATCATGATTAATGTTTGTATTCTAATAAATACACGATTTATTTGAACATAAATCTGAAATGTCAAACTGATCGATTACATTTTAACACATGTATACATGTTACTTTTCTAAATGTAAATCATGTAGATCCCCGATATGTAGCAAAAGTAGCATTATTCAATAATACAGAGTGGAATAGATTAATTTTGTATTACCCCATATACAGAACACCTATGTAAATCACCTCTATTTAACTCAACTCTCACAGAGCTATTACTGTCAGATTTAAATTGTGGTTTGGAATGCGGCGGCTTACTATAAATCACCTGTATTTGAAAAGTTTGTGATGCCAAAGGTGACATTGTTTAACTGTACAATTTGTCACATTTACCAGGTGGTAATTACTTCCTTTTGTTGAGTAGATTTACTGCATGGCCAGTATAGGCACATAACTGTGGCCTCATTTCAATCCATGTTATAGCCAGTAAAACAGAAACACTTACATGAAAATCTTTTTCTTCCAGAATCTCTTTCCTCCATCTCACAAGAAAGGCAGCACATACATATAAATGGAAGTGGGAAAATCCTTCCGGTTCAGACTAGAAGAGACAAAAATGCAGATAAAAAATGTTATTTGTATTTTAATTTTCAAAGATAATTTGTCAAAATAAATAATAAGCATCATTTTTTTCTGCTGACAACGGCTTACACAGCTTTGGACACCCATCAACTATTTTGGCAAAAATATCAACCAATATCTTGCGTAATGTATTTATCTTATACATTATTCATATTTTTAATTGCACTTTTTTCCATTTTTTTTATGCAAGGTACAATCAGACACTTTATTGTTGTTTGGGTGTATTGGAATGTCTGTCCTTGTAGGGTGCACTTATATATTGCTGGTCAGCCCACCTGATCTAACCATATGGGCGTCATCAATAGGCTGTAAGCCAGACACTGTGCATCACATGCATCAGTGAGACTGGAGTCCTGTGCAAGCTCCATCTGGGTGCATGTTTAATAGTACACAGCCATCCCCCTCTATGAATTGGGAGATCTGTGAGTGGCTGTTCATATCAGTATTTTGCACCTGTGCTGCCCCCGCCTTTATAATGGGGGTCTGCTGTATCCTAGTGCATTGGTAATCTGACATGGTGTTGGTATCTTTTTATGTGATGTTTTTTGAAATTTTGTTCTATGTCAGCCATTGTTTAATTTTAGTGTTAGGACTCAGAAGTCTGAGGGACCCTTGACTTGGGTTGAGAGCTTGCATACCTTGGCCAAAATATCGACCAATACCTCATGTAATGTATTTATCTTATACATTATTCATCTTTTTTATTGCACATTTTTTATGTGGGATGCAGCCAGGCCCTTTAGTGTTGGTTATACAAGTGTATGGAAGCGATTCTGAGCAGGAGTATGTATAACGCATACATACTCTATGGTCCTGGCTCAGACCCTTATAGTGATGTCCACATCGCACATGAGTAGTTCTATCCGAGCAAGGAAGCGTCTCTGCTTGACGTCAGGTACTTGTGAAAAAAGAAGGTAAAATCCCAAATCTTTATTGAAACAAATTAAAAGGTAATAAGCTGCTTGATAACCAGTGTATACTGGAGGAAGGAATGTCCTAGATAACTGGAGGCGTTTCGAACACATGTAGTGCTCTTAGTCCTCAGTTATCTCGGACATTCCTTCCTCCAGTATACACTGGTTATCAAGCAGCTAATTACCTTTGTTAATTTGTTTCAATAAAGATTTTGGATTTTATCTCCGGAGCTGGATACCTTCTTTTTTCACAAATCGTTGCAGCGCACAGTGCGTGCCCTGGGGGATTCCTAAGTCTGCAGTCACACAGAGTGACTGCAGACTTATCAGTTTGGACTGGACAAGACATTTAATAGGTTTACGATGATGATACTATTTTGTAAATGGTAGGGACATTACTTTGTCAGTCTCACTGAAACAGGGACAAAGGTGTATGATGACAGTCTCTGCAAACTGCTGAGGAATAAATTAAAACTAGATAAACATAAGGAAATAATATTTGGCCAAGTATAGAACAAGAAATTCACTGCGCTATCGGCAGAAATCTGAAACCCAGATTCCAGTTTCTACCATGGTCCTTCCATGCCAGCAAATCCACATGCTGATAAGCCTTACTGAAATCTATTGGAGTTTATTCACAGCTTTTCTGTGTAGATCCAGAGCAATAAAGAACATGCTGAGAATGTGTTAGATCTGTATCGCAAAATCTGTCTCTAAAGGCCCTTTCTCACATAGCGAGATCGCTGCGATCTCGCTGATCGTGCTCGAATGGCCTGGGCCATTTTTTCCATCGCTGGTGTACCGCTGGCCAGCGCGCATTGCATTGTTTGACGCCAATGAGTGACCTCGTTGGTGACGCGGAACACATGGACGCAGGCGGGAGTCGTCTGAATAGCCGCTGTGTGACAAGATACCAACGACCGCCGAGGTCGTTGTATGGATCGCTGCTGCGTCAGTGAGTATATCTGTCTGTTTGACAGCTCACTAGCGACCATTTAGCGACGCAACAGCGATCCTTACCAGGTCATATCGTTGTCGGGATCGCTGGTGCGTCGCTAAGTGTAACGGTACCCTAAGGGCTCCTTCAGAAAGAGCCCTTAGGCCCCAATACATACATTGCTATTAACCTAGGAAAGTGTCCTGATCATGTACATTTTAAAATGTTGATGAATAAATACGGATCACACACGAACATAAAATACACACACAGAGGACAATACAGATAAATATTGTCAGTTTTCTGGATGAAAATCGGGTGACACTTCATTTTCTTGTCTGTCTCCAGTCTTAAGGTACTGTCACACTTAGCGATGCACCAGCGATCCCGACCAGCGATATGACGCGGTCAGGATCGCTGGTGCATCGCTAAGTTTTCGCTAGTGAGCTGCCACACAGGCAGATCTCACCAGCGACATAGCATGGGTCGCTACTTACCTGTCAGATGCGGCGATCCTGACGTCCTCCCGCCCGCGTCCACATGTCGCTCGTCGGCACCACAGGAAGCCCAGCAGGAAGCTGACGATGAGAAACGGCCCAGGACGCTCTCGCGCGATCAGCGATAATCAGCGGGGGTGCCGGTCGCAGGTAAGTATCACACATAGCGATATTGCTAGCAATATCGCTGCTACGTCACAAAAACCAGTGACGTTATAGCGATATTGCTAGCGATATCGCTTAGTGTGACAGGCCCTTTAGTCGTAAGAGCGTTGTATATGTGAACAATGACATATTGTATATTAGGATCTCTCACTTCAAATGTCAAAGAGGTATTTCAATTAAATGGGTACACCCCGTTTGAAAAGCAAGATTTTAATCAAGATCTCACAGAAAAATTTCCCAAATTTTGACAGGACTGGATTTCGTAGAACATTTTTTTTAACCCATAACATAAAATAAAATAAAGGCTAATATAATATAACTTTGATTATAAAATCTTCAGTTTTAATCAAATGAGTTGATTCAAAAATGAATACACTCCATATCAAAACTAGAACATCAGTATTTTGTATAACCGCCATGATTTTTAAGGACAGCATTATAGGGGTTGCTCCAGCTTTCTGCATAATATGTGTGTGTGTGTGTGTGTGTGTGCGATTAGGCTGAAGGATGCTGACAGTGTGTAACATGCTCCCTTTAAGCATTTTGCATGGTGTCCTAGGTATCACACTTAGTCATGTGAGCAGCTCTCTCCTGTTTCCGGAGGTGCTGCTCACTCCCCGACTAGAGTGTTCCTGTCTGGCAGAGACTAGTCAGTGGTTGGCACAACAGACACCGCCCCCAATCTTTGGCAGACCCTCCACCTCCTCCAGCCTTCTGATGCCGCACACAGTGCAAGGCAGCAGGGGAATGACTCAGCTGATTGGACAAATCAGGAAGAAAAGGCTTCTACATAGGCGAGTATAATGTGTGCATCCATCCATCGATCCATCACTATAGACTAAGGTTCTGCAGCAGCTGAGGTGTTTTACGTGGTACATATGTAGACATATCACTATAGACAGGTTCTGCAGCAGCTGAGTTGTATTATGTGGTACATATGTAGACATATCACTATAGACTAAGGTTCTGCAGCAGCTGAGGTGTATTATGTGATCTATTTGTAGACACATCACTATAGACTAAGGATATGCAGCAGCTGAGGTGTATTATGTGGTATATATATAGAGCTACACACACTTACTCTCTTGTACACACACATCACAAAGGACTTCACTTCACAGTATGCATGTCAGGGGTGATGTGGAGACATGCCAGACTACTATGGAGTGTAAAGAGAATAAACCGTAGCACTACTGTGAAGGTGCTCAAGTAGGTTCCCAAGCCGATAAGATAGAAGAAACTTGGCACTCAACTTATGATAAGGAAATCCAGATTTTTTATTCAGGCAGTCACAAAAACAGAGGACATTTCGGTCCCAGTTGGACCTTCATCAGCCCGACTGCTGTAGGAATGAGTAAGTATAGATACAGGGCTATATGTGCCTGTAGGTGAAGGTGGCGTAGCAGCGACCGTAATTAGAGTTTAGTCCTGCAATTATGAGGAGTGTATAGGTCAAAGCTGACCAAAATCAGGGATTTGAAAAGCTGCAATTATGAGAAGGGGTGTATAGGTCAAAGCTGATCAAAAGCAGGGATTTGAAAAGCAGGCGCTGTGCTTAGCCTCTCCTACACTGACCCAGAATCCACGGTTGTCCACCGTTGCAGGACTAAACTCTAATTACGGTCGCTGCTATGCCACCTTAACCTACCGGCACATATAGCCCTGTACCTATACTTACTCATTCCTACAGCATTCGAGCTGATGAAGGTCCAACTGGGACCGAAACGTCCTCTGTTTTTGTGAATGCCTAAATAAAAAAATCTGGATTTCCTTATCATAAGGGTCCCGTCACATTTAGCGATGCACCAGCGATCCTGACCACGATACGACCCGGTCAGGATCGCTGGTGCATCGCTAAATGGTCGCTAGTGAGCTGCCAAACAGACAGATCTCACCAGCGACGTAGCAGCGGTCGGCGGTCGTTACTTACCTGTCAGACGCGGCGATAAAGACGTCCTCCCGCCCGCGTACACGCGTCGCTTGTCGGCGCCAGCAGGAAGCCGCCGCCGAGAAACGACCCAGGACGTTCTCGCGCGATCAGCGATAGACAGCTGGGGAGCTGGTCGGAGGTAAGTGTCACATATAGCGATATCGCTAGCAATATCGCTGCTGTGTCACAAAATCGGTGACGCTTAAGCGACATCGCTAGCGATCTCGCTTAGTGAGACGGGGCCTTAAGTTGAGTGCCAAGTTTCTTACTTCTATTATGGAGTGTAGTGATTCTGCTGCTTTCCATAGATGAGGACACTGCTGTTATTACCAATACTGGATTGATGACAGAGGTTGGTGCAGGGGCAGTTACTGACAGCCAATGAGTGTGCCGTTGGCAGGCAGAGGGCGTTGCCAGAGCTGGCTGTGAGAATAGATAATACAAGACAGGGAGCTGTCAAGTTTGGTAGAGCCGCAGGTAAACAAAGTGGGTGCAGGAAATGAAGAGAAATTCAGGCGGAACAAAAGGCAGAAACAAAAAACAAAATGTATAGGGGCGCTGTATATCACAACAAAGATTAGCTTAAAAAAATCTGGTGCTACTGTTCAGACAACCCCTTTAAGTCATCTAGGCACGCAATGAAAATGTTGGCGACATATTGCAACATCTAACATAGTTTTGAAGGCTGAAGGAAGACCTTATGTCCATCTAGTTCAGCCTATTTTTAGTGCAGCTGTTCTGCATTGTTGATCCTGGGGAAGGCAAAAAACCCACAGAGTAGAAGGCAATTTTCTCCATAGGGAAAAAAAATCCTTCCCCTAAGCTGGGTCAACCATCTACCCATATATTATGTTATTCGTAACCTTCTATACTGCTACTCACAAGAAAAGCATCCATTCCTTTCTTAAATTCATTCAGTGAGTTGGCCATGACCACTTCCTCAGGAAGAGAATTTCAGAGCCTCACTGCTCTTACCGTGAACAACCCTCTTCTATGCTGGTGCAGAAATTGTCTTTCCTCCAAACGAAGAGAATGCCCCCTTGCTCTTGTCACAGTCCTTGGTACAAACAGTTCATTGGCGAGATCTCTGTATTGCCCTCTGATATACTTGTACATATATATTAGGTCTCAACTAAGTCTTCTCTTTTCTAGAGTAAATAGACCTAATTTTGATAACCTTTCTGGGTATTGTAGTGAACCAACTCAATTTATCATTTTAGTAGCCCGCCTTTGAACCCTTTCAAGTTCAGTAATGTCTTTCTTGAGCACCAGCGTCCAAAATTGCACACAATACTCCAAGTGTGGTCTGACGAGTGATTTGTACAGAATCTTTTTCCATTCTTCAAGAACGACCTCTTTTATAGTTTGGATGCTGGAAGAAGAGTGATGCTCAACTTATCTGCTTGTAGCTGAAGATTCAAGCTCTTTTTAGAGCTAAAGTGTAATAGTAAGTTGCATAACTTAATAATTAAAAACACAGGGAACTAAATTTGTTAGCTGGACACCAGCTATAATTTCTAATTCCCATTGGATGTCTTGTGTTCAGCAGATTGTCGGCATTTTTACAATAATGCTGGTGACACAGGACGGGAGAAGTTATGCGATTCTCTTACATATAGTAGATTCACCTTGAGGCCATAAACACATTAATAGATCAGAGTTAATGAATTAGATTCCCATGAAAGGAATTGGCACAGTTTTTTTCTTACTGAAGAAACTGTGCAAATGCTTCCCTGTGGATTTAGTCTTGTCTTCTGCTGGACCATTACAATACATCTAGAATTAACAGCATGAACTTATTGGTCCTTTATCTTTTCTATGTAAGAGCTTTAGAATTCGGGATCTGTACAACATCCTTTTTGTTTTCAGAAACATTAGTACAGTGTAGATGGCCATAAATCCCACAGATCTGCATTTACGAGAATAAATTAATTTTACAGCTTATATAAATCCTTGTCTAGTGGGTGGCTTAGAACGCCACTTAAATAGGAACTTAAAGAACAACTAAAACCTAAACACAAGAAGCATTAGTGCAGAATGCATGACGCAGGCCAGTACAATTTTCCACTGCAGTATAATAGTTTTTTCTCGCTGTCCTTCCATTTGTAAGACACGGTGTACAGTGGTCTTGATACAAGTAAGCATTGCTGTAGATAAGCATTATTTTCCATCTTTTTATACAGTCTCTCTAACTTGCTCAGTATCATACCGCAGGATGTAGATCTGCCGTTACTGGTCTTCCATAATCTTACTAATGGAAGCAGATGGCTTTTCAGTTTCAAGAAGCACATGCTGTTTGGAATGTCCTACAAATCTTAGCAGCGATTCGAAAATGATTTGCCTACAAATGTGTGGGAATGTTTTTTTAACCTAAAATTTCATAACATCTGACTGTCTAAAAGGGAGTCCCTACAGTAACGTATTTGAAAATCTTGAGAGCCTGAAGCTAAAACCCCACCAAGTCCATGTTGTTTCTTGGTACCTAGTGAGTCAGAATAGAAAAAGGTGTTACCTATAATTCTGTATCATAAAGTCAGAATCAAAATGGCTCTTTTAATAACTCAATTTGATCGCTAAATCCTCCCTCTTTGAGCTCTCCATTAAAGGGGTTGTTTTGTGAAGACAACCCCTGACCGTTTGTCCTGCTGGACATCATAGGGGATGGTCTCCAAGCTTCATACCACATGCTCTGTAGTAGCAGCTTCCATTCTGGAGGACACAAACCATCCCCTAATTCATCTGCATTGCTACCATGTAATGCTACTGTGCATTTACTTGCAAAATTCTTGAGCTATCCACGGCTTCCTTCGCCAACTAGCTGCTTGCTGGGATCACCTGATCGATGCCTTAACTATATATTAAAAGAGGTTGTCCCTGATGAGATACCCCTTTCACTGTGTATAAGCGATTGTAAAAAGCATCTGCATTCTGCTAACTATGCATAAGTATAGGGAGGTACACAGGTTGTATGCAGTCTTAGGGCCTGCAGAGGCTCTATGACTTGATCCTCTGGCAAACAGTATAATAAATAGGAAAATCTTGCATTGGAGATGTTCACATGGCTTTAACTTCTGACAGCATCTATACAAAACAGCAATAAAAGTGAATCCAGAGAGTAAATAGGAGTCTGTTCTCTTCAGGTCACATACACATGGCTGTATTCATACAGTCTTTAGGATATGGCAGGATCACTGTGACTTCTTTTTTTTGGCTTCTACAGACAATGATGCATATAGTAATCTGGAGTTTGCGTCACTGTATCTGAATGGTTGGTGCTCTCGATACAATGAATGAATGGGAAAAGGAATACATGGTTCATAGAGTATATTTATCACTGCTCTGTATACCAAGAATAAAGCTGTAACAAGAAGAGAGAACATAACATAATTTAATATCAAAACCTTCTGCACTGCAGTTTTGTGCTCTTCATATCTCAATCGACTCAATGAAATCATGGCAATAGCCTTCTATCACTTTTATTCTTGGACTTGTTTAAAATTGGACGCTATTACTGGCTAGTGGTTGTTTGGACTGATCCTACAATTTAGAGACACGTATCTTGTCTTACAATAACTACAACCTCACTAACAGTCGGATAAAGGCCTCCAAATAATTATTACCTGAAACACATTTACTAAGCCAAGTTCATAATATTACCATACAATAAAAGAAAAATGGCATAGAATTTTAGGGGATTCTCCAATTTAATTATCAATGTTGTGATAAAACACTCCGGGATCGCCTTTGCTGGGGTCAAAGGTCACGTGCATTCAGCATGAAACTCAGGCGCAGAGCTGGGATTCGTGTATAACTGACCCTGGGTCAGGTTTATTAACGGTGAAAGCAATGCAAAAGGAAATAAAACATAAAACAAATCCTTGCCTGTCCGGCACTAACTAAACAATGGACAACCTAACTACCAACTGGCGGGCTTCTCCCATCCAGCCAAACCACAGTTGCAGTGGGCACTGCTTCCACTCATGTGTCTCTCACACAGACAGGCTCTCTGTGTTCCCAGGCTGAGACCCTCACACAACCACCTTGCATCCTTTTATATCCACCTCCCATTATTCATTAGCAAGCAGGTGTGATACTGACCAGACTAGGCCACATAGGAAAGGAATGTGGGCGAGATATACCTGCCCTCATCCACTATTCCCACATGATTCTCACATATCCCCCCTCTGCTCAGACCACTCTGGTCGAGCAATGACACCCGCCAAACAGTGCACTTGGGACAGGGCATCTGCATTCCCCATCTGTACCCCTGGGCGGTGCTCCACCGTAAAAGTGTAGGCCTGCAGGGCAAGGAACCACCGGGTCACCCGGCTATTCCGTTCCTTGTTCAAGTGCATCCACTTAAGAGGTGCATGGTCAGTGATCAGCCTGAACTTTCGGCCCACCAGGTAATATTTGAGGGCCTCTAGAGCCCACTTAATGGCGAGGCACTCTTTTTCTACGACTGCATACCTTGGCTTGTGTTTATTCAGCTTCCTGCTGAGATAGAGGACTGGGTGTTCCACTCCGTCCCTCACTTGTGAGAGTACGGCCCCGATACCGGTATCAGAGGCATCCGTTTGTACCACAAACTCGCTGCGGAAGTCCGGAGTCACCAGTACGGGCTGAGAGCAAAGTGCCCGTTTTAGGCTATGGAAGGCTTCTTCAGCCGCTTAACTCCATTTAATCATGACGGAGTCTTTCCCTTTTGTAAGATCCGTCAGGGGGGTAGCGATGGCTGCAAAATTGGGTATGAACCGGCGATAATAGCCGGCGATCCCCAGGAAGGCTTGCACCTGCTTCTTGTTGACAGGTTGTGGCCAGTCCTGAACCACCTGAATCTTATCAACCTGGGGTTTAACAACACCCCTCCCAATTACATACCCCAAATACCGGGCTTCTTCTAGCCCGATGTGACATTTCTTGGGGTTCGCGGTTAGACCTGCCTCCCACAGGTCGTCAATCACAGCTTGTACTTTCTGGAGATGAGTCTCCCAGTCCAAGCTGTAAATGACAATGTCATCCAAATAGGCCGAAGCGTACCGCCTATGTGGCCTCAGGACTCGATCCATCAGTCTCTGGAAGGTCGCCGGTGCCCCATGCAGTCCAAACGGCATATACACATACTGAAATAAACCTTCCGGCGTAGCAAATGCCGTCTTTTCTCTGGCAGCCTCAGCCAGTGGGATCTGCCAATACCCCTTGGTTAGATCTAGGGTCGTAATATACCGGGCTTTTCCTAACCGATCTATTAACTCGTCGACCCGGGGCATAGGATAGGCATCAAATTTTGAGACCGCATTCAGTTTCCTGAAGTCATTGCAGAACCGGATGGTGCTGTCCGGTTTAGGAATTAGCACAATCGGGCTGGACCACGCACTGTGCGATTCCTCAATGACTCCTAACTCTAACATTGCCTTCACTTCTCGGGAAACGGCTTCACGGCGCGCTTCCGGGATTCGGTAGGGCTTTACGTGAACTGTGACACCAGGTTCCGTTACGATGTCATGTTTCATTAGCATAGTCTGCCCGGGTTTTTCTGAGAAAAACTTTTGGTTGTGAAGTAGAAACTGCCTGACCTCAGTCTTTTGCAGCTCCGAGAGAGTCTCTGCAACCCGTACCTCCGGTACGGTATGCGAGCAGACGGGACGGGCCAGCTCCGCTGACAAGGCAGACCGATCTTTCCAGGGTTTTATCAGATTTACATGATAAATCTGTTCAGGTTTCCGTTTACCTGCCTGGTATACTTTGTAGTTTACTTCACCAACTCTTTCCTTGATCTCAAAGGGGCCGTGCCACTTTGCCAGGAACTTACTGTCCACCGTGGGGACCAGGATCAACACCCTATCTCCGGGTGCAAACGTACGGATCTTGGCACCCCTATCATAGATTCTTTTTTGGGCTCCTTGAGCCTGTATCATGTGTTCTTTGACGATAGGCATAACAGCCGCAATACGGTCCTGCATTTGTGTGACGTGATCTATCACTGTTTTAAACGGAGTGACCTGACCCTCCCAGGTTTCTTTTGCAACGTCTAACAGTCCGCGAGGACGACGGGCGTACAATAACTCGAAAGGCGAGAATCCCGTGGAAGACTGGGGTACTTCCCTGATGGCAAAAAGCAAATACGGAAGTAAATAGTCCCAGTTCTTCCCATCCTTGTCCATCACCTTTCTCAGCATCTGCTTTAGAGTTTTATTGAAGCGTTCGACCAACCCGTCTGTTTGAGGGTCTATACACGGATGTGCGTAACGGTTCGATTTGTAACAATCGGCAGAGCTCCTTCATTACCCTGGACATAAAGAGGGTCCCCTGGTCGGTGAGTATCTGTTTTGGTATACCGACCCGACTAAACACATGCACCAGTTCCTTGGCAATCGTCTTGGTGGCCGTGTTACACAAAGGGATGGCCTCCGGGTAACGGGTGGCATAATCCAAGATGACCAGGATATGTTGGTGTCCACGTGAAGACCGTGGAAGGGGCCCAACTAAATCCATCCCAATCCTCTCAAACGGGACTTCAATAATAGGTAGGGGTACCAAAGGGCTACAGAACCGGGGCTTAGGTGCAGAGGCTTGGCAGTCAGGACAAGACTCGCAATATACACGAATATCGTGATGCATGCCTGGCCAAACAAAACAGTGTAATATCCTTTCGGTGGTTTTCTGGACTCCCAGGTGACCTCCCATCACATGTCCATGGGCCAGGTCCAGCACCTGCCGCCGGTAGGGTTTTGGCACGACTAATAGTTGCACCGTATCTTCCCCCTTTTTCTCTATCTGATAGAGTAAATCATTCTCCAGAACCATGTAAGGATATGCCAGCCTAGAGCCAGGTTCTACGGGTACCCCATTAATCACTTTTACATTTGTCCTAGCCTGAGAAAGGGTAGGATCCTTTATTTGCTCGCTTTGGAAGTCATCTTTCTGAACTTCTAAATCCGGCAAACGGGGAGGTGGACGGCTGTCGGCCTCCTCCTCTTCCCCGGTCTCCTCATTATCACCCGCCATGACTGAAAACGGGAACTGCAGGTCATTTCCCGCAGACTCTTCCCCCGAGTCTTCCGGGGAGACCTCTTCCAGGGGTTTGGGACCCACACGCTCCCTGGGAGAAGAATCATGTACACTATTACCCGAGGGCATCAACTGATTCTCCCACAATTGCCAGAAGTGGGGAAAATCCCGGCCCAGGATAACATCATGAAATAACGCCGGGACGAGTCCCACTTTATGTTGCACAGACCCATAGGAAGTAGTAATGCATATGACCGTGGTGAGGTACGAACAGGTGTCTCCATGCACACACGTTACAGAAAATTTGTCTGATGGTCCAGTCGGGGCTGACACCAGACTGGCCTTCACCAGAGTCACCACACTTCCCGAGTCTAACAATGCCACCACATTTTTGCCATCAACAGTTAAATCACACAAGTGTTTTTCCACATCCTTTTGACCGGCATTCACACTCACTACCCGTGCAACCATAGACATGTGGTTTTTAGAGTCTGTGACGTCGCACTGCATGGGTTCAGTAGTGACCGGACAGGTCGCAGCAATATGTCCCATCTCTTGGCAGCGGAAACGCCTAACGGGCCCCTTGCTTAGACCATAGTTCGTTACTCTCGGCCTCGCAGTGCGGGCAGTCCCGTTTTCCTCCCCCACTGTCTTAGGGATTTTTCCATCTCCCCTATTCCCTGGAACAGTCTTACCGGTTCCACGTGGAGATGATGAAGAACGAGGTGGGGTAGCGTCGTCTCGGAGTCCTTCCGCCACGGAGTAACGTTCAACCAGATCCACCAGTTGATCTGCCGTCGTAGGATTTCCATGGCTTACCCACTTCCTCAGGGCTGGCGGTAGAGCTCTCAGGTACTTGTCCATGACGACTCTCTGGATTATCTCTGGCGCTGTCAACACCTCGGGTTGTAGCCACTTCTTCGTCACGTGGATCAGGTCGAACATCTGGGACCGCGGTGGTTTATCCGGCTGATAAGTCCATTGATGCACTCTCTGTGCACGGACAGCGGTCGTCACTCCCAGCCGGGCCAAGATCTCGGCTTTCAATTTGTCAAAGTCCTGCGCAGCTTCAGGTTCCAAGTCATAATACGCCTTTTGGGCCTCACCGGAAAGAAACGGGGCAATCAGGCCGGCCCATCGTGCCTTCGGCCATTTTTCTCGCACCGCCGTCCGTTCAAACGTGGTCAGGTATGCCTCGACGTCATCTTCGGTCGTCATTTTCGGCCAGTACCGACTCACGTGAATCACTCTCGACTCGGCTTCCAGGTTAAGCTCAGGTAAGCTTGCCAAGCGCTGCGCCACCTGCTGGAGAAGCGAACGATCGGTAACTGTCATGTCCACCAACTCCTTCAGCTGGGCCATCATCACCCGATTAGCTTCTTGCTGGACGGCGGTAGACTGTACCAGCGCTTTCACCACGTCCTCCATGCTCATGCTTGCAACGTGATGCCCGCGTTCTCCACCACAATGTGATAAAACACTCCGGGATCGCCTTTGCTGGGGTCAAAGGTCACGTGCATTCAGCATGAAACTCAGGCGCAGAGCTGGGATTCGTGTATAACTGACCCTGGGACAGGTTTATTAACGGTGAAAGCAATGCAAAAGGAAATAAAACATAAAACAAATCCTTGCCTGTCCGGCACTAACTAAACAATGGACAACCTAACTACCAACTGGCGGGCTTCTCCCATCCAGCCAAACCACAGTTGCAGTGGGCACTGCTTCCACTCACGTGTGTCTCTCACACAGACAGGCTCTCTGTGTTCCCAGGCTGAGACCCTCACACAACCACCTTGCATCCTTTTATATCCACCTCCCATTATTCATTAGCAAGCAGGTGCGATACTGACCAGACTAGGCCACATAGGAAAGGAATGTGGGCGAGATATACCTGCCCTCATCCACTATTCCCACATGATTCTCACAATGTGTAAAAAATGGACATTTTTGGAAGTTCAGGGCCAGACTTGGAATCCAAAATAGGGGGAAAATAGGTTTACATGAAAGTAATCTGTACAGTCGGGCTCTATAATGTTCATCATTGTGTAAAAACGAGCAACTTTGTAATTTAACTATTATTCAAAATTCACTCCATTCTCGGGAAAAAAAAAGTTTTTTTTTCTTTTTATAGCTTACTGGTCATTGTCAATGCCATAGTCAAGCTGTGGCAAATCTCCTAAGCCTGGGGGCGTAGTGCTTACAACATTTTTTCTATAAAGTCTGCAAGAGATTGTCTGAAACTCCTCGCTTTATCTGGCCAGCTTAGAAGCGCCTATATTCCTTATATGCTGTAGAGGCAAAGCTGGCTATGTCTCTGGAATGGGAAAATAAACAGTTTAGGGCAGCCACGCAATGCTGCCGCTATTCCAAACTGTCAATCATCAGAAGCGTACTGCCCCTCGGCAAGCAGGAAGGCGAGAGGCAGGGCAGCTGTGTGCTACTGAATAAACAGAATGGGAGAACCCCTTTTAAGAATTGCCAGGCACAAATATCCTTGCTTAAATTACGAGAAAATAAATCATAATAGTGTAGTGTCTGTGCCTTTATATACAAAACTTCTGAGCCGAAGTTCTCAGTTATATTACCACCATCTCAGTTTTCCAAGGTTTTGCACCCCTGTAATAAGCTGGATGGGAATTGTTGAGAAACAATTGTTCAGTAAACACGCCAAGAAATTAATGAAGCTATTAATGCTGTATGCCAGAAATTCTCTGTTATTAAACTGAAAACCGCCTAACTGCCTTCCGTTGTCCCATTGGATCAAGTTATTATCTACTCTAATAAAAAGTAAGATTCCTATCTAGAGGCAACCCAGATCTTTTCTACAGTATTTGGAGTCTGATGTGCTACTAACTCTAGCTATACGACAAGGAGTTGATAGTATGTGTAGAATAAATGTGTTGGGTATTATACAGTACATCCTTATCCATGTACTGTATACATTAATTGTTGTAAATGCAATAACAGTGCCAGATGGAAAGATCTTCAATTTCCTGTATTTGTTTTTTTTTGTGGTTACTTTTGTTTATTGAAAAAAACAAATTGATTTTATTATTTTTTTTACTAAACAATACATAGGACAAATATCAATTAATCATGAAGAAAAAGCCCTAAACAATAGTGATGAGAGATCATGCATGGATAAGGTGCTGAGCATTCTCCTGTGCTCACTGAAGGGCCGTTTACATTTAGCGATGCACCAGCGATCCGACTAGCGATCCGACCAGCGATCCGACCCGGTCAGGATCGCTGGTGCATCGCTAAATGATCGCTAGTGAGCTGTCACACAGGCAGACATCACAGCGATGCAGCAGCGACGCAGCGCACAATACTCACCTTTCACACACAGCGATCCTGACGTCCTCCTGCCCGCCTCCACGTGTCGCTCGTCGGCGCCAGCAGGAAGCGCCCGACGAGAAATGGAGCCGGACCTTCTTGCACGATCAGCGATGGACAGCGGGGGAGCCGGTCGGAGGCAAGTATCACACATAGCGATACCACTATAACGGCACAAAATCGGTGACGTTATAGCGATATCTCTATGTGTAAAACCCCCTCGAGTGTCTTCGGTGTGAATGAATAATATGTTTAAGTCTCGGCACCTGCATGTCTCGTGCAAGGATAACCCATGCAGGGATTGCCTAACAGGCAATCTATGTATGTGACGCAGCTGTCAAACAGCAGCGAGACATGCAGCTGCGGGAACTCAAACATTATATTTGATCACGCCGAAGACACTCAGGGAGCACACGAGAATGCTCAGATAGCACCTTATCCATGCAGGATCACTTATCACTACTGAACAGTCTAATATTTGATACTTTTTTTTAAGACTCATTCAGAAAGGATTTAGTTTACAAAACTTCCTTTCTATTTTTTCTATTGTCTACACCAAGATGGTTCAACCACTGTCATTCCAAAATGCTGAAACATCCAGCATGTAATTTACAGCACAGCACATCACCCCACACTTCAGTATAAAAAGTGCATTTTTCAAGCCATAATATCCACTGGATGATTAGATCAATCTAAACTGTTAAAATCAGAATGAGAAAAAGATGAGGTGAAGTAAATTATACATTCTGTATATCAAGGCTTTCTCTTTGTGAAACTATATCACATGTAAGAAAGGCAGCATTTCCTGTGAAAAGTGTGAAATGGATAGAAAAAGTTTTTTTGTGCAATTATAGCACAGTATGAACATCTAAAGATAATGGGGAACACAGTACTGGGTGGAAACTGGACATTTATGAAAAATAGTGCATAAAGTTGAGACCTGAAAAGGCAGATCTTTTTATGACAAAATTAGTACAATAGACTGATCATATTGATTTGATGAAAATTTGCAGCCAAGTCTTGTATTCATAGTTACATTAATGCCTTTCATGTAGATAGGCTTTTGATGGTATAGTATCAGAAAATTTGGGGTATTTTTGTGCTGGAAAATTCAACAGAAATCTCTAAGAATTGAACCATGCCTGGAGGAACTATAGACGAAATCAGGAAAAACAACAGAATAACGTAATTCTAAACATCGACCAGAGTAGATTTGGTCAGGGTATCAGAAAAATTCCAGATTATCACAGAGTAAGTCCCCGATTTATCAAACCTATTTCATGCAAATTTCGCTCAGCTCTGGAAAAAGGGGCGAAGCGGGAAGGAACAGGGGAGTAGTGACTCCCACTAGTCAAATTCATGATGAGCGATGGTATACTTTATGCCACAAATCTTACTCCAGTCACTGACTGAAAAAAGATTTCAGACCAGATTTACACTACTTTTCTCCTCGCCTGATTAAGAGGCATGCACCTCTTAATAAATCAGGACACTAACATTTCATCCTATTCCCTTAAAGACGGGCATGAAAAAAAGTGGGACTCATCGCTGCAGAAGTCAGAGCTCTCTTCCAATCTCCACTGCCATCTTGCTCTGCACCATTATAGCTGTTGAGAATAGTGGTGCGACATTGATGAGACAACTGCTGCTGGATATCTGACTCTTAAGGGGGTTTTACACTAAGCGATATCACTAGCAATATCGCTAAAACGTCACCGGTTTTGTGACGTTATAGCGATATTGCTAGCGATATCGCTATGTGTGATACCTACGACCGGCTCCCCCGCTGTCCATCGCTGATCGCGCGAGAATGTCCGGCTCCATTTCTCGTTGTCTGCTTCCTGCTGGGCTTCCTGCTGTGTGAGACTAGCGACGCTGGACGCGGGCGGGAGGACGTCAGGATCGCTGTGTGTGAAAGGTGAGTATCGTGCGCTGCGTCGCTGCTGCATCGCTGTGAGATCTTTCTGTGTGAAAGCTCACTAGCGATCATTTAGCGATGCACCAGCGATCCTGACCGGGTCGGATCGCTCGTCGGATCGCTGGTGCATCGCTAAATGTAAAAGGGCCTTTAATCCAATGTTGTGAAAATGCCTCCAGATGGATAGTAAAGACAATTTTTGACACCTTAGGCTTGGTATGTGGTCCAATTTCACAGAATTAACCACTACATGTCATTCTTCTAACCTGATGATACTTCCATGTAAAGGTTAGCCTTTGTATGCCTCTTGCTGTCAATTGAGTTTGTGGTTGTTCTTCCAACCACTGGGACAAGCAACGATGAACATTGCTGATATCTCGTTCTACTAGCATAGCGAACACCAAGGTCTGCCAGTTTAAAGGGCTTCTCCCATGAACAAAGTACATTTTAAATCAATAGATCTTGGTATCAAAATGTTTGTGAGACAACC
Source organism: Dendrobates tinctorius (assembly GCF_039654945.1). Lineage (NCBI taxonomy): Eukaryota > Metazoa > Chordata > Amphibia > Anura > Dendrobatidae > Dendrobates > Dendrobates tinctorius. The sequence goes on from NW_027361703.1 coordinate 54,783,111, forward strand.
CCTTTAACTCCTTCGTGACTGGGCCAATTTTTAAAATTCTGACTAATGTCACTTTATGTCGTCATAACTCTGGAATGCTTCAACAAATCCCAATGATTTTGAGACTATTTTTTCGTGGCACATTATAATTTATGATAGTGGTAAATTATCAGAAACTTGACAAAAATGTAAAAAAACTGCAATTTTCAAACTTTGGATTAAAGGGATAATCATTCAGATAGTCATACCACAGAAAAACATTAATAAATAACATTTCCCTCATGCCTGCTTTACATCAGCACCATTTTTAAAACGCTAAATTATTTTGTTAGCCTTTTAGGTTTAAAAACGTAGTAGTAACTTTTCATTTTTTCAAGGAAATTTACAAAATGTATTTTTTTGAGGGACCTATCCAAGTTTGAAGTGACTTTAGGGGTGCTATATATTGGAATCCCCCAAACACGATGCCATTTTAAAAACTGCACCCCGACATATTGAAAACTGCTGTCAGGTAGTTTATTAACCCTTTAGGTGATTTTCAGGAATTAATGAAAAGTGGTATAGCCTGTTGTGAGCTCTCTTGACCCGACTTTTGAGGCAAGGCCCCCTCTGGTGGATACTGCTGGTAGTGGTGCTGGTCAACATGATGTTAACCCAACAGCTGCAGAAGATATTTGGAGGAGTGGTGGTAGTGACTGGGACTACATAAGCGAGCAGACTTCACTCAGTGACTGCCGGTGACACATCTTTCTTTGCTTACTGAGGATTTCTGCCTGATCCTGCATTTTTTCAGCTAAGTGTCATTTGCTAAACCCTTTGCATCTGTTTTTGCCTTGCTTTCAGGAGTCAACTTGCTCCCCCTGGGGCTGCTGGCTCCTGCCCTGTATTTTTGTATCTTGTGTTTGTTTGCTCAGTCCCCTGCTGTATTAGCCTGTTGCTAGTCGCCAGTTCACACCTGAGTGCTGATATAGTGGGTCGAGGTTGTTCAAACCTCAGTATTTTGTACATCAGTCGTGTTGGAATTAATAGGGTTTTTGCGTGATTGCAGACAGTGCCTTTTCTGTCCTGTCCTATCTAGTCAGTGTGGGCCCCATCATTTGCTCAGTCTATTTCTGTCTGTGTTTGTGCTTCATCTAGTCTCACCAACAATATATGTTTGGGGGCTGTCTATTCCTTTGGGGATCTGCTCAGGGGCAGTTTAGATTTCACCTTTCTCTCTTTAGGCTTAGTTAGTCCTCCGGCTGTGGCGAGGCGTCTAGGGCAACGTAGGAAAGCTCCACGGCTACTGCTAGTTGTGTTGTTAAGATCAGGGGTCTGCAATCCACTGGGTGACCAACCTCTCTGGTGTTCTGGTGACATAGACTATTGCGCTCTCCTCCTCGGTGACCTATTCATAACAATAGCCGGAATGAAAAAGTGTTTGTTTACCACCCAAATGTCACTAACTTCTGAACTGGCCACTGTAGCCGGCAGACTCTAAGGCCGCTATTTGGCCATGAACTGCTATGGCAAACATCAGGACCACACAATCATGATCTCAGTGCGTCAATTAAAGTGCAAGCTCCCAAATCTATTAACCATTTATTTGATGTAGTCACTTTTGACAGCAGCAACTAAGGGGTTAAACAGATATGGATGGTGCCAACACCGATCATTTGTGATACAGCAAGTTGTCAGCTATAGTGGACAGCTGACAGCTGCTGGATTGTCACCTATATGGGGATGATATTCCCTTATATCTCAGGTCAGTAAAAATATGTATTGGCTGTCATGAAGGGGTTAATGATTCTCTCCCTCTCAGTTTGTGACAAGTGGCGATAACTGGCACGCTGATGAACAGATGTTGCACAATCATCCCTCAAGACTTGATCCATTTTTTGAGCTTTCTTGTGGCAAAAAAAATGCTTTCAAGATAGCTTTTATGCCTCTTCTACAAGCCATAGATCAGAGCAAGGTGTCTGAAAATCTGATCATTTGCCAGATCTTAAAGACATCTGCTGACTCCTCAATTTGCATAGGCTTACAACTTAATACGCAATTACTAAAATAAAGATGAATTTTATGGGGGCGTGGCCTGGACCTCATGTAGGGAGGACGTGGAGTGAGAGAGCTCCTGCCCGGATCCGACAATAAATCCTGATTACCGGCACTGCTGACGAGTCCCACTGACCTGGAGGGATGCAATATCTCCCTGGGCGTTTAGACAGCGGAGGATCCTTGGGCCATGTCGAACCGCAGCAGTAAAAAGATAAGGAGACGCCGGGGCGCGCCTCTGCTACATCCAGGATGGCGCCAGCAAACAACAAGTCGGCCGGTAGTGGAGCGATGGGAGCTGCTGGCAGGCTGGAACGATATGCAAGGGTGCCTCCTGCTGCTGCTCGATCGCCCAGTGCACAGACTGAGGCAGACGCTGGATGCAGCGTGGAGCTGGAGGATCATCTCTCCAGGGAGGGAACAGTGAGTAAACTGGGCCCCCCTTCAGCCCGACACGTGCAGACACAGGGGCCTGTGCTGGAGGAGGAAGGAGTGGGGGATGGGGAGCAGCCGGAGTCTGTGACTGCTGAGCCCACGCTGGGAGAAATCCTCGCAGCAATTAACTCCTGCAATACCACACTGGCCACTCTAAGTAATCAAATGGAGATTGTCACCAAGGACATGGCCTGTATTAAACAAGAGCTGCGGGGGGTGACTGCCAGGGTGAGGGAACTGGAGGAGCGTGTTGGTGCGACGGAGGATAAATTGCCACCAATAACACGGGAGCTGGGAAAAGCCACGCAAAATATTACAATACTGGTGAACAAGGTGGATGATTTAGAGAACCGCTCCCGTAGAAGTAATCTGCGACTGGTGGGGGTTCCGGAGAGGACGGAGGGGACTGACTCACTTGGCTTTTTTGAAAAATGGCTAATGGACACCTTTGGTAAAGATGTTTTGTCCCCATTCTTTACTATTGAGAGAGCACACAGGGTCCCTATGCGTGCCCCCCCGCCGGGAGCACCCCCGCGTCCCATCTTGCTCAAGCTCCTACACTTTAAAGATAGAGATGATATCCTGCGCAGATCCAGAGACATTAAGGAACTTGCTATTAATGGGAGGAAAGTCTCCATTTTCCCTGATTTTTCCCTGGAGGTGCAGCGTAAAAGGGCGCAATTTATTGAGATTAAAAAACGCCTATGTGACTTACACGTGACATATTCCATGATGTACCCTGCTAGACTGCGGATTGATGTGAATGGAGAAACGCACTTTTTTGATACGGCGGGAATGGCCCTGTCCTGGCTGGATATTAATGAGAGGTCCATGAGGAGGAAGAATACTTGAAGTTCTCCCTTTTTTCGCCACCAGGTGTTGTTACTCCTTTTTGTCTAGGACGCTATGCTGGTATAATTACTACTGTTCATTCCATTTCGGATTCAGGGCGGGAGCTGACCGGATTGCTGTGGACCCTTCTCCCTGCGTTGACTCTGGGCAAGTTTTCTAGCCCTGATTCTCTCTATTTGAGAGAAATGTGCAAGTTACACTTGTGTTTGGGGGTAGGGGCGCTGTGCACTGGTGTGCAGTGCTCCCTCTCCCTCCTTTGTTTTTTTCGTTTGTTGTTGTATTCCCTAATTGTTCTGTGGGATGTGATGTGCGTCAGCCGTGTCACCCAATTCATTGTACTGAGGGATGGTGGAGATTGCCTCTCTCCCTCGGGAGTGGAGTATGTTCCGATTTCTCATTTTTTAGTCTGCTCTTATGGCGATATCACTTAATATTGTAACGTGGAATGTTAGGGGGCTCGGGGATGCAAATAAGAGATGTGCTATATTTACTAATATGCAGAAATTTCTCCCGGCTATCCTGTGTATGTCTGAGACCCACATGGTGAAAGATAATATTCATTGGCTAAGAAAGGGATGGGTTTCACATGAATATCATTCCACGTACTCGACCCATGCGCGGGGTGTCAGTGTGCTGGTGCACAGGTCCATCCCCTTCTCATGTACTAAATCAGTGGTTGACCCTGGGGGCAGATTTGTATGTTTGCTTTGCACGTTATACGGTATACAATTTATTTTGGTTGCCAAATACATCCCCCCGCCCTATTCAGTCAAACCAGTAAAAAGAATCTTGTCTATTTTGGGTTCCTTTCCCCCTGCGCCGACTCTTCTAATAGGAGATTTTAATACATATTTGCATCCCTATTTGGATAAGTTGCATTCGGGAAACATATCAGAAGATGCAGCCTCAACCTCATTTGCTAGAACGTTAGTGGAGCTGGGTATGGTAGATCTTTGGCGTGTCCAAAACCCCACAGCCAGACAGTTTTCCTGCTACTCTAGCTCCCACCACGCTATGTCACGGATAGACCTGGCCATTGGGAATACACTCATGACCCCATATGTACGAGGGGTGGCCTACCTGCCTAGAAGTGTATCTGATCACTCGCCGCTACATGTCACACTTTCATGGGGACACCCCCTCACCCTATCTAGACCTATCTGGAAGCTTAATCCCTTCTGGATCCAGCTTATAGGGGGATCTTTGCATGATGCCATTCTAGAATATTTTCAACTTAATGAGTACTCTGCATCATCACACATAGTCTGGGATTCCATGAAAGCCTATGTCAGGGGCTTATATATTAGAGAAATATGCACACGGAAAAGCCAAAATAGACGCTACACCCAGAGTCTGATCCAGGAGGTGTCTGTTGCGGAGGCTGCGGTGATACTCAACCCGACAGAGGAAACTAAAAACGCTTTGGAGAAGGCACAGGGGTCGCTCAGGGAAAACCTCATGTCGGTGGCAGCAAATAAACGTTATTTCCTCAAACAAAAATATTTTATAGAGGGGGAGGGAGTAGGACATTTATTGGCCACGGTCATTAGAGCACAGGACGGATCTTCATATATCAATAGGCTAAAAACGGACTCGGGTGGTCCTGTGACAGACAGTGCGGACATAGTGAGTGAGATAAGGAGGTATTATATGCGACTATACACATCAGATTGCAGTCTCACGGAGACTGAGATTGAGCAATACCTGGATGCTCTCTCTCTCCCTGCATTGGCTGATAGCGATAGGGATTCATTGGATCGGGACATCCTGTTGGAGGAGTTGGAGGAGGCGCTTGGTCAGATGCAAAATGAAAAGGCTCCAGGAATGGATGGCCTGCCTGGCGAGTTTTACAAAACCTATGCACCCTTACTGCTACCTAAGCTACTTAAGGTATTTGAAGAGGCTGAAAGGCAGAGGGTCCTCCCGCCATCTATGAGGGAAGCTTTGATAGTTTTAATATTAAAGCCCGGAAAGGATCCAGAGGTTCCGGATTCATATCGCCCGATTTCCCTATTATCAACAGATGTTAAATTATTGGCCAAGGTACTCGCTAATAGGATGTCCCGAGTTATCTCATCTGTTATACAGAAGGATCAGACGGGATTTATCCCAGGCAGAGCCACATCTATGAACCTTAGGAAACTATACTTGGGGATTCAACATAGTTCTGGGGAGTTGGGGGGAAGAGCAATTTTGTCCTTAGACGCCGCTAAGGCGTTCGATAGTTTGGAGTGGGGTTTTTTGTGGGCGGTACTTCGGAAAATGGGCTTTGGACACAGATTTATAAATTGGGTGAGGCTGTTGTATGGCTCGCCGGTGGCGAAGGTTGGGGCTAATGGCAGGGTCTCTGAGTCTTTTCCTCTTGGGAGAGGTACTAGACAGGGGTGCCCGCTCTCGCCCTTGCTATTTGCTACTGCGGTGGAGCCATTGGCAGTTGCAATTCGGAAGTCCAGAGAAATAATGGGATTCAGATGTGGAACTGTGAGTTGAGGATATCATTGTACGCGGATGATTTACTTCTATATTTAGATAAGGTACATTCCTCGATCTTGCCGGCAATGGAGGTCATTCGAGAATTTGGGCTGAGGTCTGGTCTTCGGATTAATTGGTCCAAATCAGCTTTAATGCCGATAGACCCTCTCCCGGCGGATTTCTCAGATTTGCAGATACCGGTCCCTGTAGTTCGGAGGTTTAAGTATCTGGGTATAATTGTTAGTCCTGCCCCGAAGGATTTTCGGGCTCTGAATCTGGAGCCCCTGTTGCAGCGATTTAGAGCAAAAGTACATACTTGGTGTCGCCTGCCGTTGTCGAATATTGGTAGATCTAACTTAATCAAAATGGTAATGATGCCACAATTATTATATTTGATACATAATTCTCCGGTGTGGATCTGTAGGGACTTTTTTGCAAAAATAAATACATTATTCCGGGAATTAATTTGGAAGAAAAAACAGGCTAGGATTCGCTTGGAGATACTGCAGCGAGGGAAGGAGGAGGGAGGATTGGCGGTGCCAAACCCATTCATATACTTTATAGCCTCCCAGATGCAACATCTTAAGGGTTGGGGTAGAGACGGGGCGTGTGACAATGGTGGTGATATTGTGAGGGAAGGATCGGTATGGAAATATCCAGGGTGCCGGTTGGAGGTGGGAAGACGGCAGATAAATGGGGCACGATACCCCACGTTGGCTATGATTTTCAAGGTGTGGGATAGGGGTAAGTCTCTTTTGAAGATAAATGGGCCTACGGAATTGTGGCCATTGTGGCGAAATCCGGATTTGCAAGAGATCAAAAAGCTGGTGGGGTTCGGAAGATGGGAAGATAAAGGGATTTATCTGGTGTCACAAATTTTGCAAAATAATACTCTTAAGAGTTTTGAACAATTGAGAACAGAATTTCACCTCCCGCACGTCTTCTTTTATCAGTACTTACAGCTAAGACATGCATTGGAAAAACAGAGAAGGACAAATCCGGTGATAGTGACACATAATCAAACACTACATATGCTACTTACATCTGAGTCTTCTAGGGGACTTATCTCTGAATTATATAAAAGATTATTGCCTGCCCATCTGGAGACATATCCACTGACTGCTGCTAAGAATAAGTGGGAACAGGACGTTGGCCCCCTGACGGAGGACCAGTGGTCCGATATTCTAGAACAGGTCCCTAAAATGGCGGTTTCTGAGTGCCAGCGGCTTTCGCAAATATATCTCATTCACAGGGTATATAAAACACCCAGCTTATTATTTAAAATGGGACTTAGGCCCAATACACAATGTGTTAGGTGTGGGCAGGATGATGCCCACTTGATGCATGTTATGTGGGAGTGCGGGCACATTGGGGATTTCTGGAGGCAGACCCTGGGACTCATAGCCCAAGTATACCATATCACAATACGACCGTCACCTCGTCTATGTTTGTTGAATTTGTGGGAGGAGGGGGTTGACCTGGACTCTGCAGTGGCCCTGGGAATAGCACGCATCCTGTATCAGGCAAGAAAGATACTTGCATATCATTGGTTGGATCCTATGCCACCAACATTGTCAGAGCTTAAAAATAAACTAAATAATGTCATCAGATTGGAAAGGGGGGCTTATTTAAAAAGAAATGCATTAAGAAAGTTTTACAAAATTTGGCAGCCATGGATGGAGTCACCGGGTCTCCCCTCGGGCGCACTGGTACGGGATGCGATGTTGGACCAGTTGCTGTTGTGCTTGCGATGAGGGGATGCTTGGGGGGTGAAAATAAAGTCTAGTGCCCTTTGTGGCGAAGTAGATTTTGAGTGGCGCGGTGGGAGGGGGCTGGGGTGGATTGGACCTGATATCCGTGGGGGGCGGGGGGGGCGAAATATGATGCGGAGTGGCGTGGCTGGCAGGGATGGTTTTCCCGCTGAAATGAGGCACTGATGTATAATTTTGATTTTTGTTTATTTGTGGAGCCATGTTGTTTATAGGCTCAATTTTATGCAAATATCTGTGTTTTGAGATTTCTTCTTTTTATTTATTCTTACACAGGAAGAGTTTTACCCTTTAAATAATATCTGCTCTCAATGTAATTTTTACTAGCTATATAAGATGTCATATTCTTTCTGTATTGATTCCTGAATGTTTAATAAAAAAGATCTGATTCAAAAAAAAAGATGAATTTTATACATTATTCACCTGTATACACCTGGTGCTCATATTTATTGGTGTGGGTGTCTTTTCTCCTGTCTTAAGGGGGCTGTTTTTCATCCTCACCCCTTTTGTGGACATTTTGAGATGTCACTGAGGTTTTTGCATATACCAATAGTCTCTGTTTTTCACAGCCTACCTCAGCCATATTATGGATTTCCGTGCACGAGATCAGATATGGCGTGCACTTATTGATGACACTCTGTAGGACAATGCGGATGGGGACTCAGGGGGCGTCAACAGGCAAATTCAAGAAACTATTAACCAATTTAATGATCTATTCCGCAGACGGACCCGTATCTGGTGGAACCACGCGTTCCTTGACAAATATTTACAAAAAGACCTTATACCTAGAGGCTTACGAATGCAGGTCTTCCCTTTCTTTCCCATCCAAGATGATATTTTTAAAAATAAGTGGGAAAATTAAACAAATGCATGTTCCAGGGGTTTCACGGAACTCTTGAAAAAAAATGAAACATGACTCCTTGGTCTCGTTAGAATCAGAAATGGAAGCACAAGTTACCTTTCACAGGGACATTACCAGTGATTCCCTTAAAAAATCAATGAGGAAATGGATTACCTCTCCCAGAAATTGGCACAGGAAATTCAGTCTTCCAAGGCTAAAAAATTCAAAAAGGATGTGGAAGACAAAAAGTCTTCACGTGTTTATAGGTGGCGGAACCCTCAGGAAAGGTCCAGACCACAATATAGGAGCTCCTCACACTCCAGATCAAGATCCGCCTCTATGAGGTCCAATCTGTCAGGCGATGACAACTATACATCTAAAATGCCTACCAGTTCAGGTCCTTCTGGAACTACTCCTGCAACTAAGCGTATTGTGACAAGACAAACCACCAAGAATAAGCCAACTCATGGCAAGGCCTCTCAATCCCAGGGTGGGCTCCAGGTACTTAACTTGTCCTCCCATGCACTGTCTAATACTCAATTGGAGGTTTTATCTAAAGGTCTCTCGCTTTGCTCTACTAATTGATTTCATCTTTTTACAGCCATAAAAGATCTGCACTTGTTTTCCCGTAAGCTTTTGCTGCGGAAATTTCACAACAAGAGAGCCTCCCGTGAATCAATGTGTGAGGTCGAGAGAGAGGTACTTCGCAATCTGGAGGAGCTCCTTGATGAACAGATTGTTCCTCATTCAAGTAGGTTTCCACCGTTCACTTCTCTTAGGTCAGTCAAATTCCACCCCCTGTCCCTAAGTCCAGCCATTAAAGTTTTTACCAAATTGGTCTGCGATGACCTTAAAGAGCTGTCTACCAGATGCCGATATGACAATCTAACACATGCCCAACGGACAGCACTAGCTCAATTACAATCTATGCCTGACGTTGTTTTCAAACCGGCGGACAAAGGTGGGGAATATTGTTATCTGGCCGCATGATAAATATGAACGTGAGGCCCTTCATCTGTTGAGGGACTCTATCACCTACCTCTGGGCTTTCCTCCAATCCACTTGCATCTTTCTCTCTTGACCTCCAGCACATTCTCGTGGAGGCCCTTGACACCAATGTTATCACGAGACAGATCTTTGATGGCCTTCTGGCAAAATATCCGAGGGTGCTGACCTTTTATTTGCTACCCAAAATCCACAAAAATGCCCTTGTGCCTTGACACACCGGGGCGCCCTATAGTGTCCGGCATTGGGGGTCTATGTGACCTCATTTGCCAATTTATTGACTTCTACTTGAAACCAATAGTGGAAACACTACCTTCCCATGTACATGACACTACAGACGCCCTGGCTAGGGTTGATGGCATTTTTGTGGATCAGGGAACTCTATTGGTGACTGCCGACGTGGAGAGCCTCTATGCCTGTATTGAACACTCTCATGGCATTGAGGTGGTCCGCCTCTTCCTGGGTGCCTCCGACCTGGACGGCCCGTTACGTGAGCTAATCCTCGAGCTGCTGCACTATATCCTTACCCACAATTTCTTTATTTTCAAAGATCAGCTTTACTTACAGAAGCGCGGCACAGACATGGCCGCGGACTGTGCGCCCACGTATGCCAATCTCTTTCTCGGCTCATGGAAGAGATCCATTTTTGGCGACGCGGGCGTGCTGACCGCCTCCCATGTGCTGTGCTGGCACAGATATATTGATGATATTTTCTTTTTGCAGGATGGGACCGTGCAGCAGCTCGAGGATTTCATGAGGATGCTGAACTCTAAGGCCTCTTTCACACTTCAGTTTTTGTGTCAGTTAAAATCCGCCAAAAAGGCAGACAAGCGGATCCATTCCTAACTGATGTGAACGGATACCACAGGATCCGTCTTTTGACGGATCTGCAGAATGAGGAAATTTAAAGGAACCGCTGGCCGGGGAGAGAGAGAGAGAGAGAGAAATTTTTTTTTTTTTTTTGGTCCGGCACCCAGACAGAATTTCGGGTTAAATCAGTGTCTGGAGGATCTGCCGCCCAAAAAAAGTTGCAAGCTCCATTTGGAAATCTTTCAGGATGTTGACGGACACCAACATTTTGGCGGATCCTCACAAAAACGGATGCAACTGACGGCAATCCGTCAAGATCCGCCAATAATGAAAGTCAATGGGGAAAAAAACGGATCCGCAAAGAAAAATGGCGGATCCGTTTTTTTTCCAAATCGGCGGATCTTGACTGATTGTCAAAAACGGAAGTGTGAAAGAGGCCTAACCCGTTTAACATACATCAGACATTCTTATGATTTCAAGAAAATTAATTTTTTGGACGTCACCATGGATGTTGATGAGGCCGGTCGCATGCAGACTGACGTCTAAAGTAAACCTACATCTGTAAATTCGTTGGTTCATGCATCCTCTGCTCACAATCCCTCCACCATCAGGGCCGTCCCGGTCGGACAGTTCCTTAGGATGAGGCGGATCTGTTCATCAGATGCCAAATTTGAGGCTCAGTCCTCTGATTTGAGGTCATGTTTTTCTAACCGTAGTTACTCTAATAGATGCATAAAAAGGGGGTATCAGAGAGCAAGGGCTACTCCACGCCGCAGTCTCCTTAAGTCCCATAAGGGGAACCCTCGTACTGATAAAGATAGACCCATTAGGTTTATCTCCACTTTTAACCATGCATGGGGAGGACATAAGGCAGATTCTTATAAAACATTGGCCGATTCTGAGTACTGAGCTGTTGTGAATTCACTTTCTGGCCTACCTCTGGTTGCTAGTGACGGTAGTGGAGCTGGTTGTATTGACAGAGGAGTCGCGAGTTCTCTTTCCAGGCTCCCTCTGGTGGTTACAGGAGGTAATGGAGCTGATCTAATTGACAGAGGCCTGCCACCTGATAATGAGGACGACGATTGGACATCTGGAGTCTCTGACTGGATTTAAGACAGCCGACTCCCTCTATCCCTGCTAGTGATTTTTCCTGCCTCCTGAGGTCTTCGTTTCCAGTTCAGTCCCTGCATGCTCAAGCTAAGTGTTCTTTGCTATTGTTCACATTTGATTTGGTTTTGTCTATTCAGTTTTGTGTGGTCAGCCAGCCCCGGCTGGGGCTGTGCTGAATTTCCATCCTTATGTTACTGTTTGTGCCAGTTTGTTTTGTCCCTTATTAGATTGGCCTCTTTTTGCTCTGCTTTCAGAATATGCCAGAGTGCTGATATAGTGGGTGAAGTCTAGTGACTTCAGAGTTTTTTGCTATCAGATGTGTTGGACATTTTTGCATGCTTTTTTGCATGATTGCAGACAGTGTCTTTCCTTTCCTGTCCTTTCTAGTTAGTGTGGGCCCCATCGCTTGCTCAGCCTATTTTCCTACCTGTGTTTGTGTTTTCATCTTGTCTCACCGACAATATATGTTTGGGGGCTATCTATTCCTTTGGGGTCTGCTCTGGGGCGGTTTAGAATTCCCCTTTCTTGCTTTAGGCTTATTTAGTTCTCCGGCTGTGTCGAGGCATCTAGAATCATCGTAGGTACGCTCCAAGGCTACTGCTAGTTGTGTGGATAGGATCAGGGGTCTGCAATCCACTTAGTTACCAACATCTCTGGTTTTCTGTGGCTTAGCTTGGTCTTCTTTTCCTCTTAGGTGACCGAATCATAACACCGAGCCCTCCCTTGGTGGGTCTCTTGGCAAATACCCTATGATGAACTCAAGGAGGTCTAAAAACCTCAATGACCTCCTTGTCAAGAGCCATTATGTACCTATTTCTGCCAATTCTTTTGGCTCTAGGGGCCCTACATTTGGTTCTATACCATGCGGCCACTGTCTGGCATGCACAAATGTCCTGTGCTGCACGACCTTTAGTTCCTCAGACGGACGGAAATAATTTGAGATCTGCTACCGACTCTCATGTAGTAGTACGTACGTAATCTACTATGCTACGTGTGGCTGTTAAAAAATCTACAGTGGCCTTAGATCTAGGGAACTTAGAACAGGGGTGCATGAGCACGTGCGGGACATTTATGCATCGAAGACAGTGGCTGATATTTCGCTTTTAAAAACGCTACCACGCCATTTTCGGCAATTCCATAACAGCGAACCTGCTTCTCTCCAGGTTAGAGGGATTGATCAAATTCATCTTGGTATAAGAGGTGGTAATTACAAAAAAAGATTGGCTCAAGTTGAAGCCAAATGGATTGTGACATTGGATACAATGTCTCCCAAAGGCCTAAATGAGTCGCTGTCTTTCTCCTCGTTTTGTAGGATTAATTCCGGGTTTTGTCTGTATTGATTCTTTATGGAATCCATGTTCATTTCCCTGTTCCTCGTCTCGCCCTCTGTGCTCCCCACATTTGGGGTTTTGGGGGAGTTTCTTTGTTTTTAACTTTTTGTTTGACTATTTGTTTTTAATTTGTGTCATTTTCTCATTTTAGCCTTTTACGGGACCTTCTGTTTTCCTGTGGATGCATATTTCATATCTTTGCCGACCTCTTTCTCTGATCAGGATATGCAGAATGGATCCTCTCAAGCAAACACATCTATATATTTATATAATAGAATCATAGAATCATAGAGTTGGAAGGGACCTCCTGGGCCATCCGGTCCAACCACCTGCTCAAAGCAGGATTCACTAAATCATCCCAGACATGTCTGTCCAGCCTGTTTGAAGACTTCCATTTAAGGAGAACTCACCACTTCTCATGGCAGCCTGTTCCACTCATTGATCACTAACTGTCAAAAAGTATTATCTAATATCTAATCTGTCTCTCCTCCCATTCAGTTTCATCCCATTGCTTCTAGTCTTTACTTGTGCAAATGAGAATAAAGATGATCCTTCTACAATGTGACAGCCCTTGAGATATTTGTAGACAGCTATTAAGTCTCCTCTCAGTCTTCTCTTTTGCAAACTAAACATTCCCAAATCATGCAACCTTTCCTCATAAGACAGGGTTTGCAGACCGGTCACCATTCTGGTCACTCTTTTCTGAACTTGCTCCAGTTTGTTGATGTCTTTTTTAAAATGTGGCGCCCAAAACTGGACACAGTATTCCAGATGAGGTCTGACCAAAGAGTAGTAGAGGGCAATAATGACTTCACATGATCTAGACACGGACACCATTGTAGGCATTTACTACAGGCCGCCTGTGCAAGCTGAAGATATGGATGAACTCTTTATGCATCAAATGGCCAAGTTCTCCAAAAAATATGACATAGTTGTCATGGTAGACTTCAACTATCCAGACATATGTTGGGAATCTCTCTCAGGCAAAACTAACAGGTCAAGGAATTTCTTATCCTCTCTTGCTGACAACTTTATCTTCCAAAAGGTAGGGGAGAAAACAAGGGGATCTGCTGCCTTGGATCTAATCCTTATAAACAGGGAGGAAATGATTGAGGAGGTAAAAGTGGCTGGGACCCTAGGAGGTAGCGACCATGCTATTTTAGAATTTTGGATAACTAGAGGAGGACGACCTGTCAAGACTCAGACGTCAAGGTTAGATTTCAGAAAGGCAGATTTTAAGGGATTCAGAAAGAGAATTGGAGGGAGCCAATGGCTAGATATGCTTAAAGACAAAAATGTCCAGGAAGGATGGGAAATCTTGAAAAATGAAATTCTCAAAGCACAATTGTTAACAATTCCGAAAAGAGGGATGAATAGGAAGCAATTAAGGAAACCAGGATGGATGAACACAGAACTTAAGCACATGCTAAAAAGGAAGAAAGAAATGTTTATAAAATGGAAAGAGGGAGGCATTATCTAAAGAATATAATGCTGTCTGCAGAACCTGCAGGGCACAAATCAGATTATCTAAAGCTGACAATGAATTGAGGCTTGCAAGAGATGTCAAAAGCAATAATAAAGGATTTGGGGGATATGTCAAAAGTAAAAGAAATGTCAAAGATGCTATAGATTATTTACAGGATGAAAATGATGAAATAAGACAGGATGTTGAGAAGGCCGAACTTTTACATTCCTATTTTGCGTCTGTTTTCTCTAATAAAGATATATACAAGGACAGTAAAGACATATACAAGGACCATAAAGATATAGGAGTATATATAGAGGAATCTAATATATAAAGCTCAATGTGTGTGTGTGTGTTTGTTTGTATGTATGTGTGTATTTCCGATTGGCATCTGCAACGTCACAGCTACAGCCACAAAATTTTGCACAGTCACACATCTGGACCCCGAGAGCATCATAGGCTATATTGTGAGGCGAAATTTTAACCCCGCGCGTTCCAATTCACCAAACAATTTTTCCTATTAATCTTATCATTTCTATGGTGTTATCGTCCTTCTGTAAAGCTGGAAATAACACAATTTATTACCGTGCCAACACAGACCACCCTCTGACACAGACTGCAGGGGGAGCCCAGTATCACACAGGATAGGATTAGATACACGGCTCAGCAGTCAGTGTCACACAGGATAGGGTTAGATACACAGCTCAGCAGTCAGTATCACACAGAATAGTATTAGATAGACGGCTCAGCAGACAGTATCACACAGAATAGGATTAGATACACTGCTGAGCAGTCAGTAACACACGATAGGATTAGATACACAACTCAGCAGAATGTATCACAAAGGAGAGGATTAGGTACACAGCTCAGCAGACATCACACAGGATAGGGTTAGATACACAGCTCAGAAACAGGATGTGCCAAAGGAGAGGACATTTTCATTCCAAGAATTCCACTCATTCCATCTGATTTGTTTTTTGATGTTAAACACCTCCAGTTTCCAGTTCAACTGCTATTTGCAATGTCCATTAACAATGCTCAGGGACAGCCCTTGAAAGTTGTAGGGATCGATTTGCAATCTCCATGTTTTTCTCATGGTAAACTTTACGTAGTCTGTTCAAGAGTTGGAACTGCCAAAAATCTGTTCATCTTTGCACCGAAAGGAAAAACCAAAAATGTTGTTTATCAAAAGGCTCTTGAATGAGTTGAAAATAAAATACTATCAATACTTGGGTAATCATTTAGTTAATTTGTCTTGCAAATCTGTAGTGTTGAATATATGATGTGAAATGTTTTTATGTGCAATATAATCATTATAATTTGTTATAACTAACCACAGTTAGTTACTTTGCCCAGGCAACGCCTGGCTCTTCAGCTAGCTGACTAATAGAATTGCTGAAAAATCCTCTAACATGACTTTCTTTTTAGTTTGGTTAAACTAGACAGATGTATAGCTTACTAGAAGACTCACTCAGAACTTATTACTTGTGACTAAAAGTGTGTTTTTACTGAACCATCTGTCAGCTTTAATAAAGCTTATTCATATTTCACAAATCATAAGCTTCAGGTAATAATGAACAAAAAGTTACAACTTTATGTGGAAAGCTTCATACAATAAAGCTTTACATTTTTTTATACAAAGCATAGTTAAAAAAAGCAAATATGCCACTAAAATAGCCAACTAAGGCCGGTTTCACACTAGCGCTTTTTCAGCGCGCGCACGGCCGGGGGTAGCTCCGCCCCCGATCCGGCTCTCTGCCCGGCGTGCCCGCCCCTTGCCTGTAGCGCCGCCTCCTAGCGGACAGCGGCGCCTGCGATCGGCGCACCCTATCTTTAGCATAGGGTGCGCAGATCGTGCGCAGGTCGTGCGCTAGTTGCGCTTTGACCTGCGCTGCGCAATTTTGACGGTGCGCCGTGCGCGCCAAAATCCGAAAAGTTCGATTTTGGCGCGCACGGCGCACCGTCAAGAGTGCGCAGCGCAGGTCAAAGCGCAACTAGCGCATGGCCTGCGCACGGTCGGCGCACCCTATGCTAAAGATAGGGTGCGCCGATCGCAGGCGCCGCTGTCCGCTAGGAGGCGGCGCTACAAGGAAGGGGCGGGCACGCCGGGCAGAGAGCCGGCTCGGGGGCAGAGCTACCCCCGGCCGTGCGCGCGCTGAAAATGCGCTAATGTGAAACCAGCCTAAGAAAAAAAAAAGCTTTTAAATTCCTTTATTTCAACTGATGAGTCGAAAGCTGATATCCTGGTATGAAAAACAAAAACCGCACCAAGCTGAAAACTATTTCCAAAGCTTGAGTAGGAAGGGGTTCTACCAGCATGTATTAGTCTGACAGTCACCCCATGTTGCGGTTCTTAAGTTTACTTTTATGCGTTTCCAAAAGCATAAAGGCCTCACTAGACTAAAGTCATCAGATACTGGCAAGTTCGGTCAACAGTCTAATGTGTAAGGGGACCTCCCGACTTCCCAATATTATCTAAGGATCTACCATGTTGTTTACAGTTTTATGATTACGCTGAGAAAGGACGGCGCCTGAGGAGATTGGCAGTGGCTCTCTTGCAGAGTATTCAAGAGCGATTGGCAGAGGGAATGAAGCTTTGTGTGGAGGACTAGAGAGAGATAGCTGCCGGCAGAATCATTGTTCGGTCGACAACTATCTGTTGTAAATGTTGCTCCTAAAAGCGTTTCTGCAAATATCCAATAATGGAACTAACTAATTCTACATGAAGCTACTGGCCATCCAGAGGAGCACCTCATTGGATATATCATGCGAACTCAGCTTTGCAATATGACCAATTTTATTGGTGTAAAGTTAAATATAAAGGCTCTTTCCATTATGGCAAATTATCCACTTCAGTGATCTTGGCCCTCATTCCTTGTCAGCACGTAACAAGTGATCTGCTTGCAGGGACGGCTGGCTGGCATGCTCACTTCAATGGTTAAAACAGCCACCTTCTATGTTTTTGCATCAAGTGTGATGGAAAAGGTGGCTGACACTAGGGTTCGAAGTCAATCGGCAAGTCTCCTTCATCACGCCAAGTCTTAACAGGGGATGGGAAAGAACTTGAAAAATGCTGTGGACCTGCAATGGAAAATCAGGACACCAAGGCCGATACCATAAGCAAATTTGTTTTATAGCTCTGATAAAGTTTTATAACTTTTATGAATTAATATTTTAAAACACATTTCAACAAATATCTGGCTGGGCAACCGCTTTAACTGCTTATACTTGAGATTGTGAATTTTTTTATTTTCCCTCTCCATAGTGCAAAGCTGGTGGGAGTAAAATTATTTTTGCAATTCTTTATGGCAATTTAAATGGAAAATAATAAACTGCACCAGAATTTTAACACATACACAGTATTTTAACACATACTGTTGCAAGAACGTTTGTACTGGGAAAGGTCAAAAGAAAACAAAATCGGAGTACATACATCAGTTATTAACTGCAGAATTTGGTATATGGAAATTAAACGTTCCGGAAAACTAATGAGTCGACTTGCCACAGCTAGTCTAGGTGTTATCACCTGAATGCAATGTGATTATGGGGCCTTTGTATAAAAACTGCTCTTTTCTATCTGGTGCTAACAGACATTAATGGGTGGCTTAGTCCCATTTACTTGGAAGGGTAGTCCAGCTGGTTGAATAATATGCAGTACTACACCGGAGAAGATTAATTATCACCATCACAAACAACTTATACCCCAATCTAACAATATAATTATTACATATTTTACATTTTGATGTCCAAACTACTTACCTCATGTATCATCTTAATTACTTTTCTACTTGTTTCCCAGAGAAGCTGAGTAATATGGCATTAATTAATGGACACAATAAAGAAACTGCCAGCATTGTTTCAATTCTTTCTGCGCGGCGGGCTCATTTGCATGTCTGTTTTTCCCCTACCTTTTATATTTAACAATAGGACCACTGAGATTTCTGCATTAAATTGTAAGTCCATTAAGCAAAACACAATCATATCCATTCCTTCAGATATTCATCTATTACCATATTTTACAATGAGCACTTTTTATTATTTGGTCTCGCGGGTGTGGAGCTGTGGTCAGATTTGTACATTATATAATGTATTTTGCATGATAATAGATTGTGAGGTTACTGCATTACATAGCAAATCTATGGCGAGTTAAAGGAATACCAAGTAAGTGGGTGTTAAAGGCACTACTACAAAATCTTCTATGCTCAAGATAGAAAAAAAAAACCTGTGAAAGAGGATGTTAACGATGCATTGATCGAATCCCAATGACAACAGGCAGTGGTGTAGTAAATGGTGTGAACACTAATGCTAACATTTTGTTTTGGTACAAAAAAGTTAAAGGTTTTCCAATCTCCACGCTTTTTTAAGTATACATCTCCTAATCAAAAGCAGCGCAGTTAACCCATGTTTTTCCTGCTCCATTTTAAATCTCCGCGCTATACTGGGAAATGAAAAAATTAATTAAGGCGCTCAAACAGGCATCTGGGTCAGGTGATCACTTAACTCAGGCTCAGTCTGCTATAAATGGACGGTTCGCCCGCTAACAGGCACAACCCCGATGAAGAGGGAAGCTATCCCTTGAAACGTGTCGATATTGTGCAGCTCCTGAGCCACCGTCTTAGCCCCAGTGTGACGTCATGCTAGCCCCGCCCCCACAACACGCCGCCTCCCTCAGCGTTGCTCTTGGCCGGAGCGCGCGAGGCATCAGCGGCTTCCACGTGTATACGCAGCAGCCGCCCCCACACTGAGCACCCAGCCTGCCTCACTCAGCACTAGCCTTGCAAGTAACTGCACCAGACCCAGCACCCTGTTTCACTAGCGGGCACATGCTGTCACTAACGTTCATCTACCTTACAGTGCCTGTGCTATCAGCAGTTTTGCATTGAGAAAACCATTATGACCCTGCCTGTTTAATTTAGCCTGCAGTAAGTTCAGTGTCTATCTGCCATCCAAGCATCTACACACTCGTCGTTTTTTCTCTGCTTCATTTTAATTGTATATTTTAATCACTATATTTTTGCATCAGAATTTCAAGTGCAAGCATATCAATTTTGCCGCCTCAGAAACGGCTGTATTTACAGCAAGGATCTCATTGTTTTGGCATACTCAAGTGAGTAATACAAGTTTAGTCCTTTTTTTCTGCAGATATACAAACAGGCTTATCCCTATTTAACCCTATAATATCTATCCAGCAGCTTTTTGCATCCAAACGGGATGCAACATACATCTGTGACAGTGTGAATAATCTCGGATATCGCCATATATCTCCTACCATGAGATACTTCACACATTATCAAGTGAGTAACCGGATTTTTTCATTTCCCAGTATAGTGCGGTGTATTTCTTTATTATCAGCTCTAGCTTCTTTTAACAGGCATCGGCACAGAGCCTGTTATCCATCAGCTGCATCAGGGAATATTGGACCTTTTTCCTCTTTTTAGTGGACTAGCGCCAGTGTGGTAACCATAAACCTATTTAAAATCTAATGCTGATAAAACAGTGGTTTCATTAAAAGTACAACAAGTTGCTGGTCTCCGTCTCTACATCATGTTGCTCATAGATTAGTTGGAAAAAATCTGGTGACATATTGCTATTAATTATAGACACTTCTCCTTTGCCTTTTCTTGATGACCTACAAATAATATAAGGGTGGACAGATGAAACTGAACAACACACGCAACAAATAAAGTCTGTTACTTTTCAACTGTAATTATAAATTGGCTTGTCGTGATTAAAGGGAGGAACTGTCAGGTCCCCCATGCCCTCCAACTCAGCGGCCTCCACCAATGTATAAGCAAATTCCCTTCCTAACCAGCCCTGTATAACGTTATCGAGTGAAAGCAGGGTATATAAAAAATAAAAAAAAGTGCGCCTCTGAAGCCAGGTGTACGCTTCCCGGAAGTTTAGAAGATTAGCTTCCAGTCATGTACTGTGTGCGATTCCGATGCTGGGAAGTGTACACATGGCTTCAGAGACGTAGTTATGCTGCCAGAATGAGTGCCGCGCATGTGCGAGATGTGCATAAGCGGCGGTGACACCGCTCGTGCAAATGATGTCATCATGCCCAAAACGGTGTGATAACATTAAAAGAGAGATGACTAGTCTGGGGAACTAATGCCCCATCCACTAATCAAAGCCTCATTAGCATAGGAAACAGACATTATAAATGATTTTTTTATACCAGGTTTTCACTCAACTTTATACAGGGCTTGTTAGGCAGGGGATTTGCTCATACATAGGTGAATGCAGCTGGGCTCGACGGCATGGGTTCCCTGACAGGTTGCCTTTAAGAAGCCAGATGACTTTGAAATATGTAGACAACCCGCCTTGAATATTCTTTGGTCTTCTGGATCCTGCTAATATTCATCATCTTCGTAGTTATTCTACCTTTTTCCTGCTCTGTTTTACATCTACCATATTTTTAAGATAAGACGCTCCAAAGTATAAAACACACCCCAAATTTTGAGGAGAAAAATAGGATTTTTTTTAATAAAATGGTGATGTTTCTTATAATCCATGCATCTGATTGCCAATGCTTACCGGGCGTGGTGGCTGCAGTGAAGCGGGGTCCCAGGGTCGCTGCTTGAGGGGGCAGGAATAGGGTGATGCTGCAGGCCGCAAGCTGGGATGAGGGAGTGTCCGATGTGCAGTGCACCGTGCTGTGGGTGTCTCCCATGCTGCTTCCCGCGGTGTCTGCCGCTGCTGCCCAGTGTGTCCGGTGCAGCGGGGGGCTCTGCTGACATTTCGTAAAGGGCCAGAGCCCCCCACAGTTCCGTGGTTTCCTGTGCGGTGGACTCCGGGAAAATGGACGCCGGAGGGGGCAGCGCATGCGCAGATGGAGATCTCGATATCAAGATCTCGGGAAAAGAGATTTTCCCGATGTCGACAGCACAGGAAACCACGGAACTGCGGGGAGCCTTTCACGAAATGTTGAAAGAGCCCCCCCGCAGCAACGGACACACCCCAGGCAGGAGCGGCGGGCACTCCGGGCACCCCCTCATCCCAGCCTGCAGCAGCGGTACCGGTAGTGTATATACACATTATAAGACACCCCCATTTCCACCCCAAATTTGAGGAAAAAGAAGTGCGTCTTAAAATGCGTAAAATACGGTATATCCTTGTGGGCTTGCAGAAGCTGACATTTCATGCTTCTACAGTGGTTGTGTCTTACACAACCCCATTACACTGTGTTCCAAATTATTATGCAAAAAGAGTTTAGGAGTGATAAGGTTAGAATTTTTTTGTTTGTCATTTAAACTCTTTGATGGTGATGTGTGTCAGGGCTCTTTATATCACAGAAAGCAATTGCAGATACCTGTGCAAATTAGTTTGGCTGGTGTGTCCAAATAAAGGCAAGACTACTTAAGAAGGCTGTTCCACATTATTAAGCAGCCTACATTTTTTGCCAAAATGGGAAAGAAAAAGGATGTGTCGGCAGCTGAGAAGCAACAAATTGTGGAGCATTTAGGTCAAGGCATGACTACAATCAACATTGCCAAGACACTTCATCGTGATCATCGCACAATCAAGAAGTATGTAGCTGATTTCCAGCACACACGTGTGCGTGCTGATAAGGAAAAATTGAGGACTCTTTCCAACAGGCAATTGCGTCAGGTTAAAAGAGCAGCTGCAAAAATGCTTTGCATAGCAGCAGACAAGTTTTTGAAGCTGCTGGTGCCTCCAACGTCCCCCGAACAACAAGATGCAGGGTCCTTCAGAGGTTTGCAGATGTGCGTAAGCCATCCTGTCGACCACCTCTATCCACTGCACACAAGCAGAAACGGCTCCAGTGGGCCAAACGATACATGAAGACTGACTTCAAAACTGTTTTGTTCACCGGAGTGCCGTGCAACGCTTGATGGTCCAGATGGATGGAGTGGAGGATAGCTGGTTGATGGACACCCCATGAAAACACGGCTAAGGCGCCAACAAGGAGGAGGTGGAGTAATGTTTTGGGCTGGAATCATGGGGAGAGAGATTGTCGGCCCCTTTAGGATCCCTGAAGGGGTAAAGATGAACTCCATAATCTATGTGGAGTTTCTAAAACAGCACTTCTTGCCATGGTTCAAGAGGAAGAACCGTACTTTCGGCAGTAAGATCATTTTCATGCATGATAATGCACTGTCTCATGCTGCAAATAACACATCTGCAGCTCTAGCTGCTATGGGCATAAAAGAGGACAAACTTATGGTGTGGCCACCATCTTCCCCTGACCTCAACCCCATTGAGAACCTCTGGAGCATCATCAAAAGGAGTGTCTATGATGGCGGGAGGCAGTTCACATCTAAGCAACAGCTCTGGGAGGGTATTCTGTTCACATGCAAAACAATTGAAGCACAAACCATCCAAAAAATGACAAATTCAATGGATGAGAGAGTTTAGAAGCTTCTTTCCAACAAGGGGTCCTATGTGCAAATGTAACATCACCTAGAATAAAGTTTTGACTTGAAAACTGTTTGATTTCATTTTGTAATAAGCTGATAATGCTTATAATTTCACAACTGACCATTTTTTTGTGCAAAATAAAAAGGTTGAAAACTGCTGTGTATAATAATTTGGAACATGCATTTTGAGTGTTTCTTATTTTTAAAAATATACTGTTTTCATAGGCAGTTTGTTCAAAAACATTGCAATTATACTAGAATATTAGATGACTGGAAAATAACAATGATTGTAATTCATATAGGTAATTTAGAGAAAATATGAGGAAATAATGCAAGTACATATATGGTGAGTAAATGGGAAGATTAAACTTACATGGACTAGACCACCGCTGTGTGTGTGCCATTTCCACCGCCCCAACGCATGTTTCAACGTATTCTTCATAATACCCCACCATATATGTACTTACACTTTGATGGAAGGATGCAAACATGATGTTAGACTAATCATAGGGGGACTTCAATTAACCATATCATCATGAACTATAACCCACTCAGTGTATAGGTGTTCAATGTCTCTTACTTGGGCAGCAGCCTCTGTTTTTATGTTCATTCATTCTAATGACTTATCTTTTTAAAACTATACTAATAAAATTTATCTTTTATGGGCCAAATACACTTCTCTCTGTTTTTTCCTTACCAATCAGTATTGTGGGCTCAGTATTTCAAGAACTGCTACATCTGCAGCAGATACAACAGTGATTTTATAAAAAGAGTAGCAAGCAGACCGGTAAGTGACACATCACTGGAATCAGAGTCTATACACCCCCTCCATTATGTACCTCTCAGATGAGAAAGCAAAACTCTGGTAACAAATTCCCTATTAAAAGCTCTAGAGGTGCTGGAAACATGATAGGATATTTTGAATTTTTTATGTTTCCTTCAACAATGTCACCACTCATTGTTCTATTAAGGCTCAGCATCTAGATTCTCTATTAGTATGTCTTTGGAGTGTGGGAGGAAATTGAAGTACCTGAAAGAATCCAAGAAAATACGGCGAGAACATACAAGTGCTTCTCACTAAATTAGAATATCATCAAAAAGTTAATTTGAGTTCTTCAATACAAAAAAGTGGAACTCATATTATATGAGTAATATAAAACATTACAAACAGAGTGATGTATTTCAAGTGTTTATGTCTGTTAATGTTGATGATTATGGCTTACCGTCAATGAAAACCCAAAAGTCATTATCTCAGTAAATTAGGATAATTAGCAAAAACACCTGCAAAGGCTTTCAAAGTGTTTAAAAAGGTCTCTTATTCTGTTTCAGTAGATTCCACAATCATGGGGAAGACTGCTGACTTCACAGATATCCAGAAGGCAGTCATTGACGCACTCCACAAGGAGGATAAGCCACAAGGAGGATAAGCCACATTACCTGTATTAATTGCACCTGTTTGTCCACACACTCAATCACACTCCCACCTCTCCACCATGGTCAAGATCAAACAGCTGTCTAAGGACACCAGGGACAAAATTGGAGACCTGCACAAGGCTGGGATGGGCTACAGTACAATAGGCAAGCAGCTAGGTGAGACAGCAACAACTGTTAGTGCCATCATTAGAAAATGGAAGAAACACAAAATGACAATGTTCCTTGGCCTGGACATCCATGCAAGATCTCACCTTGTGGGGTAAGGATGATTCTGAGAAAGGTCAGGAACCAGCCCAGGACAAACGGGAGGACCTAATCAATGACCTGAAGAGAACTGGGACCAAAGTCTCAAACATTACCATTAGTAACACACTACTCAGTCATGGATTAAAATCCTGTGGTCCCCCTGCAAGGATCCCCTGCTCATGCCAGCACATGTCCAGGCTTGTTTGAAGTTCACCAATGACCATGTGGATGATCCAGAGGAAATGTCTGACCTCTGTAATTGCAAACTGTCAGGAACACTGCACTGAACTTGCTCAC
Source organism: Dendrobates tinctorius (assembly GCF_039654945.1). Taxonomy (NCBI): domain Eukaryota; kingdom Metazoa; phylum Chordata; class Amphibia; order Anura; family Dendrobatidae; genus Dendrobates; species Dendrobates tinctorius. The sequence continues at coordinate 54,807,572 of NW_027361703.1, forward strand.
TGAGCCAGTGCGCGTGTCCTGAGTAAAGCGAACAGTGCTCAAAGATACCTGTGGAGCGGGCAGCAGCGGAGTAGATGCGTACTTCAGAGCTGCAGGACCTGAAGCACGTGACTGCTAGGGACGTGGCCTAAGCTCCACAGAGCTAGGAGCTGCAAAATAACGCCTAGCAGGGTAACAGCGAGACAAAGTTACCAGGGGGCATAGACAGGGAGAATAGTCAAGACATAGCCAATGAGTCACACACAGAGATAGCTGCAAAGGTACAAAAGGGGCGAGCAGAGAGTAGTCAGGTCACAGGCAATTAGTCATACACAGAGATAATAACGCAGTACAAAATCAACAGGCAATCTCACAACGGGAAACAGAACCGGGTCAGAACCATATAAACAAGCTATAGCAACAAACAGGCACACAGGGGTCAGCACACTAGGCCAAAGGCAAAAGTATAACTGGCAGGGATTGAAGCTTCCCAGGGATTTAAGAAGCTCTCCCAGAACCAGAAAGAAGCCACAATCATTAACCCCAGGTGTGCAGCTCAAAAACCTGCACTGGGATCATGACACTTCTCCCCTCTCAATGGGGGGCCTCTGGACCCCCAGGCTTCCCCGGGTACTTGGAAAGCCCGAACCAGGCGATCTGCATGTACCGAGCGAGCAGGGACCCATGAGCGCTCCTCTGGTCCATATCCCTTCCAGTGGACCAGGTACTGCAAAGAGCGGCACACCCGCCGAGAGTCCACAATATGTCCGACCTCATACTCCAATTGACCCTCCACCAGCACTGGAGGAACAACAGTTTCAGAGTTCTCTTTGAGAGATCCTGCGGGTTTCAACAGAGATTTATGGAACACATTGGATATTTTTCAGGAGGCTGGGAGACGCAACCTATATGCCACTGGGTTGACTATCTCCATAATCTCGTACGGACCAATGAACTTTGGTCCCAACTTAGCTGATGGTACCTTTAAGTTGATGTTACGTGTGGAGAGCCAAACCTTCTCTCCCACCTGAAACATGTCTCCCGAGGCTCTCTTTTTGTCAGCAAAATATTTGTATCTCCCCTGGGCCCGAGAGATATTACGCCGGACTTCAGCCCAGAGGTTTTTTTTAACCGTTGAACGGACCCCTCTGCCCCTGGACAACCGGAATCCACCCGAGAAAACTCCCCAAAATGCGGATTAAACCCATAGTTAATCAGGAATGGGGACATGTTGGTGGACTGACTCACCCGGTTGTCAAAAGCGAATTCAGCCAACGGTAACGCATCACACCAATTCTCCTGTCTGGCGGAGGTCAGACACCTGAGAATTTGTTCCAGGGATTGATTGGTGTGTTCTCTCTGACCATTACTCTCCGGATGATATGCCGACGAGAAGGAGAGTGAGATGCCCAATTTCATACAGAACGCCCTCCAATATTTGGCCACAAACTGCACACCTCTGTCAGACACAACATTCAGGGAGGGGTACCCCATGCAATCGGACCACATGCTGCACAAACAACCTTGACAATGTTTCTGCTGAAGGTAATGCTGCCAAGGGAATGAAATGGGCCTGTTTAGAAAACCTATCCACCACCACCCAGATCACGGTATTGCCCCTGGAAGGTGGAAGGCCGGTAATAAAATCCATGGAAAGATGAGTCCATGGCCTATCAGGAACCGGTAAAGGAATGAGTTCCCCAGCCGGTCGGTTATGCAAGCTTTTGGAACGGGCACACATGCCACAAGCAGAAACAAATTCCTTGACATCAGACCTTAGTGAAGGCCACCAAAAACCCCTGGCTACTGCCTCTCTAGTGGCCGTGATACCTGGATGAGCACTCAGCCTAGACTCATGAAACTCCTGCAGAAGTCTAGTCCGCAATGAATCTGGAACAAACAGTTTATCCCCTGGCCTGGTTGCCGGAGATAGGGCCTGAGCCCTTAGAATTTCTTGTTCCAACTCAGTTGAGACCCCCGCCACTACCACCCCTGGGGGAAGAATGGAGGACGGCGGCTCAGGGGGAGACACTGGATCAAAACTTCTGGACAGGGCATCCGCTTTAACATTTTTGGACCCCGGTCGAAAAGTAATGGAGAACTGAAATCGTGAAAAAAAAAGTGACTAACGGGCTTGTCTAGGAGTAAGCCTCTTGGCAAATTCAAGGTATGCCAAATTTTTGTGATCCGTGACAACTGTGATAGGGTGAGCCACCCCTTCCAAAAAGTGCCTCCATTCCTCAAACGCCAGCTTGACCGCAAGAAGTTCCCTATTGCCTACATCATAGTTTTTCTCAGCTGAAGAGAACTTCTTGGTGAAGGCACAGGGTTTGAGATTGGTAAGGGTGGCCGGACCCTGGGACAGCACAGCCCTCACCCCCACAATGAATGGTTTGGACGGGTCAGGTTGTACCAACACCGGGGCAGACATGAAACATTTCTTAATCGCTGAGAATGATTCCTTAGCGAGTACAGACCAATTTTTTACATCAGCGCCCTTCTGGGTAAGATCCGTGAGTGGTTTAACCACTTGTGAGAAACCTTTAATGAATCTCCGGTAATAGTTCGCAAATCCTAAGAAGCGCTGGAGCCCCTTGAGATCTCGAGGCTGAACCCAGTCAGCGATCGCCAGCACCTTCATAGGATCCATACGAAACCCCTCACAGGACACAATCAACCCCAAAAAAGACAGCTCCTGTACAAAAAAACAAACATTTTTCCAATTTAGCGAACAATTGGTTCTCCCTGAGTCTCTGGAGAACTGTCTTTAGATGTTGCAAGTGAGATTGACTGTCCGGGGAATACACCAAAATGTCATCCAAATAAATAATAACAAAACGGCCTATCAGATCAGAAAACACAACATTGATGAAATTTTGGAAAATAGCGGGTGCATTAGTTAACCCAAACGGCATTACCAAGTTCTCAAAGAGTCCTTCTGATGTGAGGAATGCCGTTTTCCACTCGCCCCCTTCCCGAACCCTTATCAGACTGTAGGCCCCCCGCAGATCTAACTTGAAGAACCATTGGGCCCCAGCTAACTGGTTACATAAGTCTGGGATGAGGGGAAGCGGGTAAGAGCTCCTAACCGTTATCTTGTTCAGTTCCCAAAAGTCGAGGCACGGCCGCAAACCACCATCCAGATTTCCCACAATAGAAGCACAACTGCTTTTCCCGGCGGCGTCTTCTTTCCTTTCCCTCACAGGTGACAGCGCTCACCTCCATAGCCATAGGAAGAGTCCGGGTCTCATCTCCACTGAAGAATAATGGTGTTTCCTGTTGCATAATGCCTCTAGCCCGCAGCCTGCGATCCGCTTGGATTATGGCATCCTCCAGGGAGCCAGGCGGAGGATGAAGTGCCAAAGCATCCTTCAGATGTTCACACAGGCCTCTGTGGAACAGCCCCCAAAGGGCGGCATCACTCCAGGAAATCTCAGCTGCCCAACGTCTGAATTCAGTACAGAACCATTCGGCCGAGTGCTCCCACTGACAGACACTCATCACCTTGTCCTCAGCCAACCGCACTCTATCAGGCTCATCATAAATAAGCCCTAAGGCTTCAAAAAACACATCCACAGACATTCTCTCAGGGGCAGAAGAGGAAAGCGAAAATGCCCAGGCTTGTGGGGACCCCCTAAGCAGAGACATCACCACCCCCATCCTGTTTCTCATCCCCAGAGGAGCGGGGTCTCAAAGAGAAAAAAGAGCTTACAGCCCTCCTTAAATGCCCTGAAATCATCCTTGTTACCAGAAAATGTATCTGGCAATTTAACCGGGGATTCGGGTGGGACTAAAATGACATCTCTATTCCCCACCTGCTGGAAGCCTGCAGAAAGCACCCCCTGAACTGAGTCCTCCACCCGCCGTTGGGACTGGGCCAGAGTTTGGTGTTCCAAACTAAGCTTCTGCAGTGACTGAGTCAAGCATTTCACCTGCTCAGATAAAGCACACATTGGGTCCATGCTGCAGAAGTGAGGAGAGAAAAAAAAAAAAATTGTAGGCCAGTTATGTCAGGAACACCACACTGAACTTGCTCACTGAGCCAGTGCGCGTGTCCTGAGTAAAGCGAACAGTGCTCAAAGATACCCGTGGAGCTGGCAGCAGTGGAGTAGATGCGTACTTCAGAGCCGCAGGACCTGAAGCACGTGACTGCTAGGGGCGTGGCCTAAACTCCACAGAGCTAGAAGCTGCAAGATAACTCCTAGCAGGGTAGCTGCGAGACAAAGTTACCAGGGGGCATAGACATAGTCAAGACATAGCCAATGAGTCACACATAGAGATAGCTGCAAAGGTACAAGACGGGCGAGCAGAGAGTAATCAGGTCACAGGCAATGAGTCATACACAGAGATATTAACGCAGTACAAAATCAACAGGCAAACTCACAACGGGAAACAGAACCGGGTCAGAACCATATAAACAAGCTATAGCAACAAACAGGCACACAGGGGTCAGCACACTAGGCCAAAGGCAAAAGTATAACTGGCAGGGATTGAAGCTTCCCAGGGGTTTAAGAAGCTCTCCCAGAACCAGAAAGTGGCCACAATCATTAATCCCAGGTGTGCAGGTCAAAACCTGCACCGAGCTCCAGACATTAACCCCAGGTGTGCAGCTCAAAAACCTGCACTGGGATCATGACACAAACAAAGGTGTCATGGATTTACCGCGAAAAGAGAAACCAGAAAACTGCAGTGTGTCTTATTTCTTGTACTCCTGCGCTATTTAGAAGCACTTCACCTTCATATTCAATGGTGAAAGTTTATTTTAGCAGTTCAGGGGTTAATCTCAGCTGAGAGCTCTTGGAAGCTTTGGTGCATTATGGCTCTCAGCGGTTCACTGTTAGCCACTACCCTGTATATATTATGGGCCCTGGCTTACATATACTGCATGTTTAGAAGATGGTGATTTGTGATTGTTGTTTGAGAAGGTGTTTGGTGGATTGATCTGAGACGGTTGCTAGGTTTGGGATGTGTGCTAATTCCCCTCCTTGTACTAGTTTGGTTTTACTCTATCTTCTGCTCCCCTGTTTTTATCTCTGTTGTGTGTGTGTGTAGTAGATTTGTATGATTGGTATTTTCCCGAATCCCTGTTTGTATTACCATGTTAGACCGGTTGGTGTATTATGGTACACTACTGCTCCCCTCTTCCCTGGATGTGGGATAGGTACAGACTGAGGGAAGATTCAGGAGCTAAGGCAAGGTATGTGGCCCTGAAGTCTTCACCATCAGAAGTAATCCGGGGAACAGGTCGCGCTAGGGCTCCCCTAGCGTTAGGTACAGGAAAGTAGCCCCTGGTCCCAGGACACTTGACTACAGAGTTGTGACAAAAGGTTTCTGTACCAAACATTAATTTCTGTTTTCCTATTGTATCAAATACTTATTTAATGCAATATAATGCAAACTCATTATTTAAAAATCATACAATGTGATTTTCTGGATTTTTTTATTTTATATTTTTTTCTCTCAGTTTAATCGTACCTATGATAAAAATTACAGACCTTTCCATTCTTTGTAGGTGGGAAAACTTGCAAAATCTGCAGTGTATCAAACACTTATTTTCCCCACTGTACATACGCACACAAACACACCATCACATTCATATATATGTGTCGATTGTGTCTGCAAACATGTACAATTATGGATCTTGCAAATAAGTCTCTTCACAATACTTATGGGTTACTACTTAGCACATTTAATGCTTATTAAATGCACTGGGGATATGGTGCCATACAGTGAATAATGCTAGCACCAAAGCTATTATTTACACTGCTATTACATTAGACAGAGCCCAACATAATAAATGATTATAAAGCAATATTTTTCAATGGGGCCAAGTGAATTTTAACAGCTAACAATCGTTGAAAGAAGCATAAGTAAATGACAGATCTTAGGAAAAATCTACATACACATCAATATCTTTAGTATAATTTATAGTTTGTCTTGCTGTTGATGCAATAAAGAACAAGTGAACTGGCTTTCTGTCATTCTAATCCTCCACCTACTCTTACCTATAAAGGTAACTTCTTCCATTGCAGCATGCTGTAAATGGAGTCTTCAATGTCATTTAGGAATTATAACCATTTTGCTGATTTCTGGAAAAGTCTTAATATTCGGTACTTAAAGGAGTATTCTCAAGTTATTTTAGTTAGCAGCATGAAAATAAGCAAGGGTTCAATGAGAGCTTTTATCTTTCATACTGTACAGCATGTTTCCATGGAGCTTGGACACTAGTGCCTGCCCAGACTCTGGCCGAGAGTGCTGCAGTAGTCACATTAAGGAGAGGGGTTTAACTCCAACATGGTTGCCACCTCTCTTCAACCCAATGCTTTCTATACAATAATTATCTGTTTGCCTCACTCCCCTGACTCTCAGGTCCTGCCAAGCTGCTGCTAAAATTGTTGCAAAATCACCAATCCACAACGGCTTCTCCCAGAGTAGTTCTCCTAACTTTGGCACCTTACTCACGCTGCCTGAAGTGGTGTGCTTGTTCAAATCCCCACTAAATGTAAATATAGTGATAGCAGTGCACTCAGTTCAGAGCTTTAAAGTTCTAACACTACAGTTCTGCTGCTCACTTGACTTGCCAGTCATGTAGGAGTGCCCTCCGTGCCAAAAGCTAGGAAGAAAGTATACTGTAAGGAGTCTGCAGCTACTCCAGATTCAACTTGAGAACACCCCTATAAATTTAAAAACGCATTTAATGCCAAAATAAAAAAAAACAAACTTAAGTAAAAAAAATTAAAAGTTTTCAATTAATGTTTTATAAATATTCTCCTTTTCGATAAAACTGTCATTTTAATACATTTTACTCCACGCTGCACCATTTCTAAATAACTATTGCGAGACACATTTAATACACTTTAATGTATGGGATAACGATCAGTGCAGACTTGAAGGGAGAACAGACATCAGTCTTTGGGATAGACAAATTACCTGCCTTAATTTAGAAACCTAATAAAAGAGTCTCTGTGTCTTGATTATTCCTGCCAAAATACAAAGCTATTTGAGATCAGTGCAGTGTCTGCTAGATATTAGTCATACCATTGCTGCTATCATGTTCTTACTAACAACCTGAATGAAGCTAATTAAATAAGTCAGAGAAGATCTATCAGTCTTAAATCTGTTAAGCTTGTAAGATACAAAATAATTACTATTACCTCTAGTTTATTTCAACTTTTATAATTAGATTCAAAGTTTTGACAGCAATTATTTTTTTTAACTAAGGAATGTGTTTCCTTCGGTTCTGTGTTTTTATTGCAATTTCTAAATCAGTGTCAGAAGTTCCACAAGCAGATTTCCATCTTAAAGTTGTATCTCCAAATGTTAAATAACCCACTTATCTTTCTATAAGTATATTTGTGTCTACAGCATGTTAGTAAGCTGATCCTTAAGGTACTGTCACACTTAGCGATGTACCAGCGATCCCGACCAGCGATATGACGCGGTCAGGATCGCTGGTAGATCGCTAAGTGGTCGCTAGTGAGCTGCCACACAGACAGATCTCACCAGCGACATCGCTGGGGACGGGGGTCGCTACTTACCTGCCACACTAGGCGATCCTGACGTCCTCCCACCCGGCTCCACACTCGTCGCTCCACAGGAAGCACCGCAGGAAGCTGACGACGAGAAACGGTCCTGCACGTTCTCGCGCGATCAGCAATAACCAGCGGGGGAGCGGTCGTAGGCAAGTATCAGACATAGCGATATCGTAGCAATATCACTATAACGTCACAAGTTATAGCGATATTGCTAGCGATATCGCTTAGTGTGACAGTACCTTTATTCTAGTCTTGGTATGGTCAAGAACCAAATCATATAGTTGTTCAAAAAGACACAATTAAGGCTCTCAAGTAGGAGAAAATAATTGATTTTAGGAATGAAAAAATGACAATTAGGACCCATGTGCATCCCACTGACTAAAGATGAGGGGAGCTCTTTGTGCAACCTCCGTCCAGGTCAGTTCTCTCTGGCCGTGCACAGCAGCTTTGCAAATGTCCTTACCTATTGGGATCCAGGCTTGGCTTATAATTACCCAGGTTGGGGAGACGTCACCTGTGCCAGAAAATCAAACACTGCACCGGGGAACCCGAAAACTCAGGAAATTAGTGCAACTCCTGTCCACTGGACTTTGGTTGCACAAAGCGATCCGCTCATCTTGCCTGTTGACAGGTACTGATTCTCTTTCAAGATTGTTAAAAGGAATCTGTCACCAGGTTTACTTTACCACCTATTCTGAAAGTAGCATAATGGAGAGACCCTGATTCTAGTGATGTCACTAACTTGGCTGCTTAGTTATGATAAAACTATTTTTCTGATCAGCAGGAGATTATCACTAGAGGACAAGTAAACCTGTTGGAGCTAGTCAAGCAAATTCATAAGCGCTGTATAATCCCACCCCCATAATGAATTGGCAGATTTCTGTATAAACTGTACAAGGACAGAAAGCTGCTAATCACAGATTTGGGCGAGCTTATATACAGCTCAAACTTCAGAGAACTGGTAGATCTGCAGCAGATAAAACTGTGATTTTATCAATATGACTAAAGTCAATGACACATTGCTGGAATCAGGATCTCTGCCCCTACATTATGCTGCTCTAAGATGGGGTAGCAATAACCGATTGACGGATTCCCTTAAAAAGAACTTAAAAACATAAGAGCTATTATTCTCTGTCCTGCTGCAATTGATTTTTGTTTATGAAAAATAGATTTTTGGACCCTAGTTTTTCAGCAACACAGAATGGTTTTTTTTCTCCTGCTACATCTTGCATTGTTTGTACAATTGATCAATAAGTAAAAATGTACCTTTTAACAGGATGCAAAAATGCAGTGTACATACCCATTATCATTTTAGTTGCCTGAAATCTCAGGAACCTCAGCTGCTGCTTTATGACATTTCATTTTTCAAAGCTTACTTTATACTCAGGGTCCCTACCCAGGTCAATATTAAAGAGTGCTGACACTGGTTAAGGAATTCTGGATATTTTGGGAGGTAACGACAAGATTTTTCCAAATAAAGCAACGATTTTTGTTGTTCAGTGGCTTGTTGTTCCAGTCAAGAAAAAACAACCTAACATTTTATGCAATTATTGCTATGTTTCCAAGGCAACTGCATTTTCATATATTCCATTCAAATTTTTTATAGCAACATTTTTCAACTTTATATTGAGATTTCAAGGAAAATCATCAGTCAAGATTTCCATTTAAATATTAGTATAGGCAACGCTATTAAACTAAAAGCGGAACAAAGTGCATTTTCATCCTGTAGCGAGACATTTCTGGTACTTCCCTCCCCGACACACAAAGGACCCTCCTATTTATCATTTGCCAGATTTTAGTTTTGTCTTATTTGTCTATGTGCTCTGGAGACTTTTTCCCAATTTAATCAACATGGCACACGATGTTTGATCAATGTAAAACTAAACTGTCTTCGTCTCTTTTGCTTGTTCGGTGTCTTTTAGCATTAACCACTACAAAAACCTTTAAAATATTGCACACTAATCTCCAACTACATAAAAAAAATAGGTCACACGGGGTAACGGAGTACATTTGTGCAAAAACAAGCAACTTTCTAAGAACTTGCAAATGATTACTTGGGCGAAAACGATGAAACTGATTAACTACTTCTAGAATGGCAAAAAATAAAATTGGCAAAGTTGAAACATAATAAAAAAGGTTAAAAAAAGAGAATCACTTAAAAATACATACAAAATGAATGGTGAATAAACTCCAAAATGCCCTTTTCCATGTAAAACCTCCACTTGTCATTGACACTGTCACTTACCGAGTATGTCCCAATCTACTTTTATTTTCCCATGGCCAAGATCAAATCAGCAGTGTCTAGATTCCTATGATTAGAGATGCTTGTAGATAACTATGCATATGTGGAAAGCGTAAAAGACTTATTAGTTGAAAGGCCAGGATATGACAGTAGAATATTACAACCATTTCCTAGAAATTTCAGATCGGTTATAAACGTTACCGAGGAGATATTTACATATCAAGTGTTCCTTGCTTCAAACATAGAGCAATCCAGCAGAAGGGCAAACAATGACACCACAGAGGAGATGCTAATTTATTTGAAGGAAATAACCCTTAAAAAAGTATACTAATGACTAGCAATCACAAGTGATTAAATAAATCAATTGAGCTCTTAGATATAATGAAATGCTTTACAAGACAATCACTCTTTTATTATCAATAAATTGCCACTTATAATTAGATTACTATTAAAGATGAGTGGATATAGTCGACCGCTAAGTCAATGTTAAGTTTTTTTTTTGTTTTTTTTTAAAGGCAGTTTGTTTTTATAAAATGTCACTTTCATGATAATTACATACAAGCTGCTGGTCAATTTCGTGGTCTTCCAGTAAAGCAAAAAATCAGTACAGATGTTTTGGAGTGGTGCAACTTGGTGTCTTTTCCGTTTGGAAATAATGGCGCTTATTGCTTTTTTTAATTCAGTATTAAGAGTCTAATACTCCACTGAAACCACTGGAATGTACAGAGACAACCCAGGAGTAAATGGAACAGATTTATCAAGAATGCTGCCAAAAAAAGACCTCTCTTTCTTGACTTGCACAATATTATGTGTTTTAGACTTTTCTGGGTCTTGGCAAAGGATGGGGTGTGACTTCGCTGAAAGGGCGCGGTTTATTGAAAAAGGGGCATGACTTAATATGCAGCATAGTGCATTAAAATATTTTTGTACAAATTTCTAGCAAAAAATCACAAAGCTAATAGGTGGTGTAAACGTAGATTATAGTGTCTAAATATGCACCATATTTATCAAACATGATCCATTGAATCAAATCAGGCACATTTAAAAAATGCTTAAGCTGGAGTCACACATAGCGACTCACCAGCAATCCCGACAACGATATCAACGTGTTAGGATCGCTGGTGAGTCGCTACATGATCGCTGGTGAGTCGCTACATGATCGCTGGTGAGCGCGTCCCTTAGATACCCGATGTGTACGTTAGTTACCAGCTCCCTGCATCAGCGCGCTGGTAACTAACGTACACATCGGGTTTCTAAGGGACGCGTGTCCCTTGGATACCCAATGTGTACGTTAGTTACCAGCTGATCGCTGGTCTCCCGCCTGTCACACGCAGAGATGCATGCTGGCCAGCGGGAGACCAGCGATGGAAGAAATGTCCAGAGGTTTCCAAGAGCGATCAGCGATACGGGCAGGGGGGCCGGTCGCTGATCGCTGTTGTGTTACAAAACTTGTGACTTAGGCTGGTTTCACATTTGCGTTTTTTAGCGCTGGAAAAAAACGCATATGTGCGCATGCGTTTTTTCCCCTATATTTAACATGGGTGCGCATACCTGCGCGCTTGTAAGAGCATGTATGCGATTTTCATGCGCTGCGTTTTTTTGGGGTGTGCGTTTGTATTTTCCAGACGCAGCATGTTGCATTTTTTGGCCCTGCAAAAAAGCGCATGCGCACATATGCGCACGTTTTGCGCTAAAAATGGCCATTATAGCCTATGGATGCGCATATGTGCGCACTGGCATGCTCATGTATGCGTTTTTTTGCATATGCGTTTTTTTTTTTAACCATGGAATTTAGGGGTTTGGGTTAGAGTTAGGGTTAGTTAAGGGGGTTTAGGGTTAGGGTCAGGGTCAGGGTTAGGGTTGGGGTTTGGGTCAGGGTTAGGGTTAAGTATGGTTTGGTTAAGGGTTAGGGTCAGGATTAGGGTTAAGTATGGTTTGGTTAAGGGTTAGGGTCAGGGTTAGGGTTAAGTATGGTTTTGTTAAGGGTTAGGGTCAGGGTTAGGGTCAGGGTTAAGTATGGTTTTGTTAAGGGTTAGGGTCAGGGTTAGGGTCAGGATTAGGGTTAAGTATGGTTTGGTTAAGGGTTAGGGTCAGGGTTAGGGTCAGGGTTAGGGTCAGGGTTAGGGTTAAGTATGGTTTTGTTAAGGGTTAGGGTCAGGGTTAGGGTCAGGATTAGGGTTAAGTATGGTTTGGTTAAGGGTTAGGGTCAGGGTTAGGGTTAGGGTCAGGGTTAGGGTTAAGTATGGTTTTGTTAAGGGTTAGGGTCAGGGTTAGGGTTAGGGTCAGGGTTAGGGTCAGGGTTAAGTATGATTTGGTTAAGGGTTAGGGTTAGGGTCAGGGTTAGGGTTAGGGTTAGTAAAGTCATGGTTTGGGTTAGTGTGAGGGGACACCTAATGTTGGAAAAAAACGCAAACGCGGTAAAAACGCACTAAAAACGCATACAAACGCATAAAAACGCTGCGTTTTTTTCATGCATGCTCATAAAAATGCTTGAAAAAAACGCAGCAGTTGTATGCTTTTGTATGCGTTTTTTCAATGCGTTTTTTTGCGGGAAAAACGCGCTGCAAAAAAAAGCAAGTGTGAAACTAGCCTTAGCAGCGATCTCGCTAGCGAAATCGCTATGTGTGACGGGGCCTTTAGTGTAAAGCTCCCCATACACTTTAGATACCTGTGGGCCAAACAATGGTTCGGTTGGCAGCTGTCTAGCCCAAACCTCCTACACACAGGAGCTCTAGCTCTGTGAAGCACTTTGGTTCTGGCAGTGGCTCAACTATCACAGAACAAAAACATTAGCAGTCTGAAATTAGACAAGAGAGCTCTTTATTTCCTTTGACAATTATCTGTCGGGTCCTCTAAACAAATTAGAATGTTGTCCAAATTCTGATATCAGCATGTTAGGTGAAAATTTGACTAATCTGCATGGAGATCTTAAATTTTACAATAAGAATTGGACAGTCTTGATAAATATGTTTCAATGTCCTTTGTTTCAAAGGACTTAACTGATACTCTGACCAAAAATTACTCAAAAGCTAGACATCATGCATCGATCAAAAGAAATTAAGGAAAAAATGAGAAACAAAGTAATTGAGATTTATCAGTCTGCAAAAGGTTATAAAACTATTTCTAAAGGTTTAGGACTCCAGAGAATCACAGTGAGAGCCATTATCAACATATAGAGAAAACATGGAACAGTGGTGAACCTTCCCAGGAGTGGCCAGCCGACCAAAATTACACCAAGAGTGCAGTGACAACTCATCCAAGAGGTCACAAAAGACCTCACAACAACATCCAAAGAACTGCACATCTCACTTGCATCAGTTAAGGTCAGAATTCATGACTCCACCATAAGAAAGACTCAGCAAAAATGGCCTGCATGGTATAATTCCAAGACGAAAACCACTGCTGAGCAATAAGAACATAAAGATTAGTCTCAGTTTTGCCAGAAAACATCTTGATGATCTCCAAGACTTTTGGGAGAATACTCTGTGGACTGACAAGACAAAAAGTGAACTTTTTGGAAGGGGTATGTCCCATTACATCTGCATTTCAGAAAAGTAACAACATACCAACAGTAAAGTATTCATTATGAGATTCGTGGCAGCTCTGGTACTGCTGTAATTTACATGTTGTCTTTTCCTTTAGATTCAGCAAGAGATAATGTCAGTATCTTGCTGGCAGCTTCGTTTAGGATGGTCAGCTGATTTTGGTTGGTAACCACTCCCACCTTCCTTTAAATAGTCACATGACCCCTCAGCTGATCGTCAGTAATAAAGTTATTCAAGGCAGACCAGCTTGGAGTGAGGAGCTCTCGTGTTGGTGATTTTGTGGGAGTTTGGATACCTGGTGGTGTATTCTCTGCTGCTTTGGAGCTGAGCAGCAGAGCCTGAAGCTGAGTATTGTTTCCTTTATCTTTGTTTGTTTCGTGTTTGTCACTTCCACTGTGTTTTTACCATCTGCAGTGGTGACGCTAGCCTCCTTGCTGGCCAATGAACTAGCCAGGGTATACTGAGTTGACATTCAAGGACTAGGCACATGACAGTGGGGGGGGGGTGTGGTGGGAGTACCTGCAAAGGGCATTAGGGGAGCTTAGGGACAGGGACAGGTTTAATTCAGTTAAGATGAAGATCTCTCAGTAGAACATTCGCCTCAACAGAACCATGCCAGACGTTGTAGGGAGGTCATAGATGCATGTGGAGGCCACACACACTACTGAACATCATTTCTTGAGGCATTTCCACTTACGTTGGATCAGCCTGTAATTAGATTTTCCACTTTGATTTTGAGTATCATTGCAAATTCAGACTTTCATGGGATATTAATTTTGAATCACACAGATAATATTTATGTGTTATTGCTCTCAACGCATTCACACATTTTAACGAATAAAGATTTGCAACTGGAATATTTCAGTGATATTTAGGATGTTGTATTTTAGTGTTCCCTTTATTTTTTGGAGCAGTGTATATCTAATACGATTCTCTGTTCAGTATATTTTTCTTTAAATCCCCTCCTCTGATAGGTTTGAAAACCTTTTTAATACATGTAAATCTGATAGAGGTCATATCCCCCTTATGTAGCAATTAAAAAAGTCTAGAGGCTGCAGACATATCTGTTACCGGATTAGAAGCATCAGATAAATGACATCTGATGTGTTTTTTGAAGTGTTGGCAGTGCACCCTACATATTTTTTGCATGTTATGCAGTCTATCAAGTAAACAATCCCTGGTGTATAGCAATGAATAAAGCTACATATCGGGATTTGTTGTAAAACACAAATATCTTTGATATTTAAATGCATATTTACAGGATATACACTGTTTGTGTCCAAAGAATCCCTTATAGGAAAGTCAAATCGGTTCATGAGACTGTGTGTTGTTGTGAAAAAGACTGGGAAATAAAATCATACCTAATGTATGCAATTTTTTTGCAACAAATCTGATTTCATTGTTCTGTATTATTAAAGAGAGTCTAATATCCTGATTGAGAATTAGCAAATATTTTTAGATGATGGTGATAATTTCTTTATATTGAGGACTATAGTTTTGAAAACGTGACATTGTTCAGATTCATTCCTATTTCTTTGCTTCTTTTTATTTACCAATAAATCTTGGCTATCTATGCCATTTATTATCATATCCTGCTCTGTTTAGAAACTACTTGGAATATTCTCTACTCTAATCTGGCAAATACTTTTTGAGACTCCTCTTTGTAGATGTTATGTTTAGAACAGTTTCCTTTAGTACTTAGGAGTTCACCTACTGGGATGTTTTTAATTACGGTATGTGGGATCGATGGCACGAGTGGGCTTCCAAAGTTGAATTAGTGTCAGTAGTAGGTTTCCTATATGGGGACATAATAATGTTGTTTTTTTCATTTCCCATCAGGTATATATCAAGATAATTAATTTTGAAATTATCTAGAAGATATGTCAATGTTAAATTAAATTTATTATTGTTTACAGAGGAAACAATTTTTTTTGCTTCTAACGCTGTGCGATTTGACTTTTTGAATGCACAATTTGCTAGAATTATTAGCAGAATCATTGTCATGATTGGAGAGCCCCTGATGTGCCTAGACATTGGAAACCCCTACAATTGAACCCATTTTGAAAACTAGCCCCCTCAAGGAACTTCTCTATTTGTGTGGTGAGCACTTTGAACCTCCAGGTGCTTCACAGAAGTTTACCCATTGACCCGTGAAAATAAAAAAATTAAAAAAAAAAATCAAATTTTTTCCAAAAATGGTCTTTTAGCCCCATTTTTTATTTTATTTTCACAAGGGTAACAGGAGAAAATGCACCATATAATTTGATCTGCAATTTCTCTTGTGTATGCCAAAATCCAATATGTTGAGAAAAACTACTGTTTGGGCATACTCCAGGGTTCGGAAGGGAAGGAGTGCCATTTGACCTTTCGAACACAAAATTTGCTGGAATAATTAATGAAAGCCATATTGCGTTTGAAGAGCCCCTGATGTTCCTAAACAGTTGGAAACCCCCCACAAGTGAACCTATTTTGGAAACTAGATCCCTCAATGGAACTTATGTAGATGTCTAGTGAGAACCTTGAACCCACAGGTGCTTCACAGAATTTTACAACGTTGATCTGTGAAAATGAAAAAAATATCTATTTCCCACAAAAATGTTGTTTTAGCCCCATATTTTTTCATTTTCACAAGTATAGCAGGAGAAAATGGACCCCAAAATTTGTTGTGCCATTTCTCCTGAGAACACAGATACACCATGTGATCAAACACTACTATTTATGCACTGTGCAAAGCTCAGAAGGGAAGAAGTGCCTTACTGTAGTTCAGATTTTGATTGGACTGGTTTGAGGCTACTATGTCATATTGGTAGAGTCCCTGAGGTATCAGAACAAGAGAATCCCCCATAAGTGACCCTATTCTACAAACTACACTGCTCACTTAATCAATTCTATCTTCGTTTCATCAGACATTAATTTGTCTGATGAGACGAAGATAGAACTTTTTGGTGACAATTCTTAGCGGTATGTGTTGATAAAACCAGGCACTGCTCATCACCTGTCAAACACAATCCCAACAGTGAAACATGGTGGCAGCATCATGCTATGGGGGTGTTTTTCAGCTGCAGGGACAGGATGACTGGTTGCAATTGAAGGAAAGATGAATGCGGCCAAGTACAGAGATATCCTGGATGAAAACCTCTTCCAGAGTGATCTGGACCTCAGACTTGGCCGAAGGTTCTTCCAATAATACAATAACCCTAAGCACACAGCTAAAATAACAAATGAGTGGCTTCAGAACTATGTGACCATTCTTGACTGGACCAGCCAGAGCCCTGACCTAAACCCAATTGAGCATCTCTGGAGAGACCTGAAAATGGCTGTCGACCAATGTTTACCATCCAACCTGACGGAACTGGAGAGGATCTGCAAGGAAGAATGGCAGATGATCCCCAAATCCATGTGTGAAAAACTTGTTGCATCATTCCTAAGACGACTCATGGTTATACTAGCTCAAAAGGTGCTTCTATTCAATACTGAGCAAAGGGTCTGAATACTTGAGTTATGACCATGTGATACTTCAGTTTTTCTTTTTTAATACATTTGCAAAAATTTCTACATTTCTGTCTTTTTTTCAGTCAAGATGGGGTGCAAAGTGTACATTAATGAGAAAAAAAATGAACTTTTTTGAATTTACCAAATGAAACAAATAGTAAAAAATTTAAAGGGGTCTGAATACTTTCCATACCCACTGTATAGTATACATATATATATATATACATATATACATACACGCACACACATATATATATACACACACACATGTATACATATATATACACCCACATTATGTATATATATATATATATATATATATATATATATATATATATATATTGGTGCAGTAACCACTGTGTCCGCTAGGGGGCGCTGTGTGGATGTCCCAGGAGAAAGGATGAATGTCAGAATACTGAATGACCGTTATGTATCCCAAGGTAGGTGGCCTTGGGATGGAAGCTTGAATATGTGTGTTGATCAGCAGAGGCACTGCTGACCTGTTGTTACACTGTGTCAGCGAGAGCGACCTACAAACCCACCTAGGGGTGGTGTCTAGAACGCCTTAATAGAGTGTATGAATGCTTGAAGGACCTGTGATGTGGTCATAGCCATGTGACCCGCTGGGTGTGGCAACGGACCATATAAGGTAACCAGAGTAGGTCACATGAGAGCGCATGGATCTGATTGGGCCATGTGGAAGGTCCCAGCAGGCCTATGTGGAGGTAGGTGTGCTACCTTCCTGAAGACCAGGTGCTGAGGCTGTTGACCCGGTGAGGCCTGTGTATATTGGCTGTATGCGAGGAGGGATAAGCCTGCTGTGTTTGCTGAGGCTCCAGGACTGAGCCTGAAACAATGGACACTTATACTTACTTTCGCCTGAGCTAAAGGCTATTTCTTATGTTATGTGCTGGTTTATGGAGCAATAAAGCCTATGAACTTTTAAAGGAACGTGCCTCCTGGTTGTCTCCCGTCGCACCTGAGCGAGTTGAATCCCTACTATATATATATATATACACACACCCACACACATATAATATACACACATATAAATATATACACACATATATATATATACTGTCATGCCGTGCTCACCAGGAGGCGGGGCTTTGGTCCCGACGTCACTCCCTCCGGTACGGCGGCCCCTCCGGGGCCTCCGTTGGGTGCGCACGCGCAGCTCTCGTCCTAGGGGCTCCTCTATGTCACGTTGGCGCGCTCCTGTCAGTGCTGTCTCCGGGTCAGTCTCCTCTATGGTAATGGAGGACCTGACCTGGAAGCTGTAGTGGTCATGTGCTTTCTGGCTAGGATCTGACCCGGAACCTGTCTTGGTCATGTGCTATATCAGGCCATCCTCCCCTATGGGAGGTGCCTGATTATTGTTGTGCTTCCTGTCTGGGTCTGCTTAGTTCCAGTCAGGCCGTGCACTGTTCTCAGGTCCTCTGCTCTGTCTGGTATTCTATTGTGCTCCTAGCACTTGCTCTGAACTTTTACGTTGCTTCATGCTCAGTAGTGCCTCTTGGCACACTCTAGTATCCTGTCTCTGTCCCTTGCTCTGTCGTACCTCCTGGTACTCTCTGTCCCTGTGCTCTGTAACACCTCCTGGCACGACTGCTGCTCCATTCAGTACTCTGTCGTGCTCCTGGCACGCGTCCTGCTTTGTTTACCTCCGGACGTATTACTCACTATACGCCATACGTGCTCACGGCTACTTGTCTCGCACTATCTGTAGTTTGCGCACTTCCGTGTACACTCCTTGTGTTCCTGGTACCCAGTTCCCATACACCCATCCGTGCCTCCTGTGAGCCGCCCCTTTTGGTACCGGCTGTCGCGGTTCTGACCTCTGCGGTCCTGCCCCTAACGATCCCTGTATAGGGGTCGGTCATCACATGGCTCCAGATCCGCGACCCAGAGGGTCCACTCTTAGACGTTATCTGCTCCTGAAACGTCACACATACACACACACACATACACACACACACATACATATATATACACACATATATATATATATATATATATATACACACACATATATATAAATATATACATATACACACACATATATATATATAAATATATACATATAAATACACACACACATATATATATATAAATATATATATATATATATATATATATATATACACACACACACACACACATATACTGTATATATAGCGCTATAGGCAATGTAGAATGTAATTACCTAAGGCACTATTATTTAGGATATTTTGCAATTTCAGATGAGGCTTCCACGGGCTTCCATGTCCAGGTCAAGAACAGTAGTAGTAATACCTATCTCATCTACCTAGGAAAACCCACAGTACGCATTTTTGACGCTTCCCTGCTTCCTGTAGCGAAAGTTCTGTGCATACAGATTTTTGACCCAACCTTCTAACAAAAACAGTATTCAGAACTGATTTTTAAGTGAGTTTCTACAATGGCCGAGCTACTTGACTTCAATCAGCTGCAAAGCTTCTTTTATTCTGTTATCACATCAGCATAGGGAACGAATGCCAAAGATTCAATAGTCTTCCTGAGGAAGTGCTGTCACACTATTAGAATAGCAATGAGCCTCCATCCTCTCTTCTCACATACTTTCATTCTTGTAGATGAATGTATGCATGACAAAAAATAAATACAACAAGGGAAGGTAAATGGTAGATAGGTGTGAGGGACATACATAATAACCGAAGTGGAAAAATACCGCAGCTTTTCCAAGGACATTTTGATCTGTGCACAAATGAATAGAAATATAAAGTTTCTGCAGAGCGGAGCAGATAATCATCATGGCTAGATCTCTTACATATAAAGGCTGAGAGTAATTTACATTATTTAGCTTGCGATGTGACCAAAAATACAGTGGAGATGTAGAGGTTTGATGAAAGATTGACTGGAGGAGCCAGGCCAAGTGAGGACAAAAAACCTAAAACAATTTCAAGCAGAAGTATAAATCTTTATATTTTCTTGATATCTATCACATACCGCATTTAGGGTCCCCTAATGCCCTGAAAAATATCTAGCAACACAGGAAGAGTCACATTACTGCCTGCAGGGAGATGCCAACCCTCATCCCACATTACTTATGCAGATGAGACGAATCTTTAAAAACATCTTACGCTAAAGCACAGTTTTACTATTAATTACATTTTAATTTTCTTTGGAAGATCATCCGTATGAAAAAGTGTGCAAACTATAAATATGGAGCAGCTTCCCAAATTATAAGGAAGTTAAAAAAGTTCAGATCTAGCAAGAAGATAGCAATCCCAATAATACAAGCCATCAGAAATAATTTTACACAATAAATATTGTGGAGCATTTACGCATAGCCCTAGTACACATAGTAGTATTCTGCAGACTTTAATATTTATGCACATGAGGATATCTACCTTGATTTTGGCAGTTTGTGCAAATTAAGCCAAAAAAATTAATTTGCATCAATGTTATTCAATGCAAGGTGAATGCTCCCATATTATAATAAAAATATAGAAATATAGTGTAAAAAAATACTCATCTCACTGGTCACTATCGCATCATCTGGCAATGAATGAGTGACGTTCTCTTCATCATTTCCAGCATCTTCACTTGACCCCTAGTCACAGACTTGGGCGATAGCCATTGTGATATCAGGGGCCAAGTTGGCACCAAGTGAAGATGCTGGGAGATCCAAAGCGATTGGGGCCAGACATAGCTATGCAGAAGACCAAAATGGGCGCTGCCGTGATGAGACAGGCGAGTGGCAAGGTATCTTTTTTCTTTCACCCCTATTTCTGAACCTCTACAAGTCGCTGAAAGCAAATAAAAAAAATGTCATTTAGTAGAATCAGAGTTGTTTAGCTGGTTGTGGGCTGCTTCTGCAAGGAACCACAATTGTTACATGAGGAAAGTGACAAGACCCAATCTACATTTACTCTCCAAGTCAACTGCTTTATATGCAGTACCTGCAGAGTGATGAATAACGGTGCTGGTGGTCTACAACATCAAAAAGGACGTCCGCCCCTTTATTGCAGCAGTAGGTGGGGATGTCAGCAGTATGCCACCATCACATATTTCCTTACGACTTAGTCTTCTTTTACACTTACCGTGATTTTGCGGCCCCAATAGATTTCTATGGGGTCGCAAAATCGGCTCGCAAAAATTAGTAGGAGGGCCGTGTTCCATATGGCCGTGAGGGCCATATTTGCGGCCGTGAAAAAATATCTAGCTTGCCCGATATTTTTCATGGCTTACGGACACAGCCCCAATACATTTCAATGGTACCGCAAAAACAACGGTAGCTTGTTTTTTCGGTACACCGTATTTGCGGATTGCCGTATTTTTCCCACCAATTGGTTAAAATAGGGAAAAACAAGAAGGTTTTTTGCGGCCCGTTTTTGCGGGAGACAGCAAAAATCATGGCAATATGGCCCGCAAAAAACCCGGTAAGTGTAAAAAAAAGCCTTAGGCTGCATTCATACATCCATTTTTTTAACCTGTTTCTCAAGGTAAACAGTCTGAGCTTTTTTTTCCAATGTTACTTAGGCCAGTTTTACACCACGTTTTTGTAACTTTAATAGTCTCACATTTTTGTTACAAACGAAAAAACCCTGATCGGTTGTAAAAACTGATGCAAACGGATGCTTCGGATGCGGACTTCTCACCGCATTTTTGTTGTGTGCTAGACATATACATTTGTACGGTAAAAAAATTACATAAACACAATTTTTAGTTAAGTAGCGTGCAATAGGAAAAACATATGTCATATGATTTACCAGTTTGACATACGTTTGTGTACAGATCTGTTCCAGTTTTGTTTGTTTTTTTTTAACAGGCTACCACAAACGCTTTCTGCTTCTTCTTTTATCTTAAAAAAGCAGAAGAAAAACAGATTGATTATATAAAATGCAATGGAAAATGGATGTAAAACAGATGTCTCTCATTTTTCATCCATTTTTTTTTAATTTGTCTTTGTCAATCCACAGAGTTTAGCGAAACAATTTTTTTAGGGTCCATAAATCGATTCAGCTAAAGTCAGTGCACATCCTATTCTCATCCATTTTGCGGATCAGACTTGGCAATTCAAGTCTACAAAGGTAATCAAAAAGAAATGGAAACTCTAAAACAAGTTTGTTTTACATCCATTTCAATCCGGATTTTTTTTCGTCAATTTTTAACTGACCTACTGGTTAATTTGTAGAGATGAGCAGATCACTTCACACAACCATGGTTTATGATCCGAGTCAGTACTCTCTAGCCATGTACAGGAACTACGTGAATTTCATTATCCTCCATGATCCCAGACTTGACTTATGATTATCCGGGAAAGTGAGAAGTCACTTGTGCGCCTCACGCTGCACAGATGAAGTCATGCCATGCCGAGGAACCTGGAAGTTCAGGAAATGTGGCCAGAAAGCAGTGACCTGGACCATGGATCAGTGTTGTGTGGATCAATTGGCTCATGTCTGCTAAGTAGTATGAAAAAAAAAAAATGGAAAAAAAGTACTTCTTTTTTTAAATTTATGATAAAAAATAGCTGTAAATTGGCTATGAAAAGGAGGCAAATTGGTTGACACGAGTCAAAAATGAAAAACAGAAATAGGTGTTTTCACAATCTATACACTACAATGAAATTTAGTTGTATTTTGAAATTGTATGCGTAAGTGAGTTTTGGTCCAGAATATAAATCTCCCCACAGAGTTCGCAGCAACTCATTCTTCTCCCATCACCTCCGTGTAATAGATCACGTCCACACAGACAAATTTCTCCTGATAGCTATTCTATGACCTACTTATCCTATGTTACTCAGGTACCAATTAAAGAAGAAAGCAATCCCCACTGGGGTACCCTCATCTTGCATTTCTTATCACTTATTTACTCTTCAGTAAGCTGGAACATAAGGTATTCATCCATTATCATTTTTGGGTGATCACATTCTCCTGCAAAAGAGGCAATTAAACATGTTTCCAAAAGATTCAAAGCAAATGGTTATAGTCCAAAGTAAAGCACAGCTCTCACTAATGATAATATTCCAGTTCTCTGATATATTTTGCATAATTTCTAGATCTATAAACTCCGGCATTCTTGCAGCTGTTGGACAAAGATAATTGTCGGCACCTGGCAATTGATCTGCAGCAAGAGCCCTGCGTACTGTAAAAGAACTCATTTATTTTAATAGCAACATCTGAGTAATCAGGTTTTAAATTGGCACCAGTGGTGCGCTTACACTAAATATTGCTGACTGTCATGTTTATTAAGGCCTGATAAATAAAATGTTTGGAAGCTGGTTCCAATTGTGTTTTCTTGTCTCCACAACCCGGTGTCACACTGGGAGAGAGTTCAGAGGGCTCCAAGCAGATTGCTAGCTTGGATCTGCCATTTGTTTGTAAAGCAATTACAATGAAGTGACTGGGGCTACAACTATTTAATAATGATCCACAGCATATTAGATTCAAGAAACAACCATAATAAATATGGAGGTTAGCAAAAATGCCTAAAAGCCCAGAAGCAGTTCTTTTATACATGTTCCCGATGTCCAAATGAGTTTGTAAACAATCCCCACGAATGCACCTACTTCAAGCTGCTAAAACATTAATCTCCCACTACTGGAAGACTGTAGATCCTCCTTCTATAGAATATGGCTGTCAGCACAGGCAATGATGATGGAGAAGGGAACGTCAGCACACGCTTCCACCCCCATCATTCTGCCTCGGCGTCTGACGTGCCAGAGCAGCGGGCGCGATGACGTCATTAAAGCCTGCCGTTCTGAGATGTGCTGCGCTTCACACCACATGCTCAGGAGACTGGAGCATAGGATGGAATGAGCAAAGGTAAGTATTTTATTTATTTGTTTAAATCAGTGACTGGTAGCCAGAATAGAGCAAGGAGGACCATGGGGGTGCATTACATTGTATAGAGGACTATGGGGGTGCATTATTGTGTATGGAGGACCATGGGGGGTGCATTACATTGTATAGAGGACTATGGGGGGGTGCATTATTATGTATGGAGGACCATAGGGGGTGCATTACATTGTATACAGGACTATGGGGGGTGCATTATTATGTATGGAGGACCATGGGGGTGCATTATATAGAATGGAGGACCATGGAGGGTGCATTATATTTTATGGAGGACCATGGATGTGCTTTACATTGTATGGAGGACCATGGGGAGTACATTATACTAAATGAAGGATTATGGGGCACATAATACTATATGGAGGATTATGGGGTGCATTATACTATATGGAAGGCTATGTGGGGCGATTATATTTGGAGGGCTATGTGGGGGGCATTATACTGTATGCAAGTAATTATACAGTATGAAGGTTTGTGTGAGGTCCATCACACTGTGTGTAGGGCTGTGTGGGGGCCATTATACTGCATGGAGGGTTGTGTGGAGATCACAGTTGGGCGATCATACTGTGTTGGGATCACCATACTTTGCCTTGGGAGTTGAGGTAGGGTACAGTAGGGTCATTATACTGTGCATGTGGAATAATTCACCATGGGGATATCATACTGTGTTCGGGAGGCACTTTTGTTGGCATCATCCTGTATGGGGGCAACGAAAGAGTAATCTAAGACTTCGTCAGGAGAAACATGACTATGTAAAGGCTGGAAAGTTGTGAGATATGTTTTTCTTTGATTCCGACAATTTTTTATTTTTTTGGGGAACCCCAATTAGAACTTCTGCTATGGGTCCCATGATTTCTACGTAAGCCCAGCCCTCCTCTATATCCTTGTTTCGGATACGATAACTTATTTTATGGTATTACATTTTCTTTCCTTTTGATAGCGTATTATTATTTGTTCATGATTCTACTTTATGAAAAAAATAATAAAACACTGAATTGGAAAAAAGGATATTCTGGACAGTAAAAAAACAATTATCCAAATGTGCACTTTGATCTGCTTAACAAAGATTATTTATTGAGGTCTTGGAACTGGTGTCTTGAAAATGACACTGTGGCTAACTTTCTTGGGCTGTGACACCAGCTGGACGAGTGGAAAAATAATAACTTCATAGCACTGTCTGCAGGGCCAGGACAAGGAAAAAAACTCTTCATATGGACAAGATTCTCCAGGGAATAGCATCTATTAAAATCACTTTTCTGCTTCCTATAGTCACAAACAGAAGGCTGTGTAACCTTACAATCCCCAAAATCAAAAGTAGAATGGTTAACCACTGTATTTTAACATACATATTTTAGTCTAGCAAACTATGGTAAACTGAAATTCCTCCAATGCTGTCAGTAGGATTTCACCTCCCCAACCTATTTATAAGCACGTGCTGCTCGTGAACAGGCAAGTTCAGTAATATCTTTAGCTAAACAGTCCATTCCTCACTTACTGAGAAATTAGCGTTTAAATCATATACAAACAAGCCTGAAGTGTTTTGGACACGTGAAAGCACTTTCCAAATCTCTGTCACTCCGGCTCTATTCCCTGCCCGGCTCTGCTTTTTCCTACTTGACTGAAAGCTTCTTTGTTGAAGTAACGCAACAAAAGGAGCTGCAAGTCAAACAGGAGAAGGCAGCGGTGGATGGGGAATAAAGATGGAGTGGCAGAGGCGTGAGAAGAGGTTCTAAATGTCCAAAAGACTTTAGCCTCATTTGCGTATCAATTCAAAAACAGATTTCTTGTTAAGGGTGGAATGGACTGTTTAGCTATAGGTATGGTTGAGCTGGTGTTTGAAAGAGCTACATGCTCAACAGCTTAGAACACACAGAGATAAAGGCTCTCATGGTTACACAGGCTAAGAACATCTCAAGTTTTGCATAAAGTAAGGCCAGAGGACTAAAGTTCCTTTTCCTTATAAATACGATTGAATATTATTGTATAAAAAACAAAGGTCTGTGATTGGTTGCTGAGCCAGTCCAGGAGATAAGCATACCGTGTCTTCATTTTATACTGTACAGTTAAGCTATTAATAAGGTTTGTCCAACAGGTCAAAATGTCTTTAAGCTGGAGGGGTGCAGATACATTTATACTTCAATGCTATGGCCAAAGCAGGTTGTGAAAAAAATCTTAGTGTAGCTTTCCACATGCAGGTTTTTTTTGTGGAATCGAACCCTAACTAGTGTGAGTGAAATCCCAGTTCACAATAACAGGACCTGTCACAGCACATAGTAATAAAACAAATACATGACACACCTAGTGAATTAGAGTTACCTTGAGAAGGGTGATAGTTCCTGTGGACCCAACCACTGAGCTCCTGTAGACCAATAGTAGACTGAATTAAGGAACTGCACACCGAAAGACACTTGGAGATGCTTCAAATAGGATTTATTTTTAGTATTTCATATCCATTGATTATACTGTGAAGTATTACGGTGTAGATAATATTTCGGCCAAAAACCCTTCAACAGACATATAGGCTATAGTCACTGTAAATAGGTCAAGGGGATCCAGGGTGTGGGGTGGCATTCCCCCAAACAGGGTCTAGTTGTATCAAAGCCTGTGGTGTGTGCAGTGAATAGAGCCTACATATCTGATGATGGATCTTCACCTGAAATGTTACTTTTTGAAGCATCTCCAAGTGCTATTAGGTGTGCAGCTCATGTCACAGCACATAATCACTCCTGTATAAGAGACAAGTTCTCTTTAAATATAAAACCCTGCAAAATTTAGAGAATAGCAAAGAAAATTTCAGCATAAAGGGGTTGTCCAACGGTATTTTTTTTAGATATGTATGGTCTTAAAATAATAAAGTGATACTCACCTTACAACAGCTAAGTGACTAGACGGAAGTGCCATCAGAAAAACATGTGAAGACGCGCTTTTCTAGTCAACTGACTGTTCCAGCAAATCACAGGCTGCAGCCTTCCTTTGATTTTTGAACTAAGAAGACACAATTTAATCCAGCACAGTTCCCTGTGGCGGGCGTTAGAAGAATATTTCTCCATGTATAATTTAAAAAATATATATATTTCTCTGTTGGACAACCTCTTTAAAATTGTGCTTTTTATATTGTTTTACTAACATTTTCAATACGCCTAATGTCATAATCCTTCAAACCATGTCTACCTTGCATGGTTATCAAGCATCTTTACAACACAAAGTTCAAAAATACTTAGAGGGAATCTGCCTGCTAGTCTTTGAAATGCAAATCCATTGACACCTTCATATGTTCTATCTGTTGCTGCATTCTAGAGTAATTAGCGGTTTAATTCATATAAAAACAAGGCACTGCCTCCTGAGGTTGTTTTCTTGTTTAGATTTATTGATAGCTCTGTGTAATATTAAGTGTTAGGCAAGGAAATTAAGATTACATTTAAAGGGGCTGTCAGGATATAGCAAGTGACAGCATATTACTATATTAACCCCTTTCCTACATTAGACGTACTATTCCGTCCATGTGACCTGGGACCTAAGTCCCAAGGATGGAATAGTACGTCATAGCGATCAGGGGCACCCCCTGTGGGGAGCGCCGCTGATCACGGCCGGGTGTCAGCTTCTTATCACAGCTGACACCCGGCACTGTGTGTCAGGGGCGGTCACGGACCGCCCCTGGCACGTTAACCCCCGTCACATCGCGATCAAGCATGATCGCAGTTTACCGGAGGCACAGGAGAGGGGCTTTCCAAACGCGACATGGCGTCCGATCTCAATTCCAGCCAAAAAAGTCAAATGGCACTACTTCCTTTCCAAGCTCTGCCATGCGCCCAAATAGTGGTTTACCCCCACATATGGGGTATCAGCGTACTCAGGACAAATTGCACAATAACTTTTGGGGTCCTGTTACCCTTGGGAATATAAAAATTGGGGGTGACAAGATCATTTTTGTGGAAAAAATATGATTTTTTAATACGGCTGTACGATATAAACTTCTGTGAAGCCCTTGAGGGTTCAAAGTGCTCACCACATATCTAGGTAAGTTCCTTGGGGGGTCTAGTTTCCAAAATGGGGTCACTTGTGGGAGGTTTCCACTGTTTAGGCACATCAGGAGTTCTTCCAAACGTGACATGACATCCGATCTGAATTCCAGTCAATTTTGCAGTGAAAAAGTCAAACGGCGCTCCTTCCCTTCCGAGCTCTGCCATGCGCCCAAACAGTGGTTACCCCCCACATATCAGGTATCAGCGTACTCAGGACAAATTGCACAATAACTTTTCCAGTCTAATTCCTCCTGTTACCCTTATTTTCTATCATATACAGTTAGGTCCATATATATTTGGACAGAGACAACATTTTTCTAATTTTGGTTCTAGACATTACCACAATGAATTTTAAACAAAACAATTCAGATGCAGTTGAAGTTCAGACTATCAGCTTTCATTTGAGGGTATCAACATTAAAATTGGATGAAGGGTTTAGGAGTTTCAGCTCCTTAACATGTGCCACCCTGTTTTTAAAGGACCAAAAGTAATTGGACAATTGACTCCAAGGCTATTTCATGGACAGGTGTGGGCAATCCCTTCTTTATGCCATTCTCAATTAAGCAGATAAAAGGCCTGGAGTTGATTTGAGGTGTGGTGCTTGTATTTGGAAGGTTTTGCTGTAAAGGAAACATGCGGTCAAAGGAGCTCTCCATGCAGGTGAAACAAGCCATCCTTAAGCTGCAAAAACAGAAAAAACCCATCTGAGAAATTGCTACAACATTAGGAGTGGCAAAATCTACAGTTTGGTACATCCTGAGAAAGAAAGCACTGGTGAACTCATCAATGCAAAAAGACCTGGGCACCCACGGAAGATAACAGTGGTGGATGATCGCAGAATAATCTCCATGGTGAAGAGAAACCCCTTCATAACAGCCAACCAAGGGAACAACACTCTCCAGGAGGTAGGCATATCAATATCCAAATCTACCATAAAGAGAAGACTGCATGAAAGTAAATACAGAGGGTTCACTGCACGGTGCAAGCCACTCATAAGCACCAAGAATCAAAAGGCTAGACTGGACTTTGCTAAAAAAAATCTAAAAAAGCCAGCACAGTTCTGGAAGAACATTCTTTGCACAGATGAAACCAAGATCAACCTCTACCAGAATGATGGAAAGAGAAAAGTATGGTGAAGGCATGGTACAGCTCATGATCCAAAGCATACCACATGATCTGTAAAACACGGCGGAGGCAGTGTGATGGCTTGGGCATGCATGGCTGCCAGTGGCACTGGGTCACTAGTGTTTATTGATGATGGGACACAGGACAGAAGCAGCCGAATGAATTCTGAGGTATTCAGAGCCATATTATGTGCTCAGATCCAGCCAAATGCAGCCAAACTGATTGGTCGTTGTTTCACACTACAGATGGACAATGACCCAAAACAAAGCCAAAGCAACCCAGGAGTCTATTAAAGCAAAGAAGTGGAATATTCTTGAATGGCTAAGTCAGTCACCTGATCTCAACCCAATTGAGCATGCATTTCACTTGTTAAAGACTAAACTTCAGACAGAAAGGCCCACAAAGAAAGAGCAACTGAAAACCACCGCAGTGAAGGCCTGGCAGAGCATCAAAAAGGAGGAGAAACAGCGTCTGGTGATGTCCATGAGTTCAATACTTCAGGCAGCCATTGCCAACAAAGGGTTTTCAACCAAGTACTAGAAATGAACATTTTATTTACAATTATTTAATCTGTCCAATTACTTTTGGTCCCTTTAAAAACAGGATGGCACATGTTAAGGAGCTGAAACTCCTAAACCCTTTATGCAATTTTAATGTGGATACCCTCAAATGAAAGCTGAAAGCCTGAACTTCAACTGCATCTGAATTGTTTTGTTTAAAATTCATCGTGGTAATGTCTAGAACCAAAATTAGAAAAATGTTGTCTCTGTCCAAATATATATGAACCTAACTGTAGATCCCTCAAAGTGACTTCAAATGTGATGTGGTCCCTAAAAATAAAATGGTGATGTAAAAATGAGAAATCGCTGGTCAACTTTTAACCCTTATAACTTCCTAAAAAAAAATTTTGGTTCCAAAATTGTGCTGATGTAAAGTAAACATGAAACACAAAAAGAAAGCACAGAATGACAAATGTGCAAAAATACTCTGCAGTAAAAAATATAACAGTAGTCAGCTAGTGCTATTAGAAAGATGATAACAAATACAGGGTATTTAGTCGATATGCTTTTTGCCAAAAAATGTATACCAAGCTACTCCACCTAGTCACGGTAACCCTTAACGGAGCAGTCCCTATCTAATGTATTAAAACCTGAACATGTGAACAGTAC
Organism: Dendrobates tinctorius; assembly: GCF_039654945.1. NCBI lineage: Eukaryota > Metazoa > Chordata > Amphibia > Anura > Dendrobatidae > Dendrobates > Dendrobates tinctorius. The sequence goes on from NW_027361703.1 coordinate 54,837,517, forward strand.
CTAAATGAGCAGGATTCAGACAGGTGCTTCCTGATGTGGGCACGTGGCGTAAGATAGCTTTTTATGTGCATGCCACACGAGAGGGGTGGGGATCTCCCAAACCATGCATAACCAAGGAAATAATGGATTAAAAACACATGTGACATGCACATATGTGAACAGATCGTTCGGACAGTGTTCACACCACCCACTGACTGAAACACAAAAAGAAAGCACAGAATGACAAACGTGCAAAAATACTCTGCAGTAAAAAATATAACAGTAGTCAGCTAGTGCTAGTAGGTTTTAATACATTAGATAGGGACTGCTCCGTTATGGGTTACCGTGACGTTGTGGAGTAGCTTGGCATACATTTTTTGCAAAAAACATATCGACTAAATACCCTGTATTTGTTATCTTTCTACTAGCACTAGCTGACTACTGTTATATTTTTTACTGCAGAGTATTTTTGCACGTTTGTCATTCTGTGCTTTCTTTTTGTGTTTCAGTCAGTGGGTAGTGTAAACACTGTCCGACCGATCTGTTCACATATGTGCATGTCACATGTGTTTTTAATCCATTATTTCCTTACTTATGCATGGTTTGGGAGATGCCCACCCCTCTCTTGTGTGGCATGCACATAAAAAGCTATCTTACACCATGTGCCCACATCAGGAAGCACCTGTCTGAATCCTGCTCATTTAGGTACTGTTAACATGTTCAGGTTTTAATATATTAGATAGGGACAGCTCCGTTAAGGGTTACCGTGATGAGGTGGAGTAGCTTGGTATACATTTTTTGCAAAAAACGCATCGACTAAATACCCTGTATTTGCTATCATCTACTAGCACTAGCTGACTACTGCAGAGCATTTTTGCACGTTTGTCAGTCTGTGCTTTCTTCTTGTGTTTCAGTCAGTGGGTGGTGTGAACACTGTCCGACAGATCTGTTCACATATTTGCATGTCACATGTGTTTGTAAAGTATACATGTGGGAAATGTTACTTATTAAGTATTTTGTGCGCCATCTCTGTGATTTAAGAGCACAAAAATTCATAGTTGGAAAATTGCAAAAATGTTCAAAATTTTTGCCAAATTTTCACTTTTTTCACAAATAAACGCAAGTTATATGAATGAAATTTTACCACTAACATGGAATACAATATGTCATGAGAAAACAATGTCAGAATCACCGGGATCCATGGAAGCATTCCAGAGTTATTACCTCATAAAGGGACAGTGGTCAGAATTGCAAAAATTGGCCCAGGCATTAACATGCAAACCACCCATGGGAGTAAAGGGGTTAAGTCACAAGATCTAAAGAGACCAGGCCTAATCCGAAATTTTTCTTTAAAACTCCATCCTGTACAAACTGGGTAAAAGTCTAAAAAAGCCACTGTTATATAGAATGTCTTTGGGAATACGTAAATAGGTGGATATCATAGCATGCGTACAAGCATCAGAGACAGCTGGAATTAAACCTAAAAGGTGTTGTTGAGTGAAAACATGTTATCAGCTATCCAAGAACAGATAACATGTTTATTGGTGGGCGTCCAACAGCTCGGAAACGCACTGGTTAGCAGATGGGGAATTTGTATTTATACGTATTAGAATGGAGAGACAGTGGCCATTCTCAACTGATGCACCATTCAAGCCTAAGGGGCTTCTGAGCACTGTATTCAGCTTTTTTTTGGCAGCTGCGCAGAGAATGACCTTGTGAAACATTTTGTACTGGGGACAAAACTTCCCCATCAGAGATAAAAATTTCCCAATTGTATAACAGGTGATAACTTGTTTCACTGGACAACCCCTTTAAAGGGAGTCACAAACCCACTGTTCAGACCAAGCAGAGTTGCTTTGTGACCCTATGACCACCCCCCTTTTCTGGAACGACAGCTGTGGCTTTACAAAAGAAGAATTAGATGGAGAACATGAGAACGAAAATAGCTCCAAATAGGAGTTGTATCTATTGCAAACGTTGGTCCAAATATGTATAGTATTGTAAAAGCTCATTTTCTTTACTTGCTAAACAGAATTGTCACCATGAGGACCGTATTTCTGATCACTGCCACTCGGTACTATGCATGCAAATGGCATTGTCAATATAGTGGGTGTAACTTGGGGAACCTGCTTTTAGTCATTCCTTTTGAATACTGTCTTATTACATACTGAATTTTGTGTTAAATTGTAGCTCACAATCACATACAGATATGACAGTAGCAAGAAAGAAATAAAAAGGTTTAGGACCTTGGCACCACAAGAGATAAAGAGCTTTTATGCAGTTTAGGAGCAGAAACAAGATTATAGCTTGCAAGCTCCAACGTGCCACAAAAGACTGAAAACTGATGGATTATTGGGTTATAATAAACTAAAAAGCAGTCTTTCTTCCAACATTTCATAACCACAAAGATTTGTGATAGTAAAGCTTTTTAAGCTTTAACCCTGTACAAGGCTTGAATTACGATCAAAACGAAGAGAATTTATAAGAGAAGAGCTGGAAAGATGCAAAGCTGCCAGAATGGTGCGGAAAAACACTCTAATAATTGGTCGCTCCCCAGCCGGTCTAACCTTCTTATTTACTAAGGATTTACAACTGATATTTAATGAAGATTCCAGCATACATTTAACGACCCTGTGACTCCTTAGCGAAGAACATTCTGTGGCTTAAAATCTTTAAGAGACCCCATATGAGAAACATCCAGACCGAACAAAAAACAAAGTGGCAGAAATATTCTTGAAAAACAGTTTTATGCCTCATGAAAAGTGCGAAGTGGAAACAAATTTAGTGAATAGGATTGAAATTGGTGCTTTAGCAGTGCCAAATCTACTGGACATCCACAACTGAACAAGCGGAAAAGCACAAAATGACCATCACAATGGGAAGTGTAGTTATAGGGAGGTTATTAAAGCCATTTTTTCTAGTGTTCTCAACAAATATAATTCTGGTACCGGCTGAGAAGTCATTTGACTTATGGCTATGAAAATCTGAACTGCCAGGCAACAAAACTTTTACATTAGGCTTTGTATTCATTGTGTAAGAAGCCGTTTTAGCACATTGTATTTACAGTACAGTGGGGAAGGAGACAAGCTTTCTTCTTCCCCTGGTAGAAACTTCTGTAAAGCAGAGTAACAAGACTCCAATCAATCAGCGTCAAGGGGTGACATCAATTCAAAGACATGGCCTGCTATAACTCTAAAGGGCCTTTTACACATAGCACTATCGCATCACCGATTTTGTGACGCAGCAGCGATATTGCTACATGTGACACTCACCTCCGACCGCCCCCCCCCGCTGGCTATCGCTGATCGCGTGAGATCGTCCAGGTCCATTTCTCGCTATCGGCTTCCTGCTGGCGCCAACGAGTGAGTCACGGACGCGGGCGGAAGACGGTCATCATCGCTGCGTCTGACAGGTGAGTAACGACCGCTGAGCATCGCTGTGTCGCTGATTTGATCTGCCTGTTTGGCAGCTCACTAGCGACCATTTAGCGATGCACCAGCGATCCTGACTGGGTCATATCGTGATTGGGGTCACTGGTGCATCGCTAAATGTAATGGGGCCTTAATTGTTACCGAGCAATTATAAGTGAGCACTGTGGCATTTATGGTCTACTTATTTATACAGTATAACTTACATAAAAGGATATGACATGTATGAAATGATGAGTAGCAAAAAAACAGAAACACCGTCTGATCTGGCTTCATATCCTAAGTCATGTGGCAAGGCTAAATAAAAGGGTCTATATATACTTTCAAGATTACTACTCCCAATAGAAAGAACTAGAGTCCAAGTCGTTTTCCTCTCTGATGAAGCTATTTGCTTATTTAAATTCCCAGAGGAACACTATATGACTTTTAAATCTCCTTACTCTAGCTTGGCATTCACCACAAGGAAAACTGTTTCCCCTTAGACCCATTGTTAGAGACCTCTTGACAAAGCCAAATTAGATCTCCTGCATTACACCAATGAAGGGGAACCCCCCTCCTGAAAAACATCTCCAAATGTACTGTCTAATTTGGCTTCTTATCTAAAGGACTCAATCAAGGATCAATATTGACTTTTAGGATTTTGGCCACCATTAGGTGGCATTAGAATTTAAAGCCCCCGTTACACACTGCGATATCGCTAGCAATATCGCTGTAAAGTCACCGAATTTTGTGATGTTGCAGCGATATTGCTAGCGATATCGCTGCATGTGATACTTACCTCCGACCGGCTCCCCCGCTGGTTATCGCTGATCGCGCGAGAAGCTCCTGGATCATTCCTCGTCGGTCACTTCCTGTGGCGCTTCCAGTGGCGCCGACGAGCGACGCGTGGAGCCGGGCGGGAGGACGCAAGATCGCCGCGTCTGACAGGTAAGTAGCGATCCCCGACCACCGCTATGTCGCTGGTGAGATCTGCCTGTGTGGCAGCTCATTAGCGACCACCTAGCGATGCACCAGCGATCCTGACCGCGTCATATCGCTAGTCGGGATCGCTGGTGCATCGCTAGGTGTAACGGTACCCTAAGGGTCCCGTTAAATTTAGTGATGCACCAGTGATCAATATTGACTTTTGGGATTCTGGCCACCATTAGGTGGCATTAGTCTAATGCCACTATTGTAAAACCATGATTACAGAGGAAATTTCATCATAAACTATATATGTACATATGCAGAGAAAAAGGTTTGCAATATTGCAAAAATAGAACATAGTGCTAAAAAGTAAATGACATCCTACACTAAATAAGGTGAAAAAACAGTAAAAAAGGGCAAAGAAAAAGATGCATCACCATGAATAGTGTAAACAAATGGACATCATATCTGTGCATAAAGTGCACACGAACCTACCTGTAAGATAATCACTGCCTGACAGCCAGGATCCCAGATGTGTGTTTCGCATCTTGCCTCTTCAACAGGGGAAGGTAGTGTCTTCCCCTGCTGAAGAAGCAATACGCAAACCGCGCGTCGGGGTTCCTGGCTGTCAGGCAGTGATTATCTTACAGGTTCGTGTGCACTTGCACCTTGTGCACTTTATGCAGATATGGTGTCCATTTGTTTACACTAATTGATGGTGATGCTTTTTTGCACAGCACGAGCACTTTATTATTTTTCCTAAGTACTCACTTAGGGACCAGCAGTAGACTATTTAGTCTTATTTTTTTATATCTTTTTCTTTACCCTTTTTTTGGCTGTTTTTTTCACCTTATTTATCTAGGATGTCATTTACTTTTTAGCACCGTGTTCTATTTTTGCAATATTGCAAACATTTTTCTCCGCATATGTGCACATATAGTTTATGATGAAATTTCCTGTATAATCATGGTTTTACATTATGTATTAGTCCATTTTTTGATAAAAAATATTCACTTGAGTATATGTATTTATTTGATTGGACTCTACTATTGAATTATTGCTGTAATCCTGGTGTTATATTTGGATTCATCATTTTTTTTATATCACGCCAGCAGCTATCTCTGTTTTTCATCTCCACTAATTTTGTTGTAAATGTTCTCACTTTTTTAATTATTCTCAATAAACCTATATATTTTATTTGGGCTTAGTACTTATTTTTTCTTTGTTTGATTTTTTAATATCATACTTAGCTGCTGTCTTCAGCTATTACTGGTGCTGCGGCGGTCCCATGACGCCATCTTGTGAGTGCAACTGATGACCAGAATTCAACAGAAACAGTTGCAAGCTGTCAATGTAAGTCTATGAAAACTTTGTTCTCGCTTTCATAGACTTACACTGAGTTGGTACTTCCGGCTTGTCTAGCAAACCCTGAAGCCATCTGGCAGGTGTCAACCTGCAGAAGACTGACCAGAGTGGCACTGAGAGATGATAATGGAGGCTGATGAGTATAAGATTAGAGGCTGGGAACGGCAGATTGATGGCCCCACTCCAGTGGTAAAATTAAAAAAAACCAAAACGCCGGCATGGTGGTTTAACCCCTTAGCGACAGAGCCAGTTTGCAGCTTAATGACCAGGACAATTTTTACAATTCTGACCACTGTTACCTTATGAGGTTATAACTCTGGAACGCCTTAACGGATCCTGCTGATTCTGAGACTGTTTTTTCGTGACATATTGTGCTTCATGTTAATGGTAAAATTTATTCGATAAGTCTTGTGCTTATTTATGAAAAAAAACGGAAATATGGTGAAAATTTTGCAATTTTAAAACTTTAAATTTTTATGCCCTTAAATCAGAGAGATGTGTCACACAAATTTCTTAATAAATAACATTTCCCACATGTCTACTTTACATCAGCACAATTTTGGAAGCAAATTTTTTTTTTGTTAGGAAGTTATAAGGGTTAAAAGTTGATCAGTGATTTCTCATTTTTACAACAAAATTTACAAAACCATTTTTTTAGGGACCACATCATATTTAAAGTCATTTTGAGGGGTGTACATGACAGAAAATACCCAAAAATGACACCGTTCTAAAAACTACACCCCTCAAGGTGCTCAAAACCACATTCAAGAAGTTTATTAACCCTTTACTTGCTTCACAGGAACTAAAGCAATGTGGAAGGAAAAAATTAACATTTAACTTTTTTTTGCAAAAAATTTACTTCAGAACCAATTTTTTTTATTTCACAAGTGTTAAAAGAGAAACTGAACCACAAAATTTGTTGTGCAGTTTCTCCTGAATACGCTGATACCCCATATGTGGGGGTAAACCACTTTTTCAGCGCATGGCAGAGCTCGCAAGGGAGGGAGCGCCGCTTGACTTTTTCAACACAGAATAGGCTGGAATTGAGATCGGATGCCATGTTGCGTTTGGAGAGCCCCTGATGTTCCTAAACAGTGGAAACCCCCAACAAGTGACCCCATTTTGGAAGCTAGACCCCTTAAAGAACTTATATAGATGTGTGGTGAGCACTTTGAACCTTCAAGTGCTTCACAGAAGTTTATAACGTAGAGACATAGAGCTGTGAAAATTTTTTTTTTCCTCAAAAATGATTTTTTAGCCCTCTATTTTTTATTCACAAGGCTAAAAGGAGAAATTAGACCACAAAAGTTTTTGTGCAATTTGTCCTTAGTATGCTGATACCCCTTATGTGGGGGGGGAACCACTGTTTGGGTGCATGGGAGTGCTTGGAATGAAAGGAGTGCCATTTTGGAATGCAGACTTTGATGGAATGATCTGCGGGCGTCACGTTGCGTTTGCAGAGTCCCTGATGTGACTATACAGTATAAACCCCCCAAAAGTGATCCCATCTTGGAAACTAGACCCTCGAAGGAGCTTATCTAGATATGTGGTGAGCACTTTGAACCCCCAAATGCTTCACAGAAGTTTAAAAAACCTAGAGCCGTGAAAATTAAAAATCATTTTTTTTCCTCAAAAATGATTTTTTAGCCCTCTATTTTTTATTTTCCTAAGGTTAACAGGAGAAATTGGTTTTAAACATCTTTTTATTGGTTTAACAAAGAGAAATAACATTACATGACTGATATGATCAAGCATTATTAGTTTCTTACATTTCCAATTTGATCTTACTAATCGTATATTCACATCTCATATATTACTGCTTGATACTTGTTGCTATGCAGTAAACCAGGTAGTATCCATCTAAGTTTTATTGCTTAAACTCATGAGTCACAGATAAAATCTTTGACGTAGATCCCTGGAAAAGATGTACACATCAGTCATAACAAAATAAAAACTTTTAACTCAGTAGAAAGAATAAAAGTTAGATAGAGAAGTAGAGTGGATAGAAGGGGGAGTAATTAAGGGTGGGATGGAGTAGGAATTCCAGTCAGGGGGTGATGTCCATTCGGCAGGGGGTTTTGCCCTATTGTCTGAATGGTCAACCAATGTTGCTCCAAGTCTAGTTGGTCTTAGGGCAATTTGATAAATTTTACTAAGGGTTTAATAGTTTTAAGTATTCATCTGTTTTTCTAAAGAGTGTCCACGGCGCCCAGGTCAATCTGAATTTACCTATCTTAACCCCTTCCTGACATCAGACGTACTATCCCGTCCATGGGACCCGGGCCCCTATGCCCATGGACGGGATAGTACGTCTACCACGATCAGCGGCGCCCACGTGGTGAGCGCCGCTGATCGCGGCCGGGTGTCAGCTGATTATCACAGCTGACACCCGGCACAATGTGTCAGGGGCGGTCACGGACCGCCCCCGACACGTTAACCCCTTGCACAGCGCGATCAAACATGATCGCGGTGTACCGGGGGTTAAAGGGAAGCATCGGCAGGGAGGGGGCTCCCTCCGTGCTTCCCTGAACCCCCACGGCAGCGCAATGTGCAGCGCTGCTGCCGGGGGCTCCTTTCCTGCAGGCCCCCGAATCCAAGATGGCGACGGGGGCCTTCGGGGGCCTGCAGGAAGCTGGCTTCCTCAGTGCCTGCAAAGCGCAGGCATGAGGAAGCCTTGTGCACTGCCTGTGACAGATCGCTGATCTGTCACAGTGATCTGTGATGTGACAGATCAGCGATCTGTCACAGAACAGTGATGTCCCACCTGGGACTATTTAATAAAGTAAAAAAAAAAAAGCCAAATAAATTACAAAAAAAAAAAAATATTCCCCCAAATAAATCCATTTTTTGAAAATAATAAAAAAAAACAAACAATAAAAGTACACATATTAGGTATCGCCGCGTCCGTAATGACCCGCCCTATAAAACTGTCCCATTAGTTAACCCCTTTAGCGAACCCCTTAAAAAGATCAAAAAGACGCATATAAATATCCATGGTACTGCTGAAAACGTCATCTTGTCCCGCAAAAAACGAGCCGCCAAACAGCATCATCAGCGAAAAAATAAAAAAGTTATAGCTCGCAGAATAAAGCGATGCAAAAATAATTATTTTTTATATAAAATAGTTTTCATTGCATAAAACCGACAAAACATAAAAAACGACATAAATGAAGTATCGCTGTAACCGTACTGACCCGAAGAATAAAACCGCTTTATCAATTTTACCGCACACGGAATAGTGTAAACGCACCCCCACAAAAGAAATTCATGAAACGCTGGTTTTTGTTCATTCTGCGTCACAAAAATCGGAATAAAAAGCGATCAAAAAATGTCACGTGCCCGAAAATGGTACCAATAAAAACGTCAACTCGTCCCTCAAAAAATAAGACCTCACATAACTCAGTGGGTCAAAATACGGAAAAATTATAGCTCTCAATATGTGGTGATGCAAAAACTATTTTTACAATAAAAAGCGTCTTTTAGCGTGCGACAGCCGCCAAACATAAAAACCGCCATAAATAGTAAATCAAACCCCCCGTTATCACCCCCTTAGTTAGGGAAAAATAATTAAAAAAAAAATGTATTTATTTCCATTTTTCCATTACGGTTAGGGTTAGGGCTAGGGCTGAGATTAGGGTTAGGGGTGTGTTGGGGTTCGGGTTGGAGTTAGAATTGGGGGTTTCCACTGTTTGGGCACATCAGGGGCTCTCCAAAAGCAACATGGCGTCTGATTTCAATTCCAGCCAATTCTGAGTTGAAAAAGTCAAATGGTGCTCCTTCCCTTCCAAGCTCTGACATGCGGCCAGTGTTTTACCCCCACATGTAGGGTATCAGCCTACTCAGGACAAATTGCAAAACAATTTTTGGGGTCCAATTTCTCCTGTTACCCTTAGGAAAATAAAAAATTGGGGGCAAAAAATATCATTTTTGTGGAAAAAAATGATTTTTTTATTTTCACGTCCGAGCGTTATAAACTTCTGTGAAGCACTTGGGGGTTCAAAGTGCTCACCACACATCTAGATAAGTTCCGTGGGGGGGTCTAGTGTCCAAAATGGGGTCACTTGTGGGGGAGTTTCAATAGTTTAGGTACATCAGGGGCTCTCCAAACGCACATGACACCCGCAGACCATGCCATCAAAGTCTGCATTCCAAAACGTCACTGCTTCCCTTCCGAGCCCCGACGTGTGTCCATACAGTAGTTTTCTCCCACATATGGGGTGTCAGCGTACTCATGACAAATTGGACAACTTTTGGGGTCCAATTTCTCCTGTTACCCTTGGGAAAATAAAAAAACTGGGGACTAATTGATCATGTTTGTGGAAAAAATACGATTTTTTTTATTTTCATGCCCGGGCATTATAAACTTCTGTGAAGCCCTTGGGGGTTCAAAGTGCTCACCTCACATCTAGATAAGTTCCTTAGGGGTCTAGTTTTCAAAATGGGGTCATTTGTGGGGGGTTTCCACTGTTTAGGTACAATAGGGGCTCTCCAAAGGCAACATGACACCCGCAGACCATTCCATCAAAGTCTGCATTCCGAAACGTCACTGCTTCCCTTCCGAGCCACGACGTGTGTCCATACAGTAGTTTTCTCCCACATATGGGGTGTCAGCGTACTCATGACAAATTGGACAACTTTTGGGGTCCAATTTCTCCTGTTACCCTTGGGAAAATAAAAAAATTGGGGACTAATTGATCATATTTGTGGAAAAAATACGATTTTTTTATTTTCATGCCCGGGCATTATAAACTTCTGTGAAGCCCTTGGGGGTTCAAAGTGCTCACCTAACATCTAGATAAGTTCCTTAGGGGTTTTGTTTACAAAATGGTGTCATTTGTGGGGGGTTTCCACTGTTTAGGTACATCAGGGGTTTTCCAATCGCGACATGGTGTCCGATCTCAATTCCAGCCAAAAACGTCAAATGGCGCTGCTTCCCTTCCGAGCTCTGCCATGCGCCCAAATAGTGGTTTACCCCCACATGTGGGGTATCAGCGTACTCAGGACAAATTGCACAATAACTTTTAGGGTCCTGTTACCCTTGGAAAAATAAGAATTGAGGGTGAAATGATCATTTTTGTGGAAAAAATATGATTTTTTAATTGTACGGGTTTATGTTATAAACTTCTGTGAAGCCCTTGGGGGTTCAAAGTTCTCACCACACATCTAGATAAGTTCCTTAGGGGGTCTATTTTCCAAAATGGTGTCATTTGTGGGGGGTTTCCACTGTTTTGGTACATCAGGGGTTTTCCAATCGCGACATGATGTCCGATCTCAATTCCAGCCAAAAACGTCAAATAGCGCTGCTTCCCTTCCGAGCTCTGCCATGCTCCCAAATAGTGGTTTACCCCCACATGTGGGGTATCAGCGTACTCAGGACAAATTGCACAATAACTTTTAGGGACCTGTTACCCTTGGGAAAATAAAAATTGGGGTGAAAAGTTCATTTTTGTGGAAAAAATATGATTTTTTAATTGTACCGCTGTACGTTATAAACTTCTGTAAAGCCCTTGTGGGTTCAAAGTTCTCACCACATATCTAGATAAGTTCCTTGGGAGGTCTAGTTTCCAAAATGGGGTCACTTGTAGGGGGTTTCCACTGTTTAAGTACATCAGGGACTCTCCAGACGTGACATGGCGTCCGATCTGAATTCCAGACAATTTTGCATTGAAAAAGTCAAACGGCGCTCCTTCCATTCTGAGCTCTGCCATGCGCCGAAACAGTCGTTCCCCCCACATATCAGGTATCAGCGTACTCAGGACAAATTGCACAATAACTTTTGCAGTCCAATTTCTCCTGTTACCCTTGGTAAAATAAAAAAATTGAACCTGAAGTATTTTTTTTGTGAAAAAAAGTTAGATGTTCATTTTTTTTAAATATTCAAAAAAATTCCTGTGACGCACCTAAAGGGTTAATAAACTTCTTGAATGTGGTTTTGAGCACCTTAAGGGGTGCAGTTTTTAGAATGGTATCACTTTTGGGTATTTTCTATCATATAGACCCCTCAAAGTGGCTTCAAATGTGATGTGGTCCTAAAAATAAAATGGTGTTGTAAAAATGAGAAATCGCTGGTCAACTTTTAACCCTTCCTAACAAAAAAAAATTTTGGTTCCAAAATTGTGCTGATGTAAAGTAAACATGTGGGAAATGTTAGTTATCAAGTTTTTTGGGTGCCATATCTCTGTGATTTAAGGGCATAAAAATTCAAAGTTGGAAAATTGCGAAATTTTCAAAATTTTCGCCAAATTTCCGTTTTTCTCACAAATAAACGCAAGTTATTTGAATGAAATTTTACCACTAACATGAAGTACAATATGTCACGAGAAAACAGTGTCAGAATCACCGGGATCCATGGAAGTGTTTCAGAGTTATTACCTCATAAAAGGACAGTGGTCAGAATTGTAAAAATTGGCCCGGTCATGAACGTGCAAACCACCCTTGGGGGGGTGAAGGGGTTAAAGTTCGTGCTGGCTATTATTTCTTCTATGTAATATAATTGGTTCACCTTGCGCAACCATTCTGCCAGGGTAGGACAGTCCTGTGATAACCAATGTAAGGGGATAAGCATTTTGGCTGCTGCTAACAAATACATGAGAAATTTTTTATGTTTGTATTGTGCAAGAGCGCTTGACCAGTTTAGAAAAATCAATTTCAAGGATGGGGGGTTTGGAAGCTGACAAAGTCTTGTTGCAATTTTAAGCACTTTCCTCCAGAATGGTTGAATATTTTCGCACTGCCACCATATGCGTAAATAAGATCCCCTCTCCCCGAAACATCTCCAACAATTAGAGGGTGCATCAGGCTGCCACTTCTTTCTAGTGTCAGGGGTGGTGTACCACCTAGTAAGGACTTTGTAAGAATTTTCTTGGACCCTCACACAGCCAGAAGGACCATGCAAGTTTTTCTATATCTTTTCAACCTCCCAATCTTGCAATACAACCTCAAGGTCCCTTTCCCATTTCATTATAAACGCTCGTTTAAACGAGGTTGAGTGGGCCAGGAGCATCTGGTAAAGCTTACCCAACACTCCCCTTGGTTTATTTCTCTGAGTCAGCAACTTTTCAAAAGCGGTCAACTCTCTGTGCTGAAGTTTAGATTGTAAATACGATCTGATCGAGTTTTTGAGCCTGTTGTAATGAAGAAAGTTAATATGATAGTGTGGAAATCTCATTTGTAAATCTTGCAGAGGGAGGATCACACCATCCTCCATGAAAGCATCTAGACTTTCTTTTATTTTATGTAGAGAGTCTGTGTCCTTCAGAAAAGGGCGATCTAAATAGAGGCCAGGTAGGTCCCCTACTTTTATCAGGGGTGATGGAAGTGGCATTAGTGAGGATGAGAATCTGGCCCAGGTCCTGATTACATTTTTTGTTATTGCATTTGGGGAGAGAACCTTCTTTATAAAACCCGTTGGCGAGTGAAGGATAGTAGAGATTGGTACTGACAGTGACTCGCTAGCAATCCCTGTCCAAAGTTTGTGATTACTCTCTCTCGTCCATTTGATTAATAGCATCAAAGTTGCCGCTGCGTGGTATTTTTGTGGGTCCGGTAATCCTATAATCCCTTTATGTTTAGGTAGGGAAAGAGTATTATAGCTTATTCTAGGTCTTAAGCCCCCCATATATACTTCCCAAAAAGAGATCGGACCTTGTGAATAAACGTGTCAGGGACTTTAATTGGTAGCATTCTGGATATATAACTATACTTGGGTAAAATAAATCCTTTGATGAGATTTTTTCTTCCTATCCAGGAATTATAGGGTGCTCTCCACGACTTAATGGCTTCAAGAGTATCATCGAGAAGGGGTACAAAGTTGAGTGAGAAAAGGGAGTTCCAGTGAGGACTCAGTTTAATACCTAAATACTTAATATATTTAGAGTTCCATTTTATTGGGAATTTAGCTTTCAAATTTTGGATTGTTGTATGTCGAATATTTATCCCCATCGCCTCAGACTTCTCTAGATTAATCTCAAAGTTCGATAACTCTCCAAATGCCTCAAACCTCTCCAACACCGCCGGAATTTCTTTTTCAGGGTCCGATAGGAGCAAGAGAAGGTCGTCTGCGAACGCTGCTACTACATGTGAGGAGTCCGAGATCTCGATACCCCCTATTGCTGGATGCTGTCTAATACTCTGAATTAACGTCTCAATGGTTAGGACAAATAAAGCTGGTGAAAGGGGGCAGCCCTGACGTGTGCAGTTTTTGATCTCAAAGGGTGGAAAAAAATCCCTGTTTACCCTTACTTTCGCAGACGGTGACTTATACATTTGAAAAATGGCGTCTATAACTGTGGGAGGAAAACCAAACCTCGCGAGAGTCTCACGTATGAATGTCCAGTCCACCCTGTCAAACGCTTTCTCTGCGTCGGTGCCCATTAAGACTAGGGGTTTGTGGTGGCTGTGCGCATGCTGCATCAGGTACAGTACTCTAAGGGAGTTGTCTCTTCCCTCCATACCCCTGACAAAACCTACTTGCTCAGGTGAGATGAGTGTGTCGAGGATCAAGCCTATCCTTGTGGCTAACATCTTTGCAAATATTTTTAGGTCATTATTTAATAGTGAGATCGGCCTTTAATTACTGCATAGATCGGGGTCTCTATCTTCTTTGTGTATTAAGGATATGTGTGCTTCCAGTGTCTGTCCTGCAAAGGCCGCACCCCCCAGTACACCATTGCACAGCTTCAATAAAAACGGACTCAATGTGTTCTGAAAAGTCTTATAATAGGATGCCGGGAGGCCATCTGGACCAGAGCTCTTGCCCATAGGACAGTCCGACAAGGTAGACTGGAGTTCCCCTATCATGAAAGGGGCTGTCAGTTCCTGTTGTTGTGTTTCATATAAGGTAGGGAGGTTTATAGATTGTAGGAATTCCTTTATATTCATTCGCCTTTTTTCTAACTGTTCTACATTCTCTCCCGGTCGCAAATCATACAAGGTGGAATAGTACTCCCTGAAAGCTAAAGCTATTCCGCCTGGGTTTGTAATTTTGGCTCCATCCGACCCCTTTACCGTATATATGAGACCTAGCGTTACGATTTTTAATCAAGGTTGTCATAAATTTTGACATTTTGTCTCCATGAGCAAATACCCTGTGTTTCTAGTATAAATTTTTATTGAGTCTTTGTTTAATAAGTCTCTAAGAGATTGTCTCTTCTGTGAGAGGAGAGCTAAGGCATCAGGGTCCAGTGTCATTCTATGATCTCGTTCCAGTGTTTGGATCTCTTTATAAAGAGTGTCGTTTTTTCTTTTCTGCTTTTATTCTTATGCGAGGCCATAGAAATCAATTCACCTCTAATTACGGCCTTGTGAGCCTCCCAGATAGTAGAAAATTGAATATTTTCACTCAAGTTGATCTCAAAGAACTCTTGAATTTTCTTTATTTTATTTCTGGAGGGTCCATCTGCAATTAAAGTTTCGTTTAACCTCCAAGGGATATTATTTGGTTTATGGCCTATAATAAGTTTGTTTATTAAGATGGAGTGGTCGGAGTGTAAGGACATCTGGAATGGGATAAAAAGATAGTCAATTCTATTATAAGACGATTGCGCTTGTGAGAAATGTTAGAAGTCTCGTACAGTGGGGTGGAGAAATCTCCAACTATCAATCAGTTGGTTCAGATGTAGGGTTGTTCGGATGCGTGTTAGTGCATTCTTAGGAACACTAGATTTCCCAGTAGAGGAGACTATTGGTGGTTCAAGAGGAACATTCAGGTCACCTCCCAGGATCAAAGTGCCATCTACAAATTGACTTGTCTCCTCATAATTCTGGAAAACCAGGTGTCTTGTTTTGTGTTGGGGGCATATACACACCCTATCATGACCAATTTGTGTGCCAACTTCCCCTTTATGAAAATATATCTACCATCTCTGTCATGAACCATGTCGATATACTGAAATGGTGTATTTTTTGCAAGAGCGATTGCCACTCTCCTCCCCTTCCTGGAAGAGGAAAACGAGTGGAACCATGTATTATAGTAGTGTTTCTCAAAACTCGGGGTTTTTTCCTGTATAAAGTGGGTCTCCTGCAGGAGTGCAATGTCAGTCCCCAATTTCTTAATATGTGCCAATACCTGAGCTCTTTTAATTGGCGCGTTCAGACCTCTAACGTTGTATGATGCTATAGTCGTTTCTTGCATACGATCAGCCATGTCGGGTCAGTGGGCGCCGGGGCTCAGGACAAGATGAAAGGTGATTCGCCGATGGACATGGGAAAGGTTGAGGAGGGGAAGAGAAAAAGGTAAAAGACAAAAACATTAGCATATATTCAACAAAAAGGGCTTGTTGTCCTAAATTAACAACGTTCTTTGTAATAAGCAAAATTACAAATACCACTGTAACACCCATCAGGGAGTGTAAAGGAGAAAACATGACAATTTTTCAATTTGTTCCATTTGTTAACTAGGCAGTCACTGTGGATCAGCTTAAAGGATCCATACAGAGATGGCTAGGAGACAAGGGTCCCTAATTCAATCGCTGGAGGAATGCTGCTTCCCTGCTTGTTTTTTTCTGTTTCTTTGTTCTTTAGAGTTGCTCGCTCTTCTTCAGGGTTCTTGCAATGGCAGATCCGGAAGACAAATTAGTGCGGGCAAGACGAAGATCAGGCAGCGAGTCAAGTTGAATACTCAGCTCTGCACATACTTTGGCAATGTCAGAAGATGACTTAACTGTAAATCTCTTGCCGTCTGCTGTGATGAGTAGACCGAATGGGAAAAGCCATCAGAAAGGGAACTGTCTCTGCTTGAGGGCGTCCGTAAAGGGTTTCAATAAGAATCTCTTAGACAAGATTGATGGTGCCAGATCCTGGAAAACACGAATTGTAGAGCCTTTATATTCCAATGAGCTTAGTGTCCTTGTCTTTTTGAGAATTTTCTCTTTCATGCGGAAGTCCAGAATTCTGCAAATTATATCTCTAGGGAATTCTGATTGTTTGGGCTTGGGTTTTAGTGCCCTATGTGCTTTCTCAAGAATTAGCATCTTACCTTCTTCTGTGTCCAGCATAGGCAGAAAGAGTTCATAAAGAATGGCTGGTACATCCTCCTCTCGGTTGGTCGCCTCTGGCACTCCCCGGACACTGAGATTGTTTCCTCTGTTCCTGTTTTCAATATCTTTCATTGCAGTATAGAGGGAATTGATATGATCTTCCTGTTGCTGAAGGCCCATTTTTAGATCCCCAGCGAAGGCGGACAGCTTCGACTGCGCCTCCTCCAGCTCCTCCACTCTGCTGCCAATCTGCTGAATGTCCTTTCTAATTGTAGATAAATCTTTCGCAAGGGGGGCCAAGGCTGAGGACAAAATACTTTTAATGAAGCTTCTAGAAATAGGTTTATCTGAGTCCGCAAAGTCAGAAGGATCCTCCAGCGATTCCTCCAAATCGGGGTCATCACCTGGGTCCTTATACTGCGATGGCCCTTGTTTGGATCCACTTTGTTTTGTGATAAATTTTTCCATAATTTTGGTTGTTTGTGACCCACTATTAGCGTTTGTGTCAGCTGATCTACCAATATTGACCATGGTCCGTTTTTGCTGAAAAAAAGACTGGTGATGTAGTAAGTTTCGCCACTAAAAACCGTGGGCAGGTATCCGGACTGTTAAATATAATATCTCTCGACAGAAGTGGGACGAGAGATCAGAGATAGCAGAAGAAATTTTTGAACCCCTCTCCATAATCTTTGAAAATTCTTGGAGAACAGGAGAAGTGCCAGAAGACTGGAGAAGAGCAAATGTTGTTCCTATCTTCAAAAAGGGGAAGAAGGTGGACCCAGGCAACTATAGGCCGGTGAGTCTGACTTCTATACCAGGAAAGATCTTTGAACAAATTATTAAACAACATGTATGTCAATACCTGGATAAGAATGAAGTGATTAAACAGAGTCAGCATGGGTTTCTAACTAATAAGTCATGTCAGACTAACTTAATTTCCTTCTATGACGGTATCACTGATTGGGTGGATCAAGGAAATGCTGTAGATATAGTATATCTTGACTTCAGCAAAGCATTTGACAAAGTCTCTCATACAATCCTTATTGAAAAAATGACTAAGTATGGAATGGACAAGGCAACTGTTAGGTGGATTCATAACTGGCTTAGTGATCGGACCCAAAGAGTGGTCGTAAATGGCTGCACATCCAGTTGGAAGAATGTCTCAAGTGGGGTACCACAGGGCTCTGTCCTGGGCCCTGTATTGTTCAACATCTTTATCAACGATTTAGATGAAGGAATTGAGGGTAAACTGATTAAATTTGCTGATGACACAAAGCTAGGAGGGATAGCTAATACTAGAGAAGAGAGAGAGAGGATTCAAAAAGATTTAAATAAACTGGAGAAGTGGGCAGCAACTAACAGAATGGTTTTTAACAGGGAGAAATGCAAAGTACTACATCTGGGCAATAAAAATGAAAAAAGCATATATAGAATGGGAGGAATAGGGCTAAGTGACAGCACATGTGAAAAAGACTTGGGTATACTAATAGATCACAGACTGAATATGAGTCAACAGTGTGATGCAGCAGCAAAAAAGGCAAATGCAATTCTAGGATGTATTAACAGAAGCATACAGTCTAGATCACGTGAAGTCATTATTTCCCTCTACTCCTCTTTGGTCAGACCTCATCTGGAATATTGTGTCCAGTTTTGGGCACCACATTTTAAAAAAGACATCAACAAACTGGAGCAAGTTCAGAAAAGAGCGACCAGAATGGTGACCGGTCTGCAAACCCTGTCTTATGAGGAAAGGTTGCAGGATTTGGGAATGTTTAGTTTGCAAAAGAGAAGACTGAGAGGAGACTTAATAGCTGTCTACAAATATCTAAAGGGCTGTCACATTGTAGAAGGATCAACTTTATTCTCATTTGCACAAGGAAAGACTAGAAGCAATGGGATGAAACTGAATGGGAAGAGACACAGATTAGATATTAGAAAAAACTTTTTGACAGTTAGAGTGATCAATGAGTGGAACAGGCTGCCACGAGAAGTGGTGAGTTCTCCTTCAATGGAAGTCTTCAAACAGAGGCTGGACAGACATCTGACTGGGATGATTTAGCGAATCCTGCTTTGAGCAGGGGGTTGGACCAGATGGCCCAGGAGGTCCCTTCCAACTCTACGATTCTATGAGAGATTTCTCAACTGGCACTTTCCAAATGCACCACTAGATGGGGCTCACTCCCCTTTTTCTCACAAGCCTTTCAGTGGCCTATCCACTAGTGTACTTTATAGCATGGATAAGAAAGAAAAAAAAAATTGCCTAACAGCAGCTTGGCGGTTCATTCAGCAGTGAGCATTATTTTATGAGAGAGAAAGTAGCTTCCCTATGACTCATGGGAGTCCCAGGTCTCACCATCTCCATGGAACTTTCATATATGTACCTCCCCGGTGGGCATAATGTCAGTTCTTTAAATCATGACAGGAACGGAAAGACTGAGCGGTTGTTCAGAGAAATAGTGCTCAACAAAGCAGAGATAGGTGTCGTGCATAGCATTGCCTCTAATAAATGTTGAAAATTAATGCTCTTATTTGGAGCTTCCAGCTATGATCGCGGCTGCATATATCTTCCTCCGGGGGAGGGGGAGAGCAACTGTTGCTGGGGTGAGTGAGCTTTATATAGCGCCGTGAAAATACAAGTCAATTTGGCATCAGGGCCTAATGGTGGGTCTATTAGTGGGTCCCAGCGGCACCGGTTTCTTCCCACTTTACTCGGGCAGATTGTCGCCCCTCTGCTTCACCCGTCACCCACCTAGTGGATGTTGGTCAATCCTGTGTTTCTGCTCCTCTGTAAAGGCTGCGTGCAGGCAGAGCTCAGTTCAGTAATAGGAGCAGGGATGTTTACTCACCCACAGTAGGGGAGGAGGAGGGATCTTCTTGTCTATAGCTGTGAAAGCAGCCTGGCAGCCATATTGGGATCTTGCAGCAGTGTGATCTTATTATCTTCTCTGATGAATATCTTTGGATTAAATGGTCCAGGGGTCCGAGTTAGGTCTCAAAATGTTCCAGGGGAGATAGGAAATAATCCTATGGTGAATTGGAACCTCAAAGTCTGCTTTTGAGTTGCTTTTCAGGGAAATCTTGTGGGAGCTCCAGACTCCTGCTTCCTCACATGGCAACAGCTAGGCCACGCCCCGTTAACAGGAGAAATTGGACCACAAAAGTTGTTGTGCAATTTGTCCTGAGTACGCTGATTCCCCATATGTGGGGGGAAACCACTGTTTGGGCGCATGGGAGAGCTCGGAAGGGAAGGAGTGCTATTTTGGAATGCAGACTTTGATGGAATGGTCTTCAGGCGTCATGTACGTTTGCAGAGCCCCTGATGTACCTAAACAGTGGAAACCCCCCACAAGTGACCCCATTTTGGAAACTAGACACCCCAAGGAGCTTATCAGGATGTGTGGTGAGCACTTTAAATCCCCAAATGCTTCACAGAAGTTTATAACGCAGAGCCGTGAAAATAAGTCTTTTATTTCCACAAAAGTGATTTTTTAGCGCCCAATTTTTAGACCCCCAAAGTTGGTAAATAGTGTAAACCCCTCAATTATTGCTCCAACCCTAACCCCAACACACCCCTAACCCTAATCCCAAACCTAATCCCTAATTCTAATCCTAATTCGCCCTAACCCTAATTCTAACCCGAGCCCTAGCCCTAAGGCTGGTTTCACACTTGCTTTTTTTTGCAGCGCGTTTTCCCGCAAAAAAACGCATTGAAAAAACGCATACAAAAGCATACAACTGCTGCGTTTTTTTCAAGCATTTTTATGAGCATGCATGAAAAAAACGCAGCGTTTTTATGCGTTTGTATGCGTTTTTAGTGCGTTTTTACCGCGTTTGCGTTTTTTTCCAACATTAGGTGGCCCCTCACACTAACCCAAACCATGACTTTACTAACCCTGACCCTAACCCTGACCCTAACCCTGACCCTAACCCTTAACCAAACCATACTTAACCCTAACCCAAACCCTAAACCCTAACTAACCCTAACCCTGACCCTAAACCTAACCTAACCCTAACCCTGACCCTAACCCTTAACCAAACCATACTTAACCCTAACCCAAACCCTAACTAACCCTAACCCTGACCCTAAACCTAACCTAACCCTAACCCTGACCCTAACCCTTAACCAAACCATACTTAACCCTAACCCAAACCCTAAACCCTAACTAACCCTGACCCTAACCCTAACCCTGACCCTTAACCAAACCATACTTAACCCTCACCGAAACCCTAAACCCTAACTAACCCTAACCCTGACCCTAAACCTAACCCTAACCCTGACCCTAACCCTACTTAACCCTAACCCAAACCCTAAACCCTAACTAACCCTAACCCTGACCCTAAACCTAACCCTGACCCTAACCCTGACCCTAACCCTTAACCAAACCATACTTAACCCTAACCCAAACCCTAAACCCTAACTAACCCTAACCCTGACCCTGACCCTTAACCAAACCATACTTAACCCTAACCCTGACCCTAACCCTTAACCAAACCATACTTAACCCTAACCCAAACCCTAACTAACCCTAACCCTGACCCTAACCCTAACCCTGACCCTAACCCTAACCCTGACCCTAACCCGTAACCAAACCATACTTAACCCTAACCCAAACCCTAACTAACCCTAACCCTGACCCTAAACCTAACCTAACCCTTAACCAAACCATACTTAACCCTAACCCAAACTAACCCTAACCCTAAACCTAACCCTAACCCTGATCCTAACCCTAACCCTGACCCTAACCCGTAACCAAACCATACTTAACCCTAACCCAAACCCTAACTAACCCTAACCCTGACCCTAAACCTAACCTAACCCTAACCCTTAACCAAACCATACTTAACCCTAACCCAAACTAACCCTAACCCTAAACCTAACCCTGATCCTAACCCTAACCCTGACCCTAACCCTTAACCAAACCATACTTAACCCTAACCCAAACCCTAAACCCTAACTAACCCTAACCCTGACCCTAAACCTAACCCTAACCCTGACCCTAACCCTGACCCTAACCCTTAACCAAACCATACTTAACCCTAACCCAAACCCTAACTAACCCTAACCCTGACCCTAACCCTGACCCTAACCCGTAACCAAACCATACTTAACCCTAACCCAAACCCTAACTAACCCTAACCCTGACCCTAAACCTAACCTAACCCTTAACCAAACCATACTTAACCCTAACCCAAACCCTAAACCCTAACTAACCCTAACCCTAAACCTAACCCTAACCCTGATCCTAACCCTAACCCTGACCCTAACCTTTAACCAAACCATACTTAACCCTAAACCCTAACTAACCCTAACCCTGACCCTAACCCTTAACCAAACCATACTTAACCCTAACCCAAACCCTAACTAACCCTAACCCTGACCCTAAACCTAACCCTGACCCTAACCCTAAACCCCTTAACTAACCCTAACTCTAACCCAAAC
Source organism: Dendrobates tinctorius (assembly GCF_039654945.1). Taxonomy (NCBI): domain Eukaryota; kingdom Metazoa; phylum Chordata; class Amphibia; order Anura; family Dendrobatidae; genus Dendrobates; species Dendrobates tinctorius. The sequence continues at coordinate 54,859,611 of NW_027361703.1, forward strand.
CCCTAAATTCCATGGTTAACAAAAAAAACGCATGTGCAAAAAAACGCATACATAAGCATGCCAATGTGCACATATGCGCACCTATAAACTATAATGGGTGTCTTGCTGTAAAAAAACGCATTGCGCGCGCATGCGTTTTTTTGAGGCAAGTCGGACGCACCAAAAAATGCAACAGGTTGCATTTTGTGCGCCCGAGCGCATACCGCAAAAAAACGCATGCGCGGTAAAACGCGTACAAACGCATGTGTACGCGCACATAAGCGCATCCCATGCAAAGTATAGGAAAAAAAAACGCATGCGCTATTTAGCGCTAAAATACCGCGAAAAAAAAAAAAACGCAAATGTGAAACCAGCCTAACCCTAATGGAAAAATGAAAAAAAAAAAATATTTTCTTTATTTTATTATGTTTACCTAACTAAGGGGGTGATAAACGGGGGGGTTATTTACTACTATTTTTTTTTATTTTGATCACCATGATAGGTTATCATAGTGATCAAAATGAATGAATGGAATCTGCCAGCCGGAGCCTGCAGATTCCCCGCGGGCGCACTGCGCATGCGCCCGCCATTTTCTCCGGATCCAAGATGGCGGCGCCCACCGGAGGACGCCGGCGGGACGCAGGACCACCGGAGGGGACCATGGATTATGAAGAGGTACCGGGGGGATCGGGGACCCTATTTCTCTCTCCTCTGATGTGCGACCACATCAGAGGAAGAGAATTTAAATGCAAAATCGCGACTTTTTTTTGCGATCGCCGTTATAGGGTTAATAACGGCGATGGCAAAAGCGGGGTCGGTAAAAACCGACCCGATTCATGTTCTCTGGGGTCTCGGCTACCCCTTGCAGCCGAGACCCCGGAGAAAATCCGACACTGGGGGGTGCTATTTACTTACTCCACAGCGCCGTGAATTCACGGCGCTGTGGTTTAAGTACCCTTAATTACCGCTGTTAAAAGGTGTATCAGCGGTCGTTAAAGGGTTAATATTGATCAAAACATAAACTTAAGTTTATGTAACAGTAAATTCTAAAAAGAGAAATTCTCGAATACACTCACTCATACAAGCATATACTAATAGAAAAAGGAAGGTCCTGGGAATTCAAGCTGCCCAGCCAGAGATAATTTATTGCTGTTGATTACATCTCCTAATATATCAGGGTTGGTTCATTAAAGGTAAACCTACACAAGGTATTACCATCTCAGACATTTATGGCACATCTGCAGGATATGCCATAAATGCCCCAAACATTTTATAGTGCAGTCATATACTCAATAAATCATTTCTTACCATAAAGAAAATGTCATTCATGAGCCCGATTTGATTCTTAATAATCATAAAATATTGTCTATCACTGATTACTGAACTGGAGAGTCACACATATTCATAAAGACGCAGAATAGTAAAGCTGAGGTGTGCTGTCTAATAAAAACAGATGCATACTATCACTTTAATTGATGCCATTGGCATTTTAACTGGTATTATAAATTTACAGCTACGCCTGTTTGCCAAGGACTCTGAATGATGTAAGCCAGTAAAGTCAGATCAGCATGCATATTCTCTGAAAAAGGATTAGGACAGATTGGGAGCCCGAGTTGGTAACAGATGAGGTTTAGCAGAGATCAATGAAAAAATATGTACATATTTGGGAAGTAAAATAATTTGTGTGTCTGGAGCAGTAAATACCAGCAGTCGGATTTCCTAGGACGTGGCATCAATTGTATACGCAAAAGAATAGCTAGTCTATTTTTACACCAGTAAAAATAGTTACAACTATGCAAGCAAACCTCCTAGCCCCTCATCTAATTATTCTCCGTATTCTCCATTTTCAGGATAGAGTTGGAAGTTGCACAATTTTCTCCAGTTTTTTTTGTTTTATTTTATGGTATTTTCGTGCTCAGAGTAGAAAATGTGCATCAATTCCAAAACACTCAACGCTGTGCTTCAAAGAGAAGAGTGATGTTACACATGTGAACTCAAAGAGAACTTCAAATGAAAGTTACCCTGGTATAGACATGGCAGATATATAATTAACTGGTTTAGAAACGAACAGTGTGTGTTTTACCAAGAAACCGAATAGAAGAAATATGTGCAATCAATCAACACTGGGAACACTTATTATTGGAAGTTTCTCAAGCTTTTTCTATCAAAAAGTGAAAAACAGACATCAAACAGATGGCAGTCACATTTTTTCAAAGACCCATAGACTTGTATTGGCGAGTTTGATCCGAGACTCAAAGGGACTTTGTTAGGGGGACAGTGGTGGGCAAAATTATGTGGAGCACAGAGAGGCGTTCTGTTTTTGTGCCACACAACAGGTCCAGTGATATGAAAAAATAGGGCAGAAAAACAATGAGCATTGAGGTGACAAAAAGATGAGGAGTTTCTGCAGGATGAGGATATATCAGAATGAGAACTAAATGTGCAAAGTCAAATTTGTCTTTGTTGTAAACTCTGCAGATGAATCGTAGCTTGAAGAAGTTGTCATGGCGGTCTGGGCAAGATGGAAAAAGTGAAAGACTAAAACAGAAAGAACATAAGCTCTAAAGTTAAATCAAGTCTAGGCTCCCTTTGAAATATGTGTTAACATTGACCAAGGTTCCAGACCTTAATTAGCCTGTTGGGGTGATGGCTTGTTCTGTATCATAGTTAGGAAAGGAAGCGTTTACAGGCGGTGATCCTTTCAAAATGGGGTACTACCAGGTATTAACAATGCAGGGTGTCCAAACTTTTGCATTGGCCCGGTTTCTTTTTTATAACTTTTAAAATGTAAAAGATGAAATTATATATAATTTTTTTTTTGCCTAAAATACAAAGGAAATGTTTCAACTTTAACTTTAGGTCTGATAGAAATCATTTAATCTTCAACTTGCTTAACTGTTTACAATAACTGTAATTTTGACCAGGGGTGCCCAAAGTTTTAAATAACACTGTATGTGTATATATATATAGCAAGATAGATAGATAAGGATGTGGAAATCAGCCTAAGGCCGGGATCACACATGCAAGGAATACGGCCGAGTCTCGCATGTTAATCCCCGGCACTGCCGCCGGCACTCAGGAGCCGAGCGTGCGGCTCCATGTATTGCTATGTTGCCGCACGCTCCGATCTGAGTGCCGGGTATTAACATGCGAGACTCGGCCGTATTCCTTGCATGTGTGATCCCGGCCTTACACAGAGTGCAGCAGTTCTGAAACTTTAATCTCTTTTGTATATAATTTCCCAGTTTACATGTAATTTGAAGGGGAACCAAGTTTTTTGCTCAAACTCGACCTGGATTACATAGGGTTACAATCAGATCTATACTAGCTGCAACTAAAATATTTCAACATGTCCCAAAGGGCTCATTCAGACGTTGGTGCAAATCAGCCCGAGTATGGACCACAATGCACAAACTGGCCATAGCTCTCCCGACATGAAATTGTCATGCTCCGGTCAGGTAACCTGCGGCCATTCCGAGCATTGCAGTCAGTGCGTGGACTGATTTGTACTGAAGTCTGAATGAGTCCTAATGCTTATATATTTCAGTGAAATCTAAGAGAACATCATTATTCAACAGTAGACAAAACTGTTTGGAGAATGCAAATGACTAGTGAGCTAGTAGGGAATGATGGCGAATTTGAGCTCGGGAGTCTCCAGAAATGTGAATGCAGCAATGATTAAAAATGCATTATTTTCATGTGCTGTGACTCCGTATCAGTACAGGATAAGCAAAGTAAAATATTTGCAACAACCCACATGTTACATGGAGATAAGATCCGCATGTACTATATAAATTGATACTTTGCCAGTCCGTCATTAGAGCTCCACTATCCATCTTTATGCAGCCATGAGATGTTGCCAACTGTCACCAAAGGGAAATGGGTAGCTTAAAGATTTTATCATTTGTGTGCCTGCAATCTGAATAATTGTCAGGCGCTGATTCTCCATGTCAGCATTTCCTTAGAAAGACGCTCCCTGGTAGTGCTGTCCTACCGGCATATTACTAAGTAATGTCTGTGCATGGCACAATGTTGCCCCTACTGAGACAAGCCTGCAATGCTTGGATTTACTGTAACCTTTAGGAATCCGTGTTACACTTATAGCAGCGTCCTTCCTGAACATGCCTTACTTATTGACGTCGTCACACAGAATTGTCACACGTGCTACATTTTCCACTGTTCTCTCCACTAGAGCGGTGATGCCGAGCTGTAATACTTGAGAACAGCAGCATAACTATAGCCATAAGTAACATAAAGCAAAATATATTCATGTTGTTCATTTGCAAGCTGTTTCGAAAGAATCAACAAAATAAAGATGTAACACTAATTTTCCCTGAGTTTATATTAATCTATGCGGTGACCATCTGGAAAAAAATAAAAAAAAATAAAATCTACGTGTAACCAGCTCAAAGTTAAATCGGTAAAACAGGATGCGATTTGGATAATGAGATTAGTAAAAAAGTCACTACATCCGAGGGATTACAAGTTGCTTTTCTTTATCAGACTCCCATCAATACAGTGCGGCATTTTAACTTTTATAACGTTTTATAAAACATGACATGAAGTCCACTTTTTTCCAGCATTAATAATTCACAGCTGTGTGAATGGCCTGTAAGATAGACACATGGTGTGTGTCAAAGGCAGAACCTGACAAAAAATAAAGCTTGGAACAATGAAATGTGTTTTACAGACCCCCACCTACACCCTACTGGCACTGATGTTGATACACCAGATTTTATGATCATGCGATCTGTGATACTGTGTCTGCAAATAATTTTATTAAAAAATGATGTGGTCTTACCCTCCAAATATCACTGTAAAAGTAATGACCACTAGGTGTCTCTCTTCTATAAAACTTGCTATTCACTGCCTGTTGTAAAGTGCAATCCATCTCTAAAAGCAGAGACTGATAAAAGGAAAAGCCAGGTACCAGGCCAAACGTAAAACAAGTTGAACAGGCAGTTTTTCCCTGCCTGCTGCCAATGACTAATAGATCTCTTCTTGCATGCATGTATAGGGAGAGAACTGTCAATCCAGCACAGTGGGCAGTGAGAAGCTGAATCCACCGGGGATCCGACTATCTGTTTACACACCTGTGTGGCTCTGTTGCGAGTGACTTTTACACTATATTTTTCTCTGAAATGCTGGAGCATTTTTGAGTTGAATATATAAGGCTGAAACCATATGGTCAGCGTCTTACACATGCAGACCATGTAACAAGTAGTATGTATTTGCTGGCAGGTTCCCTTTAAAGCACTTTTACATGCATGTCATTACTTTGCGGTATAAATTCTTACTGAAAGGTTCTCTTTAAGTACATGAACACTATTTTTGCCCAATTTCTTGCAAACGTCATATCGGTATCAAACTTAAGAGATTATTTTTAATTAATATTAATAAAGAAAAATGGAGTTTTGCTCAGGAATGAAACAAAGCCAAGGAAACCGCATATTTGTGAATGTATGGCCATGCTCCAGAGTGTCACTCTGCACAGGGAAGCAGTGGTGATGAAAAGGCTCATAAATCAGAGAAAGGCTGGATTCATCTTTCTTCTTTGCAACTTCTAGGAGAAATACACATACCAGCTTTCCTCATTTACACAAGGTCTTCTGGCAAGCTTTTATGTCTCCCAGTGTGATTATAAACTGTGAACCTTCCGCATTGTATGTTTATCTAGAGAGCGCTAAACAAAGATTTGGAAGCACAACTGTTTCAGCCGTACCTCTCGCACACGTGCACCTGCACCTAAAGATACTGCATTAGTATAGTCATCAGGGGCGAGTGGATATTTAAGAAAAATGCATTTTAAATCAAGTGGAAATTTATTACTAGCACAAAACAGGAGCACTCGATGATATTGGATAGTCTGAAAAGCATTTACATTAAAGGGAAAATACACACGGAATCCACATTAATAAAGGGGTTGTCAACTTTATCTTTAATTTAACTAATATGCTGGGGATAAGATTTCTGTGGCACTTACTAATATACAGTCATGGCCAAAGTGTTGGCACCTTTGAAATTGTCCCAGAAAATGAGGTATTTCTCCCAGGAAATTATTGCAATTACACTTTTTGTTATACACATGTTTATTTCCTTTGTAAGTATTGGAACAACACAAAAAAACTGAGGAAAAAAAAAGGCAAAATGGACATAATTTCACACAAAACCCCAAAAATGATCCAGACAAAATAGTTGGCACCCACTACTTAATATTTGGTTGCACACCCTTTGGAATAAATAAGTGCTATCTCTTCCTACCAACATGCTTCTTACACCTCTCAACTGGAATTTTGGACTATTCTTCTTTTGCAAACTGCTCCAGGTCTGTATGTGTGTTACAGGTTCTACTTCTGCACTACTTAAAATAGAGAGTTGTGCAGTCTGTTAGAAAAGCTGTACTAACAAGTGCATGCAGGGAACCTGTCATACCTATATAATAGTAAGTGCCACAATCATGTCCTTACAACACCAACACATGCTAAAGCAGAGATAAAGTGGCCAACGCCTTTGAATTGGTCATTAGGCAAAACCTTTCATAACTGGGGAATTTCACAGATGTCAAAATACAATAAAGAATCTGTAACATGTGAACAACAAAATGGTTGTTAACCGAGAAGAGCTGGATGGGGAGAAGATGGAGGTAGACACCAAGAATGCTCCTCTCCACATGCCTGGCGTGCAATTAAGGCAAGGTTTTCTCTGTGACACTTGTCTAGATGCCACGCTGCCAGTACTTAAAACATAACAACTGCTTGGAAGTTCCCTTTGTAGTTCAATCAACTAGGACAAAAGAATACTTCTAAATATATTCCATCAAACAGGTCTCCCATCATGGAGCAGCATAGAGGGTGCAGATACATACTGTAAATAAATGAAACAATATAGGATGTATTTTAGTATAAAATTAGACAAACTCTGCTCCCATTCTGCACAGGCAATATGCTGCCAAACCAACGTCTATATGAAGAGTACAAAGGCTCCAACATTTTTAAGATAACACTTCAGATTTATAAGAAAATTGATTCCACGTTTTATTCCTGTGGACGTGCCTTTGGCTACATGCAGCCATCATATAGTGTAAACCCGGCCCTAGAATAAGTATTATTGCATTTATAGAAATGGGAACATGAAAAGCATATCAGAATTAAAAGTAAAAAAAAAATGCTGGCAAGAGATCAGATTCCATTCATCGAAACCCATCTGTTCCAATCTGTCAAAAACATAGTGCCAAAATGTATTTTGGCAATCCGGAAGACAATCTTTCTTCAGCTGTTGACATGTTTAATGACAATAACTATAGACGCTTAATTGCTGGGCTATAAACATAAATAGAAAAGCATTCTGAATTATGAAGATTTATTGACCAGCAACTCAAGATTTTGATCAAATCTCAAAAGTGGTAATCATTTTTGTACAGTTTTTCATTTCCTTTTTCTCCTCTTCTTTTGTGGCTCACAAAGCAGAAAATCGATATTCAGGAATTAAGGAATACCTTTAGATTAATTATCAATGTGAGCTTTACCAGGCAATTGTCTATAACAACATGCTCAAACAACTGAAAACACACACACCAGTCAAATGCTGGCAAAATCAATGCTAAACCTAATACCAGTAAAGCTCAGATCCACATATCTAAAGCAGCACAAAAACGCGCTGTCCGTCAGCGCCTGGATTTAGCTTAATCCTCTTGCGACAATGGGTACATTGTTAATTATAACTTCTAAAGTCAGAGTACTGTATATATCAGACAGTTGTCACTAGGTGACTATAGTGTACGGAGATATGTAGGAAACTCCATAGGAGGCAATACAAAAGGGGCATTAATTTGAAGTAGAATCAAACTTCAACATATCACATCAGTTTTTCATCCTAGCTCTTGTCACTGCTCTATGGTCACCCCTGTTAAAACATCAGGTTTTTGCCATGTAAAAAAATATTATTCCAGTATGAATAATTTCAGATCTTTTTAAACCTTTAATGTCACTTATAATCTGTAAATATACATTAAGTGAAAAAAAAATAATTGATCTTGAGGGGGGGGGGGCAGAAGAAATATGGTTGTATAGGTGAGGATACCCTTTTATAATTGGGGATGTGGTTGTGTTCAGAATTAGCCAACAACACAGAATTATTTTGCATAGTAGTCAGAACACAGGTGCCATTACTTAAAGCTATTCTGATTAACCCCATATAAAGTTTAACTGTTCTAGTAGGATTTTCCGGACATTTTCTGAGTTATTTTCTACAGTAACAACCATGGTCCATAAACAGCTTACAACACAGTAAAGGGGTCACGCTATTCAAAGTTATCAACCAGGAGAACAATACAAACAGCATTTCCAAGGCATTAAAATATCATGGGACTGTGAAAACTGTCATTATGAAGTGGCTTAAATTAAGCAAAAAAGTGACATTACCGAAAATAGGACGTTACTGAAAAATGTTGAAAATAAGAAAATTGGTCTGAAACGCTGCAGAGTCCTACAGCAACATTAAATGAGCTGCAGGAAATTCTGTCAATTACTTGTTGTGCACTGCAGGGCCAAAAATCTCCTGTATTCTTCAAATGTCTCTCCTGTGGAGTAGGGCAGATGAAAGCCTTTTCTTACAAAGAGAAACATCCAAGTCCAGATATATTTTGTCAAAATGTACATCAAGTCTGCAAAAAGCAAGTGGGAAAACCTGTTATGATCTGATGACATCAAGGCTGAACTGGCTCATAAATCCAAAAGGAATGATTGGCACAAAGTCAACAATATACATCACCAAAAAAAACATAAAACCCACCGTGAAGCATGGTGGAGGCTGAATTATGCCATTGTGCTATTTTTTTGGCAACTGGAACTGAGGCTTTACTCAAAGTAGAGGGAATTATGAACAGTTCTAAATATCAGTCAATTTTGCAAGGCTCTGCTAAAATACTGAAATGAAGAGGAATTTCACCTTTCAGTATGAGTACGAACCTAAGCATATGTCTCGCTTGACCAGAAAAAAAGTAGGTTTAGGAATGGCCCAGTCAGAGTTCAGACTTGAATCCAATTGAAAATCCGTGGGTCTGTACATAGGAGGTGAATTTTTGATGTTGTAAAATTTCTACATCATTCCTGGACTTATAATGTTTTCATTCCGTTTTTATTGCATTTTTGATGTTGACATTTTTGTTTGTTTTTGGCATGTTCTGTTTTAAAGAAAGCTGCTTTGTTTTTGATACTTCTTGATATTTGCCTGTGGCAAAAATGTTTTGATATACTCATGTGCTGATTACATGCATTTTTGATCTGTTTTCACAATGGAAACGCACGTGGGGTTTTTACCTGCAGATTTTCCGCATCTAATGCAAATGTAAGGGAAAAATCGACACAGAAAACTCAGCATACTCACAAGAGATATTGATATATTGCGGATTTGAAACACGCACCGCAGGTCAGTTTACTCTGAGAAAAAAGTACAGTGGGTACGAGGCTTATAGAAATCCCATCCACTTTGCTGGAACTGTAAGACGCTGCTCTTTTACGCATCAAAAACTCAACAAAAACTCATTGTGGGCACACAGCCTAATAAAAATAAATCTGTTTGTTTTTTCTGGTCTCATATGGGTCAGAGCTACTGGCAGACTTCATAAGAATAATACCATGGCAGATATGGAGGCCTTTAGAATGCACCAGCTGCCACGGCAGCACATCGGCACTCTGAAATCAGATTCTGCATGAGGGCAATAAACCATGTCATACTTGACAGTGGCATTTACGAGGTTAAAATTATGTGATCAGAGCTAGCTCTCAAATGACTACTATGCAATGCAGATGACGGCTATGTAATGAAAATGACATCGCCACTGTGTGGAACAGGCTCTCCTCCTGAAGCCATTCCATATAGTGATAGCGAATGGCTGCTGTACATGGTCAGAGATTTCATCCCTAAATTTAACTGAATTTTTATGTTTTCCTAATTATGTAAAGGACCAGTCAAAAATTGGAAGCTGGTTATGCAATGGTTTTCCTTGCTCTTATTGGAATCTTCACATTGTAGAAACTGAAAACAGAAAAAAACATGTAGGAATGCATACGGAATCAAAAAGTAGAGACACACACAGATAACAAACCAGAATGTGTAATAGAGTCCTCAAAATAACCCCCTATTACTCTGATCACAGAATTGCACATGTGCTTGGCATTCTCACAAGAAGCCCCATCCCATGAACACGTGAGTCCAAACTTTTGACTGGTGCTATTAATCTTTGAGAAAGGAGACCAAATAAAAATTGCTAAGACTCGTAAAAATGAATTGGAACCGTATGAGAAAGCTATCCACTGTGTGTCCACAGATAAACTTCTACACTGGAATAATCTACACAAACACATGAATGTTCCCCTTCATAGAACGGTAATTCCACTCCTACTGAATTAAACCTGTGCAAAATTCTGCATGTGGGAAAGAGATGCAAATGTGCGAGATTAAAGGCCCTTTTACATTTAGCGATGCACCAGCGATCCTGACCACGATACGACCCGGTCAGGATCGCTGGTGCATCGCTAAATGGTCGCTAGTGAGCTGTCAAACAGGCAGATCTCACAGTGATGCAGCAGCGATACAGCGGACGATACTTACCTTTCAGACGCAGCGATCCTGAAGTCCTCCTGCCCACCTCCACACGACACTCATCGGCGCCACAGGAAGCCCAGCAGGAAGCGCCCGACGAGAAATGGAGCCGGCCGATCTCGCGCGATCAGCGATGGACAGCGGGGGAGCCGGTCGGAGGTAAGTATCACGCATAGCAATATCGCTAGCAATATCGCTATAACGTCACAAAATCGGTGACGTTATAGCGATATTGCTAGCGATCGCTATGTGTAAAACCCCCTTAAGTCCTGCCCAGAAACACAATAAAATACATGAAGTAGCTTAAAATTCACAATGTGAGTTACAAAAGCTTGACAAGCATTTTGGTTCCAGCCACCTGGGACTTAGCGGTATTCAATCAGATAAGCTGCACTGTGAAGCACAGAGGAATTTACTAAACCATGACAATCATTATCATCCTATCTGATCTAATCACATGGTGTATTGATAACCTTGATTACCAGAATGTAGATACTGAGAAAGTTGCAAAGTGGAAATGAAAATGTAAAAAGAATTACCGCACTCTCCAAAATGTATGGCTGACATTGTACTAATGTGCATGGGATTTTTACACTCATGTTAATAACTATTTAAGTGGTTTTAGCTTTCTTACCTATGACTACGGCAAGTCTGCATTCAATCTAGCCATTAAACGACCACTGATTACCCACATGCGAACCAATCGGCAGTCACTTAATAGTATGTTTAGAAAGGCCGACTTCACTTCCAGGCAAACGGAACAATTGGTAATAGATAGTCTTGTACATACAGAATATCATTGCTCTCGGCAGCATGTCCTGTTCACATAGTAAAAAATGGTACTAAGAACAATGGTGTTTAATGAAACTTAAGGCTATGTGAACACGTAGTTTTTGGTCCTGCGGATTTGGAAAAATCTGCAGGTAAATTTTCAGGTCAAAAGACCTGCGTTTTAGCCCTGTGGTTTCACACCTCTACAATGGAGGTGTGAAACCGCAGCGGAATCCGCACAAAGAATTGACATGCTGCGGATTTGAACCCGCAGCAAAACCGCAGCATGTGCACAGCGTTTTTCAGTTTACCATTGAAAACAATGGTACTGTACAACACACCTAAATCTGCTGCGGACCAGCAGAGCCTGAAACGCTGCGGATCCGCAGCAGAATCCGCACCATGTGCACATAGCCTAAAAATCATTTCACCCAATGAACAAATCTTTTGCTCATATGTCAGGTGGCAGGCTGCCTGCTTAGACAAGCAGATAGTCAAGAATACATGTCCTAAATTACTGGTCAGTGTAAACGAACCCTGACGGCACAAGGCAAGCAGACCTCTACTTCATTAAACATCTTCAGGGTATGTTCACATGATGGATTTAATCCACACATCAAAATGTTGCTTAACCACATTTTCAAGGCTGCTAATGTCTGATAAATTTATACTGAAAAATATTGCTGAAACTAGCAGAGCATGGCTCTTGGGTATCTCCGGCAGTTCCATAGAGAATGAATAGACCAGAGCGCACATGCTTGGTGTAGGTCCCAGTGGTCAAATAGGGGATCACTTATATAATTCACACAAACCTTTAGGGTATGTGACAACTCAGCATCAATTTGGTCACTTGTGCGGCAGTGAACTATTCTTACATATGCCGGTACTGTGAGGGTGATCTCTTTAAGTGAGATTTATACGATTGCTTGTACCTGATGAAATATAAGCAGAGTGCTAGCATAGAGGAAAAAGAATGTATCGGATACAAAAAGACAGATGCCCACTTCCTCTCTCAGCAAGAGAAGGCACAACACTGAACTTTAATTTCTCAGAAAAAAGAAACACGCTTCAGACAGGAAATGGGTGTTGCACAAGTACTGAACTACCAGTGTAAGTCCATTACATAGTCCATAGGTCCATTACAACTTTACTTCCATATATGACATCCAGTCTCTTAGCTTCTGCATTCCAAGGATTCTTTCCAGAATTTTGGCTGAAGACAAAGACATCATCTTGGTACAACATATCTGAACTGACTTATATAAGGTTTAATAATTGATTTCATTAGCCATTCTCTCCGTCACTGTACTATTCCTTTATTCAGTAAGTCAAGGGACAAGAGCCATGTGAGAATGTCCAGTGCCCCTTTTTGTATGGTAATCTGTGGAATGCCTACTGATTGCATCAGCCCCCTGAGGTGTACTAGTATGCATCATTTGGAGGACATTTATGCAGTTGAGTTGGGTTAGTTGGCTCTGGATGTCCAGAAGTCACGGAGGTTCTAATGTCTGGTGAGGGAGCAGAAGGGTGAGTCTCTGTCATTTGCATCATCTTGTGCACTTGCTGGGAATGTACTACCGTATTTTTCGGACTATAAGATGCACTTTTTTCCTCCAAAAATGTGGAGGAAAATGGGGGGTGAGTCTTATAGTCCAGATGTACCGGGGAGGTGAGGGAGCGGCAATGGTGGAGCAGCGGACCACAAGAGGCTGGGGGCGGCATCTAACGTCTGTTCCTGCTGCTAAAGTGAAAAGAGTATTCACTGCATTACATGCCCATGGGCATGGAGGACAATGAATATTAACTTAAGTTTAAAAATAGTATCTTGGTACGATTTGACCCCAACCCTGGTCCTGGTAAGCATGGCCCCATCCTTATAATTGGCCCCCACCCCTTTTCATTATATGTAAATGGACATTCAATGTATATTAATTTCTCTTAAGTAGCGGCACACGTGACCGCCAGCAGCAGAAGAACGCCGGTGGCTGACACTGTGCGCTACTGAAGAGCAATGAACACTTACTGCTCTCTGAGCGCACAGTTCCGGCGAGTATTCCAGCAGCTGTGCTCTTCATGTGAGCAGCGAATGAAGTCCCTGCCATGCGCTGCTTACAATCCTAAAGCAGTTGCTGGCACCGGAGCAGGACACTGTGAGGGACCACAGGAAGGTAAGTGTAATGGTTTTTTTTTTTAATGTTTTCTGATGGCGCCATGCATAACAGGATGGGGGTGGGGGCAAATTATAAAGATGGGGCCATGCATACCAGAATAGGGATGGGGCAATGCATACCAGGACAAGATGGTGACCCTGCATACCAGGATAAGGATGAGTGCCATGCATACTAGGACGAGATGGGGGCCCTGCATACTAGGATGAGTTGGGGGGAGCCCTGCATACCAGGATAGGGATGGGGCCATGCATACTAGTATAGGGATGAGGGCGATCATTCCTGTCAGGATTGGGATGAAGGGGCATGCATACCAGGGTAGGGATGAGGGGGCCATGTGTATCAGGATGGGGATGAGGGCCTTACTGGAGTGTGGTACCCTCATCATGTGTTGTCTGAGAAGTGCTCTGCCCACGGGGAAGGAGTGTGGGCATTCAGAGGGATGAGCTTTTTCTAAAGACCGCTAGGCCAGCAGAGGAGAGCACCCACTGACCCTCCTGTCTCCACAGGGTAGAAGAACAAAACACAAATTTGTTACAGAAATGTATAAATTGTCATGAAGAGGTTTACAGAAATCTATATCTCTTGTGAAAACAACCTCAGACAGATCGCAGGAAGGGGATGGGGAATTGTTTAGTAACATGAATTTCTGCAAAAAAAATATACCATGCTGAACTGAAAAGAGAAGACAGGTAGGGTCGAGGAACTACATGATGCAGAATAGTTAGCAGCATGTCCTTTACAAAAGGAACTACGGATTCCTGCACAAAACATATGTTAGCAGCTTCTAGTATGATTTAATAGCAAGGATAGAACTAAGTCAACTATGATCAGACGGTGTAGGCCAAAATTCTACATACTGCAATATCTTTAGGACAATTTTATGGACATGATGTATTTCAGTAAAACTGCAGGTTTTCTGGTCAACCTATATGAAATAAACCCCAACATGCATTGTATTATATTAATGTTTTATAGCTGATGAAATGAATATAGAGAAACACAAGCTTGTACATGCATATACTCCACTACAGTGTTCTCACAGTGAGAAACGTTTTACAAAGGTTTCCACAACATGATGCATTATGGCTGCTTACACTACAATTCTCAGCAGGCTTGACCAGGGCTAGCTGCCACAGATCTGGTTGACTGATTTCTAATACCACTCTCAAGGGGTGAAGCTGACAAAACTACAGCGCTAGTCGTATTAACCTGCTGAGGCGCCATACAGCACACTCACAGAGCCTGCTCTTTACAAACAGCAGAATGTTAAATGGCTTCTAAGTCAACCTTATATTTATGCAGCTAGACTGTTTATATAGACAGGCTGATTACTCAGCCCTGACAACTGTTCTCCCATATAGCCAAGTATACAGGCTGCAGTGTCAGTAGAAGGGTCTGTAATCTTTTTCTGAAATTCAGTTACTAAACAGAAGGCCAACTGGAAAAACAGATTTACTAGTTAAAGTGAATTTTAATTCAGTACTAATTGCACAAAAAAAGTAAAATACATACTGTATACCAAATATATTACCGTATATATTCTCCTGACATATAGCTCTGATGTATGCCAATCTATAGGCATACTCTTTATATAAGATCCCACTGCTAAAGATGTACACTGGACAATATATATATATACAGTTGTGGCCAAAAGTATTGACACCCCTGCAATTCTGTCAGATAATACTCAGTTTCTTCCTGAAAATGATTGCAAACACAAATTCTTTGGTATTATTATCTTCATTTAATTTGTCTTAAATGAAAAAACACAAAAAGAATTGTCCTAAAGCCAAATTGGATATAATTCCACACCAAACATAAAAGAGAGGGTGGACAAAAGTATTGGCACTGTTTGAAAAATCATGTGATGCTTCTCTAATTTGTGTAATTAACAGCACCTGTAACTTACCTGTGGCACCTAACAGGTGCTGGCAATAACTAAATCACACTTACAGCCAGCTGACATGGATTAAAGTTGACTCAACCTCTGTCCTGTGTCCTTGTGTGTACCACATTGAGCATGGAGAAAAGAAGAAGACCAAAGAACTGTCTGAGGACTTGAGAAACCAAATTGTGAGGAAGCATGAGCAATCTCAAGGCTACAAGTCCATCTCCAAAGACCTGAATGTTCCTGTGTCTACCGTGCGCAGTGTCATCAAGAAGTTTAAAGCCCATGGCACTGTGGCTAACCTCCCTAGATGTGGCGGAAAAGAAAAATTGACAAGAGATTTCAACGCAAGATTGTGCGGATGTTGGATAAAGAACCTCGACTAACATCCAAACAAGTTCAAGCTGCCCTGCAGTCCGAGGGTACAACAGTGTCAACCCGTACTATCCGTCGGCATCTGAATGAAAAGGAACTGTATGGTAGGAGACCCAGGAAGACCCCACTTCTTACCCCGAGACATAAAAAAGCCAGGCTAGAGTTTGCCAAAACTTACCTGAAAAAGCCTAAAACGTTTTGGAAGAATGTTCTCTGGTCAGATGAGACAAAAGTAGAGTTTTTTGGGCAAAGGCATCAACATAGAGTTTACAGGAGAAAAAAAGAGGCATTCAAAGAAAAGAACACGGTCCCTACAGTCAAACATGGCGGAGGTTCCCTGATGTTTTGGGGTTGCTTTGCTGCCTCTGGCACTGGACTGCTTGACCGTGTGCAAGGCATTATGAAGTCTGAAGACTACCAAAAAATTTTGCAGCATAATGTAGGGCCCAGTGTGGGAAAGCTGGGTCTCCCTCAGAGGTCATGGGTCTTCCAGCAGGCCAATGACCCAAAACACATTTCAAAAAGCACTAGAAAATGGTTTGAGAGAAAGCACTGGAGATTTCTAAGGTGGCGAGCAATGAGTCCAGACCTGAATCCCATAGAACACCTGTGGCGAGATCTAAAAATGGCGGTTTGGAGAAGGCACCCTTCAGATATCAGGGAACTGGAGCAGTTTGCCAAAGAAGAATGGTCTAAAATTCCAGCAGAGCATTGTAAGAAACTCATTGATGGTTACCAGAAGCGGTTGGTCGCAGTCATTTTGGCAAAAGGTTGTGCAACCAAGTATTAGGCTGAGGGTGCCAATACTTTTGTCTGGCCCATTTTTGGAGTTTTGTGTGAAATGATCAATGTTTTGCTTTTTGCTTCATTCTCTTTTGTGTTTTTTCATTTAAGACAAATTAAATGACGATAATAATACCAAAGAATTTGTGTTTGCAATCATTTTCAGGAAGAAACTGAGTATTATCTGACAGAATTGCAGGGGTGTCAATACTTTTGGCCACAACTGTGTATATATATATATATATATATAGTTTTTTATGGTTCCTATATGGTTTCTATAGGGTAGCACTGTCAGTTGGAAAAAAGATATGTATGGCAAAAGATATAAGAGGGTATTTCAATACATTATAAATCTCTTCTACCAAACAATTCAGGCTTCCATCCATTGTGTGTTCAACAGGATTGGTGAAGGGGGGGATTCTTCTATTAGCATATACGTTTATTAAATTCTTCAGGAAAGCTGGGTAGAAGTGGCATTTGATATGTAAAACCTGTATTTTATTACTTTCTCACATTTGAAAACAGCAGGCTCGTATGAGTCAACGAGTGTTTCGCACGGCAATGCACTTCCTCTGGCATATTCCGGTTTTTAAATTACAGAGAAAAAGGAAATGCAAAGAGACAGTGCTGAAGACTTTCTGTACATCTATTCAATCAAGTAGAAGTAATACAAAGAAAGCACTTACGTCAAATAAGTGAGTCCCGAAATCAAGTTCTTTTTGAAGGAATACAGTTTTTTCCATAATTTAAAAGCACCAAGAATAGAGCAGGCTCATATGACATAACGAGAGTTTTGCAAAGCCAATAAGCTTCCTCTGAACTATTCCAGTTGTCTTTAAATTACAGAAAAAAGGAAATGCAAATAGTCGGTGTTGAAGCCTTGCTGTATACAGTGGGGGAAGGACAAGAACAGTCTATTTTAACATTGAGAGATAGAATATCAAAGAAAAAATCCCGAAAAACACATTGTATAAATGATATAAATTTATTTGCATTGAGCAGTGAAAAATACGTATTTGATCCCATTGGCAAACAAGACAATACTTGGTGGCAAAACCTTTGTTGGAAAGCACAGCAGTCAGACTTATTTTTGCATTTGAGGAGGTTTGTGCACATATCAGAAGGAATTTTGGTCCACTCCTCTTTGCAGATCATCGCTAAATCATTAAGATTTTGAAGCAATCGCTTGGCAACTCGGAGCTTCAACTCCCTCCATAAGTTTTCTATGGGATTAAGGTCTGGAGACTGGCTAGGCCACTCCATGACCTTAATGTGATTCTTTTTGAGCCACTCCTTTGCTGCCTTAGCTGTATGTTTTAGGTCATTGTCTTGCTGGAAGACCCAACCACGACCCATTTTTAATGTTCTGGCGAAGGGAAGGAGGTTGTCACTCAGGATTTTACGCTACATGGCTCCATTCATTCTTCTACTGATGAAGTGAAGTAGTCCTGTGCCCTTAGCAAAGAACCAACTCCAAAACATAATGTTTCCACCTCCATGCTTGACAGTGGAGACGGTGTTCTTTGGGTCATAGGCAGCATTTCTCTTCCGCCAAACACGTTGAGTTAATGCCAAAGACCTCAATTGTCTCATCTAACAACAGCACCTTCTCCCAGTCACTCACAGAATCATCCAGGTGTTCATTGGCAAACTTTAGGCGGGCTTGTATATGTGCCTTCTTGAGCAGGGGAACCTTGCCAATACTGCAAAATTTTAAACCTTTAATGCGTAATGTGTTACCAATGGTTTTCTTGGTGATTGTGGTCCCAGCTGCCTTGAGATCATCAACAAGTTCCCCCGTGTAGTTTTAGACTGATCTCTCACCTTCCTCATGATCAAGGATACCCCACGAGGTGAGATTTTGCATGGTGCCCCTGATCGATGTCAATTTACAGTCATTTTGTATTTCATCCATTTTCTTACTATTGCACCAACAGTTGTCGCATCTCACCCAGTCTTACTTATGGTTTTGTAGACCATTACAGCTTTGTGCAGGTCTTGTCCCTGACATCCTTATAAAGCTCTTTGGTCTTGCCCATGTTGCAGAGGTTAGAGTCTGACTGATTAATTGAGTCTGTGGACAAGAGTCTATTATAAAGGTGACTATGTAAGACAGCTATCTTTAATGCAGGTAACGAGTTGATTAAGAGAGTCTAACTGGTCTGCAGGAGCCAGAACACTTAATGTTTGGTAGGGGACCAAATACTTATCGCTCACTGAAAAAGGCAAATAAATTTTTATAATTTATACAATGTGATTTTTTGGATTTTATTTTTGACATTCTATCTCTCAATGTTAAAATTAAGCTACCTTTACAATTATAGATTGTTAATGTCTTTGTCAGTGGGCACATTTACAGAATCAGCAAGGGATCAAACACTTATTTCCCCCACTGTATCTATTACATTAAGTAAAAGTATTACAAAGGAAGAACTAATACCGAATAAGTAAGCACTAGAAATCAGGTTCTCTTTGTTGGTATACCTTTTTTTTCCCATCATTTAAAGACACCAGGAATACAGCAGGCTTACAGTGGGTATGGAAAGTATTCAGACCCCTTTAAATTTTTCACTCTTTGTTTCATTGTAACCATTTGGGAAATTCAAAAAAGTTACATTTTTTTCTCATTAATGTACACTCTGCACCCCATTTTGACTAAAAAAAATAGAAATATAGAAATTTTTGCAAATTTATTGAAAAAGAAAAACTGAAATATCACATGGTCATAAGTATTCAGACAATTATTGAGCAGAAGCACCTTTTTTGAGCTAGTACAGCCATGAGTCTTCTTGAGAATGATGCAACAAGTTTTTCACACCTGGATTTGGGGATCCTCTGCCGTCCTTCATTGCAGATCCTCTCCAGTTCTGTCAGGTTGGATGGTGAACGTTGGTGGACAGCCATTTTCAGGTCTCTCCAGATATGCTCAATTGGCTGTAGTTCAGGGCTCTGGCTGGGTCAGTCAAGAATGGTCACAGAGTTGTTCTGAAGCCATTCCTTTGTTATTTTAGCTGTGTGCTTAGGGTCATTGTCTTGTTGGACAGTGAACCTTCAGCCAAGTCTGAGGTCCGGAGCACGCTGGAAGAGGTTTTCATCCAGGATATCTCTATACTTGGCCGCATTCATGTTTCCTTCAATTGCAACCAGTCATCCTGTCCCTGCAGCTGAAAAACACCCCCACCACACCATGATGCTGCCACCATCATGTTTCACTGTTGGGATTGTATTGGACAGGTGATGAGCAGTGCCTGGTTTTCTCCACACATACCGCTTAGAATTATCACCCAAAAATTCTATCTTTGTCTCATCAGACCTGAGAATCTTATTTCTCATAGTCTGGGAGTCCTTCAAGTGTTTTTTAGCAAACTGTATGTGGGCTTTCATGTCTGGCACTGAGGGGAGGTTTCTGTCGGGCCATTCTGCCATAAAGGCCCGACTGGTGGTCTGCAGTGATAGTTGACTTTGATGAACTTTCTCCCATCTCCCTACTGCATCTGTGGAGCTTAGACACAGTGGATCTTAGGGTTCTTCTTCACCTCTCTCACCAAGGCTCTTCTCCCACGATTGCTCAGTTTGGCTGGATGGCCAGGTCTAGAAAGACTTCCGGTGGTCCAAAACTTCTTCCATTTAAGGATTATGGAGGCCACTGTTCTCTTAGGAACTTTGAGTACTGCAGAAATTATTTTGTAACCTTGTCCAGATCTGTGCCTTGCCACAATTCTGTCTCTGAGCTCCTTGGCCAGTTCCTTTGACCTCATGATTCTCATTTGGTCTGACATGCACTGACTCCAATGAAGGAGAAGAACCATCTCAAGGAGGATCACAAAGAAATGGACAGCATGTGACTTAAATAGTGTCTGAATACTTATGACCACAAATTGTTCTACATTTCTGATTTTTTTTTCAGTCAAAATGGGGTGCAGAGTGTACATTAATGAGAAAAAATGTTAACTTTTTGATTTTACCAAATGGCTTCAATGAAATAAAGAGTGAAAAATTTAAAGGGGGCTGAATACTTTCAGTAACAACTCTTTCGCGCACTCTTTCTTCTAACAGACACTGCTGTAAGAAACGGTCATTGCCCTATAGAAGCCTGCTATATTCTTGTTTTGTTTAAATGAGATATCAGAGGAAGCACATTACCATGCGAAACGATTCTTCTGTATTTCTGCTGTTTTTAAATGATGGAAAAAAGGTATGTCAACAAAGATAACTTTGCTTCTGGGGCTCACATATTCAGCATCACTGCGTCTGTTGAAATACTTCTATTTACTATAATAAGAGTTGAACGGCAAGGCTTAGGTACAGACGATTTCCATTTTAACAAATGCGTATTTCTTCCACCTGCTACATACAAGATGTATTGCTTTCTCTGTTTCAGTATCTTTCCTTCAAATTTCTTTCATTTTTTCACAAACTGTCTTCAGTATACAGTAAGTGTTTTAGAACATTCTCTCTTCCAGCCCCACTACAGTTTATCGGCTTTCTCCTTCCCTAAAGTATCAGTGTGTTATCAATTCAGAACAGAATTAGTTACATTTTAAATAACCAAAGAAAAAATTGGGCAAAATGTAACCATAGCAGAAAATAAATGGAAGTCTTCACGAACAACAGCGAGATGGCATGTGTTTATTTTTTCAGCACAGGTTCTAGGACAAGTTCAATGATTATCTGTGAAATTAGACGTATACCACAGTGAATAGCAGATTAAATTTGATAATAATTTCCTTGGGACACATTGTGTTTACTATGCGATTTAGCAAAGCTATGTTATCTTGTTTGTCCAGTGTATTTCTACAAATTGCTCCTTAGAGTTAGCTGGTTCTGTTCATTTAAAATCGTACAAGATATAAGCTAAAAGCACAGCGGAACTTGGAATAAAATACAAAGAAAACATTGTACACTAAGATTATAGAGGACAATTAATTTCTGTATTATAACTATAATGTAATATCTATACAGTACAGTCTATATAGAAAAATGTACACAAGAACTAATCAGGACACTAGGAATTCTATACGTCTGTATGCAGGCCTGCCTTCTCATGGTGGGCACAGGCAGATGGAAGGAGGGATTTTACTGTAGAAACAGGAATCTGTCCTTACACTTCGTAAGACTGCGAGCACAAGTGATACACAGTGACACATTGTGTTTCTACCAGTCTGAAATACACACCATATACATTACTGAGCGTTCCATTGAATGGCGCCTGTTTTCTCCCTTAGAACATTTCTTCCAAGGCAGAATACTTCTGTAATAGGGTATATGATGTACGCGCACACATAGGAATAGAACAGGCTCACAAGGTGGAATCTATAAGTATATTCTGCACATCACTAAGAAAGAAAAAGGCAATGAACTTTGCAATAATAGAATTATAACTTGTTTCTGCTGATGAATAACATTCAGACTCCACAATATTCCCTGGCTCTGTCTACGATGGTATAGAATTCTAGAATTCCACAGACTGCTTAAGGTTTGCATATTATATAAAAAAAAACACAGTACAGACCAAAAGTTTGGACACCTTCTCATTCAAAGAGTTTTATCTTCATGACTATGAAAACTGTAGATTCACTCTGAAGGCATCAAAACTATGAATTAACACATGTTGAATTATATAATTAACAAAAAAGTGTGAAACTGAAAATACTGTATGTCTTATATTCTAGGTTCTTCAAAGTAGCCACCTTTTGCTTTGATTACTGCTTTGCACACTCTTGGCATTCTCTTGATGAGCTTCAAGAGGTAGTCACCGGAAATGGTTTTCACTTCACAGGTGTGCCCTGTAAGGTTTAGTAAGTGGGATTTCTTGCCTTATAAATGGGGTTGGGACCATCAGTTGTGTTGCGCAGAAATCTGGTGGATACACAGCTGATAGTCCTACTGAATAGACTGATAGAATTTGTATTATGGCAAGAAAAAAGCAGCTAAGTAAAGAAAAACGACTGGCCATCATTACTTTAAGAAATGAAGGTCAGTCAGTCCGAAATATTGAGAAAACTTTGAAAGTGTCCCCAAGTGCAGTGGCAAAAACCATCAAGCGCTACAAAGAAACTGGCTCACATGAGGACCGCCCCAGGAAAGGAAGACCAAGAGTCACCTCTGCTGCAGATGATAAGTTCATCCGAGTCACCAGCCTCAGAAATCACAGGTTAACAGCCGCCCAGATTAGAGACCAGGTCAATGCCACACTGAGCTCTAGCAGCAGACACATCTCTACAACAACTGTTAAGAGGAGACTTTGTGCAGCAGGCCTTCATGGTAAAATAGCTGCTAGGAAACCAATGATAAGGACAAGCAACAAGCAAAAGAGACTTGCTTGGGCTAAAGAACACAAGGAATGGACATTAGACCAGTGGAAATCTGTGCTTTGGTCTGATGAGTCCAAATTTGAGATCTTTGGTTCCAACCACGGTGTTTTTGAGCGACGCAGAAAAGGTGAACGGATGGACTCTACATGCCTGGTTCCCACCGTGAAGCCTGGAGGAGGAGGTGTGATGGAGTGGGGGTGCTTTGCTGGTGACACTGTTGGGGGTTTATTCAAAACTGAAGGCATACTGAACCAGCATGTCTACCACAGCATCTTGCAGCGGCATGCTATTCCATCTGGTTTGCGTTTAGTTGGACCATCGTTTATTTTTCAACAGGACAATAACCCCAAAACACACCTCCAGGCTGTGTAAGGGCTATTTGACCAAGAAGGAGAGTGATGGGGTGCTACGCCAGATGACCTGGCCTCCACAGTCACCAGACCTGAACCCAATCGAGATGGTTTGGGGTGAGCTGGACCGCAGAGTGAAGGCAAAAGGGCCAACAAGTGCTAAGCATCTCTGGGAACTCCTTCAAGACTGTTGGAAGACCATTTCTGGTGACTACCTCTTGAAGCTCATCAAGAGAAAGCCAAGAGTGTGCAAAGCAGTAATCAAAGCAAAAGGTGGCTATTTTGAAGAACCTAGAATATATGACACAAAGTATTTTCAGTTTCACACTTTTTCGTTAATTATATAATTCCACATGTGCAAATTCATAGTTTTGATGCCTTCAGAGTGAATTAACAATTTTCATAGTCATGAAAATTAAGAAAACTCTTTGAATGAGAAGGTGTGTCCAAACTTTTGGTCTGTACTGTGTATATGTGTATATACACTCACTGGCCACTTTATTAGGTACACCATGCTAGTAAGGGGTTGGACCCCCTTTTGCCTTCAGAACTGCCTCAATTCTTCGTGGCAGAGATTCAACAAGGTGCTGGAAGCATTCCTCAGAGATTTTGGACCATATTGACATGATGGCATCACACAGTTGGCACAGATTTGTCGGCTGCACATCCCTGATGCGAATCTCCCGTTCCACCACATCCCAAAGATGCTCTATTGGATTGAGATCTGGTGACTGAGGAGGCCATTTGAGTACAGTAAACTCATTGTCATGTTCAAGAAACCAATCTGAGATGATTCGAGCTTTATGACATGGCGCATTATCCTGCTGAAAGTAGCCATCAGATGTTGGGTACATTGTGGTCATAAAGGGATGGACATGGTCAGCAACAATACTCAGGTAGGCTGTGGCGTTGCAACGATGCTCAATTTGTACCAAGGGGCCCAAAGAGTGCCCAGAAAAAATTCCCCACACCATGACACCACCACCACCAGCCTGAACCGTTGATACAAGGCAGGATGGATCCATGCTTTCATGTTGTTTACGCCAAATTCTGACCCTACCATCCGAATGTCGCAGCAGAAATCGAGACTCATCAGACCAGGCAACGTTTTTCCAATCTTCTACTGTCCAATTTCGATGAGCTTGTGCAAATTGTAGCCTCAGTTTCCTGTTCTTAGCTGAGAGGAGTGGTACCCAGTGTGGTCTTCTGCTGCTGTAGCCCATCTGCCTCAAAGTTCGACGCACTGTGCGTTCAGAGATGCTCTTCTGCCTACCTTGGTTGTAACGGGTGGCAATTTGAGTCACTGTTGCCTTTCTATCAGCTCGAACCAGTCTGCCCATTCTCCTCTGACCTCTGGCATCAACATGGCATTTCCGGCCACAGAACTGCCGCTCACTGGATTTTTTTTCTTTTTCGGACCATTCTCTGTAAACCCTAGAGATGGTTGTGCGTGAAAATCCCAGTAGATCAGCAGTTTCTGAAATTCTCAGACCAGCCCTTCTGGCACCAACAATCATGCCACGTTCAAAGGCACTCAAATCACCTTTCTTCCCCATACTGATGCTCGGTTTGAACTGCAGGAGATTGTCTTGACCATGTCTACATGCCTAAATGCACTGAGTTGCCGCCATGTGATTGGCTGGTTAGAAATTAAGTCTTAACACACAGTTGGACAGGTGTACCTAATAAAGTGGCCAGTGAGTGTATATATATATATATACATACATACACACACACACATATAGCAGATGCTCATACACCTGACAGTAAATCCAAGTGTTACCTGCTGATTGGACTCACCTGGTATGTATCCCACAGCCTGATGGTGCACCGCAGGGGAACCTCTCTCATCAGAAGATTATTCATCCAACGGAAAGCAAATTGCAGGTATTCAACCTCATACTGATGTAAGTGTCTGTGTACTTGTACTGAAAGCAAGAATAAAACCACTTGTTACATCTTCAGATGCTTCACATTATTGCACGCTAATACTATAATCACTCTGTGAGCCACAGAGCAAATCCAGAAACAATAGCATTTCTCTTACATCAGTGTAAATATGCGTAATGCCATAAAGGAATCAAATAAAATACATACAGCTTGGGTTAATAAAATGACCATTTGTTTGGTATTTTTAAAATTTTATACATGGATATATACTGTAGTTGATGCACCAAACTTGAAAAAGGCTGCATGAGCCGAAACGTCACCAACCATGTGGGTCTGAAATAAAACCACATTTTTTTCTCTTTGAAAAGGAGTGCTGTTTTCATTTTTTTCATTATATATATATATATATATATATATATATATATATACACAAATATATATATATATATATATATATATATATATATATATATATATACATACACACACACCCACCCACCTCTGGCAGCCAAGACTTGGCCAAGTCAAGCACTTAGGTGTGCGGGGGAAGCGAGAAGATAGCGGTCTACCGTTCGTTCAACAGACCGCTATATCATGTATATGGACAGCCAGCCTTACTTTGTGACCAAGATCCTAATGGAGTTGCGCCAATGAAATATACAACTTGGATAATTTCTTTCTCAAGAAGGAAACATATAAAGAAAGTCATAATGAAGTTTGATAATTGGACTTGCATATCATGACTGCAACTGAAAGCTTTAATAAGCCCTGTAATCATCCGAGAGTCGCTAGCATTTAAACAATGATGAATAATGGCCCAATAAACTATGAGCATTGCTCGCCAGTTATATTGATCAAGAAAAGCAATGGCAAAAGCTGAATGAATTCATTCTTCCTTCTTATAAGTAATTGTGAGCAGATGCACTTTCGCAGATAAAGGTAATTTGGTTAGCAATAATTCTAAATTTAAATTTTCCAACTCACTAGAAATAAGCATTTGCACATAATGAATGAGCAGGCAAATGTAATTATTGTCATCTATCAACCAAAAAATATTTTTTTCATAAAATACTTATGCAGCAGTTTATGATAATAACATTATACAAGAGTGAAAGGAAATGATAGCTCTAATATAAAAATGTATAAGGCTTAAGCAAGAGCCGTTAAACACATTTCTCAGCAGTTTTAACATTTTGCAGTCATATTTTCCCTCCATAACAAGCCACTAAGTTTCCTTAGAGATAAATTATGCATATCAATGCTGCTAAGAAGACTAATTATAACTATATCAAGCAGGGAAATTCCGTAAGATGACGATTTGTAACCGTTCCCCGTGTCTCAGTAAGATAGGATGGATAACATTCTGCCCTTTAAAGCGCAACTATACGCACAAAGAGTTATACCAACAAAAGTATTCATCACACATTCACAGAAGAGATGAAAAATGCAGGATTGCTGGAGAACACGATCAGAATAGGGGTCTTGGACCACACTGAGAAGAATTCTGAGTAGAGTGGGCGGTGGACACGCATGAGCTATGGTGCTTCATTACACCTCCTCCTCGTAAAAACTAAGTCCATCAAGTTTAACCTATAACCTAACATGTTGGTCCAGAGAAAGGCAAAAACCCCATGATGCAGAGGTAAACTGACCCATATCAAGGGAAAAATTACTTCCCGGCTCCACATACGGCAATCAGACTAGTTCTTCAGGAAAGCCATCCAGACCGTCATTGAATCAATCATTACCTCATCATCTGGCAGAAAGCTCCATAGCCTCACTGCTCCTAAAGTAAAGAACCTGAGTCTGTGATTAAATGCCCCCTTGTTACTGCTGAGGGCTTAGGTGTGAAAAGGTAATTATACAGATCCCTGCAGTGTCCATTCATATGTACAGGGTGGGCCATTTATATGGATACATCTGGGTGAGCTATTTATAAAGTTGTATCCAAAATGGCCGACTTCAAAATGGCCACAATAGTCACCACCCATCTTGAAAAGTTTTCTCCCTCCCATATACTAATGTGCCACAAACAGGAAGTTGATATCACCAACCACTCCCATTTTATTTAGGTGTATCCATATACATGGCCCACCCTATATATATATATATATATATATATATATACACACACATATACACACTGTAATAAGATCGCCCCCTAAGGCTTTGTTTTTCCAAACTGAATAATCTCAGTTTGATAACCTTAGTACAGCAGTCCACCCATTCCCTTGATAACCTTGGTCGCTCTTCTCTGCGAATGCTCTAGTTTAGCTACGTCCTTCTTATACACTGGAGCATAAATTTGTACACAGTATTCTTAGGGTATGTGAACACGTTGTGGATTTCCCGCTGCGGATCCGCAGCAGATTGGCTAGTGATTTAGGCCTGTTACACACTTGAGTTTTTTTGTATCAGTTAAAATCAGCCAAAATGGCGGAAAGCGGATCCGTTGCTAACTGATGTGAACGGATGCCACCGAACCGTTTTTTTGACGGATCCGATGAATGAAGAATTTTAAAGGAACCGCAGCCCGGGAAGAGGGAGGGAGGGGGAGAGAGAGAGAATTTTTTCTGTCCACCAGAAATGATTTCAAGGTTAAATTTCCGGCTGACTTCATTCCTCCGGGCATGCGCACTATAAAATGCGGATCCTGCAGCGAAAAAAGTTGCATGGTCCGTCCAGGCATGTCGGCGGACGCAAAAAAATTGACGGATCAGCAAAAAAACGGATCCAACGGATGGCCATCCGTCAAGATCCGCCGGTAATGCAAATCAATGGGGAAAAAAACGGATCCGCCAAAAAAAAGGCGGATCCGTTTTTTTTTTTGCAAAAAGGCGGATTTTGACTGATGGTCAAAAACGGAAGTGTGAAACAGGCCTCACAGTACAATGCTATTCTATGGAGAAAAAAAAATGCTGTGCACATGCTGTGTAAAAATCCGAGCAGAAACGCAGCAGTTTATTTTCCGCAGCATGTCAATTCTTTGTGCGGATTCCGCAGCGTTTTTACACCCATTCCATTATAGGAATCAGCAGGTGTAAACACACATGCCAAATCCGCACAAAATCCATAGGAAATCCGCATAAAAAACGGGCAGATTTTGACCAGCGGATTCCGCGCAGAAAAATCTGCAACGTGTGCACATACCCTAAAAGTGGCTGCAATATTATCTTGTATAGAGGCAAAACAGTCTTAATAAATGAGAGAGTGATTTGCACCACAATTTTAATAAGCAAATGTGCATTAATAAATTTAGCTGATGCACACTATAGTATTATGTCCTATACAGGCTCCGATATGCAAGAAAGCACAATATGGTACCATGCAAGTCTAAGGGACTATACTATATCCCAATATGCCTCTAATTTCACATAGAATATTAAAGATAAAAAATGATGGCATGTTCCATCCTTTTATTGAGATGTTCCCCCTAGAATCATTATTTATGGAGGAAGCAGAAGTTATCCCATTGGGTACTTATGACTCATGCGGACAGATCATTGTGCCATAGTACAAATGGTTCTACTAGGTACTGTCCTTAGTATACAGCCATAAGGTAACATAGTTAGAAAGGGGTAAGAGACAAATGGCACAATAAGGAATGGAATTGGGTTTAACTTGTAAAGGAAAACTGGAATAATTGGAAAATATTTAAGGCACTATAACAGTCCAATTTACGGTGGGTCTGGGGCATATCACACACATTCATTTAAGTAATATTTTTTCCCTCAGTATTAAAAGAAATATATCAGAAGATTTTTGCTATTTAATCTGTGTGCGGCAAGATATAGAGACAGAGACCCTGATTCCAGTAATGGGTCAGTCACTAGTCTGTGTGTTGCGGTTTTAATAAAATCAGCGTTTTATCAGCAGGAGATTATCACTGGAGGACTAGCTGTCTTGTGCCATATAGTCCTCCTTCCTGTGTATCCACCACTGATTATCAGTTTTCTGTCAAATAGCAGTGTACACAGAAATCTGTAATTCAGCCGCCAACTATTTATTTAAACCTAATATCTTAATGAAGCTTCAGATCTAGTTTACTGAATTTTGGTTCAATAGCCAAACACAGCCACTGTGATAATTAACAAGCGTCCTCACCCTTTCACAGACATATAGCAGATGTCGTCAATCCTATTATCATCTCACTGACCAAATTATCACTTCTTTACATCTCATCCCATTACATATAAGGCCGGGATCACACGTGCGAGGAATACGGCCGAGTCTCGCATGTTAATACCCGGCACTGCCGCCGGAACTCAGGTCGGAACGTATGGCTGCATAGCAATACATGGAGCCGCTCCGCTCCTGAGTGCCGGTGGCAGTGCTGGGTATTAACATGCGAGACTCGGCCGTATTCCTTGCATGTGTGATCCCTGTCTTAGAATTCCGCATATACACCACTAGGCACAACAGCAGATGTCAACTTCATTTTTTAACACTTGCTTTAAAATTTGCCACCATTATTTGATGCTCTGCTTCTTTGGTGGGGCAAAGGACACTGTATTCCTCTCCACATATATTTCATGTAATGCCACGTTCTTGTGAACCATATGCAGGTTATGCATCTCAATGCTCTTTGAAGCTTTATCCATAGCTTGGTACATTTCACTGGGAAAAAATAATTGTTTTGATTTATGACTACCTTGTACTTAATTATTTGTATGCTATACCCTCCAATATGACTTTCTTTGTAAAATAAATAATGATGTCAAAGCATGTGAAAGTCTCTTAGGTACTCTTAAATGTTAATTATGTCTTACTTTCAGCACCTCTTTCCTGGCTAGTTTTTTCCAAAGCACTTGAATCATTCTTACACTCAAGAGGACAAATCAGTCTTCCCTTGTCATGAGCGGCACGGCACAACGTCCTTCAAGTAGCTTTTAGCCTCCACTGTTGTCATAATCTTGGAGATCTTCAGCGAACACAGTAAATACCATTTCATTATCAACCATGCATTAAAGCAAAAAAATTAGCTATAAACCATCAAATTATTTACAAGAAATCTGTTGATTATTTGCATCGATTTTGCCACAATTGCCTTAGAACTAGTCCATGTGACTGTTGAGCTTGCAAAAATGTATTGGAATTTTTTATTTTTAAAATAAAAGCAGAAGGCAATGATGAGCGCACATTCTCAGATAAGGTGTTATCGGGGCACGCCCGGGTACTAACCGAGTGTCTTCGGCATGCTGCTTGCGGCTGCAAACATTGAAAAACAATCAGATACTATATATAAAACAGCCTGTTGATGGTGCTAACCTACATAATATATGGCCAAAATAGACACGGCACGGACTCCACACACAGTGAGTAGCACTATGAGAGGTTCTATTTTATTTCTAATTGTGGCTATTTGATCGGATACTATGAGATAATTGGGCTGTATATTTTGTCCATATATTATATTGGTTAGCCCCATCAACAGGCTGTTATATATATATATATATATATATATATATATATACATATATATATGTATCTGATTATTGTTTTTCAATTTTGGCACATTGCACTTTATTCATTTGGTATAATTAGCCTTGCATTAGCATATTGAACTCTACCATGCACACTCAATATTGTAGCCAGTAGCCCTATGTGTCCCTCACTACTTGAGGTTACTACAGATTTGTTTGTATTTGTGTATTTAAAATTGACATTAATAAATATCGTTCATTTTTTCTAATTTTTTGGATTGTGTGTTTATTCTGTTCACTCCCTGCAATTTGGGATAATAGTGAAACAGACAGGCTTTTTTTTAAATTATGGCATACAGTTGGCTTTTTGCATTGAATTCTATGGGAGGATTTATGCTCTTACTAATAAAACTTCAGACATAATTGTCATTCATTTTTTCATTACTCCTTTGACTTGTCTTGATGGGAGTATTGATGTGAGGATTGGTAAGAAAATGGTAGCAAAAACATCAAGTTCCTGGGTGGGATAAAGGTTTTTTCTTTTCCATTGGATCTGATAAATTTTAGATGTGGAAACAACATATAAACAGAAAAGTAACAGACTTTCAAATATTTAAGAGGGGATTCTCCAGTTTAGACGTTAACCCTTACCCATTTAAAAGGGGTTAACTTTCTAATTGCTGGGGTTCTGACTGCTGGGACCCCTACCGATCCCAAGATCTGGGGCTTTGAAGAGGCCCGTGTGAATAGAGCGGTGGTCGATCAGACGCACTAGTGCTTCACTCATTGTTATGGGAGTGCCAAAGACTGGCTGCGTGTAACACTGGGCTAACTTCGTCGGGCCCATTAAGAATGAGTGGAGCCGCAGCATGCATGATTGACTACTGATCCATTCACACATGCCTCTTCAGAAGCTCAGTTTTCAGAATAAATGGGGTCCCGAGCATCGGACACTAGCTATTGGGAATTTATTCCCCTGTCATATGGATTGGGGATTACTTTCAAACTTGAGAATATCCTTTTAAGGTTTATCTAATGGCAAAATCATAGGTTAAAATAATTATTTTCAGCTGCCTATAAAGGCATTTCCGTGCATAACTGTGAAATGCACTATGTGGAACACAATGAAAATTCTATAAGAACGGTCTATACTTTAGAAACACCTGGAAAGATACTAGTTATTTCTATCTTATCACATGGAATCTGTTCGCAAAGGAAAAGTTGCGTGATTTTATAAAACTATGATACAGTGTGCCCCATATGTACTCCACACAATGGGACGTTGCTCTCAAACGGCTCAACCTAATGTCCAGGAAATTAACAGATTCTGATTTTTTATACATGTCAAAAGGACATGCACATCTCAAAATGAGAGATCATATAACTAGTATATTATTAACGATGGGGCTCGGACCTTCGGCATTCCCGTATATAAGAAGAATAAAAGGACTGAGGTTTCCTGTTGTGTCTGCAAACACTTCTGAGTTTAACATGAAATCCGGGATGAAACACATCTCCTTGTGACACTGCACTCTAAAGCCATTGACAACAGTTTTTCCTAATTTACTTCAGCCAGAAACTTGTTATTTCATCTGAATAAATAGCTGTCTCTTTTCTGCCATGCCGCCAGTTTGAGAAGCACGAGTATTAATTCCTCGGTAATGTGATTACCGAGGCTTCTGACTTCTATAAATGAAATGCTAACACACAGGGATTACTGAATATCATTCCTTTATTGATTTATATGAAATATGTAGTGTACAAAGGGTCTTAATCAACCTGTGTTTATAAAGTTATAGGATAATACATCCAGCTGGAAACACAGCATTAAAATTCAGAGGTGGCTCCCGAAAATGAGGATGACTGCAGTACGGCAAGAAAGCTAGCAGTAAAATACACACTACTGGCAACTAAATATTATAATAAAATAGTTCATTTCCATCTTGGCAGAGCAATAAACTGATATAATAGGTGTAAAAAATATTATTAGGTTAAAACAATTAGGAGAACGCTTAATATAGCTTAAAGTTTTTTTAATGCATTTAATTTACAACATTTTCACGTCTTAAAGGGAACCTGTCAGCAGGATTGTGCACAGTAACCTACAGACATTGTCAGGTTGGCGCGGTTATACTGAATGAAAAGACACCTTGGGTTGATGAAATTCGTCTTGTGGTTGTTTCTTAATCTTTATTTTCAGTTAATGATATGCTCATGCTCCGGGGTGTCCTATGGGGAGGTCTTCATGTGGTGCTATGATTAGGTATTCATAAATATGACTTCTGACAGGTCACTGATCCCTCACTGACCAGCCCCTAGTTTACATAATGAATATTATATATTCATATTGGAAAAAAAAACTTCTGCAGGTAAGCGCCATCCGTGGCACCTGCGCTGCAGCATAATTACATACATAATGTGTATGTAATCCTTTTCTTTCATGTTATCCATAAAGTCATTAAAAAACATCAGTTTGAAAATTGGGCCAGCGCAGTAGCAGCTATTGGCGATCCGACAGCTGCTACGGCGCAGGCGCCGATGGCGCCATCTTAATGGGGACAGAAGAGGATTTTTCTTTTCCAAGATATATATATATATATATATATATATATATATACATTCAAATAATTTTCATTATGTAAACTAGGGGGCAGATCAGTGAGGGATCAGTGGCCTATCAGCTATCAGAAGCCATACTGGTGAATACCTAATTCTGAGAACCACATGAAGCCCCCCCCCCCCCCCCCCACAGACCGCCCCGGAGCACAAGCATATCACTAACTCAAACCTGAAAAGATTAAACATCAACCACAAGATGGATTTCATCACTCCCAGTATCATTTTAATCAGTAGAACGGTGCCGACCTGACACTGTCTGTAGGTTACTGTGCACAATCCTGCTGATAGGTTCCCTTTAAATATTAATAGTTGATCAAAACAGTCATGGGTTAAATGATATCAAACACAAGCAGTACCAGGGATGTTTTCTGGCAGAGTTGTGCAGCAGTGGAAAGAGGGCACTTAAGAGAACTTAAGAGATGTGCTATTTAGAGAAGCAGACCAGTTAAAGGGGTTGCCCACTACTAGGACAACCATTTCTCAGTCAACATATTTCCCCCATGTAAAAGCTATACTCAGCTCCGACCCCAGTGCCATACTGACGTTGTTTGCGTTTACTTCCCCAATGTCTTGGGGGCCCTGCAGCCAATCGGCAATAGCCATAAGACGTAGCTGACATCCAGGTGACAGTTTTGTCCAAATGAAGGGAGAGTGTAGCGGCCGCTGATTCGCTGTAGGGCTCGCATGAGGCCCCGGTAAAATTGGTGCCAATATCACTTGAAAGGCACCTGTGACTGAGCTGAATATAGGTATTATAACTTTACATCCATGAAATGTGGTGATTGAGAATGAGTTGTCTCAGTGGTGGACAGCACCTTTAAGGCTACTTTCACACATCAGGTTTTCGGCGTCAGGCGCGATCCGGCGTCGTGCCGGAACGCCGGATCCGGCAAATGTTTAGTAAAACCGGATGTGACGGATCCGGTTTTCTGCCGGATCCGTCTTTTTCTTGACAGACAAAACCGGATCCGTCTCATCCGGTTCATCCGTTTTTCTATCCGTTTTTCGCCGGATTACGCCGGATCCGGTTTTTAAAATTGACCCTTGTGGCCTTCCGAACGGGATTGGCTACTGGAAAACTATATATAGCATGTTCCTACAGCCCTTCTTTGACAGGTTGTAGAGGAGAAAGTGCAGGTTGGAGAGAAGAGCAAGTTACTGGCGAAGATGGATGTTGTCATTGGAAATATTTTGAAGAATTTGGCGGATTTTACAGCGGAGGCGAATCGTTTGAGGGTGATTGTTCTGGAGAAGGAGAGAGCGAGACAGCAGCGCATCAGGCATCGTAGACGACGTTTGTGGATCCACCCCATCACAGCCAAGAGAATGATGCGTGGGGTCTATTCTACACTCTGCATGGACCTTCGACGAAACCCGGATAAATTTTTTGGATATGTTAGGATGAAAATGGAGAATTTTGATTACTTGGTGGAGCGCATTGCACACCTCATAAGAAAAGCGGACACCTATTGCCGCTTCTCTGTTTCACCCGCAGAGCGTCTGATGGTGACTTTAAGGTAAGCCACATTTATTGGATGTGATCGCATCAGAGCACACTTTCACTGCAATCTTGTTGGTGGTAGTTTGTATCTCCAAGTGTTATAGCTCAGTTTTGGTATGTAATGCTGTGATTTAAAACTAATTTATTGTTTTTTAATTCCCCACAGATTTCTTGCAACTGGAGAATCCCTTTCGTCACTGTATTTCCAGTACAGACTCGGGATTTCCACCATATCTGGAATTGTGAAGTACACATGCCGTGCACTGTGGGACTCCTTAGCTGAAGAGTTTTTACCAGAGCCCACAACAGAGAGGTGGATTGAAATTGCTGACAAGTTTCAACAGATATGTCAGTTTCCCAACTGCTTGGGCGCTGTGGACGGGAAACATATCCGCATTGTAAAGCCAGCTGGATCAGGATCGGAATATTTCAATTACAAGAAATATTTTTCAATTGTCCTCATGGCCATCGCTGACGCGGAATACAAATTTATTGCGGTTGATATTGGGGCCTATGGCCGCTCCAATGACTTTCAAGTTTTCAAACTGTCTGCCATGGGGCGTAAACTGTATGGAAACACCTTCCAGTTCCCACCACCTAGACCGCTGCCGCAAACATCTGGTCCACCTATGCCATTTGTCTGTTTAACGGATGAAGCCTTCCAGCTGTCAGAACACCTTTTGAAACCGTACTCTAGCAGAGGATTGACAAGACCAAAACGCATTTTTAATTACCGCCTCACAAGAGCAAGAAGAATGGTTGAATGTACCTTTGGTATTCTGACAGCCAAATGGCGGGTCCTATTGACTGTGATCAACCTCAAGACAGAAACTGTGGACGAGGTGATCAAAGCGTGCGTGGTACTCCACAATTTTGTTATCTGCAAGGAACCCATTTCCATTGAGGACACCTCTGAAGAAACCACCTTGCAAGATTACCATGACATTACCACTAGAAGTTCTGTGACGGTTTCAGTAATGAGGGACAATTTTGCACTATACTTTATGTCACCTCAAGGCAGAGTACACTGGCAGGATGACAGAGTGTGAAAGATTTGTGCCCTAACCAAACTTGTGTACCTTCTGTACCAACAGTATATACCTTTGCCAACCAAAGTTGGCAATCTTGTCATGGTCTCTATTTTTAGCTTTAGGCCACAGGTGTGTACCTGGTTGTGTTTTATGCAAAGTATTTCACCTTTTAACAAAAGTTGTGTACATTGTTAGGAAATCACCAACAATAAACACAACTTTTTAGGTGAAATACTTTGCTTCAAACACAACCAGGAACACAACTGTGGCAAAAAGCTAAAATTTACCCAC
Organism: Dendrobates tinctorius; assembly: GCF_039654945.1. NCBI lineage: Eukaryota > Metazoa > Chordata > Amphibia > Anura > Dendrobatidae > Dendrobates > Dendrobates tinctorius. The sequence continues at coordinate 54,895,599 of NW_027361703.1, forward strand.
AGTTATATACCTAGTTTTGAATACCATTTCACCTTTTAAATACCCTGTATTTAACCTTTTTCGCCGCAGAAAGAAATGACAGACAACCAGTGTAAAATAATTTAACTTTTATTGAAAAATGTTTTTTTAGTAAACTTTTTTAAAATTTTAATAAACTTGTTTAGTAAAGCTTTGAAACCATAAAACTGGTCATTTTTATTTAAATACACACATTATAAATCTGTGTAGTGTGTGGTGGAAATACTGCTGGAGGGGCTGCGGGACACTTCGACACTGGGAGTGTGGAGAGAGGACTGGGATCGTGGTGTGGAAGGAACAGTTAGAGGTGAAGGTGTGGAAAAAACTACAGAATGGGTGGACATGTGGGAAGCAGAAGAGGTGGTGGGTGGTGGAGTGGAGGGTTGGGCAGGGACTGTAGGAGCAGATGATGTTGATGGCAAGTTGTATGGGGAAGGAGTTTGGTACGGGGCAGGTTGCTGGAAGTGGGGAGATGTCTGGTACGGGGCAGGTTGCAGGAAGTGGGGAGATGTCTGGTACGGGGCAAGGTTGCTGGAAGTGGGGAGATGTCTGGTACTGGGGAGGTTGCTGGTACTGGGGAGTTTGCAGGTACTGGGGAGGTTGCTGGTGCTGGGGAGGTTGCTGGTGCTGGGGAGGTTGCTGGTGCTGGGGAGGTTGCTGGTGCTGGGGAGGTTGCTGGTGCTGGGGAGGTTGCTGGTGCTGGGGAGGTTGCTGGTGCTGGGGAGGTTGCTGGTGCTGGGGAGGTTGCTGGTGCTGGGGAGGTTGCTGGTGCTGGGGAGGTGGATGGTATGTAATAGGAGGGGGAGGATGGAAAGTGGCTGGAGGGGGTGCAGGTGGAGGAACTACTGTGGTGGGAGGAGGAGGTTGGGAGGTAACTTGCTGGAGAGCAGCGTGGCATGAATGCATTACATGCATCTGCTGGGCAGGAGAGAGCGTTTCCATGCGCTCCACAACAGACCTGAAAAAGGTGTGGTTTGGCGAAGATCTTGCTTCTGAATGCATGGTTTGCAGAAGTGTCTTCACCTCCAGAATGCTGGAGTTGATCTGCTGATAGCCTGCGGAGATTTGCTCTGACAAGACTTTTAGACAGTTCTGGAAAGATGCATTCAGATGCAAGAACTCTGGCGCATAAGTCTTTTCCTGACCCCTCTGCCGCTGCCGCCCAGTACCCGCAGGTGTACTAGAGGTGGCAGGGGCAGAAGGGTGGGGTAAAAGGAAAGCGATCTCCTCACCAGCAGCTTCATGTAATGTAGGCGGCCACGATGCTCCTGTGCTGGTGGATGGGACAGATGGGTCGAATGTGTGGAAAGGCTGGGAAGGTGCAGATGTACCGGGGTGGTCGAAGTGTCCCTCGGTGCCGGTCTCCTCAGGGATCGCCTCAGAAGGGTCCAATCGTGCAGGCTCCCGAGTGCTGCTCACCGTGCTGTGGAATAAAGAGAAAAAAAACAATTAAAATAGTGACATGGTATGGCCCTGGCTGAAAAAAAAAAGTTACATCTAAACATTTTTTTGTCACATGTGGTGTGTAATATTTACCTTCTGGTGAGCATTGTCTCCCGGAGGAACGACAGGGCTCGTGCGTACTTGTACTTGCTCCTGCGTCCTCCAGATCCACTCGGGGCCCGCATCTCTTTATTGAACTCCTTCTTGAAACGATCCCTCACAGACCGCCACCGCTTCACAATTCTCTCCCCTGAAACGAGAAAGGACAAAGTGGTTAGTATACAACATCAGTGTTTCCCAAACTCCAGTCCTCATGGTCCCCAGGGGTCATGTTTTCAGGATTTCCAAAGTAAATAGAAATCCTGAACACATGATCCGTGGGGACCACGAGGACTGGAGTTCGGGAAACACTGGTTTAAATCAAGCAACCGGTACTGTATATACTTACACTCTTTAATCTGGGCCCGAGCTTCGAGGTCCTCCCAGCGGTCCACAAGGAGCGAACAGATTTCCTCCCAGAGTCGTCGGGTAACGATCAGGTCAGCGTGGCGGCGGTCAGCCATATTCCAGAGCGGCTCCCTTTCTCTGACGAGATCGATGAGGCGGTCCACATCAATCCCTCCATCCTCACCGTCAGAGTCGGGAGCACGCTGTGAAGGCTGTTAAAGAAAAAGACAAAAATAACATAATTAGCCTCCACAAAAGAAATGAAATAAAAAGGGCAAAAAAAACAAAGCAAAAATATTTATACTTACACGCTGGTGACCACCGCGTTGCTGTCGCCGACGACCCTGGGAGGCACTGCGAGGACCTCTTGGCCGAGCACCAGATTGGGAAGACTAGAGAAGAAAACAAAAAATGTTATGTCTTTGGATGTAGGCATTTGTTTGCTGTTTGTGGTCTGCAGAACATTGTTTTCTATGTGTTGTGTGTAGTGTGATGTTGTGTTTCTGCGTTTGATGCAAAAAACTTACCAATTGTGAGCCCACTCCAAGTGTCTGTCCACCCCTTCCTTCTTCTGGGAGCTCCTCTTCATCTTGTGATTCCTGTTTTGAAATAAAAGGCAATGAATACACATATATTACAGAGATGATGGATTTTGGAAATAAAAACTTACCGTCAAACGCTGACGATGCGAGGGAGGGCTCCCAGAAGATGTGCTGTCTTCCTCATGGCCAGACTCCATGGCTGTGGGTGGTGTTTCTGCTGCTGCCATTGCTGCTGCTGCTGCATCTATTGGGCGGCTGTTGAATAAAGAGAAACAAAGGGCCAATGAATATCTTGATATTCCATAGCCCTAGTTTGGAGGAATGGGGGATTTGATAATTACCGTCTCTCATCTGCTGCTGGACTCCCCTCCCGTTGTTCAGCATGCTGCTCCATTTGGGGTGGTGCTGATGGTGCTGCTGCTGCAGATGTCTGCTGCCTTCTCCTGCTCCTGGTTCTTGGCTTGGGTGGCATGTTGGGTGTGGCTGAGGGTCCCATTGTCTTGCTTTTATATATGTCCTGTGGGAAGAGCTACTGAGCATGCTCAGACCAAAGAAACCGGATCCGGCTGTCGCCGGATCAGGCGCATTGCGGCGCTCATAGGCTTTCATTGTATGAAAAAGCCAGACACGCCGGATCCGGCGTGTCCGGCTTTTTCGCCGGAGACAAAAAACGTTACAGTAGCCGTTTTTTCCAGACGCCGGATCGCGTCACATTGCCGGATCCGGCGAAAATCGGATGAAACGCATGGCCATCCGACTCGATCCGGCTCTAATGCAAGTCAATGGGGGGGAAACCGGATCCGGCATTGCATTTCGCCGGATCCGGTTTTAGTCAAAAGCGCCGGATCGCGCCTGACGCCGAAAACCTGATGTGTGAAAGAGGCCTAAGAGTTATGCCTGTCAGCATGTGCTAACCATTCACTATAGACAGCAAGTATATAAACCACCAATTTCCCCTTCACTGTTATTGGTAAATTGAGTGGGTGAAATAGATTGTAGGTACAGACATAGATCAGTCATTTCCTTTCCTAAATAAACCTTGCAGAATATAAGTAAGGTACTTGTACAGCAAATGCGGGTACACAGTTATAAAGTATGTATTACAATAAATTTTACAAAATGTTTGGATTACAGTTATTGAAAACTTTGGATTATAAATTATCATCTAGCTTAACTGTGAGGATTCATAACTTTACAAGATATATACACTTTTCAGGACATACATTTTCCATTAAAAACTAATTACTGAAGAAGGGTTTAATTAGTTTGACTTCTACAGCTACTCTGTATCACTGTACACAGCAAATTGCAAAAGGAGTTTGATTTATTTTACTCACTTGTATAGCGCCATCACATTCCACAGCGCTTTACAGACATAATCACTGTCCCCATTGGGACTCACAATCTAGATTCCCTATCAGTATGTCTTTGGAGTGTGGGAAGAAACAGGAGAACCGGGAGGAAACCCACATTAACACGGGGAGAACATACAAACTCCCTGCAGATGATGCCGTTAGTGTGATTTGAACCCAGCGCTGCAAAGTATCATTGCTAACCACTGTGCTCTGCCCCATCATACTGGAGTTAAGAGTCAATTCCATCAGACTTATGGAGTTATGACCAGATCAATGATGAACTGTTAACTCATTCTGCAATTGCCACATACAATGATACATAGAGGCTGCAGAAGATAAACAGTACAAACTGTTGAATAAAGCTCTACTGCTAAAATGTTTTAGTCGAAAATGCATGCATTTAAGTAAACCCCCCCCAAAAAAAACTGGACTAGACGTGTCATTTATAATCTCCTTCCTACTGCGTGTTACTCAACTGTATTAAAGTGACTGTCAATATCTGGTGTCTGGATTTTAAAAAGAACCCTAAAATAACTGAAATGGTTATATAAGCGATATGGGCACGAAACAGTCACCTGTACTTTATAAAAATAAGAGCCAGATAATTGATATTAGGTGCCATACACTCCCTGACAGAAGTTATGTCGCTTATCCAGGTTATGAAAATAAAAGCTTATAACCTGACGTTAAATTCATCCATTGCTTGTAGAAATTATTCTTTAGAAAGCTGAAACCCTCCTAAATGTGGTTTAAGTTAAGAAAATAAATTGGCATCAATGCAGAAATATTGATCATTTAATGGACGCAGAATGGTCAGATTTTGGCAAGACAAAAGTTTTATCGGCCACAGAAAGTTATGTGATAATCAAACAAATAGTTAACTTAAAATACAAATATATGTTGCATAGCATTGGTGAATGAAGTTGTGGTGCTATTAGAGTCATATTTAATATTTTGTGTGACTTCCATGAGCTTGAAGGACTGCATCCATGCAGTTCAACAATGATTCATACAATTTATTAATGAAGTCATCAGGAATAGCAAAGAATGCAGTCTTACATGCCTCCCAGAGTTCATCTAGATTCTTTGGTTTTGTCTTCCAAGCTTCCTCTTTCATCCTACCCCAAACATGCTCAATGATGTTCATGTCTGGTGACTGGGCTGGCCAGTCCTTGAGCACCTTGATCTTTTTTGCCTGGAGGAACTTTGTTGTAGAGATGGATGTATGAGATGGAGCACCATCCTGCTGCAGAATTTGACCCCTTTTATGATTTGGAATATAAGAGATAGCTAATACTTGTTGATATTTTAGGCTATTGATATTGCCTTCCACCTTGCAGATGTTTTGCACACCCTCATAGTGAATGTAACCCCAGACCGTGATCTTTCCACCACCAAATTTAACTGTTTTCTGGGTGTATTTTGGATCCATACGGGCTCCAGTAGGTCTCCGGCAGTATTTCCGGTGGCTGTGGTGCAATTCTACTCAAGATTAATCCACCTTCTGTCACTTTTCCTGCATCCATCTGTTTAGCAGGCTGTGGGACTTTGCAAATACCACACAGTTTTTTATTTGCCTTTTGCTTAGTGCTAGCTTCTGGGCACTGATTCGACCATTGAGGCCATTTTGAGACAGAAACCTACAAACTGTTCTAGCTGACACAGGGACTTGAGATGACCAGGCCTATTGGGGCTCTGCTGCAGTGCTTTGGATTTCCTAACCAACAAACGTTCCTCCTGAGCAGTTGTCTTGTGGGGTCTGCTGTACCTGGGCTTGTCAAACACATTTCCAGTCTCTTCGAATCTTTTTTTTAATTCTTTGTACTTGATGCTGAGACACATTAAAGGTGCCAGCCACCTCTGCAGTGGATCTGGTCTTCAGCCTCTTGATAATCCAGGCTTTGGTCGCAGGGTGGGTTTTTGGCATGTTGTCAGACCTCAAGTTGCAGCTCAAGTGAAGGTCTGGGGTGCTGGGTTTCTTTTTATACACCCACTAATTAACCGATCATTTACTGAGCACAGATGAAGATGTAAACTAGAATTGGGTGCATTATATGACCAGGCGACAAAACTTTTGTCTTGCCAAAATCTGACCATTCTGTGTCCATTAAATGATCAATATTTCTGCATTGATGGCAATTTACTTTCTTAAGCTAAACCACATTTCGGAGGGTTTCAGCTTTCAAAAGAATAATTTATACAACCAATGGATGAATTTAACGTCAGGTTATAAGCTTTTATATACATAACATGGATAAGCGACATAACGTCTGTCAGGGACTGTATTAAAGCCAAGTAAGCAACAAATAACACACTTACTAAATATCAGTCATTCCCATTACATAAAAAAAAGGAAAATTAATGCACATATTCTAGATATACCCATCTTCACAATAAGAACTCTATTGCACAGAGATCCATTAACATAGATCAATTGTCATTTGTTTAGATACATTAACATGGAGCATTCAGCATTAGTTCCTTCCAAAATCAAAAACAAAACTATTGGTTTTATAACTTATTTCAGTTTGTTACTGATACCTTGCAAAAAAAAAATGAAAGCATGTCATTACTTTAAAATAAATCTGGAGGATTCTGAGTGCACACATGAATATTTAATGTCAATGAAAATACACCCTTTTAAACTAATATTTCAAACATTGGTATGATTATGAGCTGGCAGACTGCCAATAATCTGATTTGCATAATTTGCATGATAAACAAGTTATTGACGAAGGCAATAAAAAGCATTACACATTCACAAAAAATACTAACTAGAGACGTTCTCATTTTAATTACCACCAGGCTGAAATGCATGTATATATGATTTATAGAGGTGGTTTGCAAATTGTTCACCATTACATCGGTTTTCTAAAAAAAAAAAAAACAAAAAAAAAAACAAAACAAAGACCTCAATGTACATAAAACTAAACTCACATAAAACTATCTAAAAACAAGAAAATATTCAGAAATACCTCATTTTTATTACAACATTTAGGTTTGAGATCAAGCTGGAGGTCTGCAAAAGGTATCATCTGACCAAATAAACAGCTTTATTTGACTGACGAATGAGGTGTCCTTTGTGAATATTTCAAAGTACTCAAAGTGTTTTGTTTAAACACCCCACAATAATTACCATCATCAGTGCCAGGGTTCAGCCACTATGTATATGCTTATCAAGCATTTCCAACGATAAAGAATAGACCAAAGGGGACTCAAACATCAAGAGAACAAGAAGCAGGAGATGGGTGAGGAAGAGTATCACTAATTATTTAACCCCTTATGTCTTTACTGATCTGAGACACAAGACTAGCATCCCCTGACAGGTGAAAATGCAGCATCTGTCCGCTATGACTGACACCCTGCTGCATCAGCCACCATTGGTGTGGTCATTGGCAATGGCCTTTGAACCCCTTAGACATTTATGTCTGTCAAAAGTGACTATCTAGATAATTAATAGACTGTGGGGGGGTTCCGTCTTTGCCCCCACTGGCACCCTGAGATCCTGATTGTGTGGCCTGATGCTTATCTTGGCAATTCTTGGCCAACTATATTGACCTGCTGAAAAATTAGCAACATTTAGCAATTAAAAATAAACATTTTCATTTCTGTCATACCACATTGCATTAACTCCTGAAAAGCACCTGAAAGGTTAATAAACTGTACAACAGCAATTATGAATATGTGGAGGGGTGCAGTTTTAAAAACTGGGAAAACTTTGGAGGGTTTTACCAATATATAGAAACCTCAAAATCACGGTAAATCTGAATGGGTCCTTAAAAATATAAGTTTTGTACGTTTCCTAGAAAAAAATAAATAAAAAATGCTGCTACATTTTTAAATCTTCTAAAAGCCTCACAAAATAAAAGAACATTTCACAAATGGTGCTGATGCAATGCAGAGATATGGAATTGTTACTTATTAACTAATTTGCATGGTATGACTCTTGGATTAAATTCAAATTCATTCAAAGTTTGAAAATTCCAATTTTATACTTTTAGTTTTGTTAAATTTCTGATACTTGTATATATAAATACAAAACATATCAAGCACAATTTACCATTAACATAAAGTATAACCTATCAAGAAAAACAATCTCAAAATTACTGGGATATGTTGAAACATTCCAGAGTTATTGCCACATAAAGGGTCAGATTTGAAAATATGGCCTGGTTACAAGGAGTTAAAGCAAAAACAAAAAAAAAACTTTCTCTGCTAGACAATTCCTTTAAAAGCTATAAACTGTTTACCATGCTCTGGAAGACCACAATTCTCTATTAAAAGTAATGCAGCATAAGGACTTAATGAGCATCTGGTAACGCGGCATTCTCACTGTGGCTAAGCCAACAATAGCAGCTACTTGCAAGTTCCCTTTTTTAACAGGATAATGAAAAAACGAAAAAACAACCATCTAGCATGCTGCTCCTCCTCTCTTAATGGTACCAGAGTCTCCTGCCGGTCTTTGTGCTTTCTCTTTATGTTTTATGGCTATGTGGCCACTTCAGTCAATCACTCATTGCAGCAGTGCCAAACCCCGTCATGGTGCAGCCAGTTATTCAAGTGATGTGATCACAAGCCTACAAAATGGCACGGGATGTGCAAAGCCATGTGCAATCCATTGATGAACAATTTTTGTCAGCGTGAGTGGATACATTTTACTGCTGAAGATGGAAATGAAACATGTCAAACTTAGGCTATGTACCCACGTATGCAGAAAAAACGGACTCCTTCCCAGGAAAACCGTGCGTTTTGTTTGCGCATTTTTTCCAGGAGCATCCCCCTGCTCATAGACTATAGTTAGAAATGCGGATTTTTCTGCGAAATTAATGAGCCTGCTGCGCTTTTTACCGCGGAAAAAAACGCATCAATATGCACAAAAAGTGCGGAATTCATTAAAATGAATTTGGATGCTTCTTTTAAGTGTTTTTGCCAGTAAAATGCTTAAAAAATGAGAAAAAACGCTTACGTGGGTACGCAGCCTTGAGTTCACACGAATGTGAGTGCCCCAAGTTTCTCAGTATAACATCATCTACAGCATTACACTGCCTCCGGCAGTTCACTTTTTTCTTGTGGTGCATCCAGGGTGTTTTTTTATTGTACTTGTGAAGTGGTGCTACTAAGTTCCATGCAATTACTCATACTGATCAGTCACCATCTACATTTTTTTCTTTTATCAGCGCCACTCCAGACGGTCTCCAGCAGTTTGTGACTTGCTGGATCACTTCAGTGTTTGCTGGAGTGATCCAAAAGTTACATCTCAATGTAAATCCATGAAAGCCAAAATATGGTTCTCATAGTTTCACACTGAGAGTGTGTGACCATTACTCTTTGCCTTCCGGTCAGTCAGAAATTGTGGCCACAAGATGGTGGGGTGGGACCAGAGCAGCGCCAGGAAGAGCTGAAGATGGCGACTGGCGAGTATAAGCCTAGGGTCAGGCACATAACAATAATGGCACCACTACAGCTCTAAATTAAAGAAAAAAAAACACGCTGGATTGGTGCTTTAAAATGCATAAGCGATTTTTCAAGGAGATTGCGTAATTAGTGCTAAATGGTCAATTCTCATCTTTATGTAAAGGTACTATTACAAGTTGATCGTCAATGAGATCTATACTTTGATCTGTAGCACTGCCTTTATATGCCATACCAGCTTGGTTGGACATGCAGTAAAACATTCATCCATGCTTGTCTAACATACATCCTAAGATGTATCATTCTACTCTTGCAAAGGATGGAAGCTGAGGTACCATCAATTGCACTTCACTTTCCATGAGTTTACCACAAGTAACTTTGCTATTATTCATTATTTGGTACAATATTTCAATAGTGTTATTTAACACAGATTATGATAGTCAGATAAATGCAACAAGAAAGGTATAAAAAGGGAATATTTCAACTGTCCGACCCCTCTAAGCTGCCAAGTCTCCACTGCTCCCTAGTTCTACATTCTTACAAGCTCCTTCTTATTAAAGACAAAAAAAATTCCACAATGCAGAGGTAATAAGCGCAAAAATACAGTTATACAACAAAAGAAAGGAGCATAGATACCAGAATTAATAAATCTTTTATTTTTTCAAGTATTAAAAATTATTATATATGATATGAAAAATTCTTTTTACAGCCAAAAAGACAGAGGCAATGAAAAAACAATCAGGGGAGATCTACAAAACGTATACTGGCTCTTAATACATGCATAAATTTAATTTTTTTTCACAATTTAATGAACATAAGCTCCAGAAATAAATATAATCACAATGTACTAAAATATCATTCTCATAATCTATAATGGCCGTCCGATTGAATATACAATATAATTAGAAATAAATTCACATAAAGTGCCTAGTGATTTTAAAATGCTGACAAAAATAATGATAAACTAAAGATATAACTGTAATCACAAATTGTGCAAGAAAAAAAATAAAAATAAAAAAAATGCAAAAAAGTGCAAAAAACAGCATAAAGCTAAAAAAAAGCCACCATATGAAAATTATATTTATCTAGTAGTAAGATGCAAAATAGTGTAATGTACTCACTGAAAAATATTCAATAAAGTGCCAGAGTGCAATTACTGAAAAAATACAATGCTGCGGCATAAAAATAAAAAGTGAATATAATCACTAATTGTGCAAACTAATACAAAGAGGTGCAACAACTCTGTTAAATTTGTATAAGAACGTCACCACACAGAGTAAGATAAAGCAATAGTAAGATAAAATAAAGATATAAATATAATCACAAATTGTGCAAAAAAACGCATAAAGCTAAAAAATGCCACCATATAAAAGTGATATATATCGAGTAGTAAGGTGCAAAATAGTGTAATGTACTCGCTGTAAAATATTCAATAAAGTGCCAATGTGAAATTACTGAAAAAATATGTACAATGCTGCAGTTTAAAAAAAATAAAAAATAAAGAGTGGGCAGTTAATTTACAGGGCTATAGTCTGTTCAGAAACTACCGAAAAAACAAGCGAGGGGGAGGTGTGTGTTTATACGTAAAATCATCCTTAAAACCCATCCTGCGTGATAATATATATGAATCTAATGAAAATGTAGAGTCCCTGTGGGTAGAGATAAGGGGAGGGGGGAAAAATAATAAATTACGGATAGGGGTTTGTTATAAATCTCCAAAAATAATGGAAGCAATAGAGAATATCCTCATAAAGCAAATAGATGAAGCTGCGACTCAAGGAGAAGTCATTATTATGGGGGACTTCAACTACCCTGAAATACATTGGGGAACCGAAACCTGCAGTTCCAGCAAAGGTAATAGGTTTTTGACTACTATGAGAGACAATTACCTTTCACAACTGGTTCAGGACCCAACAAGAGGGGGGGCACTGCTAGACCTAATATTAACCAACAGGCCAGACCGCATATCAAATATCCTGACACATAAAAATACACAAAGAAAATGGGAGACGTTTATTAGCATCCTGAATAGGACCTGTGCACAATATATACCGTATGGGAATAAACATGCTAGAAATAGGAGGAAACCACTATGGCTAAATAGAGCTGTAAGGCGAGCAATAAGTGACAAAAATAAAGTATTTAGAGAATTAAAGCAAGTAGGTAGTGATGAGGCATTAAATAAATACAGAAAATTAAATCAATTCTGTAAAAAGCAAATCAAGACAGCAAAGGCCTGTTTCACACATCAGTTTTTTTGGTCAGTCAAAATCCGCTAAAATGGTGGATAGCGGATCCGCTCCTGTACTGACCACAACGTTTGTCACCGGACCGTTATTTTAACGGATCCGTCAAAGGAAGAATTTTAAAGGAACCGCTGCCTGGGGAAGGAGAGAGATAGAGAGAATTTTTCAGCCGCCAGAACAGAGTTTAGGGTTAAATTTCCGGCTGAGTGAAGTCTTTCGGGCATGCGCAGTGAGAAGTGCGGATCCTGCTGGCCGAAAAAACATTGCATGGTCCGTTCTGGCATGTCGGCGAATGTCAAAATTTTGGCAGATCCGCAAAAAAACGGATCCAACGGATGGCCATCCGTCAAGATCCGCCGGTAATGCAACTCAATGGGAAAAAAAACAGAAACGCAAAAAAAATGGCGGATCCGTTTTTTTTGCAAAACGGCGGATTTTGACTGATGGACACAAACGGATGTGTGAAACAGGCCAAAGATTGAGACAGAGAGACTCATTGCCAGAGAAAGCAAAAATAATCCCAAAATATTCTTTAACTACATAAATAGTAAGAAACTAAAAAATGATAGTAGTTTCCAAGAGAAAAAGGTCGCACTCTGCGGGATAATGATGAATGTTTATTGACACTGAATTACATGTCACGTCGGAGATGTGAAGGAGAGTGTGTCAAATTGGCTGACTACGGCCGTTTCACGCTACTCGAGCGCTTCCACGGGTCCCGAATTACTACGAGGTCAAGCACCCGGGAGTCCTGGACGTGAGCTCTCCGCCTGCTGCCAGCCACGGACCTTAGCACGGTAACAGCGGTGCCGTCCGCTTTCTTGCATTGACTAAAAAATGATAGTGTTGGCACCTTTAAAAATAATCAGGGTGAAATGGTGGATGAGGAAAAAGCCAATATGGTAAATGACTTTTTTTCAATAGTATTAACACAAGAAAATCCCATGACGGATAACATGATCAGTGATAAAAATTCTCCATTAAATGTCACCTGCTTAACCCAGAAGGAAATATGGCGGCGTCTAAAAATCACTAAAATTGAAAAATCCTCGGGCCCGTATGGGATACACCCTCGAGTACTGCAGGAATTAAGTACAGCCATAGACCATTATTTTTAATATTTAAATATTCCATATTACCAGGGTCTGTACCACAGGACTGGCGTATAGCAAATGTGGCGCCAATATTCAAAAAGGGGACTAAAACTGAACTTGGAAATTATAGGCCAGTAAGTTTAACCTCAACTGTGGGTAAAATCCTGGAGGGTTTTCTAAGAGATACTATACTGGAATATCTGAAGAAGAATAACCTCATGACCCAATATCAACATGGGTTTACGAGGGACCGTTCCTGTCAGACTAATCTGATAGGCTTTTATGAAGAGGTAAGTTCCGGACTGGACCAAGGGAATGCAGTGGATGTGGTGTACATGGACTTTTCAAAAGCTTTTGATACGGTGCCACACAAAAGGTTGATAGATAAAATAAGAACAATGGGGATAGGGGAAAATACTGTTATGTGTAAGTGGGTTAATAGCTAGTTCAGGGCTAGGAAACAAAGGGTGGTTATTAATGGAGCACACTCAGACTGGGTCACAGCAGTGGGGTACCAAAGGGGTCAGTATTGGGTCCGCTTCTTTTTAGCATATTTATTAATGACCTTGTAGGGGGCATAGAGAGAATTTCAATATTTGCAGATGACACTAAACTCTGAAGGGTAATCAATATAGAGGAGGACAATTTTATATTACAGGAGAATTTATGTAAACTAGAAGCTTGGGCTGATAAAAGGCAAATGAGCTTTAATGAGGATAAATGTAAGGTCATGCACTTGGGTAGAACAAACAAGATGTATAATTACGTGCTTAATTATAAAGCACTGGGCAAAACTGTCACTGAAAAGGACCTGGGTGTATGGGTGGATGACAAACTCACATTTAGTGGCCAGTATCAGTCAACTGCTGCAAAGGCAAATAAAATAATGGGATGCATTAAAAGAGACATAGATGCTTATGAGGAGAACATAATTTTACCTCTATATGTCACTAGTGCGACCACACTTAGAATACTGTGTACAGTTCTGGTCTCCGGTGTATAAGAAAGACATAGCTGAACTGGAGCGGGTGCAGAGAAGAGCGACCAAGGTTATTAGAGAACTGGGGGGTCTGCAATACCAAGATAGGTTATTACACTTGGGGTTATTTAGTTTGGAAAATCGAAGGCTTCGGGGTGATCTTATTACAATGTATAAATATATGCGGGGACAATACAAAGACCTTTCTAATGATGTTTTTACCTTAGACCTGTGACGGGGACAAGGGGGCATCCTCTACGTCTGGAGGAAAGAAGGTTTAAGCATAATCACAGACGTGGATTCTTTACTGTAAGAGCAGTGAGACTATGGTACTCTCTGCCATATGATGTTGTAATGAGTGATTCCCTACTAAAATTTAAGAAGGGACTGGACTCCTTTCTTGAAAAGTATAATATTACAGAGTATATGCACTAGTTTCCTTAATATTGCGTTGATCCAGGGAGCTAGTCTGATTGCCGTATGTGGAGTCGGGAAGGAATTTTTTCCCTCAATGTGAAGCTTACTGTTTGCCACATGGGTTTTTTTGCCTTCCTCTGGATCAACATGTTAGGGCAAGTTAGGATAGGATATGGGTTGATCTAGATGGACTTAAAGTCTTCCTTCAACCTTAATAACTATGATACTATGTCACTATAATCACTAATTGTGCTAACTAATGCAAAAAGGTGCAACAACTGTGTTAAATTTGTATAAGGACGTCACCACACAGAGTAAGATAAAGTTATAATGAATTGCAATACACATTTAAAATAGAGCAGTGTCAGCCATGTAAAAAATAACTTACTAAGCACGAGCTCCTAAACGATACTCCCTTCGCCCCAACGCACATTTCGTGGGTTCACTTCATCAGGAGTACATTGTGATTATATTTATTTCTGGAGCTTATGTTTATTAAATTGTGAAAATTTTAAATGTATGCATGCATTAAGAGCCAGTATACATATGTAGATTTCCCCTGATTGTTTTTTCATTGCCTCTGTTTGTTTAGCTGTAAAAAGAATTTTTCATATTATATAATAATTTTTAATACTTGAAAAAATAAAAGATTTATTAATTTTGGTATCCTTTCTTTTGTTGTATCAGCTCCTTCTTATGAATTATTGCTCTAGAATTGTAAAATCAAGTCTCAATTCACTCTAGGGGCTAGTTTAGTGGGGCGTTCATGTAACTGGACCCGTCATCCCTTCCGTCACTTAAGCACATTCACGGGGCATTGTTGACATGATTTTCAAAAGTGACATATCCCACGGTTCTTTGAAAATCTCACTCATGTGCGCTATATTATGCTTTTCTGGGCATTTGCAGTGTACTAATGAGGCTAGGGAGCGTACGCTTGATTTCATTGCACATCTCAATTGAGGCCGAATGTATGCATATGCAAGACTTGCAAAAGAGCAGACGATGATGTTGTTCTTGCAAATTATGTCAATCGCATCAGTGCAGAGCCGGCTGTCAAAGTGTGATTACAGCAGATGCGCAGAGTGCTGTGAGCGACGACTGTAGTCAAGTAGTCAAGCTCTTTCTACCTCCTGTCGCCTCCAGCTCAAAAATATTTCCAGAATCCATCCTTTCCTCAACCCTCAATCTACTAAAATGCTCATCATCTCCCGCCTCGACTACTGCAACATCCTTTTCTGTGGTCTCCCTGCTAACACCCTCACACCTCTCCAGTCCATCCTTAACTCTGCTGCCCGACTAATTCATCTCTCTCTTCGCTACTCCTCCGCTTATCCCCTCTGCAAATCTCTTCACTGGCTTCCATTCCCTCAGCGTATCCCGTTCAAATTACTAATACTGACCTACAAGGCCATCTATAACCTGTCTCCTCCATATGTCTCTGAACTAATCTCCCGATACCTTTCCTCACGTAATCTACGGTCATCCCATGACATCCTTCTCTCCTCCACACTTATTCGCTCCTCACCCTACCGCCTCCAAGACTTCTCCCGAATAGCCCCCATCCTCTGGAATTCTTTGCCCCAACATGTCTGACTATCAACCACATTCGGATCCTTCAGACGGAACCTGAAAACCCACCTCTTCAAGAAAGCCTACAGCCTGCAATGACCATGCTACCTCCTCACCACTACTGGAGATATCACCTCAACCAACACCGGAACTGCTGCAACCCACCAACCTACTGTCTCCCTCCCCACCATCCTGTAGAATGTAAGCCCAAAAGGGCAGGGTCCTCTCCCCTCTGTATCAGTCTGTCATTGTAAGTTTGTTTACTGTAAGTGATATCTGTAATTTGTATGTAACCCCTTCTTATGTACAGCACCATGGAATCAATGATGGAATCAATGGTGCTATATAAATAATAATAATACACTAACACATCTGTGATACAGAAAGCTGGTGGCTGCAGAAAAATAAAGGTAATTTTCTCCCTGGTGCCGCACTTTCAGTACAATCGCTGTAAACCTTAATACTATTAACCTAAAGATTAACCTTATATTTGCAGGTTCACAGCATTATCCAATGTGACAGGTTCCCTTTAAAGGAGTTATCTAGGACTTTCTTATTACCAACAACTGATTGGGGAAGAGGTTATGTGCTCCAGCAGGGGCCAGAGGCAAATAACCTATGGAGGCAAAAGGAGTCCAGCGGCAGTTTCCGACTTCCACAGATCTGCTCCTATACCAGTATATAGAACGTGATCTGACAGGTCATCAATCCTTCGTCCTGGGCAAGCCTTGTCATTTTAGCAGAGCCATGCTTTTATAATGTTGTATGACCCCTTCAAATAACACGGATAAAATAAGTTTATGAGTCACGGTCTAATCAGACACAGTCATCAGTTACTATGCAAACAATGTACAAGCAACTATCGTAAAAGGAAAGAAAATGTCAGCAGGAATTATAGATGACATGTCTTCATCAGAGCTAACAAGTCGCACTTCCGTAGACAATTTTATATACAATTTAGGAATGATATATTAACATGTCAAATTATGACTCAGGATGGTCTATATTTAGCAGGAAATACTGCAAACCCCATTTTCTAGAATTTGAAATGGAAAATTTCAGACCTGTTTTTCATCTATTCTATTACTATAAGGTCTAATCTCTGCCCCAGTTGTCATGCTGTCACTGGTGGTAGAGAAATACAAATTACATCTGCAGGTACTGTTCATTTGTGTGTACCCAAGCATGCCATCAGCACAGCCTTATAAATGCACGACAAATGACAACACCTGGCAAAAAAGGATAGAATGAGATTTACTAGATGTCACTGGTTATCACAGTTCTATTCCAAAATGTTTCCATATTTAACCTTAGCAGAGAATTATATTCAGGATATATATTATTTGTAGAAGCCTTAAAAAAGCACTCCTGGAAAACTTTTTATTGCCTAAACCTGTCTAAATGTACAGCTCTGGCAAAAATTAAGAGACCACTGCACAGTTTAATAGAAATCAGCTTCTCTACATGTCTGACAGCCATTCCATTCCAGTGTCAGTTGAATTCCAACCAGAGTACACCTCATTCTACTTAAGGTGCTTCTGATTAGGTGATCACCTGAACCAAATCTTATTTAACGAAGAAAAGTATAAAAAACCCTGCTGTGGTGTTCACAATCCTCTTGCAATAGGACAAGCTGGATGGCAAAACAAGTGCTAGTAATATCCCAAAAGTAATAGGAATGAAAAAATAACTTTTAACCATCCCAAAGGAGTTGAAAAGAAAAGTCTTGAGTGAGGAAAAGAAGGGCTCAATTCTGGCTTTACTAGCAGAGGGATACAGTAAGCGTCATGTTGCCTCCATCCTTAAATTTCTAAGATGGCAGGTCATTACAAGATCAAGAAGCAGACATTGGGCACAACAAAGCTACAGCCCGGCAGAGGGTGAAAATGACTCTCCACTGACCGGGATGACAGTCATCTTATTCAAATGTCACTCAGCAACCGCAGGATAACATCAAGTGACCTAGAAAAGGAATGGCAAATGGCAGCTTGGGTGAAGTGCACGACAAGAACAGTTTGTAACAAGCTCCTAGAGGCAGAGCTCAAGTCATGTAAAGGTAGAAAAAAGCCTTTCATCAATGAGAGGCAAAGGAGAGCCAAGCTGAAGTTTGCCAAAAACCATAAGGATTGGACCATAGACGACTGGAGTAAGGTTATCTCTGATAAATCTTATTTTCAGCTTTGCCCAACAACTGGTCATCTAATGGTTAGACGGAGACCTGGAGAGGTGTACAAGCCACAGTGTCTCGCACCCACTGTGAAATTTGGTGGAGGCTCGGTGATGATCTGGGGATGCTTCAGCAAGGCTGAAATTGGGCACGTTAATCTTTGTGAAGGATGTATGAATCAAGTCGCATACAAGATTATCCTGGAAAAACAGTTGATTCCTTCTGCTCAGGCAATGTTCCACAACTCTGAGGACTGATTTTTCCAGCAGGACAATGCACCATGCCACACAGCTAGGTCAATCCATGTGTGGATGAAGGACCACCACATCAAATCCCTGTCATGGTCAGCCCAATCTCCAGACCTGAACCCCATTGAAAACCTCTGGAATGTAATTAAGAAGATGGATAGTCACAAGCTATCAAACAAAGAACTGCGTACATTTTTGTACCAGAAGTGGTGTAAGGTCACCCAAAAGCAGTGTGAAAGACTGGTGGAAAGCATGCCAAGACGCATGAAAGCTGTGATTAAAAATTAATGGTTATTCCACAAAATATTGATTTCTGAACTCTTCCTGAATTAAAACTTTAGTATTGTTGTTTTTAATCTATTATTAGGAACTTGTTTTCTTAGCATTGTTTGAGGTCTGCAAGCACTGCATTTTATTGTTATTTTGACAATTTCTCATTTTCTGAACATAAATACAAAATTTTTTGGTTGAAAATTCGAAGACATGTTGCAAGTAGTTTATGAAATAAAAGAGAAATTTACATTGTACTCAAAAATATACCTATAAAGAGAAAAATCAGACAAACTGAAAATTTTGCAGTGGTCTCTTAATTTTCGCCAGAGCTGTATATGTAGTCTAAGTGAAGTAATATTCTCGCTGATCACAGTCTTTCCTGGTTTCCAGCGCAGCTCTGGTCATTTTCTGGGTCTTGTGACGGCTATTTCTACTTTCCAGCACACACTGGAAGTCACTTGTATAATGTAATCCTATGATGCCTTGCTCTAAAGCTCCATAAATTTAAAAAGTAAAAGCCAAATCTGGCTCACATTGAATATCTGTATGATCTAGCAAGTCGGAATAGAAATCAAGTGCATGAGAAGAGAACTGGAGCCATGCTGGAAACCAGGGAAGCAACATGATAAGGAAATATGTGAACTGCATATCATCAAGTGAAGGTTCCTCTGACTACATCCAAATCTGAAGTCAGCAGTTTATACAGCAGCAAGTCATGTTAGCTGTACAACAACAACACAGTGTTTGTGAACACTCTTAAATGTATTACAACAATACTGAATTAATCTAATTAAGTCAAAATAGCATCACAGACACCTTGCATTAACCCCTTAAGAATCAGACAAACCCAAGACAGAAACAAAATAAACATATACCCTGTATAAGTAAAAATAGTGCATACAAATAACACAGGGTATTTAGTAAACACTGATTTTGATATCTAATATATTAAGCTCAATGTGGGTATGTATGTATGTATGTATGTATGTATGTATTGTGATAAAACACTCCGGGATCGCCTTTGCTGGGGTCAAAGGTCACGTGCATTCAGCATGAAACTCAGGCGCAGAGCTGGGATTCGGGTGTAACTGACCCTGGGTCAGGTTTATTAACGGTGAAAGCAATGCAAAAAGGAAATAAAACATAAAACAAATCCTTGCCTGTCCGGCACTAACTAAACAATGGACAACCTAACTACCAACTGGCGGGCTTCTCCCGTCCAGCCAAACCACAGTTGCAGTGGGCACTGCTTCCACTCACGTGTGTCTCTCACACAGACAGGCTCTCTGTGTTCCCAGGCTGAGACACTCACACAACCACCTGGCATCCTTTTATCCTTTTATATCCACCTCCCATTATTCATTAGTAAGCAGGTGCGATACTGACCAGACTAGGCCACATAGGAAAGGAATCTGGGCGAGATATACCTGCCCTCATCCACTATTCCCACATGATTCTCACATATCCCCCCCTCTGCTCAGACCACTCTGGTCGAGCAATGACACCCGCCAAACAGTGCACTCGGGACAGGGCATCTGCATTTCCCATCTGTACCCCTGGGCGGTGCTCCACCGTAAAAGTGTAGGCCTGCAGGGCAAGGAACCACCGGGTCACCCGGCTATTCCGTTCCTTGTTCAAGTGCATCCACTTGAGAGGGGCATGGTCAGTGATCAGCCTGAACTTTCGGCCCACCAGGTAATATTTGAGGGCCTCTAGAGCCCACTTAATGGCACTCTTTTTCTACGACTGCATACCTTTGCTCGTGTTTATTCAGCTTCCTGCTGAGATAGAGGACTGGGTGTTCCACTCCGTCCCTCACTTGTGAGAGTACGGCCCCGATACCGGTATCAGAGGCATCCGTTTGTACCACAAACTCACTGCGGAAGTCCGGAGTCACCAGTACGGGCTGAGAGCAAAGTGCCCGTTTTAGGCTATGGAAGGCTTCTTCAGCCGCTAAACTCAATTTAATCATGACGGAGTCTTTCCCTTTTGTAAGATCCGTCAGGGGGGTAGCGATGGCTGCAAAATTGGGTATGAACCGGCGATAATAACCGGCGATCCCAAGGAAGGCTTGCACCTGCTTCTTGTTGACAGGTTGTGGCCAGTCCTGAACCGCCTGAATCTTATCAACCTGGGGTTTAACAACACCCTTCCCAATTACATACCCCAAATACCGGGCTTCTTCTAGCCCGATGTGACATTTCTTGGGGTTCGCGGTTAGACCTGCCTCCCACAGGTCGTCAATCACAGCTTGTACTTTCTGGAGATGAGTCTCCCAGTCCAAGCTGTAAATGACAATGTCATCCAAATAGGCCGAAGCGTACCGCCTATGTGGCCTCAGGACTCGATCCATCAGTCTCTGGAAGGTCGCCGGTGCCCCGTGCAGTCCAAACGGCATATACACATACTGAAATAAACCTTCCGGCGTAGCAAATGCTGTCTTTTCTCTGGCAGCCTCCACCAGAGGGATCTGCCAATACCCCTTTGTTAGGTCTAGGGTCATAATATACCGGGCTTTTCCTAACCGATCTATTAACTCGTCGACCCGGGGCATGGGGTAGGCATCAAATTTTGAGACCGCATTCAGTTTCCTGAAGTCATTGCAGAACCGGATGGTGCTGTCCGGTTTAGGAATTAACACAATCGGGCTGGACCACGCACTGTGCGATTCCTCAATGACTCCTAACTCTAACATTGCCTTCACTTCTCGGGAAACGGCTTCACGGCGCGCTTCCGGGATTCGGTAGGGCTTTACGTGAACTGTGACACCAGGTTCCGTTACGATGTCATGTTTCATTAGCATAGTCTGCCCGGGTTTTTCTGAGAAAAACTTTTGGTTGTGAAGTAGAAACTGCCTGACTTCCGTCTTTTGCCGCTCCGAGAGAGTCTCTGCAACCCGTACCTCCGGTACGGTATGCGAGCAGACAGGACGGGCCAGCTCCGCTGACAAGGCAGACCGATCCTTCCAGGGCTTTATCAGATTTACATGATAAATCTGTTCAGGTTTCCGTTTACCTGCCTGGTATACTTTGTAGTTTACTTCACCAACTCTTTCCTTGATCTCAAAGGGGCCCTGCCACTTTGCCAGGAACTTACTGTCCACCGTGGGGACCAGGATCAACACCCTATCTCCGGGTGCAACCGTACGGATCTTGGCGCCCCTATCATAGATTCTTTTTTGGGCTCCTTGAGCCTGTATCATGTGTTCTTTGACGATAGGCATAACAGCCGCAATACGGTCCTGCATTTGTGTGACGTGATCTATCACTGTTTTAAACGGAGTGACCTGACCCTCCCAGGTTTCTTTTGCAACGTCTAACAGTCCACGAGGACGTCGGGCGTACAATAACTCGAAAGGCGAAAATCCCGTGGAAGACTGGGGTACTTCCCTGATGGCAAAAAGCAAATACGGAAGTAAATAGTCCCAGTTCTTCCCATCCTTGTCTATCACCTTTCTCAGCATCTGCTTCAGAGTTTTATTGAACCGTTCGACCAACCCGTCTGTTTGAGGGTGATACACGGATGTGCGTAACGGTTCAATTTGTAACAATCGGCAGAGCTCCTTCATTACCCTGGACATAAAGGGGGTCCCCTGGTCGGTGAGTATCTGTTTTGGTATACCGACCCGACTAAACACATGCACCAGTTCCTTGGCAATCGTCTTGGTGGCCGTGTTACGCAAAGGGATGGCCTCCGGGTAACGAGTGGCATAATCCAAGATGACCAGGATATGTTGGTGTCCACGTGCAGACCGTGGAAGGGGCCCAACTAAATCCATCCCAATCCTCTCAAACGGGACTTCAATAATAGGTAGGGGTATCAAAGGGCTACAGAACCGGGGCTTAGGTGCAGAGGCTTGGCAGTCAGGACAAGACTCACAATATACACGAATATCGTGATGCATGCCTGGCCAAACAAAACAGTGTAATATCCTTTCGGTGGTTTTCTGGACTCCCAGGTGACCTCCCATCACATGTCCGTGGGCCAGGTCCAGCACCTGCCGCCGGTAGGGTTTTGGCACGACTAATAGTTGCACCGTATCTTCCCCCTTTTTCTCTATCTGATAGAGTAAATCATTCTCCAGAACCATGTAAGGATATGCCAGCCTAGAGCCAGGTTCAACGGGTACCCCATTTATCACTTTTACATTTGTCCTATCCTGAGAAAGGGTAGGATCCTTTATTTGCTCGCTTTGGAAGTCATCTTTCTGAACTTCTAAATCCGGCAAACGGGGAGGTGGACGGCTGTCGGCCTCCTCCTCTTGCCCGGTCTCCTCCGTATCACCCGCCATGACTGAAAACGGGAACTGTAGGTCATTTCCAGCAGACTCTTCCCCCGAGTCTTCCGGGGAGACCTCTTCCAGGGGTTCGGGACCCACACGCACCCTGGGAAAAGAATCATGTACACTATTACCCGAGGGCATCAACTGATTCTCCCACAATTGCCAGAAGTGGGGAAAATCCCGGCCCAGGATAACATCATGCAATAACGCCGGGACGAGTCCCACTTTATGTTGCACAGACCCATAGGAAGTAGTAATGCATATGACCGTGGTGAGGTACGAACAGGTGTCTCCATGCACACACGTTACAGAAAATTTGTCTGATGGTCCAGTCGGGGCTGACACCAGACTGGCCTTCACCAGAGTCACCACACTTCCCGAGTCTAACAATGCCACCACATTTTTGCCATCAACAGTTAAATCACACAAGTGTTTTTCCACATCCTTTTGACCGGCATTCACACTCACTACCCGTGCAACCATAGACATGCGGTTTTTAGAGTCTGTGAGGTCGCACTGCATGGGTTCAGTAGTGACCGGACAGTTCGCAGCAATATGTCCCATCTCTTGGCAGCGGAAACACCTAACGGGCCCCTTGCTTAGACCATAGTTCGTTACTCTCGGCCTCGCAGTGCGGGCAGTCCCGTTTTCCTCCCCCACTGTCTTAGGGATTTTTCCATCTCCCCTACTCCCTGGAACAGTCTTACCGGTTCCACGTGGAGATGATGAAGAACGAGGTGGGGTAGCGTCGTCTCGGAGTCCTTCCGCCACGGAGTAACGTTCAACCAGATCCACCAGCTGATCTGCCATCGTAGGATTTCCATGGCTTACCCACTTCCTCAGGGCTGGCGGTAGAGCTCTCAAGTACTTGTCCATGACGACTCTCTGGATTATCTCTGGCGCTGTCAACACCTCAGGTTGTAGCCACTTCTTCGTCACGTGGATCAGGTCGAACATCTGTGATCGCGGTGGTTTATCCGGCTGATAAGTCCATTGATGCACTCTCTGTGCACGGACAGCGGTCGTCACTCCCAGCCGGGCCAAGATCTCGGCTTTCAGTTTGTCAAAGTCCTGTGCGGCTTCAGGCTCTAAGTCATAATAAGCCTTTTGGGCCTCACCGGAAAGAAACGGGGCAATCAGGCCGGCCCATCGTGCCTTCGGACATTTTTCTCGCACCGCCGTCCGTTCAAACGTGGTCAGGTATGCCTCGACGTCATCTTCGGTCGTCATCTTTTGCCAGTACCGACTCACGTGAATCACTCTCGACTCGGCTTCCAGGTTAACCTCATGTAGGCTTGCCAGGCGCTGCGCCACCTGCTGGAGAAGCGAACGATCGGTAGCTGTCATGTCCACCAACTCCTTCAGCTGAGCCATCATCACCCGATTAGCTTCTTGCTGGACGGCGGTGGACTGTACCAGCGCTCTCACCACGTCCTCCATGCTCATGCTTGCAACGTGATGCCCACTTTCTCCACCACAATGTGATAAAACACTCCGGGATCGCCTTTGCTGGGGTCAAAGGTCACGTGCATTCAGCATGAAACTCAGGCGCAGAGCTGGGATTCGGGTGTAACTGACCCTGGGTCAGGTTTATTAACGGTGAAAGCAATGCAAAAAGGAAATAAAACATAAAACAAATCCTTGCCTGTCCGGCACTAACTAAACAATGGACAACCTAACTACCAACTGGCGGGCTTCTCCCGTCCAGCCAAACCACAGTTGCAGTGGGCACTGCTTCCACTCACGTGTGTCTCTCACACAGACAGGCTCTCTGTGTTCCCAGGCTGAGACACTCACACAACCACCTGGCATCCTTTTATATCCACCTCCCATTATTCATTAGTAAGCAGGTGCGATACTGACCAGACTAGGCCACATAGGAAAGGAATCTGGGCGAGATATACCTGCCCTCATCCACTATTCCCACATGATTCTCACAGTATGTATGTATGTCCGGGATTGGCATCCGCACCATCGCAGCTACAGCCATAAAATTTGGCACAGTCACGCGTCTGGACCCCGAGAGCGTCATAGGCTATGTTGTGAGGCGAAATTTTAACCCAGCGCGTTCCAATTCACCAAACAATTTTGCCCCTAGGTACATAATGGGGAAAAAGTGTATGTCCGCAATTGGCATCTGCACCGTCCCAGCTACAGCCACAAAATTTTGCAGTGTCACATGTCTGGACCCCGAGAGCGTCATAGGCTATGTTGTGAGGCGAAATTTTAACCCCGCGCGTTCCAATTCACCAAAAAATTTTGCCCCTATCTACATAATGGGGAAAAAGTGAAAGGAAAAGTGTTGCAGGCAAATTGACAGCTGCCAGACATGAACAAGGGGGACTTAAAGAATGAGAGCGATGGCGCCAAACAGTATATACTGTACAGTTTTTAAGGTGGGGCCCTGACAGGAGATACTCACCACACATGGGGATATGAACACACACACAAAATGCGCCACACACTACCACGTGCTTCAACACATATACCACCCTCAGCACATATTTCACAACACATACACCAACCTCGCCACATAAAAGTCAAAACACAAAAGTCGTCACTCAAAACTCGCCACGCTGTCCCAGAGCTGTTTAAAAGATGAAAAATGAGCTGTGATTGGTTGCTATCAGCAACAGTTTTCTTTGTAGACAGTTGTGGTAACTGAGGCCTATTATTCTTATCATTTCTATGGTGTTATCGTCCTCCTGTAAAGCTGGAAATAACACAATTTATTACCGTGCCAACACAGACCACCCTCTGACACAGACTGCAGGGGGAGCCCAGTATCACATAGGATAGGATTAGATACACAGCTCAGCAGTCAGAATCACACAGGATAGGATTAGATACACAGCTCAGCCGTCAGTATCACACAGGATAGGATTAGATACACAGCTCAGCAGTCAGTATCACATAGGATAGGATTAGATACACAGCTCAGCAGTCAGTATCACACAGGATAGGATTAGATACACAGCTCAGCAGTCAGTATCACACAGGATAGGATTAGATACACAGCTCAGCCGTCAGTATCACACAGGATAGGATTAGATACACAGCTCAGCCGTCAGTATCACACAGGATAGGATTAGATACACAGCTCAGCAGTCAGTATCACACAGGATAGGATTAGATACACAGCTCAGCAGTCAGTATCACACAGGATAGGATTAGATACACAGCTCAGCAGTCAGTATCACAGGACAGGATTAGATACACGGCTGAGCAGTCAGTATCACACAGTATAGGATTAGATACACAGCTCAGCAGTCAGTATCACACAGGATAGGATTAGATACACGGCTCAGGACAGTATCACACAGGATAGGATTAGGCCTCTTTCACACTGCAGTTTTTTGAGTCAGTTACAATCCGCCAAAAAGGCTGAGAAGCGGATCCGTTATTAACTGATATGAAGGGATGCCACAGGATCCGTTTTTTGACGGATCCGCAAAATGAGGAAATTTAAAGGAACTGCTGGCGAGAGAGAGAGAATTTTTTTTGTCCGGCACCCAGACAGAATTTTGGGTTAAATCAGGGTCTGGAGGATCCGCCGGCCAAAAAAACGTTGCAAGCTCCGTTTGGAAATCTTTGAGGATGTTAACGGACAGCAACATTATGGCGGATCCTCACAAAAACGGATGCAACGGATGACAATCCGTCAAAATCCGCCAATAATGGAAGTCAATGGGGAAAAAAAACGGATCCGCAAAAAAAAATTGCGGATCCGTTTTTTTCAAAACCTGGCGGATTTTGACTGATTGTAAAAAGAGGCCTTACTGATTGTGAAAGAGGCCTTAGATACACAGCTCAGCACACAGTATCACATAGAATAGGATTAGATACACAGCTCAGCAGTCAGTATCACACAGGATAGGGTTAGATACACAGCTGAAGTCAGATATATAGAGATTTATATTACTTGATTGTGAAATTTAGTGTAAATGCAACTGAGACGTAGAATGCCTGTAAGTTCCACTTACCCCCCCAGAGTGACAGGTTATTCTGTAGGAGTTTGTATACACAAAGAATTGTTTATCACTGTGTGTGGGTGGGGAAGCAGAACTTGATGGGTTTTGCCCCCAAGTCCTAGTAACATCTTATTACATAAAAATACAAATCCAAAATATAGAAAGCTAGCTCAGTGACCAATTCTCAGTCCTACGCTACCCTTATGCTATCATAACACAGTTCCTTCTACAATGTGTTTCATGTTAACGCTTTCACTGCCAGAGGTTTTTGGTAATTTTGCTTCTCTGGTAGCCAGGATAATTTTTCGCACTTTCAGCACATTGTCAAAATGCCACTCAGCGCTTAATACATGCAGGTAACTTCATGCAACTTTGTATCCAAATAAAAAAAAAGTGTAAAAAAAGAAAAAATGCATAGTAACTGGTATTTGTGGATAAAAGTGTGACCAAAAATGAAATTTAGATACCACACATCTTCTAAAATAAAGACTTAACATGTGCAGGGTCCATACATACCATTTAGACATCTCTAAGGGCCCCGTCACACAGATCCCAACAACGATATGAACTTGTCAGGATCGCTGGTGTGTTGCTACATGATCGCTGGTGAGCTGCCAAACAGGCAGCTTCACCAGCGATCAGGACAGCGACACGCAGGTAACAAGCGACGCACGTCGCTTAGTTACCCGCGCAGTGTACGTTAAGATACCAGCGCGCTGGTGCAGGGGGCTGGTAACCAAGGTACCCATCGGGTTTCTAAGCGCTGTGCAGAGCATAGCGACTCACCAGTGATCCCGACAACGATATGAACTTGTCAGGATCGCTGGTGTCGCTACATGATCGCTGGTGAGCTGCCAAACAGGCAGCTTCACCAGCGATCAGGACAGCGACACGCAGGTAACTAGCAACACACGTCGCTTAGTTACCCACGCAGTGTACGTTAAGATACCAGCGTTCTGGTGCAGGGAGCAGGTAACCAAGGTAAACATCCGGTTTCTAAGCGGCGCGTGGCGCTTAGAAACTCGATGTTTACCTTGGTTACCAGCTCCCTGCACCAGCGCGCTGGTATCTAACGTACACATCGGGTTTCTAAGCGCCACGTGGCGCTTAGAAACCGGATGTTTACCTTGATTACCAGCTCCAGCGTCGCTGATCTCCCGCCCGCCACGCGATGCGTGCTGGCCAACGGGAGACCAACGATCAAAAAAATGTCCAGGCCATTCGAGCATGATCAGCGATACCCGGCAG
The DNA here is from genome assembly GCF_039654945.1 of Dendrobates tinctorius. Lineage (NCBI taxonomy): Eukaryota > Metazoa > Chordata > Amphibia > Anura > Dendrobatidae > Dendrobates > Dendrobates tinctorius. Next base: position 54,923,313 of record NW_027361703.1, read on the forward strand.
GGGGGCTGGTCGCTAAGTGTCACACACAGCGATCTCGCTGGTGAGATCGCTGTTGCGTCACAAGACTTGTGACTCAGCAGCGATCTCGCTAGCGAGATCGCTGCGTGTGATGGGGGCTTAAGTCTTATACAAATTGGACTTAAAAGTCTACACATACCTGTTAAAATGCCTTGTTTTGTCAGGTAAACAAAAATCATGCCAAAAAAGAATAATTTCAGAAGTTTTTCCATCTCATAATCTGTACAATTCAATTGCAAAAGAAACTAAAATCTTTTCGGGTGGAAAAAGAAAAAAAAACTAAAATAATGTGGTTGCATAATTATGCACATCTAATTCCATCTTGAAGTATCCTTTGAATTAATGACAGCATTAAGTCTTTCGAGTAAGCGCTTATTATAAGAATGGTACATCTAGAATTGGCAATCTTTTCCCTTTCTTGCTTGCTTGCAATAGCACTCCAAATCTGTCAGATTCTGAAGCTATCACCTGTGTACAGTGTCCTTTTCATCTCAATCCATAGATTTTCAATTGCATTCAGGTGGGGCCATTTTAAACTGAAGTGCCGTAATCTCTGCTCTCTGCCCCTCTCCTCCGGCAGAGATGGCGGCGCACTTACCACCATGGCCCTCATCCTGCTGTCTCCTCCATCTGGGTCTGCAGCTCCCCAGGGTGTACACAACACATGCAGGTCCCCGAGCACTATGCTTACGGCACAAGAGCGTGCACACTTCCCCTCTTCATGCACATACTCCTAAAAGTGTCCCAACCAATTACTGGAGGACACTTATTAATTAAGGCACCTCTTCCAGCATGGAGGTGCCTGTGCAACATTGTAAGTTTGCTTCTAAACACTCTTGTTAATTCTAAGGTTTCAGTGCTCGTATTCCTGTATACCTACCTGTCTATCAGCTATGCCCGCAAGCCTATCAATCGTTCCTGACTGTATCAGCCGGTCCAGCTGCACCTGGCATTTCTCTTTGCTCCCATGTTCTTACAGTGCCTGCCTGCATTTACTGTACCTTCCTTCGGGCCATCCTAGCTAACCGGCCCGAGGGGGTCAGCTGCCATCTACATAAGGTCAGCCCTGGTGTAGCACCTGGTCCACCTCCTTTGTGTCTCCTTGAATCACAGTATCGTATGCCATTGTGTATCCGAGGTTGGATTAGGTGAGATTCCTAGTTACATTCATCCAGGATTTCCAGCTCATTAAATAAACCTTTGATCTTCTGGCAAAGTCATTTTTTTGATGATTTGGAGTTATGCTTAAGGTAGTTGCCATGCTGACAGGTAAAATTCCTCTGCAGAGTCTGCTTTTTTTTTTTTAGCAAAGGGCTGAAGGGTATGATGTAAAATTGCCTGATATTTGGAAGTGTTCATAATTCCCTTAAGCTTCGCTAAATCTTCAGTTCCAGTTTCTGAAAAACAGTATCAAAATATATGATGCCTCCATTATTCTTGACTGTGGGTATGGTGTCCTTTTGGTGATGCACAGGATTGGTTTCATGCCACACATACCTTTTGGAATTATGACCATATGGTTACGTAACACTATGACACGTTTTCACATATGCTTTTGTAGATTTGATGTAGGTTTTTGCAAAACACAGTACACAGTGCAACTGCGAAGCCTTTTCTCACAAAGAAAAAATTTTGTCTTGAAACCAAACGTGCTTGTTGGCTCATGTACTACACAACCAGAACTTCCTGTAGTTACTTTAATGTAACTTTAGGTCTCTTGATAGCCTCATGTCTCATTGTCTTTTCATCCATTTTTTTTAGGGATGTTAAGCTCTAGGTAATGTCACTGTTGTCCCAAATTTAAGGAGTTTACAGACCACGATTTTTGCTATAAAATGCAACTAAGAAAATGTCAGAAAATTCCTAACAGAACCGCTAAATTTTTACAAAGAGCAAATAAAATCACTTTAATTAATGGCGGTTGTGCAGAGTGCAATTTAACATGTGTTAAAAGGGATTATCAGGGACATGTTTTTATTTGGTGCCAAAAACTTTCCAGCAGGTAATGGCTGTTCTGAGGTCATTTTTGACACAAGGTAAGGTTTCAATACTAGAGGTTATGACCTTCCCAACTGGGCACACCTTGGTGACAGTGGGATTTCTTTTATGCTTTTTTCAACTAAAAACAGTGTTTACTAAACATCCTGCTACTTATAGGCACCATTTATTTTTACTTACTTATTGCAGGGTATATGTTCATTTTGTTTCTATCTTAGGCTTTACCTGTCTGTTCTGCCTTGCAACATCTCTTTCAGTTAATGTGGCAAATCTCTGGCATTATTTGACCTCACGTCAACAGAGAAGCTCTTTTTCTTCCAGTCTGCTCAGTCAACAGGGCATCACTGCAGACACTATACTGATTAACAGCTGAACACTCGCGGCATGCAGCTGTGAGCTGGCCCTTAAGGTCCCGTTACATATAGCGATGCACCAGCAATCCCGACAACGATACAACCCGGTCAGGATCGCTGGTGCATCGCTAAATGGTCGCTAGTGAGCTGCCAAACAGGAAGATCACACCAGCGATGCAGCAGCGGTCGATACTTACCTGTCACACGCAGCGAGGGTGATGTCTTCCGCCCGCGTCCATGGAGTCGCTCGTCGGCGCCAGCAGGAAGCCGACGACGAGAAATGGACCAACCCGTTCTCGCGCGATCAGCGATATCCAGCGGGGAGCCGGGTCGGAGGTAAGTGTCACATGTAGCGAGATCGCTACCGATATCGCTGTTGCGTCACAAAATCGGTGACGCTTTAGCGATATCGCTAGCGATCTCGCTATGTGTGAAGGGGGTTTTAATCATCATTACATTTGCAGTGATGCTCTGTCAACAACAGATTAGAAGAGTAAGAGCTGCTCTGTCAACATGATAGCACATTACCGGAAACAGAAGAGTCAGCGGCAGGAACACTCTCTGACCTTTATGAGCCGGAGCAGATTGTCATAGGGCAGAAAAAGCAGGTAGTTAGCAACCGCCTGCAAGTTCTTTGCATCATTGCAAAAAGAAAAAAAAAAAAAACAAAGACCTGGATAACCCCCTTTCAATGTAATTGTTTAACTCTGACCACAACTACATCCCCAATTATAAGAGGCTGTTCACACTTATGCAACCACATTATTTTAGTTTTGTTATTTTTATTTTCCTTCTCGAAATGATTTGCTTGTTTCTCAACGCTCCGCTGAAGCGTTCCAAAGTTATCACTTCATAAAGTGACAGTGGTAAAAATTGTAAAATTTGGCCTGGTCTGGAAGGTGCAATCAGCCTTGGGGAGTGAAGGGGTTAAATAGACAAAAGAAGCTGTCACAGCCATTTACTCCCCATAAGACGAATATGAGAAAGCAAATGCTATGACACAATCTTGATATTTCGCTCGGGCAGCTTATAAACAGAAGAAAAAGTATGCTTTACTAAAGATGCTCATCTATTAAGCGCCCAATTAAACTGAAATGAAAGCGTCACATTAATATTCTTGTCAACGACAGCACATCTCTACAGTAGTCTCTTTTGATCAATCACAAAGCACAGGCAGAAGGCAATTCGGTTAATGTTATTATTAATAAAGAACTTTACAAAATTCTGTTTATTAAGTGGATCAACAAACTTATTAGCAACTAGATGGTGGCCCGATTCTAACGCATCGGGTATTCTAGAATCGCTCTCTCTCCCCGCGCCGCAGATCTCCCAAAGGAGGCGTGCGTCGTTCGAAAGCGCTGACTGGTCGCGGCCGGCCGCGACCAATCAGCGCGTGGGATTTCCGTTACAGACAGACAGAAATAGACTATTATATGGTAGATTGCTTTCTTTAACTTTACATTTGTTTAGTTGAGCATTGAGAATGATCTCGGCAAGTGTTACTGTCCTTTTAACAAAAGAAACTAATCAGAGTTCACGCTTAGTTCAGTACTCTTTAAAAAAGGACCTTTAACCACTGTGAAAAGTCACTTGTAAAGTAATGAAGGCGAGATATGTGTCACTACGTTTAATGGCGTCAGTGATATAAAGCCAGAGTATTTTCCTCCAGCACACTAAAGTGTTGTGAGGTTTAAGCTAAAGTTGCATACATGGGCTGGTTTTATGAGGACACTATAGAGTGGGTGGGAAGATGTCTACCTTATCTCCACCTGCAGAGCTGGCACCACTGTGTCCTGACAGGACCTGTGTGATGTCACATGGTCTGGGGATTAAGTAGCTGTCTTCCAAAGGCTACAGTGTTCAGTGTGCCTGGAGAGGAAGCATTCCAGGAAAGTGTTTGCGCCTGTGTTGCATGCTAAAACCTGAACCGCGTGTGTTCTGTGAGCGGAAGGAAACCCGCTCTCAGAAGGACTGTTTCCTGCCATTTTGTTTTGTTCATCTGTTTTTTGCCCAGAGGGCTGTATTTGATATGCTACACCTTGGTTTATGCTACCACACTATATTTTTCATGTTGAACTGGACACACGATGTAATGGTGGCTGATGAGGAAAACACTTTTTTTCCCTTTTCTTCTAATTTCAAGTTTCCATTGCAGACATATTAGCAATCAAAGTATTTGCCACCTATGAGTAAATTTGAGTATTTGAGACAGTTTTGATTTGTAACAAAATTCTTCTCCCTGTATGAGTTGCCAAATCTTAAGTAGGCAGCAACACAGCAGAAAAATAATATGCCCCATAAAATCTTAGCTTTCTCAAAGTGTGAGATGATATAGTTTTGGATCTCCTGGTCTAACCGCTTGCATAATTAGAACGTGTTAGCTAGATTAGAGCAAAGATGCCTCACATCTTTCACATGTGGTCCCTGTGGTGAAAGGGGCAGCACAGCGGAGTTTAGCTGTGTCACATTACAAACCCTTTTATCTGTTCTCCTATCATAGTACTGTCAGCACTGCTGAACTGTCTCCCTCAAACTGCTTTCAGTGAGCAAATGTTCTTCATAGAGCGTCAACCCCATCGTGGACTTCCTCCTTATTGAGCATGAGAGCCATTACATCTATTGTGTAATACTATATTTCCTTTGTAGGGACAAAAAACAAGGGATATGCATGTGTCGATTAATCTTAACCATACCCATGTAGCTGCTTGTCAGAAGAATTAGGAGTAATGCCAGCTGTGGCTGATTTTCAAATTTAAAGCAAACCTGTCACCAGGTTTGGCCGATACGAGTTACAGCCACCGCCTTTCAGGGCTCATATACAGCATTCTATTTTGTTTTGAACAAAATACTGTTATCAATGAGAAACTTGGCCAATAACATTTACTTTATACCCGAACGGTTAATGATTTGAACATTTTACTGACTCAAATGCATCGACTATTTAGGAAAGTCAGAGTAAAAATAGCATTTGCATAATAATTTGAAACGCGGTATATACCAGACACAATATATCCTTTAGCATAAATAATATAAAGATATTGCTTTTGCAATGTACATAATTATTCAACTAATCAGTTATTCTTGCTGAAGGCTTCTTAGTCTCCTCTTTTATTGGTTGACACATTCACTATAATGATCAAAGGAAAGTTTAAAAAAAACCAGAGGAACAGTGCAGCATTCTATTACTTTTATTGTGATGGTTTTCTGTTCATAATTTATACTCTGGGGTGAAGCTATAAAAGACTCCTTTCAAATTTACATTTTCTTTTCAAATAAAACAAAATAAAACTTTAGTAAGCTATGAAAGTGACAATATTTGTCAAGTCAAATAATATTATATCTGGCTGCATATCAAAGAGTCAAAAATTATTAATTGTATTAAACACACTGAGTAATAAGGAATGTATCTCATACTGTAGACACCAAATCGAAACAAAGTGACATTGAAATATAAAAAAATGATGGTAAAAATAGAATAATAAAGTCATAATTGGCAATGTAAAAACACTTTCAAACATTTTCCTAGAACTGAAACTCTGAGGCAAAGCAAACATTAAGAGTCCTATGCAGTTGCAGAGGACTTTAATAAAGATATTGAATATAAAAGTCACTTTTTTTGCATTTAAATGAACTTTCAAAAAAAAAATTCTTGCCAATTAGACATTCTGGCATCATGATAATCCCTCAAATGTTTCCATGCGTTTCAGCGGTTTACAGTTCTCATTAGAAATTAAACTTAAGAATTCTGCACAGAAGAAATCATATAAATACACATTAAAACTGGGGGAAAACACACAAATATGATATAAGATGCAAACTTTACTTGGAAAGTGGTTTATCATAAGCAAACGATAAAATGTGTTGCATGAACCAGTAAATTAAAGAAATATCAAGTCCCTGAAAGTCATCTGTTTCAGACTGACTTGTTCTCTTGCCAAATTGATTTTACCCATCATACAGAAGAAATTAGTCTCCTCTCAATATTGTGGGTGAATTTGCACTAGGAAGTCAAATAGTCATCCTTAAGAATCTTATTAAAATTTAAACTGTAAATCAGGATTTCGTTTCAGAATTCAACATGTTAGATGGAACTTTCTTTTCCATGTGGCAGGACGGTTCAATGGCATTAGCCAAAAACATACGTGAAAGCCCATTTGGAAGTTAGATTGTGAGCAATCGGTTATTGTAAACACCGTTATTTCTGTTTAGGTGACCCACAGATTAGATTAATTTTAGTTTGACTTAATATTACTCTTCCACAGTCTTCCCCAACTCCAGTCCTCAAGAGCCACCAACAAGTCATGTTTTCTGGTTATCCAGGTGATAAGAGCACCTGCACAGGCAATAATTCCATCATCTGTGCAATACTAAGGAAATCCTGAAAACATGATCTGTTGGGGAACACTGCGCTACAAGGACAAACGTGTAGAGACATACTTCTTAACTCAATTCAATTGCTTCAATCACATCACAAAGCAAAAGGCCAAAATACGGACACAGTGGTGAAAAGCATGCGGCCACTGGACTCTGAAACAGTGGAACAATCATCTTGGAGTGATAAGTCACACTTTTTTTTATCATACTGCCAGACAGTGTAGTCTGGGTTTAGTTAATGCCGGGAGAACCTTATCTTCCTGACTGCATTGAGCAAACTGTAAGGTTTTGTGGAGGAGGGCTAATAGCAATGAGATTTTTGTATTAATTTTTAGGAAGGGTGGCTTGGGCCACTCGAAAGTAGGAAAATCTAAAATGAAGTATGTTAGCCAAATTTACAATTCAAACTAACAAAGTAGACCTATAGGGGATAGAGCAATAATTAAAATATTACCTTTAGTTTTTAAATCCATTGCACAGTGACCCTATAAGAAAACAGTATTGTGTATATCATTGGCATACCGCATTGGTGCACAGTTTACCCCTTACTTGGTATGCTGCTGCTGCCTGCTTTTATGATGCTTGACAAGTGATGTCAATATGGAGAAAAGAGTGATGTGTTCCCCCGCACCTGCACAGAGACAGTTCGCACATAATTTTATCATCCGACAGCACTGGATCCGGTCAAGCCAACACTATCAATAAACATAGAAGGTGCAGTGGCATGCAAAATAAATGGGTTTAATGATGCACCGAGGTGTTCAGCCATACCAAGGGTGCCCTAATTTTCATATTACAATCTATTTTTTGGGACAACAGAGTAACAAATTTGAAACTAAAATAACAATTGCAATTGTTTTTCTATTCACGACAAGAGCGTGTGATTACTTTGATGTGTAAAATTGGACTGACATTGCCCCATTATTGCTTCACCGTCCCTGTATGCTTCCAACTTTGTGGTAACAGATTGGGGGAGACCCTTTTATGTTGCAGCATAACTGTGCTCCAGTGCATGATTGGTCACGTATGGTGAGAAAACCTTGAGTGGCCCTCTCACAAATGCTCTTCTAGACAAGTGAACAAAAATTCCCACAGTCTAAAATCTTTTTCAAAGCCTTCCCAGAAGAGTAAAGGCTGTTTTAGCTGCCAAGGGGGCATCAAATCCATATATTATTCTAAATTTATGGGCAAAATATCATAAAGACTCCTGTAAGTGTAATGTGTAGATGCCCCATACTAAGTAAAAAATTGAAAGTTTGTGGTCTGTACCCACGCTGCCAGGTGATGAAGAAACATGAAATAACAGAGATAATGTTAAAAAAGTAGGTGTTTTTTTTTTTACACGTTTCGAAGAATAGCCCACTTCTCCAGGAAACAAAAAACATATGCATATACAGATTTATATAAAGGCACATCTTGAAGAAAAAAAAAAAAAAAGATCTCCAAGACCGACACGACAGCGTGATGTGTCAGAGTTCATAGGGTAACATGCAAAACACAAGCCGCGGAGACACCATCACATGTTTCTCAACGCAAGCATGACTAGCCAGGTCTTTCCCCGGGAAGGAACAACAACGGTAAGGGCAGTCTCCAATGAAGGAAACCACCTATGCCAAAACATGGTATCCATCCACAGACAGCTGTTTCGGGGTATTGCCCCTCATCAGTGTGGAGTAGGAAACTGGCTAGTAGGAGCAATGCCTAGTGAAATACTGTGAAAAATGCGGATGAATGAACTCATGGAGATCAACATCTAGAATCACTGCGTTGAGAAACATGTGATGGTGTCTCCGCAGTGTTGGATGTTGATCTCCATGAGTTCATTCATCCTCATTTTTCACAGTCTTTTCACAGTGTTAATTTATTTTTATCAATTAATAGAATGCAAAATGAATGAACAAAAGAGAAATCCAAATCATAAAAATATTCTAGTTTTTGATGGAACTCGGTAGGGAGGTTGTTTCAAAAATCTTCGAGAATTAATCATAGATATGTGGCTGTAGGCTTTCACAAGTCCTTCTCTCTCTTCATGTAATCTTACCCAGACTCGATGATGATCAGGACTCTGTAGGGACCATATCATCACTTGCAGGACTACTTTTTCTTATTAACACAGAAGATACTTTGAATATATTTTTCAGCACTGAGGACACCACTACTTGCAAGCAAATTCTATTTGCTGAAATGCAGCCCTAAACTTGTAAGGAACCTCTACCATGCTTCACTGTTGCCTGCAGACACTTGTACAGCTCTTCAGTAGTTCAGTGAACAAACTACCATCTGTCGTACCTTGGTATGCATAGTAGAATCTTGCCAGATTTGGCTACATAATAGATGGGTGTACTTGAGTCCCACTTGTTGCTGCCAGTTCAGTTCTGAGCTGATGGCAGCCCTGGACATCTTCCAATCTCAAAGAGAAGTAAGCATGATGTATCATTTCTCTGATGAACTAAATTTAATTAGCCAACTTCAGTCTTTAGTTCTCAGCGTTGCCCATTTCTTGGAGTCCTCGTTGCTGACAAATACAGGTAGATTCTTACCCACTATGAAACAAAATGAAGGAAGCATCTGATTTGCTCCAGATTTATTTTGTAGCAGAACATCCACCTAGAACAGTCAATGTTATTAAGACATATCTTAAGTGTACAGAAGTAGTAGTCCTGGAGGTGATGATGTGGCCCCCACAGAGACCTCATCTCAACATCATCAAGTCTGTGTAAGACTGCTTGAAAAGGATCAACACTTTGAGCAAGTCGACATTCTCAGAATTTCTGTTATTTCTCCAAGCTATTTTGATTCTCCCTGCTAGAGTTTCTTCGAAAACTGTGCAAGTGTACCTAGAATTGATGCTTTGATCCATGTTTTAATACAAAGCATCATCACACCAAATATTGCTTTGATTTAGATTTCTTTTTTGTAAGTTCACTACATTTTAAATGATAAAAATAAACTTTCAACATTTCTGCATTTCTTTTGTTTTACTACATAATATATACACACATATATATATCGCTAGCAATATCGCTATAGCGTCACTGGTTTTTGTGATGTGCTAGCGATATCGCTATGTCTGATACCTCCGACCGCTCCCCCGCTGGTTATCGCTGATTGCACGAGAACGTCCTGGACCGTTTCTCGTCGTCAGCTTCCTGCTGTGGCGACGAGCGACGCGTGGACGCGGGCAGGAGGACGTCTTCATCGCCTCGTCTGACAGGTAAGTAGCGACCCCCGACTGCTGCTATGTCGCTGGTGAGATCTGCCTGTGTGGCAGCTCACTAGCGACCACTTAACAATGTACCAGCGATCCTGACCGTGTCATATCGCTGGTCGGGATCGCTGGTGCATCGCTAAGTGTGACAGTACCTTAAGTCTAATACGACCCTGAAGCAAGATGGGGGAAGCATTTTTTTACAAGATTTTATTGTCTCCATTTTGAAGTGCTGAATGTCTAGGAATTTGCTCAGCCTTTTTAGATTTATGATCGCCCTGTACGATCCATCTGGCTTCTTGCGAAGGAAGAGAGGGGAGTAGAAGCCTTTGCCCCTGTCTTGGTAGGGGACTTCTTGTAACACGTTTTTCTGTCTTAGATTCATTATTTCTTGTTGTAGAGCCAGCTGCTCGTGTGATGTCCTTGGGGCGTTATCACAAAATAATCGTTTGGGAGGGTAATGAATTTTAGCCTCAGACCTTCCTATATTTTTTCCCAGGCCTGGAGAAAGTAGGATAATCTTCCCCCGACCCGGGGAGTACCTTCATTGTGGCTTCTTGATGTCGGGGGGTTTGTTAAACATAAAGCCTTTATTCTTGTTCCTTCTATCCTCCCATCCTTCTTTGTTCCCTTTTGGGGGCTTCCGCCGCATAAACCTTCTGTTCCGAAAAGGCCGTTTGTATGACTGGCTGGGGAACCCGGGAAAGGATTTCTTCTTGTCCCCTGCTTTATCTAAGATGTCGTCCAGCGTTGCGCCAAATAAGAATTCCCCCTCGCACGGGATTGCGCACAATTTGGCTTTTGTCTGCAAATCTCCCAGCCAGCATTTCAGCCATAAGGCGCGTCTTGTGGCATTTGAGAAGGCCGCTATCCTGGCTGCCAACCTGGTTGAGTCTACCGACGCATCCGCCAGAAAAGCTGCTGCTCCCTTCATTACCGAAACTGATCTCTGTATTATTTCTCTCGGGACTTTCCCCTTTATCTGAGAATATAAATGGTCCAGCCTGACCATTAGGGCGCGTGCCGTACACGTGGCTGCTATGGCTGGCTTTAGCCCCCCTCCTGCTGCTTCCCAAGCATGTTTTTAAAAAAGTTTCAGCTTTTTTATCCATTGGGTCCTTCAGGGTACCCATGTCTTCGAAGGGCAGGGCACATTTTTTAGAAGCTTTTGAGACCGCTACATCTAATTTAGGTGCTTTGCTCCATAAGGAGCAGGCCGGGTCGTCAAAGGGGTATTTTCTCTTTGGTGTTAGGAGGACTTTTTTGTCCGGCTTTTTCCACTCTCGCTTGATGAGGGAGTGGATTTTCTCATTAATCGGGAAAGCCCTCCTTTTTTTTGCTCTAGCCCTCCGAACATTATATCTTGGGCCGTTTTCTTAGGATGTTCGTCTACCAGTCCCATAGTTGTCCTCACAGCTTTTACCAGCGCGTCCATCTCATCAATGGGAAAGCAGCTGCGTCCCCCTTCTGAGGTTGATGAAGAGGACTGGGAGGATGATGAATCACTTGAGTCGGATAGTTCACTTCCCGACTCACTGACGCTCGACTCTGGGGATCTATGCCTGGACCTGCGTTTCTTCTTTGAGGTTCTGGCGCCCTTAAGGGCGTCTACGAACTGGGTTTTTATTAATGTTTTGAGGTCTAAAGCAAACCTCGGGGATTCCTCCTGTATGGTCTGCTCTATGCAAGCCGCAGAGCTTTTTCTCCCACGTAGGGGGTAGCTCCTCCGTGCATATAGCACATACCATGTGTTTAGATTTGGTAGTGCATTTACGCCCCTGAAAAAGAAAAAATTAATAATCGCAAATTAGCGAGCGGGCATTCACGGAGATCACTCACCCTCCTGTGGAACGAACGATACTGTCTCGGGCGTAGGGATTATCTCCACTGCTGAATCCACTTCTGGCTGTGCCGTCATGGTGGAGCTCTGTTTGGGCCGCGATCCCGTATGACTGCTGCTGCTACGCTGCTGGGAAGTCGCGTTGGCGCTGTAGGTGCTGGTGCGGTACCTGTGTTTGCTGTGGTCCCTGCTTCGGGGACCGCCGCCGTGTCTCCTTCTCCCTCTGCGGTTTCCCACTCATGGTGACCGCTTCCTTCTCCTTCAGCGGCTTTTTAAATCTTATTTCTCCTTTTTTTTTTTCTTTAAATTTGCCGCCCCTTTACCAGGGATCCCTGCACCCCGCCGGAAGTCCCGCGAGTGTGCACCGTGCCTCCCTTTTTTTAAGGAAGCTGTAATGGCGCGCGCGCCCATCCTACCGACATCCTGCGCCGGTCTCCTGCACCCTCCCGGCGTGTCCTGCACTCGCGGCTCTGGTGACTGCCGCCGCCCCTGCTCTGCAGAGGCCTGCCCGCCTCATGGCTCCTGGTGGCCGCCGCCACTTCCCCTGCTCCAAGGTATGGCAGTCTCTGACCTGTGGCTCTCGGTGACCGCTGCCACCTGCACAGGCTGCCTGGTCTGGCTCGGCAGGTCTCTCCTGTAGTGACCGCCGTCACTGTACTGCAGGAGGTAGCCCTTTTTTTTTTTCCTTTTTTGGGATCGGCAGGCTTCTCCTGGCTTCTTCACTGCCTCTCCCCACTCACCCTCAAGGCCCGCCGACCCCGGTGGTGGTGCTTCAGGGGGGAAGCCTGTTCAAGGCATCGACCCAGCCGAGGCAGGGAGCCCCGCTGCCTATCACCGGACTGGATCCCTCTCTCTCAGTGGTGCCGTCATGGGGGGGGGAAGAGAAAATGTCCAGGGCTTTCCAACAGTGATAAGCGATACCGGCAGGGGGGACCGGTCGCTGATCACTGTCACACACAGCGATCTCACTGGTGAGATCGATGTTACGTCACAAAACTTTAGACTCAGCTATGTGTGACGGGGCCCTAAAGTTTTAAGGTCAGTGGGGTTCTCTCTCCTGTAGAGTGTAAGCTCTTATGAGCAGAGTCCGCATTCTTCTGCAGAGTGTAACATCTTATGATCAACAGAGTCCTCTCTCTCTGTCAAATTTGGCTCGCTCTCTCTACCTCTTGCATTTACATATTTATTCACTACAAATCCAGTTTTGGGGGAAAACTTGGCAAAGTCAGCAATTTCAAGATGTCTGTTCATCTCTAGTTATATCTGACCACAATTGATGCAAAATTGAGTGAATGACAGGTGTCATGAACAATAAAGTGTGCGGTATAGTGAAAGGTAATCAGGATTCTTACTGACAGAAAACGCTCTTGTTAAGTGGCAAAACGATTTAAAAATAAAAAAAATAAAAAAAAAAATCAGGAAATCATTCATGTAATTTTAAAGAAAATATCTTAATCACAAAACTTTAAATGACTTAAATGCAACTGATAATTTCCCTTTCCCCTGTGAAATGTAGATAAATAGAGCGTTGCTTGGAAATCACTATATCAGTAAATGACAATCAAAGCACCCATGCATTAGAAGCTTTTCTACTTCTATTGAAGGGATTTAACTTTTGATTAGAGCATCTTAAACAGTTTCTCTGCATCACTGAACTGTGTACATCTTAAATACATAATTATACATCCAAGATTTTACTAGCTTTGTACAGAACTTATTTAAATTCTCCCGTGTATGAACCAGAAAACTTTGAACACACAATATCAACCAGAACAAGCTAAAAAATGCAGCATTATCCTGAAAATGGTCCAATTGATCCACAATACTAAAAAATAATCTATGAAATACATCTCTCAACTATGTAAATAATGGAGAGCGTATAGAGAAGGACATCCAAGTAGAGACCAACTAGAAAAGAAAAAATATTATTTACACTAGCAGTCAGGACGTGGCAAATATAGGATTTATGTTTTGCCTTAAATGGAGCATTCCCATCTCCAAGATTCCATCCCAATATATAGTAGGTGTAATAATAATATTAGCAAATAACTCCAATTAGATAATATAATAACACATTTTATTTCTATAGCGCCGACATATTCCGCAGCACTTTACATTTCGGAGGGGATTTGTACAGACAATAGACATTACAGCATAACAATAATCACATAGATTATAACAAATACCAAGAGGAATGAGGGCCCTGCTCGCAAGCTTACAGTCTATGAGGAAAGAGGTAGACACGAAAGGTGGGTGGTAACAGTAGCCCTGATTGTATGGACCAGCCATAATGTTAAGTGTGTAACAGTACAGACACAGAGGGCTAATGGATGCATAAAGCATGTGGGGACATGATGTGGGGAACCTGGTTATGGTTAAACTTTTGGCTGTGCCACACAGGGATAGATTAGGGTAATGTGTTGAGGCAATAGGCTAGTCTGAATAAATGCGTTTTTAGGGCACGCTTAAAATTGTGGGGACTGGGGACTAATCGTATTGACCTGGGAAGTGCATTCCAAAGAATTGGCGCAGCCCGTGTAAAGTCTTGGAGACGGGAGTGGGAGGTTCTGATTATTGAGGTTGCTAACCTCAGGTCATCAGCAGAACGGAGGGCACGGGTAGGGTGGTAGACTGAAACAAGGGAGGAGATGTAGGGTGGTGCTGAGCAAATGGAGTGCTTTGTGGGTGAGGGTAATAAGTTTATACTGAATTCTGGAGTGGATGGGTAGCCATTGTAATGACTGGCACAAGGTAGATGCATCGGTGTAAAGATTGGTGAGGAATATGATCCTGGCTGCAGCATTCAAGACAGATTGGAGAGGGGAGAGTTTGGTAAGAGGGAGACCGATTAGAAGAGAGTTACAATAGTCGAGACGAGAATGAAAAAGAGAAACAGTAAGAGTTTTTGCAGACTCAAAAGTAAGAAAAGGTCGAACTCTAGAAATGTTTTTGAGGTGCATATGACAAGTGCGAGCTAGTGATCGAATGTGGGGGGAAAAGGAAAGCTCGGAAACAAGTATGACCCTAAGACAGCGGACATGTGGCTGGGGAGTAATAGTGGAGCCACACACAGAAATGGCAATGTCGGGTATAGGTACATTAGTAGAGGGAGGAAACACAAGTAGTTCAGTCTTTGACAGGTTCAGTTTCAGATATAGTGAGGACATGATGTTAGACACAGCGTTTAGACAATCGCCGATGTTTTCTAGAAAGGCTGGCGTGATGTCAGGAGAAGAAGCGTATAATTGGGTGTCATCAGCATAGAGATGGTACTGGAAACCAAATCTACTGATTGTTTGACCAATAGGGGCAGTGTACAAGGAGAAGAGGAGGGGGCCTAGAACCGATCCTTGAGGAACCCCAACAGTAAGGGGAAGGTGAGAGGAGAAGGAACAGGCAAAAGATACAGTAAATGAGCGGTCAGAGAGATAAGAGGAGAACCAGGAGAGAACGGTGTCCTTGAGGTCAATGGAACGGAGCATAGTGAGGAAGAGCTGATTATCCACAGTGTCGAATGCTGCAGAGAGATCCAAGAGAATTAGCATGGAGTAATGACCAATTGATTTAGCTGTTAGTAGATCATTAGAGACTTTAGTGAGGGCAGTTTCAGTAGAGTGTAAGGAGCGGAAACCGGATTGGAGAGGGTCGAGAAGAGAGTTATCAGAGAGATAGCGGATAAGACGGGAGTGGACCAGGCATTCCAAGAGTTTAGAGATGAAGGGAAGATTAGAGAGTCAGGTCTATAGTTAGCGGCACAGTTTTGATCGAGGGATGGTTTTTTAAGTAGTGGATGTATGATGGCATGCTTAAATGAGGAGGGAAAGATACCAGAAGAGAGAGAGGTTAAATATTTTAGTTAGGTGAGGGGTGACAGCAGGGGAAAGAGACTGGAGGAGATGTGACAGAAATGGGTCACTGATGCAAGTGGCTGGGCAAGAAGATGCAAGGAGCCTGCTTACTACTTCTTCTGTAACAGGTTCAAAATCAGAGAGTGAGCTAGATGCAGTGGGGGAGGGAGGACAGTGCATGGTATGAGGTGATTGGGAGATAATTTCCTGTCGGATCTGGTCAATTTTTTCTTTGAAGTAATTGGCCAGATCGTCAGCTCGGAGTTCCGTGGTTGGGGCCTGTACTCTTGGGTTGAGTAGAGAATGAAAAGTGTCAAAGAGAAGTTTAGGTTATTGGACAGTGAGGTGATGAGGGTGTTGAAATAGGTTTGTTTGGAGAGGTGAAGGGCAGTGTTGTATGTTCTAAGCATAAACTTATAATTGATGAAATCTTCGTGTAGATTGGATTTTGTCCACAGACGTTCCGCGCACCTGGAGCACCGCTGCAGGAAACGTGCTTGCAGGATGTGCCAGGGTTGTCGCCGTCTGTGTTGTGGTGTTCTATTTATAGCGGGTGCAAATTCATCCAGGGCACTTTGAAGTGTTTCATTGTAATGCTTCAGTGCAGAATCAGGACATGAGAGGGAGGAGATAGGGGCCAATGAAGACTGCAAGTACTGAATAAGTTTCTGGGTGTTAATGGCCTGTATGTTTCTATAAGTATGGACAGTGGGGGTGACCTGAGCAGCCTGGCAGTTCTTGATAGAGAATGAAAGAAGATTGTGGTCAGAGTGCGGGAGAGGGGAGTTTGCAAAATCATCCACTGCACAAAGCCGAGAGAAGACCAAGTCGAGGGAGTTTCCGTCTTCATGCGTTGGAGAATTAGTAAGCTGCAAAAGGCCAAACGAGGAGGTTAGAGATAAAAGGTTAGTAGCAGATGGGGAGAGGGGAAGAGCAATGGGGATGTTGAAATCTCCCAAGATGAGGGTAAGGATGTCACAGGAGAGAAAATGTGGAAGCCAAGTGGCAAAATGATCCAGAAGCTGAAGGGAGGGGCCGGAAGGACGATACACCACTGCCACTCACATGGAGAAGGGGGTGTAGAGTCTGACGGCATGGACCACAAAAGAATTGAAGACTAGTAAGAGTAGTTGAGGGATAACCTGAAAGGTACATTTTGGTGATAGTAGCAAACCAACACCTCCACCTGCTCTATTGTCTGATCTTCGGGTATGAGAGAATTGTAGTCCCCCATATGAAAGAGCAGCAGCGGTAGTGTCTGACTGCTGGATCCAGGTTTCAGTAAGAGCCAGCAGGTTAAGAGAATTAGAAAGGAAAAAGTCATGAATGAAGGTGAGTTTGTTACACATTGAGCGAGAATTCCAAAGTGCACAATTAAGAGAGACAGATGGCATGCAGGGAATATTAATAAGATTAGAGGGGTTTCTGAGTGTAGCAGTTGGGGGGTTTGACTTTCTATAACATGGGGGACCAGGGTTGGGCGCAATGTCTCCTGCAACAAGGAGAAGGAGGATAGAAAGAGTGAGCAGATGGTTAAGTGATTTGTGAGAGCGTCTCTTATGTTGAATGGTGGGACTGACTGGATCTGTGCAATTTAACAAAGTGAAAAGAGCATGAGTGCTATACATAGGAGAGGAAAGAAGCGAGGGGCTGACATGGATGGAGTGTAGAGAGTTAATGTCAGGGCGGAGGATGTGCGTGAATGCTGCGGCCAGGATATAAATTACACAAATGCAAATGGTATATATTTGTTGTATTCCAAATGTACAGGGAGTAGATATATATATAAATGTCTTACCTGTCTCCTGCCCTGTCTAACTGCCATGTTATAACTGCCAGTACTGTTGTGAGTTCATTTTCCCCTTCACCGTCGATGTCTCATGAACTCCCTCTTCTGTTGAAGGAAGGTAGTGATGCTGATTACCAAACACCTGGTCTGGTAGATGATGACAGGTAACAGGAACTTCTGACTGGATATAAGGCAGCCGATGCCCTTCTGAGTCGCTGGTGATTTCTCTGCTGGATTTTAGGAGACCAGTCTGACTCCTGCTTCCCAAAGATAAGTTTTTGCTCTGCTTTTGAACTTATTAGTTTTGTTTTGTTTCCCTTGTTTTTTGGAGTTCAGCCATCCCCGGTCGGGCGTGTGCTGAGTTCCATTTTTGTCTCTGATCAGTTTGTCTCTTTGCTCTGTCTTCAGAATTTACCTGAGTGCTGATATAGACTTTTTGAAGTCCTAGCGACTTCAGGGCCTGTTTTTCCTATCAGAGGGTTGGGACATTTTTTGGTAGGGTTTTTTTACAGATGGCAGACAGCAGCTTTTCTATCCTGTCCTTTTTAGTTAGCTTGGGACCCATCGTTTGCTCTACCTATCTTTCTATCTGTGTTAGTGTTTTCCTCTTGCTTCACCGTCATTATATGTTGGGGGCTGCCTATTGCTTTGGGGTCTGCTCTGGGGCAGTTTAGATTTCCCCTTTCTTTCTTTAGGCCTATTTAGTTCTCCGGCTGTGATCGAGAGGTCTAGGGCATCGTAGGAACCCCCCACGGCTACTGTTAGTTGTTGTGGATAGGATGAGGGGTCTGCAATCCGATAGCTACCAACCTCTCCGGTTTTCTGGACTTAGCTTGTATTTTTGTTTTTTCCTCCTTTGGTGACTCATTCATAACACAGTACTTTGATACATGTACTTCGATTACATGTGCACAAATGCCCCCTGCATAAATGCTCCCCCAAGCTATGTCTGAATATATAGGAGGCTAAAGATAGTTTTTTTTTTTCTCTCTCTCTCTTCTCGTTAATCAATCAAACTAAATTGAGACAGCAGGACCCAATAAAATGTTGTGGTCATATAAACAGATGTCCAGCACTACATGGATCATAAAGCACTTTGAAAAGTTTCTTGACCTCACAACATAAGGGGACAAGCTGAGTAAGTTGAAATAACAATATACCAGATATAAGCTTGCATGGTTGAAAACACATTCAGGATTAACTGCTTGCTGACATTGAATGGAGTGGAGAAACAGGAGTTGATTCAGAGCAGAGACTGAAAGAGCTGGTTACCAGATATAAGCTTGCATAGTTGAAAACACATATATAGCATTCAGGATTAACTGCTTGCTGACATTGAATGGAGTGGAGAAACAGGAGCTGATTCAGAGCAGAGAATGAAAGAGCTGGTTACCAGATATAAGCTTGTGTAGTTGAAAACACATATATAGCATTCAGGATTAACTGCTTGCTGACATTGAATGGAGTGGATAAACAGGAGTAGATTAAGAGCAGAGATTGAAAGAGCTGGTTACCAGATATAAGCTTGCATAGTTGAAAACACATATATAGCTAAGATAAGATAATAAGATTAGATAAGTAGTATAGTTATTCTGATGGGCTATGTCATTTACCCCATGTGCAGGACATTGCATTAGCTTAGGTATTTATGGTTACGACCACTAACAATTACCTGCCACTGTGAGTGACAGTTAATTGTTTTTATGTGATGCACTGGAAAGCAGGAAATAATTTTGAAGTACAATTTCACAACTGTTTTTTTTTTATTGACCATGTCCATCATATAGTAAAACTGACCTTACAACACGATTCTCCAGGTCAGTACGAGTACGCAGATACCAAAGGTGCATAGGTTTTCTTCTATTCAAATGGTGAAAAAAAAATTGAAATTTGAAAGAAAAATGTTTTTCCTTATTTCACCATTCTGCAAGACCCATAATGTTTTCATTTTTCGGGATCTAGGGAAATGTGAGGGCCTATATTAACTTCATTATATGGCATTTGTATTTACAGCAATTTTTAAATGCGCATGTAATATACGGACAATGTATTTTCATGTGTTTTATTTTAAAAATATTGTTAACTGTGGTTGCAAAAATGTAAAATTCCCAGACTTGCTGGTCTCTCAACTGACAACAAATAATGTAAATTTTACATCAGTACATAGTCTGAAATCCAGTATCCATTTTAAAAAGTAGTTTCCGAATAACTTGGGAAGATAATATAATTAATTGTTTTTTTGAGTACAAAAGACAAAAAACATAACGCAGCGAAACATTGATGTATCCTGAAACTGACTGCTAAGCAAACTGAGATCTGCAGATAAGTACGTCTTTCTTGTCATTAAAACATGGAAAATGTGACATATCCAACAGAACGACAAGGGCTGTGCGCTTGTAAATGCCTGTGAAAACCGAGAGGCTGACAGCAAGAAAACCCTCTAAAACAAAGCAGAACTTGGAAAGAAAAACACAAATTGAAATCTTTGTGTTGCAAACCATTTGATGTCTGAGTTTTAAACTTTTCTGCTTGATTCCTTTAAATAAAAGTGTTATGTGTATGCCGCTAGGTTCAGATAATAATAATAAATTTTATTTCTATAGCGCCGACATATTCTGCAGCACATTACATTTCAGAGGGGAATTGTACAGACGATAGACATTACAGCATAACAATAATCACATAGATCATAACAGATACCAAGAGGAATGAGTGCCCTGCTCGCAAGCTTACATTCTATGAGGAAAAGGGGAGACACGAAAGGTGGGTGGTAACAATTGCCCTGATTGTATGGACCAGCCATAATGTTAAGTGTGTAACAGTACAGACACAGAGGGCTAATGGATGCATAAAGCTTGTGGGAACATGATGCGGGGAACCTGGTTATGATTAAACTTTTGGCTGTGCCACACAGGGATAGATTAGGTTAATGTGTTGAGGTGGTAGGCCAGTGTGAATAAATGCGTTTTCAGGGCACGCTTAAAATTGTGGGGATTGGGGACTAATCGCATTGACCTGGGAAGTGCATTCCAAAGAATTGGCGCAGCACGTGTATAGTCTTGGAGATGGGAGTGGGAGGTTCTGATTATTGTGGATGCTAACCTCAGGTCATCAGCAGAACGGAGGGCGCGGGTAGGATGGTATACTGAAAAAAGGGAGGAGATGTAGGGTGGTGCTGAGCCATGGAGTGCTTTGTGGGTGAGGGTAATAAGTTTGTACTGGATTCTGGAGTGGATGGGTAGCCAGTGTAATGACTGGCACAAGGTAGAGGCATCGGTGTAACGATTGGCGAGGAATATGATTCCTGGCTGCAGCATTCAAGACAGATTGGAGGGGGGAGAGTTTGGTAAGAAGGAGACCAATTAGAAGAGAGTTACAATAGTCGAGACGAGAATGAATAAGAGAAACAGTGAGAGTTTTTGCGGAGTCAAAAATAAGAAAAGGTTGAATTCTAGAAATGTTTTTGAGGTGCAGATAGCATGAGCAAGCCAGTGATCGGATATGGGGGGCAAAGGAAAGCTTGGAGTCAAGTATGACCCCAAGACAACGGGCATGTTGCTGGGGAGTAATAGCGGAACCACACACGGAAATGGCAATGTCGGGTACAGGTACATTAGTAGCGGGAGGAAACACAAGGAGTTCAGTCTTTGACAGGTTCAGTTTCAGATATAGTGAGGACATGATGTTAAACACAGCGTTTAGACAATCGCTGGTGTTTTCTAGAAAGGCAGGCGTGATGTCAGGAGAAGAAGCGTATAATTGGGTGTCATCAGCATAGAGATGGTACTGGAAACCAAATCTACTGTTTGACCAATAGGGGCGGTATACAAAGAGAAGAGGAGGGGGCCTAGGACTGATCTTTGAGGAACCCCAACAGTAAGGGGAAGATGAGAGGAGGAGGAAGCAGCAAAAGATACAGTAAAGGAGTGGTCAGAGAGATAGGAGGAAAACCAGGAGAGAATGGTGTCCTTGAGGCCAATAGAACGGAGCATAGTGAGGAGCTGATGATCCACCGTGTCGAATGCTGCAGAGAGATCCAAGAGAATTAGCATGGAGTAATGACCATTTGATTTAGCTGTTAGTAGATCATTAGAGACTTTAGTGAGGGCAGTTTCAGTAGAGTGTAAAGAGCGGAAACCGGATTGGAGAGGGTCGACAAGAGGGTCATCAAAGAGATAGCAGATAAGACGGGAGTGGACCAGGCATTCCAGTAGTTTAGAGATGAAGGCAAGATTAGAGACAGGTCTATAGTTAGCGGCACAGTTTTGGTCGAGGGATGGTTTTTTTAGTGGATGATGGCATGCTTAAATGAGGAGGGAAAGATACCAGAAGAGAGAGAGAGGTTAAATATTTTAGTTAGGTGAGGGGTGACAGCAGGGGAAAGGAACTGGAGGAGATGTGATGGAAATGGGTCACTGGTGCAAGTGGTTGGGTGAGAAGATGCAATGAGCCTGCTTACTTCTTCTGTGACTGGTTCAAAATCAGAGAGTGAGCTAGATGCAGTGGGGGAGGGTGGACAGTGCATGGTATGAGGTGATTGGGAGATAATTTCCTGTCGGATCTGGTCAATTTTTTCTTTGAAGTAATTGGCCAGATTGTCAGCTCGAAGCTCTGTGGTTGGGGCCTGTGCTCTTGGGTTGAGTAGAGAATGAAAAGTGTCAAAGAGACGTTTAGGGTTATTGGACAGTGAGGTGATGAGGGTGTTGAAATAGGTTTGTTTTGAGAGGTGAAGGGCAGTGTTGTATGTTCGAAGCATAAACTTATAATGGATGAATTCTTCGTGTAGATTGCATTTTCTCCACAGACGTTCGGCGCACCTGGAGCACCACTGCAGGAAACGTGTTTGCAGGGTGTGCCAGAGTTGTCGCCGTCTGTGTTGTGGTATTCTATGTATAGGAGGTGCAAATTCATCCAGGGCACTTTGACGTGTTTCATGGTAATGCTTCAATGCAGAATCAGGGCATGAGAGGGAGGAGTGATGACTGCAAGTTCTTCATAAGTGTCTGGGTGTTAATGGCCTGAATGTTTCTTTAAGTATGGACAGTGGGGGCGACCTGAGCAGCCTTGTAGTTCTTAATAGAGAATGAAAGAAGGTTGTGATCAGAGAGTGGGAGAGGGGAGCTTGCAAAATCATCAACTGCACAAAGCCGAGAAAAGACTAAGTCGAGGGAGTTTCCATCTTCATGCGTTGGAGAATTAGTAAGCTGCGAAAGGCCAAACAAGGAGGTTAGAGATGAAAGGCGAGTAGCAGATGGGGAGAGGGGAAGAGCAATGGGGATGTTGAAATCGTCGATGATGAGGGTAAGGATGTCACAGGAGAGAAAATGTGGAAGCCAAGTGGCAAAATGATCCAGGAACTGATGGGAGGGGCCGGGAGGACGATACACCACCGCCACTCGCATGGAGAAGGGAGTGTAGAGTCTGACGGCATGGACCATAAAAGAAAGGAAGACAAGTGAGGGTACTTGAGGGATAACCTGAAAGGTACATTTTGGTGATAGGAGCAGACCAAGGCCTCCACCTGCTCTATTGTCTGATCTTGGGGTATGAGAGAAGTGTAGTCCATCATATGAAAGAGCAGCAGCAGTGGTAGTGTCTGACTGCTGGATCCAGGTTTCAGTAAGAGCCAGAAGGTAAAGAGAATTAGAAAGGAAGAAGTCATGAGTGAAGGAGAGTTTGTTACACACTGAGCGAGAATTCCAAAGGGCACAATTAAGAGAGACAGATGGCATGCAGGGAATATTAAGATTAGAGGGGTTTCTGAGTGTAGCAGTTGTGGGATTTGACTTTCTATAACATGGAGGACCAGGTTTGGGAGCAATATCTCCTGCGACTAGGAGAAGGAGGATAGAAAGAGTGAGCAGATGGTTTGTGAGAGCATCTCTGATGTCGAATGGTGGGACTGAATGGATCTGTGCAATTTAACAATGTGAAAAGAGCGTGAGTGCTATACATAGGAGAGGAAAGGAGTGAGGGGCCGATATGGATGGAGTGTAGAGAATTAATGCGAGGGCGGTGGATGTGTGTGAATGCAAAGGCCAGGATATAAATTACACAAATGCATATGGTATATATTTGTTGTAATCCAAATATACATCTACTCCCTGTACATAAATGTCACCTGTCTCCTGCCCTGTCTAACTGCCATGTTATAACTGCCTCATACTTTGATCAACTGTACTTTGATTAAATGAGCATAAATGCCCCCTGCATAAATGCCTTCTCCAAGCTATGTCTGAATATATAGGCGGTGTGAGAATCATGTGGGAATAGTGGATGAGGGCAGGTATATCTCGCCCAGATTCCTTTCCTATGTGGCCTAGTATGGTCAGTATCGCACCTGCTTGCTAATGAATAATGGGAGGTGGATATGTGGTTATGTTTTATTTCTTTATGCATTGCTTTCACCATTAATAAACCTGACCCAGTGTCAGTTATACCCGAATCCCAGCTCTGCGCCTGAGTTTCATGCTGAACGCACGTGACCTTTGACCCCAGCAAAGGCGATCCCGGAGTGTTTTATCACATTGTGGTGAAGAACGCGGGCATCACGTTGCAAGCATGAGCATGGAGGACGTGGTGAAAGCGCTGGTACAGTCCACCGCCGTCCAGCAAGAAGCTAATCGGGTGATGATGGCCCAGCTGAAGGAGTTGGTGGACATGACAGCTACCGATCGTTCGCTTCTCCAGCAGGTGGCGCAGCGCTTGGCAAGCTTACCTGAGCTTAACCTGGAAGCCGAGTCGAGAGTGATTCACGTGAGTTGGTACTGGCAGAAAATGACGACCGAAGATGACGTCGAGGCATACCTGGCCACGTTTGAACGGACGGCGGTGCGAGAAAAATGGCCGAAGGCACGATGGGCCGGCCTGATTGCCCCGTTTCTTTCCGGTGAGGCCCAAAAGGCTTATTATGACTTAGAGCCTCAAGCCGCACAGGACTTTGACAAACTGAAAGCCGAGATCTTGGCCCGGCTGGGAGTGACGACCGCTGTCCGTGCACAGAGAGTGCATCAATGGACTTATCAGCCGGATAAACCACCGCGGTCACAGATGTTCGACCTGATCCACGTGACGAAGAAGTGGCTACAACCCGAGGTGCTGACAGCGCCAGAGATAATCCAGAGAGTCGTCATGGACAAGTACCTGAGAGCTCTACCGCCAGCCCTGAGGAAGTGGGTAAGCCATGGAAATCCTACGACGGCAGATCAACTGGTGGATCTGGTTGAACGTTACTCCGTGGCGGAAGGACTCAGAGACGACGCTACCCCACCTCGTTCTTCATCATCTCCACGTGGAACCGGTAAGACTATTCCAGGGAGTAGGGGAGATGGAAAAATCCCTAAGACAGTGGGGGAGGAAAACGGGACTGCCCGCACTGCGAGGCCGAGAGTAACGAACTATGGTCTAAGCAAGGGGCCCGTTAGGTGTTTCCGCTGCCAAGAGATGGGACATATTGCTGCGAACTGTCCGGTCACTACTGAACCCATGCAGTGCGACGTCACAGACTCTAAAAACCGCATGTCTATGGTTGCACGGGTAGTGAGTGTGAATGCCGGTCAAAAGGATGTGGAAAAACACTTGTGTGATTTAACTGTTGATGGCAAAAATGTGGTGGCATTGTTAGACTCGGGAAGTGTGGTGACTCTGGTGAAGGCCAGTCTGGTGTCAGCCCCGACTAGACCATCAGACAAATTTTCTGTAACGTGTGTGCATGGAGACACCTGTTCGTACCTCACCACGGTCATATGCATTACAACTTCCTATGGGTCTGTGCAACATAAAGTGGGACTCGTCCAGGCGTTATTGCATGATGTTATCCTGGGACGGGATTTTCCCCACTTCTGGCAATTGTGGGAGAATCAGTTGATGCCTTTGGGTAATAGTGTACATGATTCTTCTCCCAGGGCGCATGTGGGTCCCGAACCCCGGGAAGAGGTCTCCCCGGAAGACTCGGGGGAAGAGTCTGCGGGAAATGACCTGCAGTTCCCGTTTTCAGTCATGGCGGGTGATACGGAGGAGACCGGGGAAGAGGAGGAGGCTGACAGCTGTCCACCTCCCCGTTTGCCGGATTTAGAAGTTCAGAAAGATGACTTCCAAAGCGAGCAAATAAAGGATCCTACCCTTTCTCAGGCTAGGACAAATGTAAAAGTGATAAATGGGGTACCCGTTGAACCTGGCTCTAGGCTGGCATATCCTTACATGGTTCTGGAGAATGATTTACTCTATCAGATAGAGAAAAAGGGGGAAGATACGGTGCAACTATTAGTCGTGCCAAAACCCTACCGGCGGCAGGTGCTGGACCTGGCCCACGGACATGTGATGGGGGGTCACCTGGGAGTCCAGAAAACCACCGAAAGGATATTACACTGTTTTGTTTGGCCAGGCATGCATCACGATATCCGTGTATATTGTGAGTCTTGTCCTGACTGCCAAGCCTCTGCACCTAAGCCCCGGTTCTGCAGCCCTTTGGTACCCCTACCTATTATTGAAGTCCCGTTTGAGAGGATTGGGATGGATTTAGTTGGGCCCCTTCCACGGTCTGCACGTGGACACCAACATATCCTGGTCATCTTGGATTATGCCACTCGTTACCCGGAGGCCATCCCTTTGCGTAACACGGCCACCAAGACGATTGCCAAGGAACTGGTGCATGTGTTTAGTCGGGTCGGTATACCAAAACAGATCCTCACCGACCAGGGGACCCCCTTTATGTCCAGGGTAATGAAGGAGCTCTGCCGATTGTTACAAATCGAACCGTTACGCACATCCGTGTATCACCCTCAAACAGACGGGTTGGTCGAACGGTTCAATAAAACTCTGAAGCAAATGCTGAGAAAGGTGATAGACAAGGATGGGAAGAACTGGGACTATTTACTTCCGTATTTGCTTTTTGCCATCAGGGAAGTACCCCAGTCTTCCACGGGATTCTCGCCTTTCGAGTTATTGTACGCCCGACGTCCTCGCGGACTGTTAGACGTTGCAAAGGAAACCTGGGAGGGTCAGGTCACTCCGTTTAAAACAGTGATAGATCACGTCACACAAATGCAGGACCGTATTGCGGCTGTTATGCCTATCGTCAAAGAACACATGATACAGGCTCAAGGAGCCCAAAAAAGAATCTATGATAGGGGCGCCAAGATCCGTACGGTTGCACCCGGAGATAGGGTGTTGATCCTGGTCCCCACGGTGGACAGTAAGTTCCTGGCAAAGTGGCAGGGCCCCTTTGAGATCAAGGAAAGAGTTGGTGAAGTAAACTACAAAGTATACCAGGCAGGTAAACGGAAACCTGAACAGATTTATCATGTAAATCTGATAAAGCCCTGGAAGGATCGGTCTGCCTTGTCAGCGTAGCTGGCCCGTCCTGTCTGCTCGCATACCGTACCGGAGGTACGGGTTGCAGAGACTCTCTTGGAGCGGCAAAAGACTGAGGTCAGGCAGTTTCTACTTCACAACCAAAAGTTTTTCTCAGAAAAACCCGGGCAGACTACGCTAATAAAACATGACATCGTAACGGAATCTAGTGTCACAGTTCACGTAAAGCCCTACCGAATCCCGGAAGCGCGCCGTGAAGCTGTTTCCCGAGAAGTGAAGGCAATGTTAGAGTTAGGTGTCATTGAGGAATCGCACAGTGCTTGGTCCAGCCCGATTGTGCTAATTCCTAAACCGGACGGCACCATCCGGTTCTGCAATGACTTCAGGAAACTGAATGCGGTCTCAAAATTTGATGCCTACCCCATGCCCCGGGTCGACGAGTTGATAGATCGGATAGGAAAAGCCCGGTATATTACGACCCTAGACCTAACAAAGGGGTATTGGCAGATCCCTCTGGCGGAGGCTGCCAGAGAAAAGACGGCATTTGCTACGCCGGAAGGTTTATTTCATTATGTGTATATGCCGTTTGGACTGCACGGAGCACCGGCGACCTTCCAGAGACTGATGGATCGAGTCCTGAGGCCACATAGGCAGTACGCTTCGGCCTATTTGGACGACATTGTCATTTACAGCTTGGACTGGGAGACTCATCTCCAAAAAGTACAAGCTGTGATTGACGACCTGTGGGAGGCAGGTCTAACCGCGAACCCCAAGAAATGTCACATCGGGCTAGAAGAAGCCCGGTATTTGGGGTATGTAATTGGGAGGGGTGTTGTTAAACCCCAGGTTGATAAGATTCAGGCGGTTCAGGACTGGCCACAACCTGTCAACAAGAAGCAGGTGCAAGCCTTCCTGGGGATCGCCGGCTATTATCGCCGGTTCATACCCAATTTTGCAGCCATCGCTACCCCCCTGACGGATCTTACAAAAGGGAAAGACTCCGTCATGATTAAATGGAGTTTAGTGGCTGAAGAAGCCTTCCATAGCCTAAAATGGGCACTTTGCTCTCAGCCCGTACTGGTGACTCCGGACTTCCGCAGCGAGTTTGTGGTACAAACGGATGCCTCTGATACCGGTATCGGGGCCGTACTCTCACAAGTGAGGGACGGAGTGGAACACCCAGTCCTCAGCAGGAAGCTGAATAAACACGAGCAAAGGTATGCAGTCGTAGAAAAAGAGTGCCTCGCCATTAAGTGGGCTTTAGAGGCCCTCAAATATTACCTGGTGGGCCGAAAGTTCAGGCTGATCACTGACCATGCCCCTCTCAAGTGGATGCACTTGAACAAGGAACGGAATAGCCGGGTGACCCGGTGGTTCCTTGCCCTGCAGGCCTACACTTTTACGGTGGAGCACCGCCCAGGGGTACAGATGGGAAATGCAGATGCCCTGTCCCGAGTGCACTGTTTGGCGGGTGTCATTGCTCGACCGGAGAGGTCTGAGCAGAGGGGGGGGATATGTGAGAATCATGTGGGAATAGTGGATGAGGGCAGGTATATCTCGCCCAGATTCCTTTCCTATGTGGCCTAGTCTGGTCAGTATCGCACCTGCTTGCTAATGAATAATGGGAGGTGGATATAAAAGGATGCCAGGTGGTTGTGTGAGTGTCTCAGCCTGGGAACACAGAGAGCCTGTCTGTGTGAGAGACACACGTGAGTGAGAGCAGTGCCCACTGCAACTGTGGTTTGGCTGGACGGGAGAAGCCCGCCAGTTGGTAGTTAGGTTGTACTTTGTTTAGTTAGTGCCGGACAGGCAAGGATTTGTTTTGTTTTATTTCTTTATGCATTGCTTTCACCATTAATAAACCTGACCCAGTGTTAGTTATACCCGAATCCCAGCTCTGCGCCTGAGTTTCATGCTGAATGCACGTGACCTTTGACCCCAGCAAAGGCGATCCCTGAGTGTTTTATCACAGCGGCTAAGGGCCCCGTCACACATAGCGACGCACCAGCGATCCCGACAATGATATCACCTTGTCAGGATCGCTGGTGTGTCGCTACATGATCGCTGGTGAGCTGCCAAACAGGCAGCTTCACCAGCGATCAGAACCAGCGACACGCAGGTAACAAGCGACGCACGTCGCTTAGTTACCCGCAGTGTATCTTAGTTACCAGTGCGCTGATGCAGGGAGCTAGTAACCAAGGTACACATCGGGTTTCTAAGGGGCGCGCGGCACTTAGAAACCTGATGTGTACCTTGGTTACCAGCTCCCTGCATCAGCGCGCTGGTAGCTAAGGTACACATCGGGTTTCTAGGCACCGCGCGCCCCTTAGAAATCCGATATGTACCTTGGTTACCAGCTCCTGCTCGCTCACTGGTGGCAGGTCTCCCACCTGTCACACGCAGCGATGCGTGCTGGCCAGCGGGAGACCAGCGACCCCAAAAATGTCCAACAACGATCAGCGATAACCGGCAGGGGGGCCGGTCGCTGATAGCTGTCACACACAGCGATCTCGCTGGTGAGATCGCTATTGCATCACAAAACTTGTGACTCAGCATTGATCTCGCTAGCGAGATCGCTGTGTGTGACGGGGGGCTTTAGGCTTAGATCTCCTTATTTTTTTCCCTCTCTCTCTTCTTGTTAATCAAACTAAATTGAGACAGCAGGACCCAATAAATGTTGTGGTCAGTTAAACAAATGTCCAGCACTACATTGATCATAAAGCACTTTGAAAAGTTGACCTCACAACATAAGGGGAAAAGCAGAGTAAGTTGAAATAACTATATACCAGATATAAGCTTGCATAGTTGATAACACATGTGTAGCATTCAGGATTAACTGCTTGCTGATATTGAATGGGGCGGAACAGGTCTCATAAATTCTTTGGAGCTCTGGGGGAACTGTTACTCAGGGTGACTATGTACTGCAGCTTCCTCAGGCACAAGATGGATCCACTTGCTCACACAGATACAACTAGTAGAGTCCTCATGAACATGAACAGTGTAGTATAATGTCACAGCACATTCAGTACAATTCAAGTCTCTTAAGCACAGGCTTTATAACAGTACAGCTGCTTCTTAGAGTCACATTGACTAACAGTCTCTTTTGTTAGCACAGTTCAGCACAGATCAAGACTTTTCAAACAGGCACAGCAATACAAGCATTTCTGCTAGCACAGTGAGATGGAGGGGGAGGGTTTGCTTAGGGAGACTCTGCCTAACACAACTGCTTATCATACTTATCTTCTTGCTCCTGATAGACTTTCTCAAGTCACAGTATAGGGGTAGCTCAGCTCCACTCTGTAAAGGAATCCGGTTTCCCTATGGTTCACTTGCCTGAATGTATTTTAGAGACAGATCATACACCACTCTTCCCTTTCGGCTGCTGCCAGAATGTAAACAAGTTTCCCACAATACCCCTGGGGCTCTGCTAACCACTCCTTGTATCCTGTGACTGTGTTAACCCCCTAGTTGCTGGATGCTTTTGAAGCAACAGCAGTTAGCACTTTCTGCATGTCACAAAAGCAAATTAACAATTCCTAATACATAGGAAAAAAAAAATAGAATTGGGAAGGCACCATTCTCATGAATTATTGGGAAGATGGGGAATTTTTACAACACTAGCATTTGTCAGTTCCCAAACATAAAATATAATGTGAAAATATAAGCTTAGTCAAGGGCATAGGGTATGTTCCCATGGTCAGTAAACGCTGCGCGTTGGATGCTGCATACCTCCGCAGTGTCAAACCCACAGCGACAAGATGTTACAGCATAGTGGATGGGATTTCATAAAATCCTATCTCCAGTATGCCTCCTGAGACTACTCCGGCTTCCCTGCAGAGATGGACATACAGCGCGTCTTTCCAGACCACAGCATGTCAATTTATGTAGCGGAGACAATCATAACTCTGTTTTAGATCTGCCCATATTCACTATTATCACCCCCTCAAAGGAGTCTGCTCAAGGCTTTATTCACTCTCCAGTTGCCATTAGAGTCGGCATGGTTCATAATTCTCCCTCAACTGGCTTCCCACCAGCATAGCTTTCCTCTGGAACACATCTGAAATGGAGGTGGGGAGAAAGGGGTTGAGCTGTTTGTTGATTGCTGCAGAGAAATCAGGGATGTGAAACTCCAAATGCTGCTCTGTTAATGCATGTGATGGTGTAGAAAAAGGATATGGATTTTTTGCGCATTACTGTTAAGCCCCCGTCACACATCGTGACGCACCAGCGATCCCAACAATGATATTACCTGGTCAGGATCGCTGGTGTGTCGCCACTATGATCTCTGATGAGCTGCCAAACAGGCAGATCTCACCAGCGATCAGGACCAGCGACGACGCTGGTAACAAGCGCGTGCGTCGCTTAGTTACCCGCTGTGTACCTTGGATACCAGCGTGCTCGCGCTGGAAGCTGGTATCCAAGGTAAACAGCAGGTAACTAAAGCACACGCGGCACTTAGTTACCCGCTGTTTACCATAGATACCAGCCCCCAGCGCAAGCACGCTGGTATCCAAGGTACACAGCAGGTAACTAAGCAGTTTACCTTGGATACCAGCTCCAGCTCGCTGATCGATGGTATCCCGCTGCCACACGCAGCGCTGCATGCTGGCCAGCGGGAGACCAACGATCAAAAAAATGTCCAGGGCATTGACGCACGATCAGAGATACCCGGCGGGGGGCCGGTCGCTGATACATGTAACACACAGCGAGATCGCTGGTGAGATCGCTGTTGCGTCACAAAAGTTGTGACTCAGCAGCGATCTTGCTAGTGATCTCGCTGTGTGACAGAAGCTTTACTTGAATCCAAAGGGAGTTTGTAGCTATATTCCGCGCTACCGCTTTAGACAAATTCCAGGAGAGTGTTGTATGATTGCAGTGGTTTTATTCTACGCGTTTCAGGGGTCTCATGCCCCCTTCATCAGGAAATACCAGGTGGTATTTCCTGATGAAGGGGGCATGAGACCCCTGAAACGCGTAGAATAAAACCACTGCAATCATACAGCACTCTCCTGGAATTTGTCTAAAGCGGCAGCGCGGAATATAGCTACAAACTCCCTTTGGATTCATGATTTCTTTGGTCGCTGAAGACCTGTGGATCTGCAGCAGCCGCTACCTACACGCTCTTATCTCATCCTAACCAGGTGAGCATATTTCATTATATACTGTCTCTTGTAACGTGGATAAGACCCTATTGCGCTTTTTTGTCTCCCCCTTTTTTTTGCAATAGAAGCTTTACTTGGAAATGAGGACCCAAATTCAGAACCTGTATTCAAGCGGTTCGACACGTATCCAAGTGCACTCACTTCTTCCTCAGGATATAACCACATTAATGCATGGGACGGACATGTATCCTCTGCCATATGCATCAACAAATCAGCAATTGCAGTTTTACATCACTATTCTGTCAGCAGCAGGCAGCAAATACAACTCTGCGCTGTCTAGCAATTACAAACTTATTCGTGGAGAAGTGTGAGATTGTTGAGCTCTGCTATAAACCAGCTAAGAATGATGTGAAATGCTCTGGTAATGTAGATAATACAATTGTCCCAAAGGATATTGTACAGAAACAGTCATCTTAATAATTCAGAGAGGTGGGGCTTGATGCACAGAAAAAGAGTGGGGTGGAATTTTCAGGGTAACTATTCTACTCCTCAGTGTGTCTGGGATGCAGTTACTGACTTGTCAGCCATCCTATCTGGTATAGGGGCTTGATGAAGCTGTCAGTACTTTGATTGACAGATCAGTGTCCAGTCTGGTGCCGGGGTGTGCTGGGCTGTCAGTATTTTGATTGACAACTCAGCCATCCAATCTGCATCTGGTAGGTACTGGGCTGTTTCCAGGTGTTCATTGTCCAAGGTGATTATCTGGTTATTTAACGGGGTTGTTAGTCCCAGACCTATGCGAGACGTGGCTTCACCCAAGTGCGGTTGGTGTTCATTTTGGCTAGTGTTTTGGCTGATCTTTTGTTGCCTAACCTTGGACCTCAGTCTGACCCTCCATCTGTTTAATCCCTTTCTAGCCCTAGCATGTTCCTTATGTCCCTGTTGAAGAAGTTTGTCTCTTTGGCAGCGTCTTCCTCATCTCTGCCTCCTCCAGTTTCTGTCGACAGTGGCTTGGAGTATGAAGTTCAGAGGGTTTTGAATTCTTGTATGGTCTGAAATTCCCTTCTATACATCATGCACTGGAGGGGATATGGATCAGACGAGAGATCCTGGATTTCAGCTCTAGATGTCAAGGCTGGTCGTTAAGTCAGGGAATTCCATCTAAAATTTCCTGGGAAATCTTGGGGTAGTCTCCTTAGAAGAGGGGGTACTGTCATGATTCCACCCCTTTGTGTCTGGATGCATTTACTGACGGCTCAGCTGTCCAATATGGTAAAAGAGCATGCTCAAGCTGTCAGTACTTTGACAGCTCAGTGTCCAGTCTGGTGCAAGGGGCGTGCTGAGCTATCAGTGATTGCCTGGCTACCTAGCTGGGCTGTTAGTCTCAGATCTCAGTCAGACGTAGCTTCAGCTAAGTGCAGTTGTTTTTTTCTGTGCATAGTGTTTTGGTTGGTGATCTTTCGTTGGCAGACCTTGGATCTCGTTCTGACTCTCCGTCTGTTTAAACCCTTTGTTCTGATTCTCTGTCCTCCTGGTATTTTAACCTCGGACCGTTACCCGACTTTGTTTTTTCGTCTTACCTCTGTGTATGACATACCCTCCTTGCTTATGACCTCGGACTCCTGGACTATCCCGATTCACGGCTTGTCCCTGAGAAGTGACTCAGTGTCACATTCTGTACTGAGGGGAAGCAAGTGCTGCTGGGAAATGTATTTTTATCATATAAGAATAGGACTACCCATTTCATTATGTGAAGCTGGATGAACAGAGGGCCAGGTAGAGATGATAAAAAAAGATAGAGGTTCAAAAAATAAATGTTATGTTGTTCTTAGTCTGTTTATTACAAATAAGTATGCATTTACTGTGCTTTGTGAAAAATAATGTGATTGTTGGAATAACCCTTTAAAAGGGAATCTATCACCCCCTTGGACATATGAAATCCTATTAAATGGGCATACTGGTTATACAATGGTTAAAATTGTCATAACTATATGCCCCTACCTGCGGTCTTGTTGCGGAGAAATTCTCTTTTATTCATAAAATAATGAGTTCTTCCAGGTTATTTGGGGCGTGCAGTTTCTGAAAGAAAACTGCCTGCGGTCTTCATTGGCGTGCCAGCCCCCTCCCATCAGTGTCACAGTACCCTGTGACATGTAGTGGTCGCCTTGGATTGCCGTGCCTGTGCCCTGCAATAGCACGATTACACTTGACGTTTCCGGCCTTCTATGAGCATTGGATTCTTTCTTCTGTGCAAGCACCAACGAGTCACTGTAAGTGGGAAGTGTGGAGAGTACCTTATCACTGCACATGCTGGAGGTCACTGGAGTGAAAGAAAAGGTGACTTGTAGGCCCTGGAACCGAAGAAGAAAGAAGCCAATGCCCTTAGAAGGGTGGAAACATCAAGTGTAAATGCGCTATTGCAGGAAGCAGGTGCGGGATTCTGGGGCCATCCATGCTGCACGCCCTAGAGCCTGGAAAAACTCTTTACTATAAATGAATAAAATAGGACTTCTCCACAACAAGATTGCAAATATGATGTATACAGGTATGACTATTTTAACCATTCTTTAAACTGAGTGCCCATATTAATAGATTGCATATGTCTAAGGGGTGACGGATTCCCTTTAAGCTTATGACCTGAAAACTATAAATAAAGACCCTCCACTGACTTTTAACTTTGTCTCGCTTGAACCATGATTGCTGGGTCCTCATCAGCCTCTCCAGTAATCCGATCAAAGCCTACCCACGATATGTTGGACTCGAATGTCATAAAGGCAGCACGCTGTTCGGCACTCCTAGTCTTTGTCACAGATTGTTCCTCTAATAACTGAAACCTGTTAAGTACAGTTTGTTGTATTTAAAAGCAGCTAATATTTGAGGCTTTTCAATTACAGAATGGTAGTTAACTACGATACTTATTGTAAACTATTTAATGTTCTTGCTCTTAAACTACTCGATTAAAATGAAAAAATATAGAAATTCTGCAATCTTATAAAGTAGAGATTTTGCATGACTTTTGTATAGTCCCAAGATTGGTCTTGACTTAAGAATTCAAATACTGTAAACCTAGATTAATTTCGTGTCAACGTTTACTCTGACCATTACATGCCTGTTATTTTTAGGAGGTCCTCTGAGTGTTTGGCTTCTTTATTTTGTATTCATATCGTATAGCCTTAGTTCCCTGTTAGTGTAGTCAGACTTAAAGCACAGAAAGAGCGCCAGAGCTGTTTGTACTTAAATGACACCCAGCTGAACCAGTCAAATAAAGCGTTGCCAGTCAGATATTCCATTAACTAGCAAACAAGCAATTCAATCAAGTATTTAAAATGCTTGTTAGCAGTGAACAACTGTTTTCAGTCTTGGAATGTTCGGCAGCGTCTTTATTTACATTGATAGCCGAATGCCTTTTTCTCATTTAACAAAGCATCTCAGTTTTAAATAATTTCTTAAAAGTCAGCATTGGGAATGCTCCATCAAGGACAAATGAGCTAGTTAGCTTGCATCCCTTCAGTGATGATTTCCTTCTTTTGCCGTCCTTTATAACCAGTTGCATGCCTGTGGATTTCTTGTTTTTCTAGCACAAGAAGGTTAAGTAACATTTTAACCTTCCTCTTTCCGTCCTTTTTAATCTTTCAAATATGTTGCACTTTGCACAAACCCGGTGCAGCAAATTGGCTCTTGTAAAAATTGGAATCCATTGAGGACTCTTGTATCCAAGTTCTGCAGATGTTAGACATTTGGCGATGTTCTTGTTTGGCTCCATCTGTACATTTGTCAGCTGACTGAAGCGTATCTGGTAATTGTTAGCATTCCAACTCTGACACAAATGTTTTGGACATTTTTTTCCTTCTTTTTTTTTTACTAAATAAAATGTAATTTATACCTATAATTTCTCTTGCTTAATTTAAATAATTTATAGGGCATATACTTTAGCAATGTAAAATATTCCCTTTTCTAATGGAAAAAAGTATTTGAGCATTGACCCTTATAGTGAAAATTTAAGTTTAGCATATAAATCCTCTAGGGCTCTCTGGTTTCATGAATTCTGAATTATAGGTTATATAATATATTTTTGCCATTGATTCCTCATAGTTTCTACTTTTTACATTACCTGATTGTCAGTGCACAGAAACCTTAATTTTTTCCCATATTGGGTTAAAATTCATCCTGATCAGGTGATAATTACAGGCACTATGATCTCTTATAGAGAAACAAATTGCTCCTGAGCTTGCTACCATTCAAAAATATATAAATGTATGGCCTTCGCTACCTGTCATGTAAACCTAGCTTAAAAGAGAGTTCATTGTGTTATAACGAAAAAAAAAATAGGAAACGGGAAACTTTGTGCTGATCACAAATCTCTCATGTTGTGATTGGGGAATACTTGGGCTCTAAATCATCAATGTTTACATTCTAATGTAAAAGACCTTGAAAAGTTGCATGTTTTTTGCACAACATGAATTGCGACCTTTGGCAGCGTCACGTGACTTTCAGGCCAGCTCTGCCAAACTGATATGATCTGGGGAAAGCATGGGAAAGCCACTCAACAAATTGATTAACAGTGGCAGTGTACTTTATGATGGAAATTTTACTCTTGTTGCTGTATCAAATTTTTTGGACTATTAAGGTACTTAGCGATGCACCAGCGATCCCGACCAGCAATATGACGCGGTCAGGATCGCTGGTGCATCGTTAAGTCGTCCCTTGTGAGCTGCCACACAGGCAGATCTCACCAGCGACAAAGCAGCAGTTGGGGGTCGCTACTTACCTGTCAGACGAGGCGATCCTGACGTCCTCCTACCCGCGTCCACACGTCGCTCGTCTCCACAGCAGGAAGCCCAGCAGGAAGCTGATGACGAGAAACGGTCCAGGACGTTCTCGCGCGATCAGCGATAACCGGCGGGGGAGCGGTCGGAGGAAAGTATCACACATAGCGATATCGCTAGCAATATCGCTATAACGTCACAAAAACCAGTGACGTTACAGCGATATTGCTAGCGATATCGCCTAGTGTGACGGGCCCTTTAGATGCCTTTTTCCACCAAAATCATGAATTAACCTGCTGGTATTTATAATAGTTCATATGCATTAACCCTTTCCTGATGTTGAACATACCTAGTACATCATGGTTGGGAAGTACATTGAGACCTGGCACATACTGGGTACATCTTGGCAATTTTACGTGCACAGGAGTTGTGTGCGCACAATTGCCGCTGGGTTATCTATTGATATCAAAGCTGACAACCACACTGCTCCTTAACCCTCTAAATGGTGTGATTGATATCAATGGCAGCATTCAAAAGGCAGAGGGAGGGGACCCCCTCTGCCCTCCAATCAGCATCCCCGCAAAGTCATCACAGGAGGGTAGTGGGGGGAGATTGTTGCCAAGATGACCGATGTCATCCGGTCACCAGGCTATAGCAAGCCCCTAAAGCCCCCGTTACACACTGCGATATCGCTAGCAATATCGCTGTAAAGTCACCGATTTTGTAACGTTGCAGCGATATTGCTAGCGATATCGCTGCATGTGATACTTACCTCCGACCGGCTCCCCGCTGGTTATCGCTGATCGCGCGAGAAGCTCCTGGATCATTTCTCGTCGGTCACTTCCTGCGGCGCTTCCTGCTGTGACGATGAGCGACGCGTGGAGCCGGGCGGGAGGACGCAGCATCGCCGCGTCTGACAGGTAAGTAGCGATCCCCGACCCCAGCGATGTCGCTAGCGAGATCTGCCTGTGTGGCAGCTCACTAGCGAACACCTAGCGATGCACCAGCGATCCTGGCCGCGTCATATCGCTGGTCGGGATCGCTGGTGAGTCGCTAGGTGTAACGGTACCCTTAGATCATGCCCAGAACATGGTCTAAGAGGCTTGTGCACTTTGTTCAGCACTGACAGTTATAAGCCATAGCAATACTTTATAACAACGATAAGGCTGCTAAAAGTCTCATAGTGGGACTAAATAATAAAGTTAACAAAAAGTCTGAAAGTAATAAAAATGTATTGTACTGATACATTTTTATGTTAAAAAAATATGAATAGAAAAAGTACACTTTTGGTACCACGGAGTTCAGAAGGACCATAAAACTGTCACACTAGTTAACCCTTTCAGTGAACACTGTTAAAAAAAAAAAAAACGGGGTAAAAACTGCTTTTTCATCATACCGCCAAATAAAAAGTGATATAAAACTCTATCAAAAAGGCGAATGTATATAAAATGGTATCTCTGAAAACATCAACTTGTCCCTCAACAAGCCACCATACAGCTCCACCAATGGAAAAATTAAAAATATAGCTCTCAGAATAAAGTGATTAATATGAAATTTTAAAGTGTTAATGGAAATATTGTTTGGCTTCCACGTTACTGGTAGTACAAAGGCCCCCGGAAAATCGAAATGACTCCTCACACCTCAAATGAAATTCAGCAAATTCTGCACTCCTCAATCCAAATAGCTCCCATCCTTCTGAGCCCTAGTCTGCTTAAATGACATTGTGTACACGTTTGGCATTTCTGTAGTGATGAGAGCCCATCTAAATTACGGGTGCGTGTCTCTAGAATCACGAGCCGAGCATAATGTAGTGGGCACTACAACGTACAAGGCACTACAATGGCAGTTTGTAATTTTCATTCTACAACATCCACTGCTACCTGTTTCTGAAAAACTCCCATGTATTCAAAATCATCACTATACCAGTAGATAAATTCCCAAAGGGGTATAGTTTCCAAACTGGGGTCACTTGAGGCGGGATTCTTCTCTTCTAGCACTTGGGGGCTCTGTATATGGAGTCAGCAAACTATTCCAGGAGGCAAATAGCACTCAGTCCCTCCCGAGTCTTGCCTTATGGCTAAGCAGTACTGTACAGCCGCATATGGGGTATTTCTACATTCAACAGAAATTGTGGGAAAAATTTTAATGCAATTTTTATCTATTTCCCAGTGAGAAAATGGAAAATCCAGGGCTAAAACAAAATATTGGTGGTAAAAATGTATTTATTTTTTATTCACTGCCCAATGGTATAAAATTATGTGATACACCTGTAGTGTAAATATGATCACTGCACCCCTAGGTGAATTCACTGAGAGGTGTAGTTTGTCCAATGGGGTCACTGTGAGGGATCGCACAGGGGAAGGGGTGTGTCGCTTTCACTCACTTCTGGGGAGGGGAGAGAAGGACCCAGCAGGGATCGGCTCTCTGGCGCCACCACTTGCCACAGGTCAGTCAGAGAACTGCACTGAGGGCAAATAGTCACCTGAAAGGCTTCCCTCATAGGTACTAGTTATTGAGGCGCTACCAGTGAGGGGGGGGATATACATCACCAGTCAAGGTTGGGGACATATATATTAACCTCCCGGCTGACACTGTCAGGGCTCCTCAATAACACAGTACCGTTCGCTGCCAACAGTTCCTCATTTGAAATAAGCCCTGTCTGACAGCAGGCTTATATCAGGTCAGAAACCAACCCGGGTAGCGTATAATAACCAACTGAGCGTTCGAACGTGGGGATTCGTGTATCGAGATAAAATTAATCTTGAGCTGCTCTTTTATGTTTAAACACCGAAAAGGAGCGCTAGAAATATACAGGTATATATGTACACAGAACAATATAAGTATACAGTCAAGAGTGTAGTACAAGAGTAGGGTACAGATAGGTTACAATTACCGTGTTATGTAGGATGTGACTACAGGGAGGCGCTGATGGATCACAGGTCCAAATCTTAATTACGTGATTCCCCTGGCCGCGTCAGCTAAGTCCAAAGAGGGTCTGCCTAAATTCTCCTAGGTTGCTCTCCCTCCCATACTCTGCGCCCACCCCTGGGTTGGGAAGCCTCTCTCCTCCCATATCTGAGTGAATGCTTTTCAGGCCAGAACCGTGAATGTCCATAACTTTCTGCCCGAAGGTCTAAACAGGACGGCATCAGCACCACTGGGTTCTGCTGGATTTTATGTGTGCATAGAGACCACATATGGCTACTGTATATAATTCCTGGTAGCTGTGCATTGTAACTCAATAACACTGAGTGTTAGGAGTGGCTAGATATTATGGGCTCGTGGGGGAAGGATTGCAGATTCCGATAATGTGCTCGGCTAGGCTCAGTGATATTGCATTCTGTTATTATAGGTCATTTTCCAGATTCAATACCTCAGAGCCTTTCTGTGACCTGTGGTGTTTGAGTTAGGTAAAGAAATCCAGTTTGGCTGGTCCTGCAGGAGTGTTCACACGCCTGTGATAATTGGTGGGGACACAGAGCTTCAAAGGGCTTGTGTCAGGAGTTAAAGGAAAATCATTTTATTTCAACTCAACAAGTTCTAGCTAATTTTTTGCTTGGCTAAAAGAAAAAAAAAGAAAACAAAGATTGCTGCAATGTAAACGGACCAGTTTTAAAATGCAACAGCTTTTTTATTAGTTTGAAACTAATTCAGTTTTTTTATTTAATGGATGAATTTCAAACAGATGAATACTGGACATGTGAACAAAAGTCAGCAGGCCAAAGATTAGCTCATCTGAAAGAATTGGGCCGATAATACTAATGTCACTATGATGAAACTCTGATCAGAGTATCAGCATAGTGTGATACACTATGAGAAGGAAATTCAATTTCTCCATTCTGTGAGTCCGCGTAAGTTGGACTGCACTCGGATATCATCCAATGTTTTCTACACACTCACAGAGTTCAATGGATGAGCGCCATCCAATTTCAAAGTGAAATCGCAGCACGCTGTGTTTTTGGTCACTGACACATTGTTAGTGAAAAAATAGTGCATCAGCACTGCCACATTGAATAACATTAATCCAAGCACTGTCCACTAAAAAAATCGGATAGCACTTGTCAGATGTACACTGGTGTGAGCGAGCCCTCAGGGGCAAACTAATTATAATGAACAGTACTAATTATGTGAATGGACAGTACCGGGATCTTTCTAATGACATTTTTATATAGCTTCCAGCTATGATAATGCAGTATTATCCATGCCTAGAAGAAAATAGGTTTAATCATCACCATAGATGGTGATGCAGTATTATCCATGCCTAGAAGAAAATAGGTTTAATCATCACCATAGAGCAGTGAAACAAGTGAACTTTCTGCCATAACATGTTGTGATGGTTGATTCATTAAACAAATTCAAGAAGCACGAGGATGCTGCCCATTAAAGGACTACTCCAACGTTCGTTTTTTTCTTTTTCAGTGCTGGAGTGGCACTTTAAATTTAAGTCCACTGCCCCGGGTCACATACTCACCCTCCAGCGTCTTCACCGATTTTTGGCACTGCTCCCCGCTATCTTGTGACTATTGCTTCTGCCTGGCCATAAGTCAGAAGCTACATCAAAAGCTCCCATTACAAGTCTATGAGAGCCAGAACGAGGCTCTCAAAGAGATGTATTGAAAAGTGACCTCCAAGCCACCCCGTGAAACACACGTGCTGAAAGGTCACTTTTCACCAGAGACCAATGAGAGCAGAAGCGAAAACAGATGGCGGCAGGCGAGTATGAGACAGGGAACGTACATTGAAAGCATCACTCCAGCGGTGCAATAAAAAACCACTGGAGGGGTGCGTTACAAATATATTACTAGTACTAGATTTTTATGGTGGGACATTGAATCAAGGAACTAGTCTGATTGAAAAATTGTAGTAGGGAAGGGATTTTTATGGGTCAATTAACTACTGCTTTATGTTTTTTTTGCCTTCCTCTGGATAAACACATTATAGTTTACAGGTTGAACTGCTGGATTCTTGTCTTATTTTAAACCTTAATAACTACAAGTAATGCCATTCGGTACAGAATCAGGGTAATTGTAGAGATAAAAACTAATATTGACTGCAACGCCAGTCAATAAAAAAGTAAATTTCACGTATTCAGAAAATCAAACTTTTTTACGAGAGTAGAAAATAAAAAAAGGAACTTAAAAAAAATGTATTTAGCGGGGTCATATCCGTAATAGTATTAGTAGGAAAAATTGTGACGCAATCTACCCATTGAGCCTTCCATACCTGATTCCATAATCTTTATAAGTAAAACTCAGTGTGCACCATACGGGGATGACTAACAAATGGCTCACATATGTGCTTTAGCGCAAACCAGCGCGCCCAGCTCAAGGGAGGGCTACACTTTTATCATTATTTTTTGGGCTCTTTTCACATGTGCGACATTCCTATGATAATGTCCGAACCGTCCACAAGTCTCTCTATCCATACTCAACAGCTATAAAGGCATATATGAGGCTGCTGATTTCAGGTCAGTACATCCACAGCCAGTCCAGACATCACTGTCTGTAATCACACCGTGAATGTTGGATGTGTGACATCGGCCTTAGAAGAAAACGTGATTATAGTATTTTCTTTACATTTTTAATCTTTTTAGGGGCTAGTTTTTGCACCTGCTTAATGATGTATTGAGAACTATAATTAAAACAAAACAGTTTTAGATTAAGCCAATGCCAGGAGTGGAATCTAAAGAAAGCAAATAGCCAATGGAATACTTGTCTTTTTATTGTATTCACTTCTGGTTTGGAGTAAATAAGGCACATCAAACACTGTTAAGTTCCTGTGCCAGGCCAAAAGATTTGCCTATAGCAGATCAAACAGTTTGGTAAGGAATCAAGGCAGCAAACCATTGGAAATTAAATAAGTGCATTAGTACCAGGTCAATGACAAGTCAACATAATCCTGTTACCTGCGGCC
This sequence comes from Dendrobates tinctorius, assembly GCF_039654945.1. Classification (NCBI taxonomy): domain Eukaryota; kingdom Metazoa; phylum Chordata; class Amphibia; order Anura; family Dendrobatidae; genus Dendrobates; species Dendrobates tinctorius. The sequence continues at coordinate 54,965,834 of NW_027361703.1, forward strand.
AACATTTTACTCCAAGCGAAGAGCAATTAACAATTAAACTGGGTAAACCAAACTCCTGCCTACAATTTGTTGGTGAATCAGCAATTAAAGATATAGTATAATATATCATTCCATTATCTTTTTAAAACACATTTCTTTATTTTATTTATTGAGAAAAAAAGGTAAAACACTATTCAGACTACAGAATAGATTGGGTTCAATAAAGCCTTTAAATGAAGTGGCAAGTGCCTTGGTACACAACACCAATGGAGGTGAGGAGAGACAAGAGAGGACTAAGCTGTACATAAAAGAAAGACCCTCCATCTGCTCTGCGCACCATGGTTCACAGCAAGCAGAAGAAAATCCCTGTCCCATTTCTGATTATTGCTATTGGTTTCTCTATTACTAAAAATCGATCTATCAGAACAGAGAGTGTCCAGCACTTTAGGGCATTTTTTACAGGGATTTGACAACATTTTCTGCAAAATAAAGCAATCTAGAATTTTATTAAATGTGATAATTAAATTGTAAAACTTTTTTCAAAATCTGCTATAGGCATTTAAAGGGAACCAGTCATGTCCAATAACACTATAAATCTGCAGGGTAAGTGCAGTAAATGAACTTTACACCCCTCGGGATCTGTTAGCTTTTAGTCATGTAGGCGTGATAGGAGCAATCACAGGGACTGCTCACAGCACAGAGCGACTGCTGTAAGCGCATCCCGGTACTGACCGTCAGCTGGCTCAGCATTGCATCAGGACAGAGTAAATGTACAACTAGTGCAAGGACGTGCTTACAGCCACTGTTCTTACTGCTGTAATTGCTCCGGGCATGCCTGCACAAGTGAAAGCCGGAGGCTCCTGGGAGAAAATGGTCGCACTTTCAGTACAACATCTGGGCACCTTCAGAACGAGATAAAGTTGCAGATTAACAACAAATCTGCAGGGTGATAGCTTTATCAGAGCGAAGAGGTTCCCTTTAATGATAATGTGTGATAAAGTACACAATGGATTCATCAATTCTACCGTTAAAACATTTCACAACCAACAACTCCATACTTTTTGCAACACTTATGATGGCTATCAGAGCTCAGCCCCATTTTCTTGAGTGAGATAAAGTTGTAACACAAAGCACAGTGGCTACTAAAAATATGAAGCCCTACCGGGTAAGCAATGAAGGGTATGTGGCAGCCCCCTCCATACAGCTGATCGACAAAAGGCCATGAGAGCATTAGATCCTTTTACGATTTATTAACCCTAACAGTTTCTATCTCTACAGCATTTTATCTCAATAGTTTCCACGGTCATAACATTAGATATATCAATAACAGGCTAGAAAAAGAGAAACCTGTGTTGGTAGCTATTCCACATTGTTGACATACAAAGAATAACACAATTATCTTTAAAACTTGTCAAGAAGAAGTTGCCTTGGCCTTGTGCTACTTTTTGTGTTGATCAAAACTATTCTCCAACAGGAAAAGTGATTCCGGTGTGAAGACTTTGTTTTCTGATGTTTTTCCTTTTGTTCATTTTCAGGACATAAATTCCTTTGTATTTATGTGAGCGCTAAAATATGCAAGTCCTTTAGAGTGAGATCTGGCATTTTAGACTAAGTAACATAAAAACAGATGGAATTAATCTTTTAACAAGATTCTTTTAAGCTATTTCTGGAAGAAGGGAAAAAAAAAATCATTTTTTGTTTTCAGTTCCATCATTGACAAGTAAGTGTCACAAAAAGCTTAGTTCTGCTTGGCATCACTTTGTTAATACCCTGTTCATTAATTTAACAAACTACCCAGAGAATATGTTAAGAATGGCCAAGCATTATCTGTAGAATTTCTTTTAATTAAATTTTGCAATGGCATGATGACAGTCAGCATCTCACAAAGGGAATTCTTTTTAGAGCAGGGAGGTCTAAGTACAAATCATATTTGCACACACAATTCATTTCAAACTTTACTGACACTTTCCTTATTAGTACCGCAAAAAAAAAAAAAATATAAACTGAGAAGTAGGTGTAAGAATAAACAGAAGACCTCACAGTCAGGCACCATAAGCAAGTGGAGGCTCTCTGAAATTAATCAATCACTGAGCTCTGCTTAAAATGGATGATGTCTCGTTGTATCTGGTCTTTCCATTGCTGCAAGGAGATTGCAATTGAATTTTTATTATGGAAGCTTAATACAAATAATGGAGGTGCTCACATGTTCTCCTAGCTTCCCTTTAAATGATGCATAGTAGAAGTAATTTAAGCACCACTAAGCACTATGCTGATTGAGGATGACACTCCATATGAGAAGTGGAGGAAGACTGGCAGGGCACATAATTGCACTGATAGGAGCAGTACAATCACTTAGTACTGTAAATATACCTTTAACCAACTCACCATCAATACGGCTAATCAGCTCCTCCAACATTTTCACTTTTTTCTGAATCCCTGGTTGTGCAAAAGTGTAGTTATCCTAAAAAGAAAAAAAGAATAGAAATAATGAATGCAAACCTAATAGAATGATGAGGCGCTACAATTCTACATACATTTGACCATGTTAGATTGCAAGTTCAGATATATTGTAAGGCGGGTGGGTGTGGACCCACTGCACCACGGGCCAGGCTTACCCTGGAGGGGAGTAACTAAGGGACTACCTGGTATTCACTAGAGAAGTGTTCCCCAACTCCAGTCCTCAAGAGCCACCAACAAGTCACGTTTTCAGGATTTCATTAGTATTGCCCAGGTGATGGAATTATTGCCTGTGCAGGTGCTACAATTATCATCTGGGCCATACTAAGGGAATCCTGAAACCATGAACCGTTGTTGGCTCTTGAAAACTGGAGTTGGGGAACACTGCACTAGAGCCTCTGATGATGAGGATAAACATAGTCTCAGATAGTCACCAGTTAACACACCAGTGCAGTCCCCAGGTCTGCAGCTGCTGACTGGAGAGTCAAAAGCATGGCTACAAGCAGGGCTGCCACTAGGAATTTCGGGGCCCCATACTGGCAAAATTTTAGGGGCCCCTTGAGACTCCGCTCAAGCTCCACCCCAGCCCCGCCTTCACCCTTCAAACTGTCCACAGTCCCACCGCTCTCTCTTGCAGAAACTCCACTTCTCACCAATCACACATTACCAGTACCAATCACCTGATCACACATATAGCCAGCAGATTTTGTTTTGTCCAAAAGATTTTTTTAAGCCACCACCACGACACGGTAGACTCTTTTGGCCGGGCCCTACTCTACTCTAACCTATTAAACATTTGCTAAAATATGCAATACAATTATCTGGCTGGACAGGCCAGAGCTATAAGTAAGTGGATGCCCGGTAATCACCTCCCTAATTCTGAAGGTCATCTGCTTCATGCCGCACGAGCTAATTGCCCGTTAGGTTTTTTGTAATTAGGAAAAATAAATGTCCCTCGTTTGTTGCCCCTACTTCGCCTGGCATGATCAGTATGTAAACAGATTAAAAGGGTGATGGGATTTGGGGATATTATAGTTGAAATGCCCATATGGAATAATGGTAACCTTCCGGCATTACTTGAACATCCATCTGCCCTATTCTGGACTCAATACAATGTTTTTACGATAGGTGATCTACATGATCATGGAACTCTGATATCTTTTGAACAAATACAGGTTAAATGCAATGTACCAAGATCCCAATTCTTCCGTTATTTACAATTAAGATCAGCCTTTCAGTCACATATGAGATGTGTAGGTGTAGACAATGCTATTTCGTCTTTACCCTTGATAGGAATCCTTAAAGCACTGGGTCCCCAGGGTTTCCTCTCCTCTCTGTATACATACATGCTGTCAGTAGGGACAGAATCCACCATAGATTCGGTTAAAGGGATATGTGAAAGGTTCATCCCTGGTGTACAGAGAGGAGTGGGAGGAAATTTTGGTGTTTCCAATCAGGGTATCTCCGTCTGTTAACAACAGGATGATACAATTATATATTATAAACAAATCATATTTGACTCCGACGCGACTCTTTAAGATGGGCCGATACCAATCATCGGAATGTTTGAGATGCCATTCAGAAGATGCAGACTTTATCCACATGATCTGGCAGTGCCCTATTATTGCACAATATTGGAAGGAAGAGAGATGATTATTAACATCCCTGGTACAAGTTCCTGTTCCCCTTGAGCCACTGGTCTGTTTGTTTGGGGTATGGGATGAGGAGACATGGGGTCAATATGCTGGGATTTTCTTACGGGAGACGTTTATGGCATGAAAGGTACTGGCACTACGGTGGATGGGATGCTCATCTCCCTCTCTTGGGATCTGGATCAATTTAGTGAACTCGATTATCCCATATGAGCGCACACTGTATCAAAACAAAGGATGCCTGGGTAAATTTGAGAAGATTTGGGAGAGATGGAACTCCTATCACCTTACTTTGCAGAGTGGAGATGTCACATAATAAATTGCTAATTGTGTGGAATTAGGCTGCGAAATACTTGTAGATTTTGTAGATATAGGTACGGTTCAGAAGTTAGATAGGTTTCATCACTTGAGTAATAACAAAGACCAGTGTGATTTAATTGACATTATGTTTTATTCTGTATGCAACTGGTATGCACATCTTGCTTTGCATTTAATGTCATATGAAACATATATTTTATACAGTATTTAACACTATATACAAATATGTATGCTGTATACCCTGTTTATGGTTTAATAAATGAATTTTAAAAAAAATCTGCAATACAATTTAGATATATTTTTATTTATTTTTCAATTTTTAAACTGACCAATAATATCACACACAAGGGACAAATACCACCACACCATGACCAGACACCATAATACCACCACATACAAAGAACAAATATCGCCACACCATGTCCAGACCACATATTAAAACCACAGTGACCGAATAATATCACATACAAGGGACAAATACCGCCACACCATGACCGGACCACATACTACCACCATATGGTGACAAATAATACCACATACAAGGAACAAATACCATCACACCATGGCAAGACAACATATTACCACCACTTTGTGATTGAATATTATAATACTGATTAGTAATAAAAAAACAATACTAATATCACCATATGTGCCATTATACACAGGAGATCTGTACTTAGTATGCAGTGTCAGTATAAAGGTAATACAGTGATCACTGGTGACATTGTAGACAGGACCGCTGTATATAGTATACAGCAGAGGTCTCAAACACGCGGCCCGCGGGCTGCATGCAGCCCCTGAGGCAGGCATCTGCGGCCCGCGGTGCACCACATGTCTCACTCCCTGAGGCAGGGGTAAGGCGCGCATTCAGAAGCGTGTGATCCGCGATGGCTGTTCTGTGTGCACACTCTGCACAGGACCTGGGATGAGGTCACAGGAGTGGGAGGAGTCAGGGGTCACATGATCAGGGGCCTCCGTGTATGCAAGACGCTGCTGTTTGTGCTGGTTGTCATGGTCCTGGATGAGGTAAAGTTTCTGTGTGGGGTCAGGAGGGGTTTACAGGGTGGATGCAGCAGAGCTGTGTGTGTACGGAGCGCAGCTGTGTGTGCATGAGGTGTATGGAGCCATGTGTATGAGTTGTATGGAGCCATGTGTGTATGGAGCAGAGCCATGTGTACAAGGTGTATGGAGCAGAGCCATGCCGTGTGTGTACAGAGCCGCATGTGAACCAGATGCATAGAGCATAGCCGTGTGTGTACGAGGTGTGCGGAGTGGCGCCGTGTGTGTACGAGGTGTGCGGAGCGGAGCCACGTGTGTACGGAGCAGAGCCGTGTGTATACGAGGTATGCGGAGCCACGTATGTACAAGGTGTGCGGAGCAGAGCAGTGTGTACGAGGTGTACGGAGCGAAGCCATGTGTGTACGAGGTGTACGGAGCGGAGCCGTGTGTGTACGAGGTGTACGGAGCGGAGCCGTGTGTGTACGAGGTGTACGGAGCGGAGCCTTGTGTGTAAGAGGTGTACGGAGTGGAGCCGCGTGTGTATGAGATGTATTAAGTTTGAAATGAATGCGGCACCCCAAGCTCAAATTTTTTTATGGATATAATTCTGATGTTCAATAAAAGGAACATCAGAATTATATCCATACTGGTTCCCATAGAAGGCAATGGATGATATATATTGCAAGAAAAAAAAAAATCAAAGAAACAGCTGGGGGTTAACCCAAACTTAGCTTCCAGCCTCGACGCGTTTCCCCGTTCACACGGTTCATCAGGAGGCACAATAAGGAACCAGCCAATTCATTGATGTGAGGTGTTCAGATAGAGAGGCAAACCTTCCATGTGAACCAATATGGATATAATTCTGATGTTCCTTTATTGAACCACGCTATTTTTTACCTCTTGTCTGTGCTTGTCTGATTTTACTGCAGAGAAATTTTTTTTTTGCTTTATTTGATAATGCATATGGAATCTATGTTTTCTGTAGTCTATTAATACCCAAAAAGACAAGATTGCCACTATCTACTGGTAGCTATATTTTCTGTGGTCTATTAATACCCAAAAAGACAAGACTTGCTACTATCTATTGGTTATACAAGAGGTTTCTCTATATTTACATGTAATAGCCTGTCTTTTATATATTGTACATTAATATCCTGTGTATTAGATTAAGCACTATCTTTCATCTCTTTTATTTGCTTATTGTTTTCCCACCTGTAATTTATAAGGGTCATTTAGGGCGAGTCTGGGACAGCCGCCGCGGAGTGAGGGCGCCAAATCGTATCTTTTAGGGTGCCAACCTCCACTGTCAGGAAGGGATAGCAGGCTAATGTACGGCTATCGTATGTTATTATTGTATAGAGTTTGTTAATTGTGTAATTGCACGAGGGGGGTTGTTTTTTACCTCAATTTATTAACGTTTCATGTTTTTAAAGGGATTATATGATTGCACTTTTGATATTTCTTCCCTGGTCCTGTGAACATTTTTTTGATTCTACACTACACCAAATGAAGAAAAAGAGGCGACATAGTGTCACTCTGCACATTAACAGGACCGCCTCCCCCATTTAAATCAGTATACTCAATAAAATAAAATAAATACATCACTGCAGTAATAGTATCCCTTAATTAGCCCCTATGATAATAATATCCCCCATCTTGGCCGTGTGTCTCATTCCTGGCTCCAGCCATATGTTCTCCCATCCTGCCATCAGGAGTATCCATTCTGCCCCATATGATCTCCCTATCCTGCCCCATCTGTCCCAATATCCTGCCCCATCTGTCCCAATATCCTTCCCTATCTATTCCATTATCCTGCCCCATCTGTCTCCATCCTGCCCCATGATCCTGCCCCATCTGTCTCCATCCTGCCCCATCTGTCTCCATCCTGCCGGCTTGCCGCTTTCAATAAAAATAAAAAAAATAAAACCCTTTCTCCTTACCTTGCCGCGTTTCTGCGGCGAGCGATCTTTCCTCCAGGCTGAAAGCATGCACTTGCCAGCGAATGACGCCAGATGCCGGTGACGTGTGCGCTGTTAGCTGCCAGCTTCTGATTGGCTGGCAGCATTAACTATTGCCATGCGGGCCCAGGCCTGCACAGAAATAGAGTAACTGAACCCTGCGTCTCGGACGCAGAGTTCAGTTTCTGCACCGGCAGAATGCTGCTGCTGGGGCCAGATCAGGAGAAGAGATGGGGCCCGATGCCGGCCCCCTCTGCTGACTGGGCCTCAAACGTCAGTCAGGGCAGTAAAACCCTGATGGCGGCCCTGGGAACGAGGTACAGGTGGATGAAGGCAAGGACGTGGTCAGACAATCCGAGGTCTGGGCAGGCAGCACAGAAAATTATTATTAGAGGAATAGTAGACATGCTGCCATGGACTCCTACATATTCATGAGCTCTGTATAATACCACCCCCACCACTCATTAGGGGCAGCGAGTTGCCAATCAGTGAAATGGGTGGGGTTTCACAGAGCTAAGCATTTAGAGAACTTCTAGATCTGCAGCTGATAAAGCAGTTTTTAATACGTGATGAGCTAATCCCTTTAATGTATTTGCATTTCCATAAAAGTCAAGATCCAGCAACAAGTTCTACATTCTAGCAGTTAGTTGAGTGACAACAACATAAGGCCACCGAAAAATATGTTGCATGAATCTACTTAAAGGGTTTCTGCCACCATATTTCTATTTACAATACAATATTTAAGACAATAGTACTTTTGACTGTTTTTCAATTTACAGTATTCCTATTAAAAATACATGTTATGAAGATAATCATAAGGACATTGCCTATGGAATAATAATAATGCCTTCCTTGTGGATGTATGTATATAACTGATATCATGTTGCTGTATAGGAGATTCCTATGTCCCGGCCACCACTGCACACAATACTATCCCAGGCTTTTTACTGCACTAGAGCCGGCTCGGACTGAGGAATACACTTTTACTTGGTAATAAGATTAATATTTTTAAAACCATGCATTATTTTTAAATGGGAGTAAACTCCTATATGGTCAAAAATTATATAAATATACATATGATAGTGGCACAACCCCTGTAAAAGGGTTCCTTGCGCTACTCACTTGCTCATCTTGGGGTAAGCGGTGTTAAGAATGTGTCAGCAAATAATGGCCAGGATGTGCACATGATTGGCAGCTTTCATTCGCCTGTTCTATTCATATAATTAATTACAATACAGACTTCCCAGAATCGTTATAAAATGGGGAACGCATTTATCTGCTGAACAAAAATATTCTAAGGCTGTGTCCACAATCCGGAACTAGCAGCGCTTTGAATGCAGCACATGTCCGCTACGTCCAAGGCACTGCCTTCTATTGAACGCAGGTGAATCCTCTGTGTACACTGAACCATGCAGATTTATAGCATCCAATACATATTATTAATTCAATTTCTGTTGCGGAGACTCGAATCTCAAGAGAAAATGACATGCTCCGGTCTGGAAAGGCACCCCATATGTCAGTGTCCACAGGTGAGCTGCAGGTGTATATAGATGTATAATGGACATGCGATTTTTGAACAGGTCCACCGCCACACTAAGCTTGGAGGATCTGTCTTTTCTTTTAAATGGCTGAGGTACATTTAATAATTTCGCCTTTTGCTGCAAATGAAAGCAATCACACAAATGAACAGATAGTATTGAACTTTACAAGCTTTTCACAGGTGCTTTAGATGCCTTAGGCAGGGAACTAGGAAAAAGATCAATGCTAAGCTCTAATAATTATAAAGGCTGTGAAGCAACAAAAGGACGCATGAACTGGGCTCTGCTTATTGTACTAATACAATGGGGCCAGTATATTATATGGAGAAGAAGGAACGCAGTAAACATTGACTAGTGCACTTTTAAATTTAAGTTTTATTACAAATAAAAGGAAAGCGATGTAGGTGGAAACTTTTTAAATTGTTAGTTTGGAACATTTGTCATATAAAGTGGGAGATATGTTAATAATCTAGTCTACATTAAAGCAGATGCACATGGAATCCTTACAGATTATTATTAGAAAACTATAGGCACTATGAGGCCGATTCATTAGTTTTCTGGCATAGGGCACCTTAGAAGTTGCAATATTTTTGCACAGTTCAGAAGTTGCACAGAAATATTGTGACTTTTGGCATTTACAAGTCAGTCCTTGCCAGCTCCAACAATATGGGATTGGCCATACCCACCTATCAAATTCATAGCAATAAAATCCACTTTAGTGGCATAAATTGAGAAATGTACTCCAGTCACTCAACTAAAATACACAGTTGCAAGAAATGTAACTACTTCTACACAACTAGTAGACTATAGACTGGGCAGTCCACACCGTACTCTGCAGTGACGTTCTAAAACATCAGTGTAAAGTTAACAGAGTGGAAGAGATTAAGCAGCCAAACTTAACTTCTGTGGGAAGGGGAACACAATTTAAAATGTTTTAGCAGTCCTTTGTGGTTGTAAAAAAAAAAAAAAAAAGAAAAATAGACATTTATTCCTTACTTAGTTTTTAATTCCCCCTGATATCAGCAAAAAAAATATATATAAATTATAAAATTAAGTAAACATTTTACAGCAGTTAAAACCAAACCTGTAAATGTGGCAGGTCAGGAAAGTGGTAAAATAGAATTCCTGAACTTGATTAAGGGGTTGTTCACCTATTGGGACAATTTTATCTTTATAATTAAATGTATGTATTCCACCTAAAAATAGTGTTTATGCAATTATGTCTCATTAAAAATTTGTGGCTGCAGAACGAGTTGAGCATCCTTCAGTGAACTTGTTCTGATGGGAGAAAATGTAGCGCTTTTCTTTTTTAATGATTGTCTCAGTTTATTTATGACAACAAACCAGATTAAAATTAAAGGAGCAGGGAAACAAAGCTTATGAAAAAAACAAAAAATGCACAATTTTTAATGCATCCCAATTGCAAAAATGATTTTTACCCCGATTTATATTCAGTCAAGTAATAAAATATATTTAAAAACTTGTCCACGTGAAGGAGGACAACACCTTTAATTTTCAATATAAAATATTTAAAAGGGTTGTGCCACCATAAAGAATACATTTAACCATGCAGGAAAGGAGGAAATAAATGGTTTTGTAATTTACAGGTATTAAAAATTCACTATTCAAAAAATAACAAGCTTTCATCTGCTGAAGTATGCTCCCTTGCACCCTCTGGCGCTATTCCGTCTGCAAGCTTTATCCGTCCTACAGTGGCAGATCTGCTGGCCGAGCGAGCATGCGCAGTTCCTGTCATCATAAGATGTTCCCCCAACTCCCCACCCCGATTGTGCACAATGTATGCTCCCTGTGCTCACCTCAAATAGGTCTGCCGGCGCAGGGAGCAGATAGCTGACAAGCACGTTTGTTTCAGATGCTTCCTGTACTCACACCTCTGTGAAGCAGAATGATCTCACCCAGATGACAGACCTATGTGGCGGGGAGTGGCGGTGGGGGTGGAGAATCACTGACAAGTTTCTGTGCTTTCAGGAATCTGTCTCCTGTGTTATCCGAGCACACTGGAATCCTTATAGAGAATCTTTCGCCTGCTTGAAGATTTTGTTGCAATCGACAGTCGCAACAGATGCCGGGATTTCCTAACAAACATTAAAAGGGAACGTCTTATGTCATTTGTAGCATGTAAACTGTCCCCAGTGCATTGTTAGTGATGCAATGTGCATCATAGAGGCGCAGCTTTAGTCATTGCTCAATGCAGCGAGTAGCGGCTGCAACTGTGCCCTGCACTGACTGACAGCAGTGCATTAGTACAGAGCTGGATGTCAGTCAGTGTGGGGACGTGGTTACAGTGGCTGCTCACTGTGTCCTGAGCGGTGACTGAAGCTGCATCGGCCACGCCTCTGACTGAAATCCAGATGCTGCCTGGAGGAATAAAGTTCATTTGCTCCTGGCAGCAGGGCTCTCCGTGCTGGCACCACACAGTTACATAATGCTACGATCCTCCAAATTAAACCTATAACTGCAGGTTAATAGCGTATTTTCACCACAGGTTCCCTTTAAGAAGTGAAAAGTCAAATATATGCAGCCATTTAAATGCTATAGAACAAAAAAAAAAGGTTAGAAAAGGAAAAGCTAATTCTCTACACATGAAAATATACTGCATAACATTTCTACACTTCTCCAAGGAAGCTTCCAAAAGAATCCATTCCCTGGTCAACCTCAACAACACTCACTTGCCAATCACTAATGTCTGCAAGTTTTCCTGTGTCACCTTTGTCACGGCTTGAAAATTGTTGGTTGTCAAGAAAAAAAAAGCTTTTGACAGAGATATACAGCACAGAGATTATTTGTTAAAGTATGAATTAAAAGATTTCCTCAGCTTCCTGGCACCCTGGAGCTGAGTGGGTGACAGCAAATGCTTCAATCCATTTATTATATTCTACCATAAACATGCTTGGAAACATTTCCAAAAATGTGATATCAAGTATGTTTTAAAAGTATTTATTGGAAAACTGTCTACTGAAATGTGTTGATTGCAAAGCCAAAAGTGATGCACTGGAATGTAAACCACATGGGAAATGAGAACACTTCTTCTGGTAAGCTATATTAAAAATTGCTTCATTAAAATGTCGGAAAGAGAGAAATGGGGAAAACTATCAAGAATAGCATGTTTGACATCATTAAAAATACATTATTTCCCTAGTTAGAGTAGTTTTAATTTGCACTGTGGTCCAGAGCTGCATTCACATTTCTGCTGAATCTTGTTTGAGAACAGGCCACAAGCTTTTTGACAATCATACCAATTCTATAACTTAGAAGGCGTTTTGCCTAAAATAGAGCTCTAGCAATATTCATACCCACATGCAATTTTAACTCCGTTATATTCCAATTGTATGCTTTACTTCATTCATACTTTTTTTTAACCTTTATTATGGGAAGCTATATTATGTGATCTCCAATCTGATTAAAGATCCGACACATGATCTACTGGACGGGTAGAAGGACAGTCTCTGAGATCCCGTGAGCTATATATTCACTTCCGAAATTCCTTGGCAGCTCTCGGACACCTACACATTTTTTATTCCCCCATATATCCCATGCAGCTGAAGAGCTCATTTCTGCCTCATACAGTATAGGAATGCAGTGATATAGTAGGCACGTAATTCAATTAGTTGCAGTTATAACCTCAACTGACTCACACTGCCTGACTTTATTATCAGAGAGTGCAGAGTTCAACATGTCGAGACTATCAAACAAGTTGTAGCTTCATACTGTCTCTATTTTTCCTGCACGTAAGAGCAGATATGGAGAAACCTATTAACAGCAGGAGGCAGGATAAAGCAACAATGCACTGCATAGAACGCACAGAGACTCAGCATCGTGCAGGCACAATAGTCACTGATCTCCAATTAACTAGGACTAGAATTATAGCAAGTAATGGCAGTGTGATGAGACTATGGGTATGTGCACACGCTGTGGATTCTGCTGCGGTTCTGCAGCGTTTTTGGCCCTGCGGATCTGCAGCAGTTCTGCAGACATGGTACAGTACCATGTTATTCTATGGGTTTTCAAAACCGCTGTGCTCACGCTGCGGTTTTTTCCATGCGGTTTTGCTGCGGTTAACAAACCGCAGCATGTCAATTCTTTCTGCAGATTCCGCAGCGGTTTGGCACCTGTTCCATTGTCCAGGTGTCAAACCGCAGGGGAAAATGGCAGGTCACTTTACCTGCGGTTTTACCTGCGGATTCGCGCGGAAAAGCCCGCAGGTGAATCTGCAGCGTATGCACATAATCTATCCCTTCTGTCTCTGGCATGCCATCATGGGAAATATAGTACGCATTAGTGAACTCATATCAGAAGGAAAGCTGAAAACATCATGACTGACATCTGAAAATGGGTATAAAAACTAAAATACGTACACATAGCTTTGCATAAAACATAAATAACATCCTTTACATTTTTCACTAAAAATAGTACACTATATAGACAAAACTAGCTGGAGAGTTGTTTTAAATTAAGGTACTGTCACACTAAGCGATATCGCTAGCAATATCGCTATAATTTGTGACGTTATAGCGATATTGCTAGTGACATCGCTATGTCTGATACTTACCTACGACCGCTCCCCCGCTGGTTATCGCTGATCGCACGAGAACGTCCAGGACTGTTTCTCGTAGTCAGCTACCTGCTGGGCTTCCTGTGGAGAGACGAGCGACGAGCGTGGAGCCGGGCGGGAGGACGCAGGATCGCCTAGTGTGACAGGTAAGTAACCCCCGTCCCCAGCGATGTCGCTGGTGAGATCTGCCTGTGTGGCAGCTCACTAGCGACCACTTAGCGATGCACCAGCGATCCTGACCGCGTCATATCGCTGGTCGGGATCGCTGGTACATCGCTAAGTGTGACAGTACCTTTAGATTATTAGATAGGCTACAATAAGTTCATTACAACAGAATGGTTTGTAGAAATATTTACCCCAAAAAAAATGTTGGAACATTTCAGTTCTTTAGTCTGCAGAACTGTAAATGCAATTATGGGCTGAAAAAGTTACAAGAGGAAATATCTTTGTAAAATGCTTGACAGTAGAAACACGAAACATGAAATTGAGAGTCCTCAGTGGTTAATACATGTCAATGCCTAAATGAGTAAGTGATTAGTGATTGCAAGCTTTTGAGGTTGCATAATTGGTTGTCTAGGACTAACATATTGATGACATATCCAGAGATAAACCATCAGTATGATATGGGTGTGTGTGGGGTGGTCTGACCATCCGACCAAATGTATGCAATGTTCGGAACGAAACGGCACAACACTACATTTTGTGGCTGCTGCCCAGTTCTGCAGTCTTTCTCTCATGCAAGTGAAATTTAGCAAAACAACACTCAATGGTGGAGGGTCTGAGGTGGTCCTGATGGGGAAGCTTAAATGTCCAGAGTTTACAATTTTATATGTGAATTAACAATATAGTTCAAATACAACATACCATGCTTAAACACGTGAGAAAACCTCTACATTTTAGGAAGTGCCACCTAGCACAAAAGGAAGGTTTGGGATGTTTTACTTGATGGCTCACATTACCAAACACAGTTGCACAACGCTGACTCTGATCTATTGTACCATTTAGATAACAGACATGCACTCAACAAACTGGAATATTGTTTTATTTATCCCCCTCACTACCTCGTGTTTTTGGCTTATCTATATTCGTGACACTAAATCTCAACTTCACTACTTGTTCGTTTTTAAATTTTCACTCTATTTGTCCTGTTCCCTATGGCAGTTTATACAATGAAGCAACTTGCAGGACATTATTTCTTGCCCTGCAGCTGTCTGTAAGCATTAGGGACCATATACCTAATTGCAGTTAATACAGCAGACTTAGCCCCCTGCAGAGTATCAACTCCTTTCCCCATCATTAAGCTCTTAGTGCCGCAGTCCAGATTTCTCAGCAAGAGAGAAATGCAAAATCTGTCAATGTTTACAGTGGGTACCCCAAATCTACTGGCGCCATGTTGATAATACATACAAAGCTTTATTATCTGTACTCATCATCTTTTATTTCAGGCGTCACAGTGAAGATGCTCTTGTTTTACAGAACACCACTGAATATTCAATGAATCATTACCTCATTGCCTCCATCTGAATAAAGTTGAGGACACTGTTTCAGATGATATTTCAGGCTATTTGCAGAAGGAGCAATATATACGGTATACAGTGGAACGTCTTGTTCTGTCTGAATATTAAGGATACGCTGGCACAGAACTAGCTGGTGCTCACTGGCTCTAATGAGACCGACCTTATGCAGTAAAAGGTGACAAGCACAGGATAATGGTGAGGACACCTAGGAATGACAGAAGTCATTTCGGATGCTAACAGCAGGGAGTTCATAGAATTCATGGAGAGTTGTAAGACTGTTGTGTAATATTCTAAATTCTGGGTTTTTGGACTAGTATAAAAATCATCAGAATCAAAGATATTGCCCTCAGATTAAAAACAAACAAACTTGCATTGTACTTGCTATATAGTTAACATTAAGGGGCTGCCCACTACAAGGAAACAACCCCTTCTTGATCTAAATGTTTGGCGCTGATCAAATAAATATTATACTCACCTCCCTTGCCGGCACCATTACTGCGGTGTCGGCACTCGCATTCTCGGGGCTCCCGTGCAATTGTTATGACGCGGGAGCCTGGGATCAAATGAGCGTTGGAGTCACCGTCTCGGCCTTGGTACAAATCGAACATCAAGAGGTAGCGAGATAGTAGCTGCAGCCCAAACTTCTTCTTGATGTTCGATTTGTCCTCAGGTAGAGATAGTGATGCCAGGCGCTGATTGGAACCGGGGCTCACGTGTAATAACAACTGCACGAGGGCCCCGGGAAAGTGAATGCCGACATTGCTGGAATGGCGCTGGCATGGGAAAGGAGTAGAAGCTTTTTTATATTATCGGGGCCAAGCGTAGAGTATCAGAAGGGGTTGTCCATGTAGTGGACAACTTCTTTAAGTATAACAAGAAATCGCTAACAGCTCAGGGAACCATCATATGCTTAACATAAAAAAAAATTATTTGGTATACATTAAAATAGTAAACACATGAACCAAAAATCATACCAAAATAAAATTGGAGTAACCCCTGTATATGAGATAAAGTGGCACTGTGCAGATATGGACGTGCTCTTAAAGGGTGGATCTCCCCCCAAAAAAAATATTTTCTCAAAGGATTATTGGTCCTTAAGTAGACGTAAATTGTTTACTGTCTTACTGCAGATTTTGGCACTCTAAACTATTAACGATATTGGTGCCCCGGCTCCTTGACGCCTGGCCCTAAGTCACCCTAATAAATGTGGTGAAACAGTCAATGATAAATAACATTGGTAGGCACAAATGATAGGTCAAATAATGGAAAGGTACTTATCTTTATAATTTTTATTTGGTATGCATTAAAATTGTATTTTAAAGGGAACCCATCAAAAGTTGTCATATAACAACTAAAACTATGACCTTCGGCGACTGTGCTGGATTCCATAAATGCTTATGTAACCCCCATATTCCACCTGTATACCTTGTAAAAAAAACCTTTCTAAATTCTCTCACAATGTATGGTAATCAGGTCGGTCCAGTCCAATGGGTGCGGTTTCAGGCCTCTCCATCCCTCCCAATGGCTGCTGCGAGCAGTTTAACTTATTTAATTGAATTGGATGAAGCCTTGCGCCATCCACATAGCCGGATGAAATCTTGCGCCTCTCGCAACAGGAATCGCGGCTTGTGCCTGAGCACTCTGTTTTGCTCTACGACGGGCGGAGTTGCAAACATAAGTGTACATGCTCCAACAGAAGAAGGAAGGTGCGCAGCAGCTGGGGGGGGGGGGGGGGGGGGAGTAATGGAGAGGACCAAAATCACACCCATCGGACCGGACCAGAATGACCTGATTACCATACAGCGCGGAAAAATTTAAAAAGGTTTTTGGGGGTTATACAGGGGGAGTCAAGGGGTATATAAGCATACATGGAATGTAGCACAGGTGCTGAATAAAGTGACAGTTTTAGTTGATATATGACAAAACTAGTGACCGGTTCGCTTTAATGGATTTTTTATGTTAAGCATATAGTTAACATTGGAAATAATATGGTCTATTTCATAGTATGCACAGTTTATTCTCTGTAACCAATGTTTTACCAAAGGTCCAGAATGTCTACGTCAACCTGCTGTGGCCTACCCATGTTGTTTCACCCATATACTCTCTTCCTGTCTCCAAATTTTTTTTTTACATAGCTTCAATTAAAAAACTCCTTTATTTTTTTCTTTCTACTTTCCTCATCATTGGACCGATTCATCAAAGCTTTTATGCCACAATTATAGCATAAGACTGGTTGAAATGTTATGAAATTTTGTCATAACTTGAGGGCACACTAAGGTTTAGCGATTTTTAGCATTCTCGCATACTTTTGCCAAGCTTCACCAAACTGGGTGGAACAGGGGCGTGATAACTGCTACTCTGCAAATTAATCATGAGCGGTGGCATTTGTTATTAGGCACACAAGGAGGTATGCCTCATTGGGTCATCTTACTCAATCAAGCCCCTTCATCAAGACCTGTGTGAACAATGCTGGTCTTGATCAATCAGGGTCATAATCCTTATCTGCATTGTAGTTGGGTAGCAGTGTCCATACATGTGACCACTAATTTTGTTGGCTTTTTTTGCCCATTATGTATTTATTAGCTTTGTTTCGTTGGTATAAAATGAAATCCTGCTTTAGGCTAACTGGTGGTAACTTGTGGTTACGCAGTATTAAAATTACCTCTGTCACATTGCCGGTTACAAGGAATGATAATGAATGGGCAGCACGGTGTCTCAGTGGTTAGCACTGCAGCCTTGCAGCGCTGGGGTCCTGGGCTCAAATCCAAAGACAACATATGCAAGGAGTTTGTATGTTCTCCCAGTGCTTGCATGGGTTTCCTCCAGGTACTCCGGTTTCCTCCCAGATTTTAAAGACATAGGGATTCTAGATTGTGAGCCCCATCGGGGACAGTGCCAATAATGTTTATAAAGCGCTGTGGAATTAATGGCGCTATATGAGTAAAATAAATAAATAAAATATGGTTGCACCAAAACCAAGCAGGGCTGGATTACTGCCACTGTAACAACCGGATTCACTGTCAATAGTTGCCATGTAGCATGTTGTAGAAACACATAGTAATCTTATGTTGTATAGCTCCAGCCATAAAAACAGCAGCCTACTTTAGACTTTAGATTTTTTTTTGCGCATGTGACTTTTAGATTGGGGCAACATGTTGACTATGGATGTGAAACACATCGCCTGACCAATGATCCTTTTGTGCCATTGCTACATCACAGCATAATGCAAGTGAATATGGTTATTTTGTGACTGGCAAGGAACTAAAACAAGCAAGATGCAAAAAGCGAAAGCCAGTTGGCTATATGACTGGTGTGCTTCAGTTGTGGTAGCCCTGTGGGTCACAATGTGAACCTTTCACCTTCATTACGTTGCGCTGTAATAGGAGCACAATGAATTCTTTGACCACGTGACCACTTTTGAGTCCAAAGTACCGTAAATGTGTAGCCTCAACTTTAAGGGTATGTTCATGAATTAGCAGATTGGTTGCAGACATTTCTGAAAGTGTCTTCTACATGAATTGGACTTGCAGAAATCCATGAACATGCTGCACAAGGAGTTTCATTCACATGTTTGGAACAGATCTTTAGTCATATCAATGTTTGCAACAAATCTGCCATGGGTGAATATACCCTGTGGCTGTTTCGGTCAAAGTTTGCAAAAGCTGCTTCTGGAAACAATAGGCCATTAGCAATATGGCCTCCATAACAAATGCATTGGCGTTGTCACAAAGCCTTCCAAAGCGGTGAATGTTTAATAAGGCTATTTATACTGTACAACATATTGGTGGGAGAAGAGGTTTATTATATCTGATATATTTAAGAGTCTATTACCCATAATTTCTAGTACTCAAGATTTCTAGCCTCATTATATTCCCTTATAAAATAGAACTCCATCTGCTTAGGAACAAATTAGCTGGTGTTCTGCATTTGATAGGCTTGAACATTTGTACTTACTCCGGCTTGTGCTGCACAGTGATATATGTTGATATCTTACATTCTCATGAAAAAGTACAGAATCTGGTGTCGCGTGATTTATGATTTGTTTCTCTTTCCCAACAGTGCATGATGACATCTGTATAAATTGTGCATCTGGCTCTTAAATAATATTTTAGATTATAAAAAGCAATTGAACAAGATGTGAATATTCTTGTTCAAACTTTATGCAGTCTCGAGCAGAGCGGAGGGAAAAAAAGCCATGCACAAAGGAAAAGATCTACCATATTAAAGGCTGTAGAGAAAGAAGAAACTTTATGCATACTAAATAAAATTTTTATTCATGAACAGAAGACCAAAATCCCTTCCAAATCACATTTTCTTTCCTTTAGCCTCCTCTCACAGCTCAACAATCTCCGCAGCTTATGGTCCCTTCACAAACAGAAATATCATGTTTCCATGTGGATGCAGAATATTTTGCATCAAGCGCAAAATTGGATCCCATCAAAACAAAGTAGGGAAACAATTGTATAAAGAAAAGAATATAATGTCTGATAGACCCCTTAAACCAGCTATACACAACCAAATTACAAAGAGAGAAAAAAATGCAGTCCAAGTAATAAAAATCTGCAAAAAACGTTCCCTGAAGGACAGCTGGACAGCACAGGAGGGGATGCGCTCAGTGCAATTATGGAATGCAAACACATTACCACTAGAAGGCATGTAGGAAGCAGCAACACGTTTAATGCCAGATCTGTATTATGGCACACAAGAGTAATCATGCATTAACGAAAAACAAGACAAGCTGGCAATCACCTGACGAACAAGCAATACACTTGACCGTTGGGTGAGATGATTTTTAAGCTAGCTAAAAAATTATTATTCTCAGCAGCACATCGTCCTGTGTAAAGAGGATTTATGCTGCCAATAATAGCCTATGCGCATTGAATGACGGTGTCGTGTTAATGATCCTTCTGTGAGCATAGAAATGTGGTTGGTTCCTCTAAACAAGTCACTAAAAGGATTGCTGATCGAATTGCATGTAATCTATAGGTGGATGATTAACGGCCGCAGGCTGACCTGTCTAAATGCAACCTAAGAGTGAAAGGCCATTCAGATGCCGATGTATTCTTTAAATTCTTTTACTGGCATTGCGGCACTAGACTAGTGCCTTCTTAAGGTAAGCATACAATTTAACAACTATATCTCACTTTAAAAATATTGTCCACCTAATCCTCGAAAGGTCCTACACACTTTGCTTCTAGCTGTTTCTTTATGAGCCAGGAGGAGTTGGGCATGTTCATAGATATGGTCATAAATACATGATAGGTCAAAGTTCTCTCTCTGGGCCCCCACACCTTTCAAGAATATGGTCTCCATGTGCAACTTTCTACTGGAATTAAGGGGGGCACCCACAGCACAGAATTGGTTCATGCATGTTATGGGGCTCCTGTACTACTAATAGTTGAGGATCCAAGAGGTAAAGCTTGTATTTTCATGACCTAAGGCTACACTCATATAACTGGCACATAAAACAGGTAGAAAAATATGTAATAGTACTACTCTTCTTTAAGTTAGTATATAAAAGCAATGAACTTGATTAACTGGCGATTGCATTGGAAAATATATACCGTAGCATATAATATTATTTCCAGTTTCTTAATCTCAATGTAGGACAGTCACTTTTTATTCACGTGTTAATATACTGACAGTAGACCACTTTTCTCGAAGAAGTTTAATAAAGAACTTGGTGAATGCCTCCGCAGTTACTAGTGTCCAATTATGAAATCTCTAGGGCTCCATGCCTTTCTAAATGTCTATATTTCAAGCAAAAGCTAACAATGTGCACATTTCATTATCCTATTCTTACTGCAGAAAAGGTTACTAATTAACAGAATTGCATATGTGCAGCCATATACAGGTCTAAGTGGAAGATACCTAGTAGAACAAAGCATTTACACAAGTCTACCAGAAAGGCTTTATACTCTGACTGCTTTCGTACCAATTTACTAATGCCTCTTGGAGAAAAAAAAACCTTTTAAAGTCTTGAGCTCATTAGACCAAGTAAATGGAACAACATTTAATAATGTGCATTTGGTTAATTCACAGCACTAAAGAGAAATCAATACTGGATTGTAATGATGCTGCATGGAACCCTGTTTAACCTGATCAAAGGGGAGAAAACCTTGATCGTTTCTGCTAGGACAGGTACACAGATGGTAGATTCTAATTATCGGTATTATTCAGCTATAGTTATAGCTATTAAAGTAAGCAAAGCATAGCACAATCATAAACAAGCTGGCCGCAAGATCATTTTCCTCATCATAAATGTAGCTCCAATCATCAGGAAATATTTGTCCTCTTCATTTTTGGAACAGTTCTTCCTTATTCTGTAATACAATATTTGTAAAAAAAAAACAGACTACATATCTTACCTGCAGTCTTCATTAAACTCCTTGAGAACCATGGCTCACTCATGCATTTTTAGAATAAAGCATTCTACATGGGAGGACACATTGCTTTCCTAGAGAGATGTGGTCTCATTTGGGTTGCAATGAATTTGGCTTAGGGCTAAACTGAACACCAGAGTTTATGGGATTCCCAGGTTTTCCCCCTTCAAACCAGGATACAACCACTGCAATAGTCTACATTAGCAATAGCAGAGACGAGATCGATCCCAGTGCATGGTACCAAAGCAAGAGAAGTGAAGAGTTCTCGCAGGAGCTAAGATGAGGGCAAGCAGAGTTTTATCAGACTGGTAGATTGACAAAAATCAAAGACGACAGGTTGAAAAGGTCAGAAAACAAGTCAGGTAAAATACAAAGGAGACAAACATTAGGAAGCAGCAGCAGAAAACGGGAACCCATGAAACCTCATTGCTCACATTGCTCAGGCTATGAGCGTAGGGTGAAGAGCAATATAAGAATTCTCAGATTTCTCGTACACACTCATTAACCGCACCAGAGCTTTCAACAGAAGGACAGAATCCGCATTTGTAGTATAAGAATATAGCACTGAGTTGGGCACTGCTAATGGCCAAGAGAAAAGGAGCAGTGATAGTGAGATTGGTCATTTATTTTTTCACAATCTTTAATAAGGTTACTTTTTTGTTAATGCGAGACATAACATATGGGTGTTATTATGGCATCAATATGAAACAACATGCTTTTCAATTTGTCACTAAATATATAAAGGAAAAATGTTGCTTTTTTTTAATTATTTTTTTGCTGTTTCACATAAAGATATATACCCCTTTCAGACATAGTCAGCCCCACTTGCAGTTTGTTAAAAAATACCAAACCACACTTGACTCCGCTTCCCCAAGTCCACCGACGAGTCTCCACTGCTGTAGGGCTGATGTCACATCGACTGGACGGCAGTCAAACCGAGAGCTCAGAAGCTCTGAAGGGGGCAGTCCGCCAGCACAGGCAGAGCTGCTGAACTCACTGAGTGTGGGCAATGCTGTCGACGTGATATCAGCACCACAGAACATGACAGATTCCGGGAGCAGCAGCAGACTTGCCGGTGGCCCCGGGGAGGGTAAATAAAGCCTGATTTGTTATTTTATTTTTTACAATTTGCAACCAAAGCAGAACATTCTTTTAATGGGGGGACAACCCCTTTAATACTTAGAGGGGGAATTCTGTGGTACAAATTCCTTAAAGGTAATGGCTGGAAAACACAGTGCATGTTTCTAACCTTTCCTAAAATGTCATTCTTGTACAGTACGCAGAGTAGATAGAAGGTAGAAATAGCTTAGTTACTCACCGATAACGGTGTTTCTCGGAACCCATGACAGCACCATGGAGAGAGGGGATCCGCCCTTCAGGGACAGGAACCTACAGAAAAAGGGCGGTACCTCTCCTCCGCCTTCAGTTGGTTACAGAGCATCAGAGGGTCTCCAGGTTAGTTAGACAACAGAAATACATACACAATATTATAATACTGCTTACTTATCAAAGCACCGTGCCTAAACGGAAACACTCTACTAACAATAACACGTGCTCACCATACTCGTGAAGGGGAGGGGAATAAGCGGGTGCTGTCATGGGTTCCGAGAAACACCGTTATCGGTGAGTAACTAAGCTATTCTCTCTCACCCATGACAGCACCACGGAGAGAATTTCAGAGATTGGTAGCTTAGGGAGGGACCACCGCCTGAAGGACCCTTCTCCCGAAGGTCAGGTCAGATGTAGAGGCTAGATCTAATCTATAGTGCCTAAAAAAGGTCGAAGGTGATGACCAGGTGGCCGCCTTACAGATTTGTTCTATTGATACCTCAGATCTTTCAGCCCATGAGGTCGACATTGCCCTTGTGGAATGAGCTCTCAGCCCTTCTGGGATGGTATTCCCGCTGGATGAATATGCCAGGGCAATCGCATCCCTTTTCCACCTTGCCAGGGTACTCTTGGATGCTTTGAGCCCCTTCCGAGGACCCTGGAAACATACAAAGAGAGAGCCTTCCTTCCTACACTTTTTGGTGGCCTCTAAGTACTGTACTAGGCACCTTTTAACATCTAAAGTGTGGAACTTTTCTTCCCCCTTATTTTTTGGATTTGGGCAGAAGGAAGGAAGGACTACCTCCTGGGACCTGTGAAAATGTGATGATACTTTGGGCAAATAGGCTGGGTCAGGTTTTAAGATAACTCTATCCTCTAGAATTTTTGTGAAAGGAGGCCCCGCTGACAAGGCTTGAATATCGCTCACTCTCCGGGCTGATGTTAGTACCACCAGAAGCACCGTTTTAAGAGATAGGATTTTTAGGGGTGCCGAGTGAATTGGTTCAAACGGAGGGCCTGTCAGTGTTGAAAGTACGAGATTCAGGTCCCATGATGGTAATCTTTGACTGGCTATTTGCCTCGATCTGGTTGCGGCTTTAATAAACCGTGCTACCCAGGGGTCACCTGCCACATCATGGTTATAGAGGGCGCCTAATGCCGCTATTTGTACTTTTAATGTGTTGACCGCCAGACCCTGTTCTAGGCCCACTTGTAGGAATTCTAGGATCTTATCAATCTGAACCCCGTCCTGAACCTTTGCCCTAGAGGTGGATAGAAATTTTTTCCATATTCTACCATAAGCTCTCATTGTAACCGGTTTCCTACTCTTTTGTAGTGTAGTTATCAGGTTTTCTGAAAAACCCCTGTCCCTCATCAGTGCCCTCTCAAATTCCATGCTGTTAAATGGAGGTTCGGTGCCTGAGGATGTAGCACTGGGCCCTGCGATAGCAGGTCCGGGAGATCCGGTAGGACCCATGGGTCGGTTACTGAGAGCATTCTTAGCCAGGAAAACCAGGTTCTTTTGGGCCAGAAGGGGGCTATCAGTATCATTCTTGCCCTGTCCTGCCTTTCTTTAGGACTGCTGGAATGAGCATGATTGGGGGAAAGGCATATGTTAGATTCTGTGTCCATGGGAGCATAAATGCGTCCAGAGTTAGAGGATTCCCCCTGGGTTCTAGGGAGCAGAAGGCGTCTACTTTTTTGTTTTTGAAGTCGGCGAACAGATCCACGTCTGGGGTCCCCCACATTTTTACAATCTGCCGAAAAATGGACTGCTTTAGTACCCATTCCCCCTGTCGCAATTGGGTGCAGCTCAGAAAGTCTGCCCTTTGATTCTCTGTACCGCGGATGTGTAGGGCTGTCAGAGATAATAGGTTTGCCTCCGCTAGTTCGAGGATTTTGGTGGATGTGTCCATTAGGGTTCGGGACCTGGTTCCCCCTGGTGGTTTATATAGGCCACTGTGACCCGATTGTCCGAAAGGATACGGACATGGTGGTTCTGGAGTAGGGGTAAGAAGTGTGTTAGGGCATAGCCTACTGCTAGAAGCTCCTTTTGATTTGAGGAGGCTCTTAATTCTTGATTTCCCCATTCGCTCTGCGTCACCTCGTTGTTCATGTGCGCTCCCCATCCTGTGGGACTGGCATCTGTTGTCACTACGTGTGTTATCTTTGGTGCCCAGGGGATCCCTTTGGACAGGTTCTCCTGGTTTCCCCACCAAGCTAGGGAATGAATAGTGCTTGAATTTAGGGTAATGCGACCCTCTAGGTGTCCCCCTACTACTGCCTGGTTGGCCAATACGTCCCACTGGAGATTTCTCGTGTGTAACTGAGCCCATTGAACTGCTGGTAGGCAGGCAGATAGTGAACCCAACAGTGACATGGCCTTCCTTAGTGTCATGGAGGGATTTTGGATTGCTCTTGCTGTAATTTGAGCGATCTTCTCCTTTTTGTGGTTTGGGAGGCGACACTCCTGAATGCCTGAGTCTAGTGTTAGGCCCAAGAATTCTTGTACCCTGCTGGGCTCCAATCTTGATTTTTTAAGATTTAGAAGCCAGCCCAGGTCTTGTAGAGTGTTCATCACCCTGTCTCTCTGTTCCCTGCATTTTTGAGCCGAGCTGCCCGCTATTAGGAAATCGTCTAGATACGGGATTATTATTATATCTTGTTCCCTTATATGAGCCATCATTTCCGCTACTATTTTGGTGAATACTCGCGGGGCTATCGATATTCCGAACGGCAGGGCTCTGTACTGAAATTCTTTGACCTTGCCTTTTATTGAGACGGCTAACCTCAGATACTTCCTGGAGTCTTTGTGGATAGGGACGTGATAACAAGCGTCGCTGAGGTTCAACACAGTCATGTAGCAGTTTGGGAACAGGACTTTGGTGGTAGATTTGATCGACTCCATTTTGAAGCTCTGGTTCTTGACGTATTTGTTTAGCTTTCTCAGATTTATAATTGTACGAAAGGTGCCGTCTGGTTTGGTCACTAGAAAAAGAGGGGAGTAGAACCCTCTGCCCATATCCTGCAGGGGGACCTCCTGGAGGACTCCCTTTTTTACTAGGCCTAGAACCTCGCTTTCTAGCGCTTCCTGTTCTCGCATGCTGGATCTCAGCGGCGTTGTTACATATTTTTGAGGCGGGAGAGAGAAAAAGTTTATCCTTAGGCCCTCCTGGATTAGGTTTATTATCCAGGGGTTTGTTGAAATTCTCCTCCAGGCTGGGAGGAAAAAGGATAACCTTCCCCCCACCCTTGGCGTACTGTCACTTGGAGGGCTTTTTGTCCCGGGGAGAGTTATTAAAGAAGAAGCCTCTATCTCTTCTTTTATCATCCCACTTTTGTTCCCTTGGTGGTCTTCTCTGAAAAAACCTCCTATTCCGAAAGGGTCTTTTAAATGCCGCTGGCCCTAAATTTGGGAATCCTTTTTTCTTGTCCCCTGCTTTCTGGAGGATGTCATCTAACGTTTCCCCAAAAAGGAATTTTCCTTCACAGGGGATGGAGCATAATTTCATTTTGGTCTGAAGGTCCCCTGGCCAACTTTTAAGCCATAGTGTCCTTCGGGCCGCATTTGAAAGTGCTGCTGTTTTGGACGACAGTCTGACTGAATCGTCCGATGAGTCTGCTAGGAATGCAGCCGCTCCCCTTATTACTGGGATAGAATCTAGAATTTTATCTCTAGGTGTCCCTTCCCTCAGCTGTTTCTCAAGTTGGTCTACCCATACCATTAGGGCTCTTGAGGTACATGTCGCCGCTATCGCTGGCCTGAGGTTACCGCCTGCAGACTCCCAAGCCTCCTTTAGAAAGGTATCTGCCTTCTTATCTAGGGGGTCTCTGAGGGTGCCCATGTCCTCAAAGGGAAGGGCGAATTTCTTTGAGGCTTTAGCGACTGACACATCGAGTTTCGGGGCTCTGTCTCAAGTCGTGGATGCCTCCTCCTCAAAGGGATATTTCCTTTTAAGGGAAGGGACTGTAGTATTTTTCCTGTCTGGCTTGTCCCATTCCCTTTTGATTAGACCCTTGACGATTTCGTTTAGCGGAAATACTCTCCGTTTTTTCTGGCCTAGCCCCCCGAACATTATGTCCTGGACTGTCTTATCCGGCCTCGGGTCCAATACCCCCATGGTAGACCTTACAGCTTTCACCAGTTTGTCTACCTCTTCTAGGGGAAAACAATGGCGTCCTCCTGTTTCCTCGTCTGAGGATGAGGAGCCGGATTCTGAGGATTTAGTCGAGATTTCTCCCGATGTGGAAGAGTCTGAATGGGAGGTTTCTACCGTGTCTTTTTTCCTCGCTTTATCCTTATGTTTAAGGGATTCGAGGGCACTCTGGACCTCTGATTTAATTGCGGCCCTTAGGTCAGATGCGAAATCCGGAGTCTCCTGACAAACAATTTCTTTTGTACAGGACTCGCATAGTTTTTTCTCCCATGATACCGGTAGGGGTTTAGCACAAGTGGGACATTCCCTGTTCTTCTTTTTAGCCTTCTTCTTTCCCTAATAAGGGAGAGGGATTGCATTACAAGGGTGACATTCACGAAGATCACTTACCCCAAAAAAAGGCGCGCGGCTGCAGGTACCGGTTCGGGAGACGGAGTCAGGTCCTGTATAGGCTGATCTCCTGGTGGCGTTCTGCTCCTCGCTGCTGACGTGCTACGCCGCGTGGAGTGACTGCTGGAACGGCACTCTGTGTTTCGTTCCTTTTGTCGGTGGTGGTGTTGGTGGTGCTGCTGCTGCTGTTTCAGCTGCTGCCTCTGCTCCTGTTGCTGGTCGCTATCCTCCATTGTTAGGATCGCTTCCAGCCAGGAGTTTCCGCACCTCACGTCTTTTAAACTTGGCGCCGCGTGACGTCACCGCTCCCCCTGCACGCGCTGGTCGGGAAGCGCGCTCCTGCGCATGCGCCTGGTTCCGGGACCCGGAAGTCGTTGGTCTACTTCCGGGGCAGCGGCCATCTTGGTACTCTCCGTACCATGGCGCTGCCCACGCTCCACCGGGTCCCGCTGAGCCCCGACCTCCTTTCCGGAGCGGCGACTCCGGCGTCTCTCCCCCCCGCTCACTCGGCAGCCCGCATCGGCCCCGGCGGTGGCAGCTTCGGGCACCGGACCTGCCGCGACAGGGGCCTCCCCGCTGCCGATACCCGGACAGGCCGGCCCCGGACTCCTCACAGGTACGCCGTACTGTGGGTCCCCCCGTCAGGGACAGGAACCCAACTGAAGGCGGAGGAGAGGTACCGCCCTTTTTCTGTAGGTTCCTGTCCCTGAAGGGCGGATCCCCTCTCTCCATGGTGCTGTCATGGGTGAGAGAGAAATGATATAATGCCACTAAGGCCAACTTCATTATAGTTATCTGGACAGTCACACAGCACTGAAGTCATGACTTCCCTCACATTCACAGCCTGTTCAGACCATCAATACAGTAACAGTGGGGTGATTACTGAACACTTCAGAATTTTTGCAGTTTGGAACATTTTTGTTCAACTTTAAAGAGCATGTAGATACAAGACGGCAAGAGCAAAAATAGGAAACAGCCAGTAGCATGATGTAGGCGTGAAAGACTGGCATATGGGTTCGGCACATAATAAAGTGTGCCTAGAATGGGAAAGTAGTGAGATTTATGTTTTTTTTCTTTTTTTTATAGGAAGAAAAATTGCTTACATATGAATCCAGAAACCACATGTTCATATACGTCAGAATGTTTGACAAGGACACAATTAGTTTAGCTTTT
Organism: Dendrobates tinctorius; assembly: GCF_039654945.1. Classification (NCBI taxonomy): domain Eukaryota; kingdom Metazoa; phylum Chordata; class Amphibia; order Anura; family Dendrobatidae; genus Dendrobates; species Dendrobates tinctorius. The sequence continues at coordinate 54,994,257 of NW_027361703.1, forward strand.
AGTCACGTTTGTAGACTCAAGTTGTCTCAAAGGCACATTGTTCTTTGCTTCTAAGGGCCCGTTACACATGGCGATATCGCTAGCAATATTGCTGTAACGTCACCGATTTTGTGACGTTGCAGCGATATTGCTAGCGATATCGCTACATGTGATACTTCCCTCCGACCGGCTCCCCCGCTAATTATCGCTGGTCGCGCGAGAATGTCCTGGACCATTTCTCGTCGGGCGCTTCCTGTGGCGACGCGTGGACGCGGGCGGGAGGACGTCAGGATCGCCGCGTCTGACAGGTAAGTAGCGACCCCCGACCGCTGCTATGTTGCTGGTGAGATCTGCCTGTGTGGCAGCTCACTAGCGACCACTTAGCGATGTACCAGCGATCCATATCATTGTCGGGATCGCTGGTGCATCGCTAAGTGTAACGGTACCCTTAAGCATACTGTAATGGCTAACAGTAATACAGTTAAATTAATATAAAAAGTGTAGCTCTAAAAGGGTTAAAAGAATTATATGACCTACAAGATAAACTAAGAGACTAAAATTAAAAACCTCATCACCGTCAATGTTAACAAAAATAAAATGTATAGCCTCCGCCCCCTCCAAAAGAAAGTCCTTCACAGTTATGTTTATTAGCGATATTATTTGGTCAAGGACAATATTAATTTATTGTAATAGGGTATTGTCATGTAAGACAATTCTCAATCAATGCGGGCAATACAAAAGATGGATGACTGTTTTTCTTTAAAGTGTAGCAAAATAAAGATCTCAATGTCATTATAATTTCACTTTGTTGGTGCTGTCAATAACACATTCAATCATTTTATGATGAGACCAAGGGTTTATTGGTTGAGAATATAGATGAATGCCAATCTTATTTTTCAAAGGACCTTGACTTAAAACCCTGCAGCAAACTAGCTGCACTCAACTGCAAGCATGAAAAAAGGCTGAACGCATGGTGTCTGCAATAATCACTAATTTACCTTTCCCAATATAAACCACGTAAACTAAGAGTGCATGATCAGGGACTACGCCAGTCACTGATAAGACCAAGTAACACACATCATGTTAACAGCCCGTTAGGGAAAGGTCTAGTCATCAAACATGCAAGTCAGAGAGCTACATATTCAATGTTGTAAAATAAACTACTTTATTGCATTGGAACGCACAGGATTATAAAACTAGACCGCAGTGAGATTCCTCTGATAATAGCAGTGCAATTGTATGTACATAATGTACATGTATAATACATATATAACAATAAAAAATAAAGGTAGCACACCATATTTGGCAAAATAGAAAAATGTGATTTTTTAGCACATAGGGGCTTTTTGTAGGTACATCATTACAAATCAATTACAACAGTAACGTGCATTAGTCTTATACATGACCACAAGAGTTAATCCATAAAGAGAGTATATGTTCCGATGCAAAGGCAAATCATAGTAAAGTGCAAAAGCATTACTATCACTTCATCAAAATATATATATATGTATATAAAGTGTAGATAAGCATTAATTGATAATCCAATGACAGGTATATATAATTTGCAACCAGACTCACCCTATTATGCTCTGAATAAATGCGCCAAATCGGACACCTAAAAACTCAACTGCGTATGTAAAATAAAGGAATGCAGGATTATGCATTCACTGCTCAGGCACACATGGTGAGATCTTTAAACTGACCAATACCTAAGCGCTCAGTGCGCATGCTCATAGAAACCATTGCATGGCGCTATGTTTGTGAAGCCCTAAATGCTGAAAATCTCAGCCATGAACATTTTAAACCTCTAAACTCCCATTGGCGTCAATTATGCTCAATCAACACAACTTAGCGCTTGCGCACTTAAAAAATAAGGGAAAAAACGCCAATGAGGGCTCACATATTGGCAAGATATACACAGTATGTGCAGGACAATGTAGCCAAATCTAAATAAGATTAAGTAACACCCAGTCATTTGCTAGGGCTGATAAACCTATGTCTCAATGGATAAGGGGAGTTATGCAACCTATTAAGGCTACAATACTCAACCATAGTCCCTATCTACACAATAAGGCCCTTGTAGAATATCTGTGAGTGCATACTTGTGTGATTGGCATTTTCCTTTATCCCTGTATTGCCTTGCTTGTCTCGGTTATGTATTCTTATACGCTACTACTTCCCATTTCCCTGGGTGGGGGAGGGGAAAGTTTAAGGCTAATCTAGGAGCTCAGAAAGGTATGCGGCCCCAGCGTCCTCGTCATTAGGGGTAATCTGGGGAGCAGGGATGGCTAGGGCACCCCTGAGCTTTAGGAATAAGGAAGGAGCCCCTAGAACCCAGGATATCTGACCCGTGAAACACAGATACTCCAGTCTCTGGTTGGGAACTCTGCAGCTTCTTCAGGGTAACCTTTGGTCTCTGTACTGCCCCTCTGAGTAATGCCCTATTTGCCAGGGCTGAGGAGTTTGGTGGGTGGTCTTCTCTTGGCAGATTTGCTGTAATACCATGTTCTTTCCATTTGATTATAATGGATTTGAATGTGCTTCAAAGGATCATCAGAGAAATGTCTTTATTTTCAAAACTCACAAAATAAAGACAAATGTTATCCTCTGGATCTAAGTCGGGTTGCCCATAACAGCCCATATCAAGTCTTGTCGTGGGCGACTGCACTGCCGAATCACTTGTGGGTGTGTCAATGGCTTTGCACTCTCTGGCCTGTGTACAGACTTCACACAGACCTGTCCTGCACAGAGCTTCCCTGTTCAGAGGCTTGCAAACAACACACTGAGCCCACTACTAATGCTGCAGATCTCAACAAAAATTAAAGCCCATGTCAGGTTTTCCTAAAATCTGACTTGGTTAAATAGTTTGACTAAGGCTGGTTTCACATTAGCGCATTTTCAGCGCGCGCACGGCCGGGGGTAGCTCCGCCCCCGAGCCGGCTCTCTGCCCGGCGTGCCCGCCCCTTGCTTGTAGCGCCGCCTACTAGCGGACAGCGGCACCTGCGATAGGCGCACCCTATCTTTAGCATAGGGTGCGCAGATCGTGCGCAGGCCGTGCGCTAGTTGCGCTTTGACCTGCGCTGCGCACTTTTGACGGTGCGCCGTGCGCGCCAAAATCCAAAAAGTTTGATTTTGGCGCGCACGGCGCACCGTCAAAAGTGCGCAGCACAGGTCAAAGCGCAAGTAGCGCACGGCCTGCGCACGATCTGCGCACCCTATGCTAAAGATAGGGTGCGCCGATCGCAGGCGCCGCTGTCCGCTAGTAGGCGGCGCTACAAGCAAGGGGCGGGCACGCCGGGCAGAGAGCCGGCTCGGGGGCGGAGCTACCCCCGGCCGTGCGCGCGCTGAAAATGCGCTAATGTGAAACCAGCCTAAATCCAATTTTATTCTGCCTTGTAACCACAGGCATGGCTGTAATCGGAATGCACTCCAGCAGGTTAAGTATGACTATGTGCATCCCGGGGGACACATACCAGCCCTCATATACGATTCCCCTCACGGTCTCACAATATATACATATATTCATATAAACACACTCTATATATTAGCAGTGCATGCGTGTGTGTGTGTATATATAATTATATACACGCATACACAGACACATGTAAATAGATAATTATATATATATATATATATATATATATATATATATATATATATACACACACACATATATACTGCTGGTATAGGCTAGATGTTCTCAAAACTGTCCATAGGTTTTTATTGTAACGAAGGTCTTATTTGATCTGGAATCTTCTTGTGTCGTCACATGCTTACCTTTTTTAGGCCTTTTTGTGAAAATTTGGCTTTTGAACAATCCCACTCTTAATCTTTTTCCTAATACACCACAGTCCGAATTCAGCTTACCGTGGGGGGTGGGGGGGGGGGAATAAAGCATTTACAGCTCTCTGAATATGGCAATACAAAAACAAATTCATTTTTGTAAAATATTGTTTTTAGTCTGTAAAAAGAGCAAAGCATAAAATCACAATATAAATCTGGTATCACTGTAATTGCATTGACTCAACAAACAAATCGGTCTTGTTTTTACTGCAGGGTGAACCGCTCAAAAAAATAAATGAAAATAACTGAATTGATGGGTTCTGTTCATTTGGTGTCTGAAAAATCTGAATATAAAGCAATAAAAAAATATTTACCCCAAAATGGTATCAAAGAAATCTGCAACTTGTCCTGCAAAAAATAAGCCCTCATACAGCTCTGTTCGCCAAAAAATTTAAAAAAAAATTACAGCTCTCAGAAAATGGCGACAAAAAAAAAAACGACTTTTTACAAAAAAAAAGTATTTTTACTGTGTGATAGCAGCAAAACCTAAAAAAAAAAATATATAAATCTAGTATTGATGTAATGACACCAACCCGAAGAATAAATCTGCCTCATCACTTACAGTGTGTAGTGTATTCAGACCCCTTTAAATTTTTCAATCTTTGTTTCATTGCAGCCATTTGGTAAATTCAAAAAAGTTCATTTTTTTTCCTCATTAATGTACACTCTGCACCCCATCTTGACTGAAAAAAACAGAAATGTATTAATTTTTGCAAATTTATTAAAAAAGAAAAATTGAAATATCACATGGTCATAAGTATTGAGACCCTTTGCTCAGACACTCTTTTAAGTCACGTGCTGTCCATTTCCTTGTGATCCTCCTTTAGATGGTTCTACTCCTTCTTTGGAGCCCAGCTGTGTTTAATTAAACTGATAGGACTTGATTTGTAAAGGCACACACCTGTCTATATAAGACCTCACAGCTCACAGTGCATGTCAGACCAAATGAGAATCATGAGGTCAAAGGAACTGGCCAAGATGCTCAGAGACAGAATTGTGGCAAGGCACAGATCTGGCCAATGTTACAAAAGAATTTCTGCTGTACTCAAGGTTCCTAGGAACACAGTGGCCTCCATAATCCTTAAATGGAAGAAGTTTGGGACCACCAGAAGTCTTCCTAGACCTGACCGTCCAGCCAAACTGAGCAATCGTGAGCCTTGGTGAGAGAGGTAAACAAGAACCCCAATTGAAGGAAACATGAATGCGGCCAAGTACAGAGATATCTTGGATGAAAACCTCTTCCAGAGTGCTTTGGACCTCAGAAGGTTCACCTTCCAACAAGACAATGATCCTAAGTACACAGCTAAAATAACAAAGGCGTGGCTTCAGAACAACTCTGTGACCATTCTTGACTGGCCCAGCCAGAGCCCACAGTTAAATTCAATTGAGCATCTCTGGAGAGACCTGATAATGGCTGTCCACCAACGTTCACCATCCAACCTGACAGAACTGGAGAGGATCTGCAAGGAAGAATGGCGGAGGATCCCCAAACCCAGGTGTGAAAAACTTGTTGCATCATTGCCAAGAAGACTCATGGCTGTACTAGCGCAAAAGGGTGCTTCTACTCAATACTGAGCAAAGTAAGCTTTTCTTTTTTAAAAAATTTGAAAAAATTCTACATTTCTATTTTTTTCAGTCAAGATGTAGAGTGTACATTAATAAGAAAAAAAAGGAACTTTTTTGAATTTACCAAATGGCTGCAATGAAACAAAGAGTGAATAATGTAAAGGGGTCTGAATACTTTCCGTACCCACTGTATGCACAGAATGATGCACTCATCTCCGCGCATAGCATGATGACCAAAAAGACCCCTAAACATTATAATGGCCTCGCAGACCACACACTCACATAGTATAAATGATCTATCCCACAGACTAAGGTGGCCTCACAGCCCTCACATAAGTACGAAAGCCCCCAGACAGCATGATGGTCCCACAGCCACTCACACACAGTATTATGCTCCCCCACACAAGTATGATGTCCCCACAGCTCCTCGCACAGTATGATGACCCCCTACATTAAGTTTTCAGAAGTAATAAACAGAAAATACAACTGCTAACATCACCCCGCTCCCACTGATGCGCTGGTCCTCTCTGTATACTGTGTAATGACTCTCCACACAGCAAACGTGATCTAATGACGTTGTTACACCCACTGAGCAAAGACTCAGCAGAAAAGGCCGAATGATGAACAGGGAGCTGGCAGGTTCCTGTTCTATCATTGCATTCACGAGGCTGCACTTTGCCCAAATATGCCAAATATGTATCCCCCTCTCTCCTTCTGCAATATTACAGATCAATGCTTTATCCCATCTGACAAGAATTTCTATGCTGATTAACATGTCTATTAAAACACTCTTTTGCCTCTTTTGGAATTTGAAAGAAAAGTGTAGTATTCTTCCAATATAATTTCAGTTTTTCAGTAGAGATTTAAGCATATTGTAATTCAGGACACCAAGTACATTATTTATCTCAGCAAAATAGGCTTTTTGAGTCTCAACCACATAATCAGCATAAATTATGTTAATTCCATTATGTTAAAAGTATTAATATCACGGGCACATCTTGATGCTATATCCCTATCTTTAGACATGTCCAACTAAAACAAATTAGGTCACAGTCTGTTCTGAGGGCAACATGAATCATAGCCTGGTTATGTGACTGCAGATAGGTACAGTAGGTCTCTCTATGAAATGCAGAAGTGTTTCAAAAAACCTATTTTCAAATGTTGGTCTGGGACTACAGAGATACCTGATTAGACCAGTATGGAGACTGCCTGGTTTCTTCCTGTACCGATCCAGCTGAAAGTCAAGTCTCCTCACTCTATTCACGTACAAGGGAGAGACCGGTCAATGATATAGAGTGAGGTAGAGAGAAGCTGATCAGGGGCCACACAGGACTAGTCAGGTCTTTCAATAATATTAGAGAAAGCATAGTTACACACTCCAAACATCTCATCAAACCAATTCTAAATGAATGACAACAGGAAATTCTCTTTAGACTTTTCAGAAAATCCACTAAAAAATGCACACTGGGCATTATTGCTGTCTGCCACAGCTCACATTGATGTGCCATCCGGGATGAGCTGCATTATCTGAGCAACTTTTGTGTGTTGTATAGTAGACACCGCCTCATGCTACTGTACCTCTAAGGGTAAGAACAATGACAAAATTGAAAAGTGACCAAAATAACAGCCAAAAAGGATGAGAACAGAAAAATGGTCTGTGGTCCCCTCCTGCAGAACCAATTTATAGGGGCTGTCTTGCTAATTGCCAATCATTTCTGCCAGTTGTCTGTTCAATTTGAACAACAGAAGGAGAAATTATTTCACAATCAGTGTTGCGTCATAACTGGACAGTTATTTTTTTTAAGCAGTGTGTATTGGAAAAGCCACCAGGGACAGAGCCACATGTGAAAGTATTCGGATAGGCGTGTCCCTGGTAACTACTTCCTGCTGCCTCTCCCTGAACACTGGTCTAACTAGTCTGTTGTGCAGCTCCATCCCTGGTGGCTATTAAGTATGTTTTTCTCTGAAACACAATAGCGCTTCAGAGTCAACAGTACATGACTAGTGTTATTCAACCAGTGCCTGATACATAATGCCAGTGGATCAGGCAGCATGTATTATCAGATAGGCTCCCTTTAAACTTAAAATGAAAACCCACCTCCCTTCCATCAGCATTTTTTATGAGAATCACTGTATTTTTAGGGTTTAGCAAAGTGACATCAGGGGATATTCCATTAGTAACAGCTAATCGTCTCATCATGAGGTAAAAGTATGAGGATAATCCTTCTCAGCACAAAATGATACTAGCAAAGAAAAGAAAACAAACTCCGCAATTACTAAATAAAAACAAAGAGAATTGAACTAAACACACAGACACAAAGTCCAAAATGCGGTGAAAATTTGTAATAAAAGAGATATAGATCTACAACACCATAGGAAGCGAACTGTTGGTAAATTGCCTTAGGTTACATTACAGTTTTATCAGTAAATTTTAACAGTATTTTGCTGAAAGTATAGTAAAACAGTTTTGCTCTTCATGATATTACATCTACTGTGTGAAATAAAGTTCTCAAATGCCTATGTCCATATATAGATTACCCCAAACAAACGGTAATCCATTAGTCAATTATAAATTACTGCATATTGCACAAAACTGAAACATTAAATATTGTTGCAATCAAATGAAAAAAAGCCTTAATTGATGACAACAAAAAATACAGTGAGGAAAATTGTATTTGATACACTGATGATTTTGCAAGTTTTCCCACCTACAAAAAAAATGGAGAGGTCTGTAATTTTTGTAGTAGGTACACTTCAACTGTGAAAGAAAGAATCTAAAAATAAAAACCAGAAAATCACATTGAATGATTTTTGTCCATCTGACAAACAATGGACAGCGGGTCAGTGTAGGAGAGACTCTGTACAGCGCCTGCCTCCATAATTTACCCCTGGTCAGCTTGACCCACACATTTCTTGCTGAATTTGCGGGACTACATACTCACTAGTACTCCTGCAACTCTGTTGCCCACATTGGGCACTCCTTAAACTCCAGGCACATATAGCTTTACCTCCATTCCGTTCCTCACAGGAGTCGGGCTGATGAAGGTCCAACTGTGACCGAAACGTCCTGCTGTTATTATGACTGCATATTAAAATTTCTGGACTACTTTACCATAAGTTGAGTGCCAAGTTTTTCTTATTACTAGTTCTCTGACTAGACTATTAAAACAAGTAAAAAGTGTTTAAAAATATTTAAAAAAATGAAAAAATATAAAAGCTGAGATCACCCCTCGAAAATACACATATTTGGTATTGCCGCATTCAAAATCGCCCGATCAATATATAGAAATAATTAATCCAATTAGTAGACAACGTAACGAGAAAAACAATCAAAAACCCAGAATTACTTTTTTTTTGGTTGCCACAACATTACAATAACAGGTGATCAAAAGATCGAATCTATGCCAAATGGTATCAATGAAAATGTCAGATCGGCGCACAAAAAAAAATAAGCCCTCACCCAGCCTCAGATCATGAAAAATGGGAGACTCTACAGGTCTCGGAAAATGGCACCTTTTTTTTATTTTTAAGAAACTTTGGATTTTTCTTTCACCAGTTAAATAAAAAACAGCCTATATATGTTTGGTATCTAAAAACTCAATGATTTGGAGAATCATAATGGCAGGTCAGTTTAGCATTTCATGAACATGGTAAACTAGCAAAACAAAAAACAATTGTGGAATTGCACTTTTTTTTGCCATTTCACTGCACTTTCATTTTTTTTCCTGTTTTCCAGTACACTATATGGCAAATGGTTTTGGTCAAAAGTACAACTCGTCCAGCAAAAAATAAGCCCTCACACGGCTATATTGACAGAAAGATAAAGTTATGGGTCTGGAATGGAGAGCAAAAAGCGAAAACTCAAAAATGGAAAAAACCTAGGTGGTGAAGAGGTTAATTATGTAAAAATCATAAAATGTGATTTTCTGTATTTTTTTTTAGATTCTGGCTCACAGAGTCTAACTACGATAAAAATGATAGACCTCTCTATTCTTTGTAGGTGAGAAAATCGAAAGTATCTAATACTTCTTTTCCCCAGTAGCAATTAGTTACTCAAGTACACTAAATGTACTCTTAGGCTAGGTTCACATTAGCGTTAAAGTCGGTAGCGTGGTGCTGTGGGCTTCTTTCCTTAAGCTCCACCTACTCCACATGCGTCCTGCATACCTATCTTTAACATTGTGCACGCAGTGACAGGCGTTGTATGAGGATGTGTCAGCGTGCTGAAGTGCCCTCCGAACGCAAAAACGACGTACGCGGACACATCCGCATGCAATGCATGTCCATGTGTACACAATGTTAAAGATAGGTACGCAGGATGCATGCGGAAGTAGGCGGAGCTTAAGGAAAGAAGTCTGCAGCACCACTCTGCGGACTCAAACGCTAATGTGAGCCCGGCCTTAGTCAAGGGAATTATAAAACGCAATGAGCCAATTGTATCCACAAGAAAGAATTGTATACAGAAAGCTGCTGCAATGAAATCTAAAACAATTGGGTGGAACGCTGCACTTAGCTATGCCATGGGTGCACTGAACACCATCAAGTTCATATTACAACAAAGTTGTTTTTTTTTGGGGGGGGCAACGGAGGAGCAGATTTAATTATGATAAGATCAATTATTATTGTTGCTATATCTCCTATAAGGCTATGTGGTTAGTTTGAAGTGTAAACTTGAGGTGGCAGACTCCCATTAAATATAACTAAATGAAGATTATTAATATATTTTTTGTAAATGATATCCAAATTAAATCTTCCCCCTTTACAACATAAAAAAAGAAAAATATTTTTTCTCATATAGATGAATATGATGGATAAGAAAATTTAAACTTCAAACCTTTAGGGTTCCCATACACATTAGATTTAAGTGGGCTCAATCTGTCGATATCTGAGGGACCAGCCATCAGTCTGATGTGTGTAAGGCCTCCCTATTGTCCCCAGGCAGAAAATATCGTGGAGAGAAGGATCCAGACTGTTGAATTTGGACAGCCAATCTTTTTATTCTCCGGAGAAATAAAGCTACCACCAGTGGATATGGGTACTGGCTTTTTCAAAGAGAACACAGGAGTGTTCGGCTGAGAAATAGGTGTCAGCTGAACAAGTACCGTATATACTCGAGTATAAGCCGACCCCCCCCCAATTTTGCCACAAAAAACTGGGAAAACTTATAGACTCGATTATAAAACTAGGGTGGAAAATGCAGCAGCTACTAGTGAATGTAAAAAATAAAAATAGATACCAATGAAAGTAAAATTAATTGAGACATCAGTAGGTTAAATGTTTTTGAATATCCATATTGAATCTGGAGCCCCATATAATGCTCCATACAGTTCATGATGGCCCCATAAGATGCTCCATACAAAATACACCCCATATAATGCTGCACAAAGGTTAATAATGGTCCCATAAGATGCTCCATAGAATAATATGCCCCCTATGCTGCTCCATAAAGGTTATGGCCCCATAAGATGTTCAATAGATTATGCCCCCATAAAATGCTCCATAGATTATGCCCCCATATGCTGCCCCCATAAGATGCTATATAGATTATGCCCCCATAAGATGCTCCACAGATTATTCCCCCATATGCTGCCCCCATAAGATGCTCCATAGATTATTCCCCCATATGCTGCCCCCATAAGATGCTCCATAGATTATGGCCCCATATGCTTCCCCCATAAGATGCTCCATAGATTATGGCCCCATGTGCTGCCGCATTCAAAAATAAAAAAATGACATACTCACCTCTCCGTCGCTGGGGGGCCAGGTGCCGGTGTCACTGTTGGCACCTGAGACATTCACCTGTCCTGCGTCCATGGCTGCTTGCTGCTGTCTGGCACGTCATCTGTCAGTGACGTTCAGACTGCAGGGGGCGCGGCGCGCACTAACCACATCACCGCGCCCTCTGCTGTCTGAACGTCAGACAGATGACGTGCCAGACAGCAGCAAGCAGCCATGGACGCAAGACAGGTGAGTATCGCTATACTTACCCGTCCTGGCGCTGTCTCTTCAACCCCCAGCTTCTCCGCGATCTCCCTTCCTGCCTTCAGTGGTCATGCGGTACTGCTCATTAAAACTCATGAATATGCACATATTCATGAGTTTAATGAGCAGTACCATGTGACCACTGAAGGAAGGAAAGAAGGGAGATCGCGGAGAAGCTGGGGGCTGCAGAGACAGTGCCAGGACGGGTAAGTATAACCTGACACCCCCGCCCCCCCTCCAACCCCCTGGTGTATATGGCTCGAATATTAGCCGAGAGGGGGACTTTCAGCCCAAAAAAATGGGCTGAAAATCTCGGCTTATATTCAAGTACATACGGTATTCAACCAACAGCCATTTAATGTGCATGGAGGACTTTGTACTATATTTCATTACCAATACAATTCTAATCTAACTTTATAATCGATGCCAACAAAAGTTTAAACTTATTCCAATTAGTCATTATATTTTAATTTCTATAATACAATCTAAGTTTGCATTCCTTAATGTTATATTTTACTTTCTAATGAAAAAATACAAAACTTATTTAAAAAAAATAAACAGTAAGAAAATTAAAAATATTTATTTCTAAATTAAGAATTAGTAACATTCACTTTCCAGAATAATTTCAAATGAAAAATTAGCTAAAAGTATGTCCACAGTAGTACATGCTCTTAATCGGCCATCCATACAGTTGTGCTCAAAAGTTTACATACCCCTATCTATAAATACCCTATCCAACCCCCACCCTCCAATATCCTCCCTTCTTTTGGGGTTCACTCTGTCCGTATCTACTCTCCCTCGAATCTCCAAATGGCTGTCATATACCGACCACCGGGCTCAGCCACTACCTTCATCGACCAATTTTCCACCGAGCTCCTCCACTTTCTCTCTGCTGACATCCCCATCATCATCATGGGGGACTTCAACATCCCCATTGATACCCACCAGCCAGCATCCTCCAAACTCCTGTCACATATGGTACCTCATCCTTTGGACTTACTCAGTGGTCCTCCACAGCCACCCACACAGATGGACATACATTAGACCTCATCTTCACCCGCCTCTGTTCCCTATCACACAACCTCTCCCTTCCCCCTATCTGACCACCATCTACTCAACTTCTCATCCTTGTCCTTCTCACCTGCCCCCCATGACCAGCCACTAGCACATCCTTGCAGAAAGCTCGCACACCTAGACATTCACAGACTCAGACTCTATTCTACCTCTGTCCTCCTTATCTTTGCTCCACAACATGGACAGTGCCACCGCTTTCTACAACGCCACCCTCACATCAGCCATAGACTCAGCCGCCCCTCTCATGCATGGCAAAGTGCGACAAACCAATAGGCAACCCTGGCACAACCACCTCACCAAAAAACTTCGACAAGCATCCAGGGTCGCAGAGCGGCGTTGGAAGAAAACACGCCTGCCAGATGACTTCACTGCTTTCAAACAAGCTACACTTGCCTTTAAATCAGCCCTCACCTCTGCTAAACAGACCTATTTCACAAACCTTGTATCTTCACTATCCCACAACCCAAAACAACTGTTCAGCACATTCAACTCTTTCCTCCGCCCACCACTGCCACCTCCAACTACCCTCATCTCTGCTGAGGACTTTGCCACCTACTTCAAAAACAAGACTGACCAAACAAGGCAAACCTTTACAGTTCCACCACCCCAACCGCTCCACATACCAGACCTCTGCCCTTCCCCAATAACCTTCCTCTCCAACATCACTGAAGGAGAGCTTACTCATCTCCTTTCCAAATCACGCCTCACCACCTGTGCACTTGACCCCATCCCTTCCCACCTGCGCCCCAACCTCACTAACATGATCATTCCAGCCCTAACCCATCTCTTCAACCTATCCCTAACTTCTGGTACCTTCCCCTCTGCCTTCAAACAAGCCACCCTAACACCCATCCTCAAAAAATCAAACCTTGACTTAACTGCTCTGCCCAGCTATCGCCCCATATCACTGCTCCCGTTTGCTTCCAAACTCATTGAACAGCATGTCCATGCTCAACTTTCCTCCCACCTCTCATCTAACTCCCTCCTTGACATCCTGCAATCTGGCTTCCGTGCCCACCACTCCACTAAAACTGCCCTGACCAAAATTACTAATGACTTACTCTAGCCAAAGCTAACAGACAGTTCTCCATCCTCCTCCTTCTTGACCTGTCCTTTGCCTTTGACACAGTTGACCACTGCCTACTGCTACAGATTCTTTCTCCCCTTGGCATAAAAGACCTCGCCCTGTTCTGGATTTCCTCATACCTTTCTGACCGCACATTCAGCGTTTCCCACTCCCACACTACCTCCTCATCCCGCCCCCTCTCTGTTGGAGTCCCCCAAGGCAGTGTCCTGGGGCCCCTACTTTTTTCCATCTATACTCTTGGCCTAGGACAACTCAAAGTCCCATGTCTTCTAGTACCACCTGTATGCAGATGACACTCAGATCTACCTCTCTGGCCCAGATGTCACCTCTCTGCTGTCCAGAATACCAGAGGGTCTATCAGCCATATCCTCCTTTTTCACCTCTCGCTTCCTAAAACTCAACGTAGACAAAACTGAACTCATTATCTTTCCTCCATCTCACGTATCTTCCCTACCCGATCTATCATGGTAAATGGCATCATGCTCTCTCCCGCACCTGAAATCCGCTGCCTTGGAGTAACTCTCGACTCTGCCCTGTCCTTCAAACCGCATGTACAATCTCTTGCCACCTCCTGTCGCTTTCAAAAATATTTCCAGAATCCGTCCCTTCCTCAGTCCTCAATCTACTAAAACTCTTGTACATGCCCTCATCATCTCCCGCCTTGACTACTGCAACACCCTCCTCTGTGACCTCCCTGCTAACTCTCTTGCACCACTCCAGTCTGTCCTCAATTCTGCTGCCCGACTAATCCACCTCTCTCCTCGCTACTCCCCTGTCTCTCCCCTCTGCAAATCCCTCCATTGGCTCCCAATTCCCAAACAAATCCAATTCAAACTACTAACACTGACCTACAAAGCCATCCACAACCTTTCCCCTCCCTATATCTCTGAACTAATCTCCCAATATCTTCCCTCACGTACTCTTCGATCCTCCCAAGACCTCCTACTCTCCTGCACACTTATTCGTTCCTCACACAACCGCCTCCAAGATCTCTCCCGAATATCGCCTATCCTCTGGAATGCCATGCCTCAACACGTCCGATTATCCACCACCCTCGGATCCTTCAAACGGAACCTGAAAACCCATGTTTTCAGGAAAGCTTATAGACTGCAATAATCATTCTGCTGCCTCACCACCACCTGAGCTGACACCTCATCACCACCAGAGCTGCTGCACCCCCGACCTTATGGCTCTTACCCGCTATCCAGTAGAATGCAAGTCCGCAAGGACAGGGTCCTCTCCCCTCTGTACCAGTCTGTCATTGTAAATTTGTTGTGGACCCTTGTTTACTGTTAACGATATCTATAACTTTGAATGTAACCCCCTTTGTCATGTACAGCACCATGGAATTAATGGCGCCATATAAATAAATAATAATAATAAAAATAATAATAATACCCCGGGAGAATTTTTGCCTTCTTGGCCTTTTTTCAGAGAATATGAATGATAGCACCAAAATTTTTTCTCCACTCATGGTTAGTGGTTGGGTGAAGCCATTTATTGTCAAAGTACTGTGTTTTCTCTTTTTAAATCATAATGACAACCCAAAACATCCAAATGACCCTGATCAAAAGTTCACATACCAGATTTCTTTTCTTTTTAAATATCTTTTTATTAGGATTTTATGAAGACTAAAACTGTGGTACAACATGGTATGAACATAAAAATACAAAACGAATTACTACAGTAAACTTCAATAAGCCATAGTAATTTTAAATAGTAGGGTACTTTGAATTCGTAATTACATATCCTCATTCTAAAGCAATCTGTCAACATTTTTCCTACCATTGTATCCTATAGGATATTAAACCGATGCTTACATACCTATACAACAAGTATTAAACATTAGTATAAATACACAGATAAAGAAAAGTAGAGAAAGTGAGGTTTAAGGGGAAGGTGGGAAAGAACGATGGTAATCTTCATCTTCAAGGGTTGACAATGGTATTGACTGTTAATGACTGAATTCCGTGAGACCCAGCAGATAAAGCATTAGTATATGGTTATTGCTGGATGGGTTTTGGAGTGGAGATCTGATCAACACTAACTCACTGCTCCGGATTCCTGGCTTGTTGCCTTCAGGTAATTCAACAGACTCTCTATAAAAAACTAACAGCGCCCAAATTATCCTAAATTTGTCTCTTGAAAAATGTGTGTAAGCTCCAATTTCTTCTATATAATAAATCTGATCTACTTTTTTGGATCCACTCATTAACACTCGGGCAGTTCTGAGAACGCCATTTTGTAGGAATGATTAATTTGGCCGCTGCTAGTAAGAATAGAAGCAGTGAATTATGTTTGATCATAGAAATGTCACTAGACCAGTTTAAAAAGATGAGGCATGGTCGGGTTTTTTTTGTAGTTTGCACATCTTGGTTATAATTTTCAGAACATTATCCCAAAACGGTTTTATTTTATCGCAGGACCACCAAATATGAAGAAACGTCCTATTCTCTTTAGTACATCTCCAACAGGTTGGGTAAATATTGGGATACCATGTATGTGTTATTATTGGGGTGTTTTCTTGGACTCTTACACACTTGGAAGGGCTAAACATTCTTGTATATGTGCTGTAGTTTAATATCCAGTTCTTTCTCCCATGCTGCTATATAGGCCCGTTTAATAGGTATCGAGTCTGTTAGGAGAGTTTGGCATTAATTTGCTAAGATTCCTTTGGGTTGTTGTTTACGTTGGGTTATTAATGATTCGAAAGTAGTTAATTCTCTAATTGGGAGTCCGGTTCGTAAATACGAACGAACTACTTTTTTAAGCCTATTGTAGTGAAGAAAATTAATATGTTGTTTTGGGAATTTATTTTGTAGATCTTGAAGTGGGAGTAGTGTGCTCTCTGTTAGAATACTAAGGCCTCTTTCACACATCAGGTTCTCGCCGTCAGGCGCGATCCGGCGCTTTTGACAAAAACCGGATCCGGCGAAATGCAATGCAGGATCCGGTTTCCCCCCCATTGACTTGCATTAGAGCCGGATCGAGCCGCATGGCCATGCGTTTCATCCGGTTTTCGCCGGATCCGGCAATGTGTCGCAATCCGGTGTCTGGAAAAAACGGCTACTGTAACGTTTTTTGTCTCCGGCGAAAAAGCCGGACACGCCGGATACGGCGTGTCCGGCTTTTTCACACAATGAAAGCCTATGAGCGCCCCAATGCGACAGCCGGATCCGGTTTTTTTGGTCTGAACATGCTCAGTACCTCTGCCCACAAGACATATATAAAAGCAAGACAGTGGGACCCTCAGCCACACCCAACATGCCACCCAAGCCAAGAACCAGGAGCAGGAGAAGGCAGGAGACATCTGCAGCAGCACCATCAGCACCACCACCACCCCAAATGGAGCAGCATGCTGAACAACGGGAGGGGAGTCCAGCAGCAGATGAGAGACGGTAATTATCAAATCCCCCATTCCTCCAAACTAGGGCCATGGAATATAAAGATATTCATTGGCCCTTTGTCTCTCTTTATTCAACAGCCGCCCAAGAGATGCAGCAGCAGCAATGGCAGCAGCAGTAACACCACCCACAGGCATGGAGTCTGGCCAGCAGGAAGACAGCACATCTTCTTCTGGGAGCCCTCCCTCGCATCGTCAGCGTTTGACGGTAAGTTTTTATTTTCAAAATCCATCATCTCTGTAATATATGTCTATTCATTGCCTTTTATTTCAAAACAGGAATCACAAGATGAAGAGGAGCTCCCAGAAGAAGAAGGAAGAGGTGGACAGACACCTGGAGTGGGCTCACAACTGGTAAGATTTTTGCATCAAACGCAGAAACACAACATCACACTACACACAACACATAGAAAACAATGTTCTGCAGACCACACACAGCAAACAAATGCCTACATCCAAAGACATAACATTTTTTGTTTTCTTCTCTAGTCTTCCCAATCTGGTGCTCGGCCAAGAGGTCCTCACAGTGCCTCCCAGGGTCGTCGGCGACAGCAACGCGGCGGTCACCAGCGTGTAAGTATAAATATTTTTGCTTTGTTTTTTTGCACTTTTTATTTCATTTCTTTTGTGGAGGCTAATTATGTTATTTTTGTCTTTTTCTTTAACAGCCTTCACAGCGTGCTCCCGACTCTGACGGTGAGGATGGAGGGATTGATGTGGACCACCTCATCGATCTCGTCAGAGAAAGGGAGCCGCTATGGAATATGGCTAACCGCCGCCATGCTGACCTTATCGTTACCCGACGACTCTGGGAGGAAATCTGTTCGCTCCTTGTGGACCGCTGGGAGGACCTCGATGCTCGGGCCCAGATTAAAGAGCGTAAGTATATACAGTACCGGTTGCTTGATTTAAACCAGTGTTTCCCGAACTCCAGTCCTCGTGGTCCCCACGGATCATGTGTTCAGGATTTCTATTTACTTTGGAAATCCTGAAAACATGACCCCTGGGGACCATGAGGACTGGAGTTTGGGAAACACTGATGTTGTATACTAACCACTTTGTCCTTTCTCGTTTCAGGGGAGAGAATTGTGAAGCGGTGGTGGTCTGTGAGGGATCGTTTCAAGAAGGAGTTCAATAAAGAGATGCGGACCCCGAGTGGATCTGGAGGACGCAGGAGCAAGTACAAGTACGCACGAGCCCTGTCGTTCCTCCGGGATACAATGGTCACCAGAAGGTAAATATTACTCACCACATGTGACAAAAAAATGTTTAGATGTAACTTTTTTTTTTCAGCCAGGGCCATACCATGTCACTATTTTAATTGTTTTTTTTTCTCTTTATTCCACAGCACGGTGAGCAGCACTCGGGAGCCTGCATGATTGGACCCTTCTGAGGCGATCCCTGAGGAGACCGGCACCGAGGGACACTTCGACCGCCCCGGTACATCTGCACCTTCCCAGCCTTCCCACACATTCGACCCATCTGTCCCATCCACCAGCACAGGAGCATCGTGGCCGCCTACATTACATGAAGCTGCTGGTGAGGAGATCGCTTTCCCTTTACCCCACCCTTCTGCCCCTGCCACCTCTAGTACACCTGCGGGTACTGGGCGGCAGCGGCAGAGGGGTCAGGAAAAGACTTATGCGCCAGAGTTCTTGCATCTGAATGCATCTTTCCAGAACTGTCTAAAAGTCTTGTCAGAGCAAATCTCCGCAGGCTTTCAGCAGATCAACTCCAGCATTCTGGAGGTGAAGACACTTCTGCAAACCATGCATTCAGAAGCAAGATCTTCGCCAAACCACACCTTTTTCAGGTCTGTTGTGGAGCGCATGGAAACGCTCTCTCCTACCCAGCAGATGCATGTAATGCATTCATGCCACAGTGCTCTCCAGCATGTTACCTCCCAATCTCCTCCTCCCACCACAGTAGTTCCTCCACCTCCACCCCTTCCAGCCACTTTCCATCCTCCCCCTCCTATTACATACCATCCACCTCCCCAGCACCAGCAACCTCCCCAGTACCAGCAACCTCCCCAGTACCAGCAACCTCCCCAGTACCAGACATCTCCCCACTTCCAGCAACCTGCCCCGTACCAAACTCCTTCCCCATACAACTTGCCATCAACATCATCTGCTCCTACAGTCCCTGCCCAACCCTCCACTCCACCGCCCACCACCTCTTCTGCCTCCCACATGTCCACCCATTCTGTAGCTTTTTCCACACCTTCACCTCTAACTGTTCCTTCCCCACCACGATCCCAGTCCTCTCTCCACACTCCCAGTGTCGAAGTGTCCCGCAGCCCCTCCAGCAGTATTTCCACCCCACACTACACCGAGTTGTAATGTTTTTTTTTAATAAAAATGGCCATTTGTTTGTTTTCAAACATTTATTCAAAAAGTTTTTTTAACTTTAAAAACATTTAAAAAAAAAAAAATTTAAATAAAAGTTAAATTACTTTTACAATGGCTGTCTGTCATTTCTTTCTGCGGCGAAATATGTTTACAAAAAAAGGTAAAATAATTTCAAAGGTCAAATGGTATTCAAAACCTGGTATATAACTGTGGGTAAATTTTACCTTTTTGCCACAGTTGTGTTCCTGGTTGTGTTTGAAGCAAAGTATTTCACCTAAAAAGTTGTGTTTATTGTTGGTGATTTCCTAACAATGTACAAAACTTTTGTTAAAAGGTGAAATACTTTGCATAAAACACAACCAGGTACACACCTGTGGCCTAAAGGTAAAAATAGTAAGACCATGACAAGATAGCCAACTTTGGTTGGCAAAGGTATATACTGTTTGTACACAAGTTTGGTTAAGGGCATAAATCTTTCACACTCTGTCATCCTGCCAGTGTACTCTGCCTTGAGGTGACATAAAGTATAGTGCAAAATTGTCCCTCATTACTGAAACAGTCACAGAACTTCTAGTGGTAATGTCATGGTAATCTTGCAAGGTGGTTTCTTCAGAGGTGTCCTCAATGGAAATGGGTTCCTTGCAGAAAACAAAATTGTGGAGTACCACGCAAGCTTTGATCACCTCATCCACAGTTTCTGTCTTGAGGTTGATCGCAGTCAATAGGACCCGCCATTTGGCTGTCAGAATACCAAAGGTACATTCAACCATTCTTCTTGCTCTTGTGAGGCGGTAATTAAAAATGCGTTTTGTTCTTGACAATCCTCTGCTAGAGTACGGTTTCAAAAGGTGTTCTGACAGCTGGAAGGCTTCATCCCCTACACAGACAAATGGCATAGGTGGACCAGATGTTTGCGGCAGCGGTCTAGGGGGTGGGAACTGGAAGGTGTTTCCATACAGTTTACGCCCCATGGCAGACAGTTTGAAAACTTGAGAGTCATTGGAGCGGCCATAGGCCCCAATATCAACAGCAATAAATTTGTATTCCGCGTCAGCAATGAGGACAAAGGAAAAATATTTCTTGTAATTGAAATATTCCGATCCGGCTGGCTTTACAATGCGGATATGTTTCCAGTCCACAGCGCCAAAGCAGTTGGGAAACTGACATATCTGTTGAAACTTTTCTGAAATTTCAATCCACCTCTCTGTTGTGGGCTCTGGTAAAAACTCTTCAGCTAAGGAGTCCCACAGTGCACGGCATGTGTACTTCACTATTCCAGATATGGTGGAAATCCCGAGTCTGTACTGGAAATGCAGTGACGAAAGGGATTCTCCAGTTGCAAGAAATCTGTGGGGAATTAAAAAACAATCAATTAGTTTAAAATCACAGCATTACATACCAAAACTCACCTATAACACTTGGAGATACAAACTACCACCAACAAGATTGCAGTGAAAGTGTGCTCTGATGCGAGCACATCCAATAAATGTGGCTTACCTTAAAGTCACCATCAGACGCTCTGCGGGTGAAACGGAGAAGCGGCAATAGGTGTCCGCTTTTCTTATGAGGTGTGCAATGCGCTCCACCAAGTAATCAAAATTCTCCATTTTCATCCTAACATATCCAAAAAATTTATCCGGGTTTCGTCTAAGGTCCATGCAGAGTGTAGAATAGACCCCACGCGTCATTCTCTTGGCTGTGATGGGGTGGATCCACAAACGTCGTCTACGATGCCTGATGCGCTGCTGTCTCGCTCTCTCCTTCTCCAGAACAATCACCCTCAAACGATTCGCCTCCGCTGTAAAATCCGCCAAATTCTTCACAATATTTCCAATCACAACATCCATCTTCGCCAGTAACTTGCTCTTCTCTCCAACCTGCACTTTCTCCTCTCCAACCTGTCAAAGAAGGGCTGTAGGAACATGCTATATATAGTTTTTCAGTAGCCAATCCCGTTCGGAAGGCCACAAGGGGCGATTTTAAAAACCGGATCCGGCGTAATCCGTCGAAAAACGGAACAAAAACCGGATGAACCGGATGAGACGGATCCGGTTTTGTCTGTGAAGAACAAGACGGATCCGGCAGAAAAACGGATCCGTCACATCCAGTTTTACGAAATATTTGCCGGATCCGGCGCTCCGGCACGACGCCGGATCGGGCCTGACGCCGAAAACTTGATGTGTGAAAGTAGCCTTAGTCTTCTTTGAACGAGTGTAGCGAAACTGTGGACTTGATTTTAGTTTGGTCTAAATATAGTCCCGGTAGATCCATTACTCTAAATGGTGACGGGAGTGGCATTAATAGTGTGGAATTCCTCATCCAAGTACGTACTATATTCCTAGAGACGGCATTAGGGATTTCTAATTTGCAGATAAATTATGTTGGTGCATGGAGTATGGTAGAATTTGGGGTAGGTATTGAGTCATCTGCTATTTTCGCCCATAACTTGCGTTTGTGATTTCTTGCCCATTCAAGTATCAAAGACAGTGTTGCTGCTGTATGGTATTTCTGTGGATCTGGAGCTCCCATACCTTATTTTTATCCTTCTTTTATTCTAGGTAGTGAGAGTATTTTATAGTTAAGTCTAGATCTCGAGTCTCCTCAAATGTACTTCCCAAAAATAGAGCGTACTCTCTGAAAGAATGTGCCAGGTATTTTAATAGGTCTTGACATATAACTAAACTTTGGTAAAATATAGCTTTTTAATACATTTTTGCGTCCCATCCAGGAGACAAAAGGTGCCTTCCATGACTTGATTTGTTCAAGGGTAGTATTAAGTAGAGGGACGTAGTTACGTGAAAATAATGAATGCCAATGTGGGCTTAATTTGATTCCCAGGTATTTAAGGTAAATCAAGGTCCATTTGATTGGTAATTTTGATTTAATATCTTGGAGGGTCGAGCTCGGTATACTCATGCTCATAGCCTCCGATTTATCTAGATTTATTTTGAAGTTCGACATGTCTCAAAATTGCTGGAATTTTTCTCCCAGGGTTGGCCAGTAAAAAAAAGTAGGTCATCTGCAAAAGCTGCTACGATGTGGGATGTTCCCGATACTTTGACCCCTTCTATGTCAGGATGTTGTTTGATGTTTTGAATCAGTTTCAATAGTTAGTATGAACAGAGTTGGTTAAAGTGGGCATCCTTGATGGGTGGCGTTTTTAATTTCAAAAGGTTTGGACAAATCTCCATTTATTCTAATCTTTGCTGTCGGGCAAGTGTACATTTGGAATATAGCGCTGATTAACAACGAAGGAAAACCAAATTTTTCGAGGGTCTCTTGCATAAAAGTCCAGTCTACTCTATCGAATGCCTTTTCTGCATCCGTCCTCATCAAAACTAATGGCTCATGGTGGATGCTTGCATGCTGCATCAGGTAGAGGACTCAAAGAGTTGTCTCTACCTTCTCTGTCCCCAAAAAAGCCCACCTGTTCAGGCGAGACCAATGAGTCCAACAGTAGACCTATTCTTTTAGCAATCATTTTAGCAAATAGTTTAAGATCATTATTTAATAATGAGATTGGTCTATAATTACTGCATATCTCTGGGTCTTTGCCCTCCTTATGGATTAATGAGATGTGCGCCTCCAAGGTCTGTTTCGGGAAAACCGCTCCTGCCAATACTTCATTGCATAATTTTAGAAGGTATGGACTCAAAAACTACTGGAAGGTCTTATAATAAGAGGCAGAGAGACCATCTGGGCCTGGGCTTTTGTCCACTGGGCAGATCGACAGAGCAGACTGGAGTTTGCATAACGTAAAAGGGCTTTCTAACTCAAGTTGCTGTTCTCCAGAAAGTCTTGGTAAATTAATGGCGTTTAAGAATTCTTTTATATTAACTCTTCTTGTTTCTAATTGTTCTGCACTTTTGCAAGGGCGCAAATTATAAAGGGAAGAGTAATACTCTCTAAAGGCTGTAGCAATACAGTATGGATCTTTAATTTTATTTACTCTCGGATTTTTGAGTGTATATCAGTGACTATGCTTTCCTTTTGTTAATCATAGAGGACATGGGTTTTGAAACTTTATCTCCATGTGCATACATGTGTTTCCATTTTGTGAATACTTTTTTGGAATCTCTATTCATGTCTCTCAGGTCTCTTCTTTTTTTGTGACAGAAGAGTAAGGGTATCTGATTTGAGCGATTGTTTGTGTTCTTTCTCAAGTGCCTGTATCTCCCTAAAAAGAGAATCTAAGATGGTTTGTCTTGTTTTGCTTCTATGTGAAGCCACCGAGATCTATTCTCCTCTTACTACTGCCTTGTGAGCTTCCCAGACAGTAGGGAATTGCACGTTGTCTTGTGCGTTCAATTCAAAATATTCTTTTAACATTTTTTATATTTTTTCTTTGGCAGATTGTTCGGACAATAGGATCTCTTTAAGTCTCTATGTTTTGTTTTTTGGTCTGTGGCCTAATATTTTATTATTATCGAGTGGTCCGAATGAACACTCAATTAGTTTTGCGTCTTTTAAAGCTGGTATCATCTGAAATGGTAAAAAGAGATAGTCTATTCGACTGTATGACAGCTGTGTTTGTGAAAAGTGGGTGAAGTATTTTGTCATAGGGTGTAGAAATCCATGTGTCAGTTGGATTAAGTGTACGATCGCGGAAATGCGTTTAAGTGCATTTTTAGTTATATTTGATTTCCCTGTGGAAGTGTCTATGATTGGTTCAAGAGGTGTATTAAGGTCCCCTCCCAGAATCAGAGTGCCCTCTATAAAATGATTAGCCTCCCTCATTGTTCTAGTGAACCAAATATCCTGTTTGGTATTGGGGGCGTATAAGCTACCTATTGCTACTATACACACCCCATTTCTTAATACCATGTTTTGCCCCTCTAACATCAATGATAGCTTAAAGTTTTCTGTGGTAGCTGTGGATGAGGTTCTTTATTTTCTCAGATGGTAAAGCTGCCCAGTCTTCTTGGCAAAAAGGATCCAGTTCCTGTAAATTCCTGGGCTGCCTAACAAGAACTGTGCGCTTGAGATCTCCCTAGAGTGGCTCAATGATATTGAGGCCAGGAGACTGCAATGGCCACTCCAGAACCTTCACTCTGTGCTGCTGTAGCCACTGACAGGTTGACTTGGCCTTGTTTTCGATCATCATGTTGGAATATCCAATGCACAGCTTCCAGGCTGATGATTACAAATTTGCCTCCAGTATTTGCTGATAACGCTGATAACATGCTGCATTCATTTTTCATTCAACTTTGACCAAGTTTCCTGTGCCTTTGTAGCACACACATCCCCTAAACATGAGCGATCAACCTCCATGTTTTACAGTAGGAATGGTGTTTTACTTTCATCATAGTTCTTGTTGAACTCTCTCCAAATGTAACGTTTATGGTTGTGGTCAAAAAGTTAAATTTTTGTCTCATCACTCCAAATTAAGTTGTTCCAGAAGTTTTAAGGTTGGTCTCTGTGCTGTTTTGCATATGTAGGCAAGATACTTTGTGGTATTTGCGCAGTAATGGCTTTCTTCTGGTGACTCCACCATGCAGTCCATTTTTCTTCAAGTGCCTCCTTATTGTGCATCTTGAAACATTCACACCACTAGTTTTCAGAGAATCCAGTATATTAGTTGAAGTTATTTGTGGGTTTTTCTTTGCATCCCAAACAATTTTCCTGGCTGTTTAGGACTAAATTTTTGTTGGTCTACCTGACCATGGTTTTGTTTTTACAGAGCCACGGATTTTTCATTTGTTAATCACAGTTTGAACGCTGCTGACTCATTATCAATTCCTTGGTTATCTTTTTGTATCCCTATCCTGTCTTATACACTTCAACTACCTTTTCCCATAGCTCCTTAGACAATTCTTTTGCTTTACCTATGACTCACAATCCAGAAACATCAGTGGCTGGATGAAAGATGCAAGAGTCTGTCTGGATCCCAGAAACGCACTCAGCTTTTATGCACATATACTGATTACAAGCAAACAGGTCACAGGGGAGGATGATACCTGTAATAGCCATTCAAATCCATTTGTGTCAACTTCTATGCATGTTATCAGGTCAAAATCACCAGGGCATGTGAACTTTTGATCAGGGTTATTTGGATGTTTTGGGTTGTCATTATGATTTAAAAAGAGAAAAACACATAGTTTGACAATAAATGGCTTCACCCAACCACTAACCATGAGTGAAGAAAAAGTTTTGGTGTTATCATTCATATTCTTTGAAAAAAGGTAAGGAAGCAAAAATACTGCCGAGGTATGTAAACTTTTGAGCACCGCTGTATATGTTACCCATTGCAGAGTTTAAGACTTAGAACCTATGTCCTTCATTTGCAGAGCATTAGCTTGTACTAAGCATGTATACCGTAGTGTGTCATTCTAGGGTGCCAGTGCGAGTACGATAGTAGACATTGTGCATTCACCATTATGCTGCAGCCGGTGATAGATTCAATCACAGATACCATTAGTACGTGACATTGTATATTACTTACAAAGGATATCTCTTTTCCTATATTGTAGAGCTGGCAGCAGGTTGCAAGCCAGACAGAATGAGTTACTGGCTCTTTAGAAGCCACTTATTGCAACCGACAATAGCTTTAGGGCAATCTATGTAAAGCAAAGGCACACTTTTATGTCCACACACTTTACACCCTGAATCTTGATGTCTGCAGTTTAATCATTGTGTGATGTTTGGGAGATTGGAATAGTTCGAGGAGCTAGGAGACATGGCTGGACTTATAATATGTGAGAAAGCAGGGAAATTGTGTGTATAGGATTCTACACTAAATAAAATAATCGTTTGGATTTTTCCACATTACCAAACTTGAAGTCGCAAAATTTTTATTTTTAATACTTTGCTGCTCTCTGACATATACACACATGAAAATTAGGAACACTTTTTCACCTATGTCATAAATATACTATGTCAGGGAAACATGGCGTTTGTGCCTGTATGTCTGTGACTACGGTACAAATTCCCGATCTGCATCAAATGCTTCCTTCTCTGTCCTTCCCTTGCACACATTCTGTACATCAGGATTTTGGAAATGGGGACATATCTCTCCAATAGTTGGTAAGACATACAGTTAGGTCTATATATATATTTGGACAGAGACAACATTTTTCTAATTTTGGTTCTAGACATTACCACAATGATTTCTAAACAAAACAATTCAGATGCAGTTGAAGTTCAGACTTTCAGCTTTCATTTGAGGGTAGCCACATTAAAATTGGATGAAAGGTTTAGGAGTTTCAGCGCCTTAACATGTGCCACCCTGTTTTTAAAGGGACCAAAACTAATTGGACAGATTAAATAATTGTAAATAAAATGTTTATTTCTAGTACTTGGTTGAAAACCTTTTGTTGGCAATGACTGCCTGAAGTCTTGAATTCATGGACATCACCAGACGCTGTGTTTCCTCCATTCTGATGCTCTGACAGGCCTTCACTGCGGTGGTTTTCAGTTGCTGTTTGTTTGTGGGCCTTTCTGTCCGAAGTTTAGTCTTTAACAAGTGAAATGCATGCTCAATTGGGTTGAGATCAGGTGACTGACTTGGCCATTCAAGAATATTCCACTTCTTTGCATTAATAAACTCCCGAGTTGCTTTGGCTTTATGTTTTGGGTCACTGTCCATCTGTAGTATGAAACGACGACCTATCAGTTTGGCTGCATTTGGCTGGATCTGAGATCACAGTATGGCTCTGAATACCTCAGAATTCATTTGGCTGCTTCTGTCCTGTGTCACATCATCAATAAACACTAGTGACCCAGTGCCACTGGCAGCCATGCATGCCCAAGCCATCACACTGCCTCCGCCGTGTTTTACAGATGATGTGGTATGCTTTGGATCATGAGCTGTACCACGCCGTCGCCATACTTTTCTCTTTCCATTATTCTAGTAGAGGTTGATCTTGGTTTAATCTGTCCAAAGAATGTTCTTCCAGAACTGTGCTGGCTTTTTTAGATGTTTTTTTTTTTAGCAAAGTCCAGTCTAGCCTTTTTATTCTTGATGCTTATGAGTGGCTTGCACCGTGCAGTGAACCCTCTGTATTTACTTTCATGCAGGCTTCTCTATATGGTAGATTTGGATATTGATACGCCTACCTCCTGGAGAGTGTTGTTCACTTGGTTGGCTGTTGTGAAGGGGTTTCTTTTCACCATGGAGATTATTCTGCGATCATCCACCACTGTTGTCTTCCATGGGCGCCCAGGTCTTTTTGCATTGATGTGTTCATCAGTGCTTTCTTTCTTTCTCAGGATGTACCAAACTGTAGATTTTGCCACTCCTAATGTTGTAGCAATTTCTCAGATGCTTTTTTTCTGTTTTTGCAGCTTAAAGATGGCTTGTTTCACCTGCATGGAGAGCTCCTTTGACCGCTTGTTTCCTTCACAGCAAAACCTTCCAAATGCAATCACCACACATCAAATTAACTCCAGGCCTTTTATCTGCTTAATTGAGAATGACATAACGAAGGGATTACCCACACCTGTCCATGAAACAGCCTTGGAGTCAATTGTCCAATTACATTTGGTCCCTTTAAAAACAAGGTGGTGCATGTTAAGGAGCTGAAACTCCTAAACCCTTCATCCAATTTTAATGTGGATACCCGCAAATGAAAGCTGAAAGTCTGAACTTCAACTGCATCTGAATTGTTTTGTGTAAAATTCATTGTGGTAATGTCTAGAACCAAAATTAGAAAAATGTTGTCTCTGTCCAAATATATATGGACCTAACTGTAGCTGTTGGGACAGGTTTGATGAAAGCAAAAATATGTACAGATCAGTCATAGCATTAAAGCTTGATATTTTATAGTACCCTCTTTAGCCACTAAAAAAGTTCTAACCCATCACGGCATGGATTTCCCTAGACCTCTGAAGGTGCCTCATGATATCTGTACTCATGCATTAGAATTAGCAGAAACATGCAGTTTATTGGAGAGCCATCATGCAGAACACCACGTATCGGTCTGAACAGAGGCGTTTTTCAAGTGCACATGACAACACCTCTATGCAGGCTGATATGTGGAGTTTATATGATGGAACTCCAATACACAGGAAGGAAATTTCAAATATTTTAGTAGTTGCATCAAGCTACATAGGTTTGTTTAATCCCACCACTGAGGTCTATGCCTTTTTACTAAACCATTAGCAGCAGACTTTAAGGATTCTATTAGTAAGGAAGGACCTCCATGGACCAGATTTGTTTTTCTAGCACGACCTATACATTAGATACTCGATGAGATCGACATATTGGGAAGTTCAAGGTCAAGATAACATATTGAAGAATTTCTAACAATTTTAGGAGTGTGGAATTGAGCATTATCCTTCCTTCATTTGCAGAAAGATGCAGCAGATATTACAGAATACTATTGTTTGCAACAAAATTTAGGTAAGTGGCAGGTTATTACCTGAATACACGAACACAACGGCAAAATGTTTCCTGGGAGAACATTTATGAAAATATCACATTGTCTCTGCTGATGTTGCCTTCCCTTAAATTTGAATTTGTCAGCAAGTCTTTGCTATGTAATCTGAATAGAGCAGGAGACAAAGGCTTAAACAAAGAATTCATGGATGTGTCACTTGTCAAAGTATGTGCTGTAGTTTACTAAAGGCCCCGTCACACAAAGCGATATTGCCAGCGAGATCGCCGATTTTGTGACGCCACAGCGATCTCGCCAGCGAAATCGCTGTGTGTGACATGTGTCAGTGACCGGCCCCCCTGCCAGGTATCGCTGATCACGCTCCATCGTCCTGGGCCGTTTTTTGATCGTTGGTGTCCCGCTGGACAGCGCGCATCGCTGCATGTGGCAGCGAGAGACCAGCGATCAGCGACGCTGGTTTCCAGGGTAAAAAGCGGGTATCCAAGAGACGTGCAGCTTTTAGATACCCACTGTTTACATTGGAAACCAGCTTGCTCGCTGGTCCTGATCGCTGGAGGGGCTGTCTATGTGACAGCTCACCAGCAATCAGCCTAACGATGTCCCAGCGATCCCATCCATGTGGGATCGCTGGGACATTGTTATGTGTAGTGGGGCCTTAGCTGTGAAGGATTTATCACTAAGAGATTAACATTACAGGGCTACATTAGTCCAGCAACACCCCCTCTTGTGATAAGCAGTTCACTGTCTATGGACTTTGCACATACAAAGCCTAGTGTGGGCGGGGCTAGGTTTTTCAGCTCTGCTGCATTGCTAAATCCAAAAGTTCTGATTGTATCTGAACAGTTAGACCCAGTAATCAAGTGATACATGGTTGGATCCAGCTTCTCTTTGCCTATTTCAGATGAGGTAGTAAAAACCTGCTATCAGATTCCCTATAATGCATCCTCTCTCCTCAGATAAGTGGCCATCCAAATGACGCAACAAAATCTTCATTAAGCAGACTAAGATAAGGGCAGAAATCAGCACAGGCCTTATAGTCAGCCTGTGACTTCACACCAAGCAGCGATGCACTGTCTATTCTCACAGCTTTCTTTACTATCAATGCCTTATTGCAGTGACTATCCTTTATTCCAGCTATGCCTGTCCTTCACCTTTTTATTCTGCTGGCTAGATAATAATCTAGCCAATGCGGAAAAAAGTCAAGCATGGCTAAAAGGCTAGTCTTTCCATAAATTACCACAAAGAACTATATAATTTGTCCTCTGGCGTTAAAGAGGAGGCAATACTCTACTGAGCATACTGTGGATGTATTACAACTGCTGTAACCACATTAGTGTGTTGTTTTTTCAATCAGATCTCAATATTACAAGTAATCTGTAACGCGCACATTCAGGGCCCATGAAGGGAGTGAGTACAGCTTGTCAACTGTGAAGAGCAGCTTTAGCCTATAGCTGAAGACCACTGAGTGATACCAGAATAGGGGTGTCATCTCACAATAGGTGTTCAGAAAAAAACAGATGCCACATTCTGGTTCACACAAGTAAGCAAGGAAATGACATCCAAAAGATAGTGAAAATTACACAGTTAGCAAAGTTGCTTCCTTTTTATGTGCCATGGATAAAAAAAAAAATGTAAAAAAAATGTAAAGGGTGTCTGTCACTACCAAATTGCCAATTAACTGCATAAACATTTATATATGGGACGTAGCCCCTTGAAGAATCATACCAGGCACATTCAAATTAACTCAATATTTGCTCAAAAATCTACTTTTACTTAATATACTGATGAAGGTGCTTTGGTGCACTCTTGGTGTGGCCTCTGCCTTGATGCACCATTACACCCTACTATTTGCATATTACAGCTAGTCTCTTACATTAATTGACAGTGCGCTGTAAATCAATTTGCATGTCTGGGTTTGTGCACTGACATTGGAAGAGAACCACAGTGCACCCCAAGTGCTTGTCTCTGGCCGCCGCTCAAGCAGCTTCAGTGAGGAGTGGGTGGTTGAAGTGGTTGAAGACCGCATGAGCACATCAGAGCGCAGTCTCCTCATCACTGGAACTGCTCGGTCCCTACACTTCTAGGAGCATTGCGCAGCAGAGAGAAGCCTGGCGTCAGATCGAGCCTGCAGACAGATTCTGTGAGCGGTCGCATGACACTTCTGACTCTAGTGTCAGTTCGCAAGCACAAACAAGCAAACTGATTAGCTAGTGTTTGCTCTTACTAACCAAGCGCTGTAAACAAAGAGAAGAAATAGGCTTTACTATGCAGTAAGTAGAGCGGAACAGAGCACCAACGCACAGGCCTCACCTAGGGTGCAATGACACAATCTCATTTGCAAAGCAAAAATTAAAGTAAATTTTTAACGGAAATATAAGTTTCAACTGTATATTGCTGATCTGATTTTCATAGGAGATACGCCCCCTATATAAATGGTTATACAGTTTAATTGGTATTTAAGAGGTGACAGCCTCCCTATAGACTGAACTAGAAGCCTATAATCAGCCTTACAGAATAAGTACATGCTACTTTGCTTTGACGTCAGGAGAATTTTCTCAAGGGATAGATACTCAAAAGCATAACCTCAAATTGCCTCAAACAAATAATCTGACGCACCACAATTGACTGCCATCCTTACTAACGTCTGGAGACTGGAAGCAATATCCCAGGGGCTTGGACCCCAGTCCTGTGTTACACAGTGCACATTGCGTTTGTAAGTGAACGCATTTGTCATTTTATAATCCAGCAGTAATGATAAAATGTAGACAGATTTCCTCAACGGAGCAGGTTTTCCCATATGTATTTATTTCTCAGAGTCCCAGCAGTAGCTCAGATTCATGAAATAAATCAGATATAGAGAATGCACGAGGACATGGGGAATCAATTTACCTGAATGCCATCAAGTAACTTGCTCATGCACCAGTAACTGTCAGCTTCAATGTTCCGCAGCACCTCTTCGGACAGACTGGAAACATCAACATTTTCCACTTCTTCTTCTTCAGCTAAAATTTAGAGAGAAGAAAGCATAGTAAGGCAGAGTGTGCAAATGAATAGAGCTGGGTCATGTACAACCATGTGCAAAAACAAAACATGCAATCAAAGACATCTTTAACACTGGCAGCTAGAGGAACCATTTTGATTAGTGAACACTGATAATCTACTTTGACAGATACAGGATACAGATCAGAAATATTGACAGGATGAGCACAGTTTGTGCTACACAATAAACATGTGTGGAAAACCATTACAGCCCACGCTTAGCAGAATGTGAGAACACCTTTAGGTTACGGTATGAAGTTGCGCGGAGATTATATCAACCCTGTGGCAAGCTAAGACATTTGGATTTGGCTCCACATTTTATAAAACAAATTATATACATTGTTAAAGAGGACCATTCACCAAATGTTAAACTGGACACATCATGTAATGGTGGCTGCAAAGCAGAAAAAGCAATTTATTATTTTATTTAACAACATCCTCCAGCATGACCAGTTTGGCAGTAGGTCAGTAGTGGTGTGGGGAGGCATTTCTTTGGAGGGCCGCACAGTCCTCCATGTGCTAGCCACAGGTACCCTGAATGCCATTAGGTACAAGCATAAGATCCTCAGACACGCTGTGAGAACATATGTAGGTGCAGCGGGCCCTAGGTTCCTTCTCATGCATGACAATGCTTGGCCTCATGTGAAGAGTGTGAGCAGTTCCTCCATGATGAAGGCATTGATGCTATGGATTGACCTGCCTGTTCACTAGACCTCAATCCAAGTAAGCACATGTCAAACATCATGCCTCGTTCCATCCATCATATTGCACTAGACCAGACCTGGGCAAAGTTTGGCCTGCGGGCCACATCCGGCCCTCTGGCTGTCTCAGTCTGTCCCGCGGATCAAGACGGTCAAGGGACTGGAAAAGAGAGACCCACGGGCCGCACCGTGCCCACCCGCTGTCTCCATCTGTGCTGACTTTATTGGTGGAGGAGGGGCCTTCAGCTACTTCCTCAACCTATCATCGTGCGAAACCGCTGACGCAATGATGTCATTTCATCACATAAGCTGTGTTCTGCAGAGAGTCAGGGCACCGGAGATAGGAACAGAAGCAGAGCGCAGGGGGAATGGGACCGAGGTGAGTATGTGGTGTTTTTTTTTTAATTGTATGGGATATTTGGATGGACATGGGGAGGCTATGGTTGGCTCATCCAGGACATTGTGAGGCTAGGATGACTTTATCCAGGACATTGAGAGGCTATGGGGCCTCATCCATTACATGAGGAGGCTATGGTGGTCTCATGCTGTACATGACGAGACTATGGGAGGCTCATGCTGGACATGGGGAGGCTCT
Source organism: Dendrobates tinctorius (assembly GCF_039654945.1). Taxonomy (NCBI): domain Eukaryota; kingdom Metazoa; phylum Chordata; class Amphibia; order Anura; family Dendrobatidae; genus Dendrobates; species Dendrobates tinctorius. Next base: position 55,027,212 of record NW_027361703.1, read on the forward strand.
GTGGGGTCATACTGTATGGGGGCTCTTACAGTATATAAGGGCCTGTGGGGGTGCTCATACGATATATAGAAGGGTCTGTACTCAGGTTCAAACGATATTTAGGGGGATGTCAACATACTTAATTCTGCTCAATATTAAGTGATACAATTAATGTTAATGTAATTATCAATAATATAATAATTATAGTTAATTTATTGATATTCATATTGAGCAGAATTAATTTCAGCCTATTGGTTCGGCCCTCCACAACATTCATGGTCTCTCATGTGGCCCCTCGTGAAAATTAATTGCCCACCCCTGAACTAGACTGTTCAGGAGTTGACTGATGCTTTAATCCAGGTCTTGAAGGAGATCCCTCAAGAGATTATCTGCCGCCTCATCAGGATCATGCCCACAGATTGTGGGGAGATCATACAGGCACGTGGAAGCCACAAACATAATACTATGCAGCATCATTTCCTTGCCTAGAGGCATTTCCACTGAAGTTGGATCAGCCTAGAATTTGATGAATATTCCAAATCCAGACCTCCATGGGATATTAATTTTGATTTACATTTTTATGTTCTAGAGTGCTCAACGTATTCCACTATGTAATGAATAAAGATTTGCAACTGGAATAACTCGTTCAGTGTTGTCTAGGATCTGGTATTTTAGTGTTGGCTTTATTTTTTTGAGCAAAGCATTATATATATACATACACACACATACATACATACATACATACATGTATGTATATACATACATACATACACACACAAACTGTAGAACACCGACTGTACAGCAAATTTGTTAGTACTACAGCAGTTGCAGCCACATTAACAATTTTCTAAAAAGGTAGTACTTAAGTTTTTTATACACTGGAAATTGTTAGAAAAGGATCAACTGTCAACGCATCCTGTTCCTGAATTAGGTGTTATTTTTTCCCAACATGTTGTGAATTAATATGCATCAACTGTATGTCAAAATGTGATTTTTTTTTTATACACACTTTTAATACTTAACTCCATTATAAAAGCCACTTTTTTATACAGGCTATATTCCTGGAAATTACAGTTGTGCTCAAAAGTTTACATACCCCAGCAGAATGTTTGCTTTCATGGCCTTTTTTTCAGAGAATAGAGAAAATGAATGATAACACCAAACCTATTTCTCCATTCATGGTTAATGGTTGGGTGAAGCCATTTATTGTCAACCTACTGTTTTCCTTTTTAAATCATAATGACAACCCAAAACATCCAAATGACCCTGATCAAAAGTTTACATACCCTAGTGGCCTGATAACATGCACAAAGGTTGGCACAAATCGGTTTGAATGACTACTAAAGGTAACATTCTCACCTGTGACCTGTTGGCTTGTAAACAGTGTGTGCATAAAAGCTGAGTGAGTTTCTGGGATCCAGACAGACTCTTGCATCTTTCATCCAGCCACTGACATTTCTGGAATGTGAGTCATGAGGAAAGCAAAAGAATTGTCAAAGGATCTATGGGAAAAGGTAGTTGAAGTGTATAAAACCGGAAAGGGATACAAAAAGATATCCAAGGAATTGATAATGCCAATCAGCAACGTTCAAACTGTGATCAACAAATGGAAAATCAGGGACTCTGTAAAAACAAAACCACGGCCAGGTAGACAAACAAAAATGTCATCCACAACTGCCAGGAAAATTGTTCGGAATGCAAAGAAAAACCCACAAATAACATCAGCTGAAATACTGGTCTCTCTGAAAACTAGCTGTATGAGATTCAATGGCTAGCACACGATAGGTACGGGTATGGTGCTAGTGAAGGAGGCTCATGAGTCCCACATAAATGTCTATTAGAATCACTGCACACATACACTTAAGGAGTATTTGCTTATTAGTGAAATTTATTGAAAACAAGTGCTCTTATAGTGATTGCGACAGAATGACGTTTCGGTCATTCAAGATCTTGATCACATAAGTCGCCGTAGTAGTTCTGAACTAATGGCTGTCCTGAATTAGGTAATGGTCACTTATGCCTTTAGGTTAGCCAGGGTCAGAGCTGTCGCTCTATGTGGGGTGGTGGCGAGACGGTGGAGTATGTTAACACTCAGTTGTAGCAAGGAGGAGTCACCGAAACGTCATTCTGTCGCAATCACTATAAGAGCACTTGTTTTGAAAACTAGCTGTGTGGCTGTTTTAAGACGCACAATAAGGAGGCACTTGAAGAAAAATGGGCTGCATGGTTTCCAGAAGAAAGCCAATACTGCGCATATGCCACAAAGTATCTCACCTACAATATGTAAAACAACACAGAAACAAGCCTCAAAACTTCTGGAACAAGGTAATTTGAAGTGATGAGACAAAAACTGAACTTTTACCTACAACCATAAATGTTACATTTGGAGAGAGGTCAACAAGGCCTATGATGAAAGGAACACCAATCCTATTGTAAAGCACGGAGGTGGATGGCTGACGCTTTGGGGGTGTGAGCTACAAATGCACAGGAAACTTGGTCAAAGCTGAAGGAAGATAATGCAGCATGTTATCAGCAAATACTGGAGGCAAATTTGCAATCATTAGCCCGGAAGCTGCGCATGGGACGTATTTGGATGGCCAAGTCGACCTGTCATTGGCTACAGCAGAACAAAGTGAAGATCCTGGAGTGACTATCTCAGTCCCCTGACCTCAATATCATTGAGCCACTCTGGGGAGATCTCAAGAATGCAGTTTATCCTAGGCAGCCCAGGAATTTACAGGAACTGGATGCTTTTTGCCAAGAAGAGTGGGCAGCTTTACCATTTGGGAAAATAAAGAACCTCATCCACAACTACCACAAATAACTTCAAGCTATTATTGATGTTAGAGGGGGCAATACACGGTATTAAGAAATGGGCTATGTGAACTTTTGATCAGGGCCAGTTGGATGTTTTGGGTTATCATTATGATTTAAAAAGAGAAAACACAGTAGTTTGACAATAAATGACTTCATCCAACCACTAACCATGAGTGGAGAAAAAGTTTTAGTGTTATCATTCATATTCTCTGAAAAAAGGCCAAGAAAGCAAAGATTCTGCTGGGGTATGTACACTTTTGAGCACAACTGTATGTCTAAAGGGCTTTAGAACCTTATAGTTTCATATTGATACATCTGTGTTTAAAAATTCAAATAATTAAAATAAATATTATTTTATGTTTCACATGGCTAGTTAAATGAACAAGAAAAGAAACCATTTAACTGCGAGAGTCAAAAATAAAAGTACAAAAAAATATCTTTGTGAGACAACAAGCTTTGTTGTAATTAAATCCCATACATAATTAGAAAAAATAAATTCTTATCAGTCCTCTGCAATTTTCTGACAAGATCATAACCTCCAGCATACTTTCTAGAGACATCCCTTCTTTGCAGATACACAACACTTTTGCTGGAAATGTGATTTGCATGTAAACATTTACATAACCATATACAGTAAAATGATATCGACACTATAACATTGATTTTTACAATTTATTTTATTTCTTCTATCAAAGTTCCAGCACGTTTAGGCCTAGTCCACTCAGTACTGATATGCTGCAAATATGCAACAAAATCTCAGTGGCAAAAAATAAAAGAATACAAAATAGTGTAGGGTTTGTTTTACTCTGGCAATTTTCCTTGTGGAAATGTTGCAGATTGGCAATGCAAAGGGTGAAACATATTTTGAAAATCTTTAACAAGTAAATTTATACTGCTAAATTTTCTGCTTTGTGAGGCAGAGATTTTTGTAACATCTTAAAGGGGTTGTCCACTACTAGGACAACCCCTTCTTGAACTAACTGTTTGGCCCTCATGAAATAAAAAACCTATACGCCCCTACTGTGCGGCGCTGGTCACAATGCTCTGGTGCGGTTTTGTGACATATGACCCCAGGAACCCAATCAGCGCTAGCATCATTGTCTTTGCCTTTGTACGGATTGAACATGAAGAGGAAGTCAGGAATCAGCTGCAGTCCTGGTTTCCTCTTCATGTTCAATCCGTACATTGGCGGGGAGAGTGACGCCGGCACTGATTGGACACCAGGCAACACGTGTCATTCCACCACACCAGAGCCCGTGACGGTGAGTGCGGACGCCACTGAAACGAAAGGCGAGTATAGCCTTTATCTTATAAGGGTAAAACAATTAGTTCAAGAAAGGGTTGTCCTTGTAGTGGAAAACCCATAACCACTTCGCTGGTACTGTAATACGATGTAAATATTCTCACACCTAATTCAGCAGCATATTTACTGAGGGCCACAATAGAGACCATAGATCTTCCTGTCAAACATCTAATTAATGCTGCCAGAACATGTGCTCCAGCTCTATGGAAATCTACGACTTCCATCCATTATTCTATGGCTACTTCAGGTTTACCACCTCCTTCTACAAACTTCTCTATTTCCAAGGTAGTTTTTATCTGTTTTTGTCATATTGGCAGGTCGCTTCCTAATTAGAGGCGTCCCTTTTAGTTTCCTACAGTATCAAATCTCTTCAGCCAGACACCCTCCACCCTACTATGATTGGTTTCTCAAAGCTGTTTATTACTCTATGTGTTAGATAATTTGATTTTGTCTTGTTTATTGAGACTATTACCAGATCTTTGTTTCCCCATTTTAGACCAGAATACATCCAGATTCCAGCGATGTATCACTTACACGCCTTCTTGCTGTAGTTTTGATAAAACCCTTTTATCTGCTGGAGTTCTTTTAGTCCTTTGAATGTAAGTTCCCTCTTTGTAGTTCTTGATACTCAAGAACTGTGGCTACACTTGACTTTCACCTTCATGGGCAGCTTTCTGTCTATGCACAGTGTAGGCAGTAAGCCGTCTATGATGCAGGTGAGATTACACTGTACTCCACGTTGATAATACTGTCAGATATGCAGTTGTTACAATAGTGATTTTATCAAAAGTACAGCAAGTTGCCAACTAAGTGACAATTTGGGAATCAGGGTCTCTGCCCTATTTTATGCTTCTCTCAATGAAATATTCCCTTCAATATTCTCATTTTGTAAAGTGCAAGATAAAAATCTCTATGCTAATTATATTTTAGCCCATTCGGATTTTACTGTCACATAAGAGGATTTTTTTCTTATACAAGTCTTTGCAGCAAATCTAGCTAATAAGGAATCACCACTACAACACCACCCATTAAATTAACAAAGAAGGAGATATGAATCGGTATAGTTTTATATGTTCACAGAAAGGTATGTAAAGCCATGCATTCATTTCTTTTCCATTTACATCTTTTAGTATGCCCACTGGCATAATGTCATACAATGGCTGAAGCACACGAGGAAGGGCTGCTCAGATGTTTGATGGTCAGATGTCCAGCTGTCCGGATGCACTCATCTGTGCTACCGTCAAGAGCAACTCATTTCTTTTCCAGATCTATGATGAATCAGATATGTATCTCTTTTCAGATGAATGCTTTTGAAACACTGCAAACTAGGTCAGCATCAAAGAAAGGATGCCGTCTTGAAGTGTTTTTTTTTCTTATGTTTTTTTTTCATCTGCTAGGATCTTCAAAGAAACTGGGCAATGCGCAATCAGCTAAAAGAAAATGGAGTGCAGCAAATGGCTCCATTATACAAGCCATGAGCAAACATGGTCTGCTCCTTCTGACACGTAATTCAGAATCACAATGGGAAACGCACTGTGCTCTGCTAGGAGATAACAACTGCGGCATTAGGGGCAAATCATACTCATAAATCTACTATTCACCAATTAAAGCATGTCACAGAACAACATCACAGATGAAAACCCTCAAATGGAAGACATAACAGTACAGTAAAAATAATCACACGTCTTTGAAGACTATACGGCTTATTAGTTTTATAGGGAAAACCCAAGATGACATGACAGTAGGAACATTAATTGCAAATATTGGCAAATAGAATATATAATTCAAATGCACAAAACTCTGTAAAATCTAGTACTTAACTGACCTTGTGTTCCATTCTATGAAATGGAATCTCACCAGGTTTTTGCTGTGTACCATGTTAGTCTTCATGCAGCCATTTTCATACAGTTTTCTCTGCTGCCGATCTAGCACAGCTCAGAATGCTGAGCTCTCTATAACCCTGCCCACATCACTGATTGTACAGTGTTTACAGAAAGCTGCCAATGAGCAAAAGCTGCTAATCCGTGATGGGGGCGGGGTTTCACACAGTAGTTGACCAGGACTAGCTGCCTCCTGTAGTGATAATCTCTTGCTGATAAAACATGGGCTAAAAGTAGAAAAGTACCGCGCCCTCGCAGCAGCATCAAACCGGAGACACCCGCAGCAAGCATCAGGTAGCACCGCCGGACACCCCCACAGCACCACCGGGCACCCGAAGCAGCACTGGGAAGCATCGCCAGGCACCCCAGCAGGACAGGACACCCACAGCAGCGCAACGCAAATCGGAACACTCCCTCATCCCAGCGTACAGCATCACCCCACTCCTGCCTCCTCCAACAGCGACCCTGGGACCCCAGTTCACCACAGCCACTACCCCCGTGGTAAGCTATAAGACGCAACTTTTTTCTTTCATTTTTATTTTGTGTTACTTTGGTATCCATTCCTACTGTTTAATGTGAGTGTCCAGAAAATACATTTCAAAATGTGTGTATATATATATATATATATATATATATATATATATATATATAAATATATATATTCACTGTTCGAGGGGATGGTGTAGAAAACACATTAAGACAAAACTCACTGATCCCCCCATTGCTTCTATCTCAGTACTACACTATTTGCCCAATGGTCTCTACTTTCTACAACAGCGACTATTTAACCCAATCACTAGTCATGCTTATGGTGCATTTAGACGTGCCAATTTCAGCCCCTCAATGAACCTTTGAGAGCGTTCTGTCTTCAAACATGTGATTGGCAGCTCAACTCATGTGCACACTAATGATGTCCGGCCAATAACAATGACTTTTTTTGCCAGCAAAAGCTATTTGATCACGTCTACGAACAAGAGCTTTGTTTGTTCTTCTGGCAAATCGCTGGCATGTTTACACCAGCAAATAACAAACGGGTGTTACGATGAACGTTCATTCAATGATTAGCTACTGGACGAGGTGCTTCCATGCTGCATCACTTTATGAAACTCGGATTATACTTTGGTGCGCCCAAAGTTGCACTTTCACTAATGTATCTGCTAGATATTGGTACGTGTGAAGGTTATTAATTAATAAAAGGTCTCTTGTGGAACCTGTAACTTTTAATTGACTATTTCACAACAGCTCAGTTATTGAAGTGATCTATATTTTCTGCTATGTATTTAAGACACAAAAGTATAGAGTGATCTATACTGTCTCTAGATTTTCTATAATTTCCTGGAAGCGTGACATCATATTTATTAAACTATACAGCAGGAAAACAGTATTCCCGAGAAAGAAAAAAGTGAGAGACTGAGTAAGGTAGATGACTCTACGACACAATTTGAAACTGCGAGTGATACCATTAGCGAGTATTATTTCTATGTAGGACACAAACCAATTCTTTACGAAATTCCCTGTAGGACCAAAAAGCAGAATATAATCAGTAACCTGGATATTTTTCATTGCCTGAAGGGTGTTGAAGAGCTCATCTAATATAATAAATATACTTTTTATTTCAAGTAAATGAACACAGCAACATTTTCAAAGCATGCTGACAAGTATGGCCAGTATCATTAAAAACATACAAAATAGGCACGAAAAATACCTGAACATATAAAAATAAAAGGGGATAATCTAAAAAAAAATTTTGGTCTGTATGAAAAAGAAATATTTCATAAGCTAGAAGTTTTCAGTGCCCCTTTATTACATAACAATTCTTCTGCTTCTGCCATACCTAAAATAATACATGAAATGCTGACAGATCCATCCATCAAAATGCAAAGAAAGACAAAAAAAGTCTGCAATAAATCTGATCATACAGCCTTAGTAGTACAGGTCATGACAAATGTTGTAAGAAAAATAGCCATTGCTGTTTTTCTGAGGTCTTGCTGCTAAGATTTATTTAAAAAAAAAAGCATGAGTACATATGAAATAGTTTCAGTGAATGTCTAGCAGCATTACATCGAACAGAATGAACTGTGCCATGAAACTTTCTCATATACTTTATAGAAGTGGATATTTCAACAAGATCACACTTTTTCATATTTTGTCCAAGAAAAGGAAGAAAATTCGTCACCACTGCCGCCACCTTGATGTGCACTATAGTGCGGTACAAACTCACACACCTGGGCTGCGTGCCAGCTACCCACAGAACGGGTGCTCAATCCAAAGAAAAACAAGCATAGCTACGTTGTATAAAAAAGAACGAAAGGGATGGCACTCACCGTTCTGAAGAAGTGAATTTATTTTCAGATAAAAAGCATAGGCTCGGGAGAGATGTGTGAACTGTGGACAACGGCTGTTTCACGCCAACTGAGCGTCAACGGGTACTGGAGTCAGGTAACAGGAAGGTCGAACTAAATACACTCACAGGTGTGAACACACCTCCTAGTTACTGACACCTACTTCCACTTAATAGAGTGAACAAAAATGTGAATATAAATATAATACAATTAAAACACAATAACTAAATACAGAAAAACACCTAAACACTGTTGATATCATTATCATTTTTACACAAAAACAGACATATCAATTTTTTCATTTAGTCCTAGTGGTCCTGTGGCATTAGACCGCAGAATCCATCTGGCTTCTCTCTGTAAGAGAAGTCTGCGATGATTCCCTCCTTGCTGCGCGGTAAGGCTACTTTCACACTTGCGCCTTTTAGCACAGCGCAACGAGCGCACAAAAACGTATGTCAAAAGCGCATGCAAACGCTTGTAAACCCTGCGTTTTTTGTAGCACTATTGCGCGCATTACGACAAAAAAATCGCAGCATTTCATGCGTTTGTAAGCGTTTTTCATGCGCTTGCATTTTTTATGCGCAATGGTATCATTTCACAGGAGAAAAAATCCTTGAAAAATTCGTGCAACACAGTCCACCAATGGGACAGCAGTGGGCGTGTCTTATGGAAATTCTTTATATAGACCCTGTTTACAGCTGAATTCTTCACATTTGCTTGCACTTGCCTTGTGAAACATGAATCTCCGCTGGAAGAGTTTTTACTTTGAATTGGATCTAGACATGAGGATGGCTCAGGCTTATGCAGTTGCTTGCCATGAACAGAGAGAGAGAGAGGCAGCGAAGACAGCAGCGGCGGCGTTTGTGGATACATCCCATTATTGAACTCCGGGAGAGCCGTGGAGCGTACCACACCCTCTACAGTGAGCTACAGGCAAACCCAGAGAAATTTACAGATTATACCCGGATGTCCCAAGAAAGCTTTATCGATTTGTTTGGTCGGGTCCAAGAAGCCATCCGGAGACAGGACACGCAGCTCCGGCGTGCGATTACTCCTGAGGAACAGCTACTGGTTATATTACGGAACATAGTATTGCAAAACCAACGCCTGCAGATTTTTCTTTGTTGTGACATGTACTATTACAAATCTGGAAGAATTATAGTTCTGCCATGTATTTGACAAAAAGCTGCGGTTTTTTTATGGCATGTAATGAACAAAAGGCTGTAGATGTATTTTTATAAACTTTTTTTTTAATTTATTGTTTGTGTTTTAAAATCCATATACAGAAGTAATAATTGTTGTTTTTTCTTTGTTTCCCAGATTCCTGGCAACTGGAGAAACACTCTCTTCACTCCACTTCCAGTACCGTATTCGAATCTCCACGTTGTCTGGAATTGTAGCGGACACCTGCCGGGCTGTGTGGAATGTTCTTTGTCCAGAATTCATGCCCCTGCCCACTGCAGAAAAGTGGTTGGAAATCGCCGAAAGATCCTGGACTGTCTGCAATTTCCCTAATTGTTTGGGAGCGGTGGATGGGAAACACATCTGGATTATCAAGCCAAAAAGAACTGGATCGGAGTACTACAACTATAAAAGGAGTTTTCTACAGTACTCGTGGCCATTTCAGATGCAGACTGTATGTTTGTAGCAGTGGACATTGGGGCATTTGGCCGTGGAAATGACTCCCAGGCCTTTAAGAACTCGGACATTGGCCGTAGATTGTATGGCAACCAATTTAATTTTCCCATGTCACGGCCTCTTCCCAACACTGAAGCTCCGCCACAGCCCTTTGTAAAGGTTGGGGATGAGGCATTCCAGATGTGCCAAAACATGCTCAAGCCCTACTCCAGCCGGGACTTGGACCACACAAAAAGAATTTTTAATTACAGGCTGACCAGGGCCAGAAGAACTGTTGAGTGTGCCTTCGGTATTCTTGTATTCAGATGGCGCATTCTCGGCACAGCCATAAATCTAAAACTCAAAACAGTGGATGAGGTGGTGAAGGCCTGTGTGGTTCTACATAATTTTGTCATGGCTAGAGAGCATCCAAACATAGATCTTGATGATGTTGCTCCTAACCCATAGCCTGAATTTACTAAGCACCCTCTCAGGTCATCGGTTGAAGTTAGTCAAATGAGGGACCAATTTGTGGCTTACTTCATCTCGGATGTAGGCCGGGTTGAATGGCAAGATCAAATGGTGTAAAAAAAATTTTCTTGTTGTTGGGTTAATAAAACAATGTTTTGATACCTGTACTGAGTGCATTTTGTATTTTTACACTTCCAATAGTACTATCAACTCGCCAGGTGTACCAGTGTTTTTTTTGACAGCACATATCTCCAAGACTGACACAAGAAACATGTCTCAGTAATGGAGATATCTGGTGTCAAAAACAATAATCTATATGACTTGTATTTTCCACACCAGTCTCTACATTCTTGTAATATTGCACAGACTGAATTCAGCAGGGTTCCCCAACTCCAGTCCTCAAGGACCACCAACAGATCATGTTGTAAGAGTAATTTCTGATGACATATGAGGCTCCATCCATTTGGCTCCATCCATGGGGCTCCATCCATCTTCCCATCAATTTTATCCATCTTCCCTGTCCCTGCTAAAGAAAAGCAGGCCCAAACCATGATGCTGTCACCACCATGTTTGACAGTTCAGGGTGATGAGCTGTGTTGCCTTTACGCCAAACATATCGTTTGGCACTGCTGCCAAAAAATTCGATTTTGGTTTCATCTGACCAGAGCACCTTCTTCCATATGTTTGGTGTGTCTCCCAGGTGGCTTGTTGCAAACTTTAAACGACACTTTTTATGGATATCTTTGAGAAATGGCTTTCTTCTTGCCACTCTTTCATAAAGGCCAGATTTGTGCAGTGTACGACTGATTGTTGTCCTATGGACAGACTGTCCCAGCTCAGCTGTAGATCTCTGCAGTTCATCCAGAGTGATCATGGGCCTCTTGGCTGCATCTCTGATCAGTCTTCCCCTTGTCTGAGATGAAAGTTTAGAGGGACGGCAGGGTCTTGGTAGATTTGCAGTGGTATGATACTCCTTCCATTTAAATATGATCGCTCGCACATTGCTCCTTGGGATGTTTAAAGTTTTGGAAATCATTTTGTATCCAAATCCGGCTTTAAAATTCTCCACAACAGTATCACAGACCTACCTGTTGTGTTCCTTGTTCATGATGCTCTCTGTGCATCAAACAGAACCTTGAGACTATCACAGAGCAGGTGCATTTATACGGAGACTTGATTACATACAGGTGGATTATATTTATCATCATTAGTAATTTAGGACAACATTGGATCATTCAGAGATCCACAATGAACTTCTGGAGTGAGTTTGCTGCACTTAAAGTAAAGGGGCCGAATAATATTGCATGCCCCACTTTTCAGTTTTTGAATTACCACAAAAATTTAAAATAACCAATAAATTTCGCTCAACTTCACAATTGTGTCCCACTTGTTGTTGATTCTTCACCAAAAATTTACATTTGGTATATTTATGTTTGAAGCATGATATGTGGGAAAGGTTGAAAAGTTCCAGGGGGCCTGAATACTTTCGCAAGGCACTGTGTGTGTGTATATATATATATATATATTTTTTTTTTAACATGCTATGGCTGGTACTAGGTATACAATGTTGCCAAATCCAATTTACCCCCACAGAAATTGTACACCCACACAAAAAGAGAAAATTATATATAATTTTGTGTGTGTGAGAGAGAGAGCATATTTCAATGAGTGAGTGCGTTTGTGTGTCTGATAGAGCGCATGAGAATATATACAACCCCTGGCAAAAATTATACTCGAGTATAAGCCGAGATTTTTAGCCCATTTCTTGGGTTCAAAGTCCACCCCCCTCCCCTCTCGGCTTATACTCGAGTCATATACCCCAGGAGGGGGTAAGTATATGCGATATTCACCTGTCCCGTTCCACCCCAGCGCACCGCTCTGTCCTTCGCGTCCTGTTTGTGACATTCAGGTCAGAGGGCGCAATGACGTAGTTAGTGAGCACCATGCCCTCTCTGCCTGAACAGTCACTGACAGAGGGACCCGTAAGACAGAGCGGTGCACAGTGGTGGAATGGGGACGGGTGAATATCTCAGGTGTTGGGGCCATGAGCCAGCGGCGAGACCGGCACCAGGCCCCCAGCAACGAGAGGCGAGTATGTCATTTTTTTTATTCGCAGCAGCATATGGGGTATAATCTATGGAGCATCTTACGGGGCAGCATATGGGGCATAATCTATGAAGCATATTATGGGGCAGGATCTATGGAGCATCTTATGGTTCAGCATATGGGGCATAATCTATGGAGCATTGTTATGAATGGGTCACCGAGGAGGAGAGTGCAATAGGCTATGCCACCAGAACACCAGAGAGGTTGGTCGCTCTGCTGATTGCAGACCCCTGATCTTAACAACACAACTAGTAGTAGCCGTGGAGCGTTCCTACGTTGCCCTAGACGCTTCGTCACAGCCGGAGGACTAACTAAGCCTAAAGACAGAAAGGTGAAATCTAAAATGCCCCGGAGCAGCTCCCCAAAGGAATAGACAGCCCCCAAACATATTGTCGGTGAGACAAGATGAAGCACAAACACAGACAGAAAATAGACTGAGCAAATGATGGGGCCTACACTGACTAGATAGGAAAGGACAGAAAAGGCACTGTCTGCAATCACACAAAAACCCTAACAATTCCAACACGACTGATGTACAAAAATACTGAGGTTTGCACAACCTCGCCCCCACTATATCAGCACTCAGGTGTGAACTGGCAACAGGCTAATACAGCAGGGGACTGAGCAAACAAACACAAGATACAAAAATACAAGGCAGGAGCCAGCAGCCCCAGGGGGAGCAAGCTGACCCCTGACAGCAAGGCAAAATCAGATGCAAAGGGTTTAGCAAATGACACTTAGCTGAAAAATGCAGGATCAGGCTGGAAATAGAAATCCTCAATAAGCAAATTAAGGAGTATCACCGGCAGCCAGTAAGAGAAGTCTGCTCGCTTATGTAGTCCCAGTCACTACCCCCACTCCTCCAATTATTCTCTGCAGCTGTTGGGTTAACATCATGTTGACCAGCTCCACTACCAGCAGTATCCACCAAAGGGAGCCTTGCCTCAAAAGTCAGATTAAGAGAGTTCACAACAGAGCATCTTATGGGGCAACATATGGGACATAAACTATGAAGCATCTTATGGGGTCATTATCTTTATGGAGAAGCATATGGTGCATAATTTATGGAACATCTTATGGGGCCATAACCTTTATGGAGCAGCATATGGGGCATATTATTCCATGGAGCATTTTATGTGGCCATCATGAACTGTATGGACCATTATATGGGGCTCCTGATTCAATATGGATATTCAAAAACATTTAACCTACTGATGTCTCAATTAATTTTATTTTTATTGGTATTTTTTTTTTTTGTTAAATTTACCAGCAGCTGCTGCATTTTCCACCCCAGGCTTATACTTGAGTCAATAAGTTTTCAAGTTTTTTGTGGCAAAATTAGGGGGGGTTCAGCTTATACTCGGGTCGGCTTATCCTAGCATATATACGGTAATCACCGGCCTTGGAGGATGTTCATTCAGTTGTTTAATTTTGTAGTAAAAAAGCAGATCACAGACATGGCCCAAAACTAAAGTCTTTTCAAATGGCAACTTTCTGGCTTTAAGATACACTAAAAGAAATCAAGAACAAAAAATGTGGTAGTCAGTAATGGTTACTTTTTTAAACCAACCAAGGCCGGTGATAACATAATTTTTGCCAGGGGTTGTACATCTATATCTATCTATATGCACAACATAAAGAAGGATTTTTCCAGCATCTCCAGGAGATAAAATAATAATTGCTTTATTGAGAATATAAAATCTTCATACCATCAGGTAAAAACGACATAAAGAGGCGTATGGAGGGGATCAATTTCCTACGCGTTTCACCCTGAAAGGGCTTAATCATGGAATGCCAAATCATGGAAAGCCCTTTCAGGGTGAAACGCGTAGGAAATTGCTCCCCTCCATACGCCTCTTTATGTCGTTTTTACCTGATGGTATGAAGACATTATATTCTCAATAAAGCAATTATTATTTTATCTCCTGGAGACGCTGGAAAAATCCTTCTTTATGTTGTGCATGCACTATACACCCGGGTCACAGTGTTTCCGTGCGCCGGAGGTGTGATCAGGAGTGAAGAGGGGTGAGCTGAATACTTCTTGTTTGTGTATATCTATCTATAGGTATAAAAATCTAAATATCTATACATACCCATATATATATATATATATATATATTAAAAAAAAGTAAAAAAAATAGGCAGCACTCAAATTAAATGTGAAAAAAAGTGGATACTTTACTGATCCTCCAGTGGCAACGTTTCAACGGTGACCCGTCTTTATTGGCTTGATAAAGACGGGTCACCGTTGAAACGTTGCCACTGGAGGATCAGTAAAGTATCCACTTTTTTTCACATTTAATTTGAGTGCTGCCTATTTTTTTTACTTTTGTTAATTTGGCTGTTTGGACACTGCTGAATAGGTTTTGCACCAACTATTTAATTTTGGTAGTGCTGCCCTTTTTTTGATTTTTATATATATATATACATACACAGTGGGGCAAAAAAGTATTGTCAGTCAGCAATAGTGCAAGTTCCACCACTTAAAAAGATGAGAGGCGTCTGTAATTTACATCATAGATAGACCTCAACTATGGGAGACAAACTGAGAAAAAAAAATCCAGAAAATCACATTGTCTGTTTTTTTTTTCATTTTATTTGCATATTATGGTGGAAAATAAGTATTTGGTCAGAAACAAAATTTCATCTCAATACTTTGTGATATATCCTTTGTTGGCAATGACAGAGGTCAAACGTTTTCTGTAAGTCTTCACGAGGTTGCCACACACTGTTGTTGGTATGTTGGCCTATTCCTCCATGCAGATCTCCTCTAGAGCAGTGATGTTTTTGGCTTTTCGCTTGGCAACACGGACTTTCAACTCCCTCCAAAGGTTTTCTATAGGGTTGAGATCTGGAGACTGGCTAGGCCACTCCAGGACCTTGAAATGCTTCTTACGAAGCCACGCCTTCGTTGCCCTGGCGGTGTGCTTTGGATCATTGTCATGTTGAAAGACCCAGCCACGTTTCATCTTCAATGCCCTTGCTGATGGAAGGAGGTTTGCACTCAAAATCTCACGATACATGGCCCCATTCATTCTTTCATGTACCCGGATCAGTCGTCCTGGCCCCTTTGCAGAGAAATAGCCCCAAGGCATGATGTTTCCACCACCATGCTTTACAGTAGGTATGGTGTTTGATGGATGCAACTCAGTATTCTTTTTCCTCCAAACATGACAAGTTGTGTTTCTACCAAACAGTTCCAGTTTGGTTTCATCAGACTATAGGACATTCTCCCAAAACTCCTCTGGATCATCCAAATGCTCTCTAGCAAACTTCAGACGGGCCCGGACATGTACAGACTTAAGCAGTGGGACACGTCTTGCACTGCAGGATCTGAGTCCATGGTGGCGTAGTGTGTTACTTATGGTAGGCCTTGTTACATTGGTCCCAGCTCTCTGCAGTTCATTCACTAGGTCCCCCCGCGTGGTTCTGGGATTTTTGCTCACCGTTCTTGTGATCATTCTGACCCCACGGGGTGGGATTTTGTGTGGAGCACCAGATCGAGGGAGATTATCAGTGGTCTTGTATGTCTTCCATTTTCTAATTATTGCTCCCACAGTTGATTTCTTCACTCCAAGCTGGTTGGCTATTGCAGATTCAGTCTTCCCAGCCTGGTGCAGGGCTACAATTTTGTTTCTGGTGTCCTTTGACAGCTCTTTGGTCTTCACCATAGTGGAGTTTGGAGTCAGACTGTTTGAGGGTGTGCACAGGTGTCTTTTTATACTGATAACAAGTTTAAACAGGTGCCATTACTACAGGTAATGAGTGGAGGAAAGAGGAGACTCTTAAAGAAGAAGTTACAGGTCTGTGAGAGCCAGAAATCTTGATTGCTTGTTTCTGACCAAATACTTATTTTCCACCATAATATGCAAATAAAATGAAAAAAAAAAACAGACAATGTGATTTTCTGGATTTTTTTTTCTCAGTTTGTCTCCCATAGTTGAGGTCTACCTATGATGTAAATTACAGACGCCTCTCATCTTTTTAAGTGGTGGAACTTGCACTATTGCTGACTGACTAAATACTTTTTTGCCCCACTGTATATATATATATAATCTAGATAATATATGCATTTACACACACACGTTTATGCTCTCATTCTGCAGTGATATAAGCAGTGCTGCTGTATGTTTTTTATACACTATGTTCAGCAAGTCCATGGATAAGGAGTTAACTGGCAGAATGACATATGCAAAAAATAACTTTAGAGCTACATCTATGTTATATAAATTAATTACACATGTGACATGCACAAATGTGAATAAGTCAGTCGGACAGAGTTCACACCACCCACTGACTGAAACACAAAAAGAAAGCACAGATTAACAAATGTGCAAAAATACTCTGCAGTAAAAAATATGACAATAATCAGCAAGTGCTGGTAAAAAGATGACAACAAATACATAGGGAATTTAGTCGATACTTTTTTTTTGCAAAAAAGTGTATACCAAGCCACTGCATCTCGTCAAGGTAACCCTTAATGGAGCAGTCCCTATCTAATGTATTTAAAACCTGAACATATGAAAGGTGTCTAAATGAACAGGATTAACACAGGCACTTCCTAGTATGGGCACGTGGTGCAAGACGGCTCTTTATGTGCATGTCACACGAGAGGGGTGGGGTCTCTCAAACCATGCAAAAGCAAGGAAACAAATGGATTAAAAACACATGTGACATGCACAAATGTGAACAAGTCGGTTGGACAGTGTTCACACCACCCACTGACTGAAACCCTGTATTTGTTGTCATCTTTTTACCAGCCTTGCTGATTATTGTCATATTTTTTACTGCAGGGTATTTTTGCACATTTGTTATTCTGTGCTTTCTTTTTGTGTATATGTTATAAAAAACTGCCATTTCATTAGGAATACAATACCAGAATTGTTACCCATGGATCTCTCTTTTAACTACCACTTTTCTGCCAACTTCATTTTCTACATTTTCATGGTTATCTTCTAAAATAAAAGATAAATCATAGATGAAATATCATCTATTTGCCTAATAGTTCTTTGAGGATTCATACATTCTTGCTTTTACTGGACAATTCATAACAAATAGACTAGCGAGAAAATTTATTGATAAAATGACATCAAACTGTCACAGTACATGATCTATCACAAACATTACAGGTCTCCTAGGTTGAATGAACACAGAATACATGATGACTCACTAAAAAGAGGTTTAAAAACACAAATGGCTCAAAAAAGGTTGAATTATTACGCCATCAGTAATAAGGGCAAGGCTTGTTTCTGCTGTAAGTACAAGAGGTCGCTGTTAAACTTGCATCAATTTTATACAAACACAGAATGTTTACGAGAGAAAATAAATTAAATCAATCCTGACTTCACCATACTAAAAGAAACTGAAAAAAAGTAATGCGGTCTTAAAAAAAAGTCAGAATATTTTACTTAAAGCGCCACCCCAGCATTTTTTTTTAATTGCACGCTGGAGTGATGCTTTAAATGTAATTCCCCTGCCCACTATCTGACATTCACCTGCTGCCACCCTCAATGGTTTTGAGCGTCGATCCAGTTGGACTCTGGCAAAAAGTGACCTGTCAGCAGCTCCAGTCTTTCATGGAACGGCTCTGGCTCTCAGTCTTGCATTTAAAGCTTGTGACACAGCTTCTGACATCCGAAGCGGCACAAAAAATGGTGAAGACGCCGAAGGGTAAATATATTAACAGGGCCAGGGTTAATACTTTTAAAGCATCACTCCAGTGTAGAAAAAATTAAAATGCTGGATTGGTGCTTAAAGACAATCTGTCATTATGCTTTTGCCACCTAATCTGAGAGCAGTATAATGTAGGGGATTAGACCCTCATTCCAGCGATCCATTGCTTAATCACTCAACGTCCAATGACGGACAGAGTCCATCATTGGACTTCTCCCCCTAATTGGTGCGGGCTTCGGCTAAGAACCTGCACCTTTTCCAGGACATCACAGCTGATCTGATCAGCTAACATGTGCCCGGAACGGCGACGAGTGGAATTGCGAATCACCTGTGGCTGTTAACATGTTTAATGCCGCTGTCAAACTCTGACAGCAGCATTTAACATGCAAGCGCAGGAAGCGCATCACTATGTCTTCCCATCGGCGCTCGTGTCACATGACCGTGGGTCACCGATGAGTTGGAATGACAACCCAGGGTCAGGAGAAGACCCCTGTGGTTGTCATTGCTGGATCGTTATGAGCGCCGCCTGGTGGTCGCCGCTCATAGCAATTGAGCATTTCTGCTACATAGAGCAGGGCTGAAACAAAATCGAAACGCCAGAATTGTTTTTTTAGTCGCTGCAACATTGCAATAAAATGCAATAACGGGCGATCAAAAGAACTTATCTGCATCAAAATGGTATCAATAAAAACGTCAGATCGGCATGCAAAAAATAAGCCCTCACCCGGCTCCAGATCCTGAAAAATGGAGACGCTATGAGTCTCAGAAAATGGCAGCTTTAGTTTTGTTTTTTTTAAAACAAACTTTGGAATTTTTTTTCACCACTTAGATAAAAAAGAACCTTGACATATTTGGTGTCTATGAACTCATAATGACCTGGATAATCATAATGGCAGGTCAGTTTTAGCATTTAGTGAACCTAGTAAAAAAGCTAAACAAAAAACAAGTGTGAGACTGCACTTGGAATTTCACAGCACTTGGATTTTTTTTCCCGTTTTCTGTTACACGACATGGTAAAACCAATGGTGTATTTCAAAAGCACAACTTGTCCCACAAAACACAAGCCCTCACATGGCCATTTTGACCAAAAAATAAAAAAGATATGGCTCTGGGAAGGGGAGCGAAAAACGAAAATGCCAAACCAAAAATACCCCTGGTCATTAAGGGGTTAATGAACGGATTACTGTAGATTAAAAAATAATAACATTGTTTTATCAGTATGAGATTATCACTAGACTATCTGACCTGCTGTTAGTTAGTCCAACCACGTCCCCACCAAAGATTCGCAGCTTTCTCTGTACACAGTGAACAGGCAGAAAGCTGCCAATCAGTGGTGTGGGCGGGGTTATAAAGAGGTTAGCATTTAGAAAATTGTTAGATCTGCAGAAGATAAAGTTTTTAATCAAACCTGCAGCATCCAATAAAATTATGCATCGCTTGAATTAGGGTCTCTAAACATACATCCTGCTCACAAATGGGGTAACCAAAACCGGATGACAGATTCCCTTTAAGGGTATGTGCACATGTTGCGGATTTTGATGCGTTTCCGCAGCATTTTTGGAGGTGCGGAATTGCCTCAAATCCGCAGTGCAGAGTGCACACAGTGTTTATCCATTGGAAATACAAAAACTCTTAACATGCTGCGGAAAATTCAGAGCGGAATCGCAGCATTTTATTTTCCGCAGCAAGTCAATTCTTTTTGCGGATCTGCATCGTTTCTGAACCCATTGACTTCCACTGATTTTGGCCAATCGGCAGCAAAAACGCAGATGTAAAAAAGATCTGCGGTTTTGCTGCGGATTAGGGTGTCAAAAACGCTGCAGAGGAAAGTGATATCAAGTGTGTCCGGTTATTATGATGGGAGAGTAGTCCCATTGTCTGGCAACTGAGTACAATTGCCAGTTAAACACAAAACACATAATGACATACAATACACATAGAGTACATATAACATACAACAGAGTACATAATTACCATACACCACACCTAATTCCCCGAAGCCCTCATTCCCCTGGAAAAAAATTAATAAAAAAACAATATTATACTCCCTGGTCCACCGTAATCCAATAAAACGACTGTCCCACGCCAATCTGTCACGTCCGCCGGCAATACACTACCAGAAGTTATACTCCTGTCAGTCTATCGCTGAGTTCGCTGGAGTTTTGCAGCTCCGTGCTGTCACTTACGACACTAGATCTGCGTGAGAATTTTCCCACGCAGCTGTGCCTTAAAATGAGAGTAGCGGAGTGAATGAATTCTGGTAAACTCTCATGCATGCACAGTAAACACACTGCAGGAGCCTTAGCTCCCGTCAGTGTGTTGCTGGAGCTGTGGAGAGCAGTCACATCTCCTGATGTGACTGTTCTCCATGGGAGATCGTCGTGGGACACTAGTTTTTAAGGGACTGCGTCGGACCAGGGAGTATACTAGTGTTTTTTTTTTGTGTTTTTTTTACAGGAGAACGAGGACTTTGCTAGGATTGGGCATACAATAAAATATTGTAAAAAAGTGTGTGTAATTATTTCATTAAAATACTTTTATCTAATGTGTGTGTTTTATTTACCCTTTCATACTATTGGATTGGCGTCTTATTGACGCCTCTCCATTATTAATGGGGCTTAATGTCACCTTACAATAGCAAAGTGACATTAACCCCTTATGCCACCGCTACA
Source organism: Dendrobates tinctorius (assembly GCF_039654945.1). Taxonomy (NCBI): domain Eukaryota; kingdom Metazoa; phylum Chordata; class Amphibia; order Anura; family Dendrobatidae; genus Dendrobates; species Dendrobates tinctorius. Next base: position 55,048,072 of record NW_027361703.1, read on the forward strand.
CGGCAGTGGGAAGAGAGAGGCTAAGTGACAGAATTGGCACATCTTACAGATATGCCATTTCTGGGGAGGCTGTGGGCTGGTATTTGTAGCCCGGGGGGGCAATATCCATGGATAGGATTTTGGTTAGGCCTGGGGTTAGCGTTTGGATTAGGGTTAGGGTTGGGATTAGGGTTTGGATTAGAGTTAGGGATGTGTTGGGGTTAGGGTTCTGGTTAGGCCTGGGGTTGTTTGGATTGGGGTTAGGGTTGGGTGTTGTGAATTCTCTTTCTGGGCTTCCTCTGGTGGTTACTGAAGGTAGTTGAGCTGGTCAGATTGACAGAGGTGTGGCGAGTTCTCTTGCTGGGCTCCCTCTGGTGGTTACTGGAAGTAGTGGAGCTGGTCAGACTAACAGATGCTTGCCACCTGATAATGATAATGATGATTGGAGACCTGGGGTTTCTGACTGGAGTATTTAAGAGAGCTGACTTCCTTCAATCCCTGCTGATTTTCTTTCTGTGCCTTCTGAGGTCTGATGTCTCCTGCTCTGTTCCTGCATGGTTCAGCTAAGTGTTCATTTGCTAATCTTTTTGCATTTGATCTGGTTTTGTCTATCTCTGCTTTGTTCGGGTCAGCTTGCTCCTGCTGGGGCTGTGCTGGATCACCGCCCATATGTTACTGCTTGTGTCAGTTTGTTCTGTCCCGTTATATTGGTCTATTTTTGCTTTGCTTTCAGTATATACCAGAGTGCTGATATAGTGGGGGCGAAGTCATGTGACTTCAAGGTTTTTTGTGCATCAGACGTGTTGGATTTTTCAGGGTTTTTTGCGTGATTGCAGAGAGTGTACTTCCTTTCCTGTCTAGTCAGTTTGGGCCCCATCATTTGCTCAGTCTATATTTCTGCTTGTGTTTGTGTTTTCATCTTGTCTCACCGACATTATATGTTTGGGGCCTATCCATTCCTTTGGGGTCTGCTCCGGGGCAGTTTAGATTTCACCTTTCTTGCTTTAGACTGAGTTAGTTCTCCGGCTGTGCCGAGGCGTCTAGGGCATCGTAGGTACGCTCCACTGCTACTGCTAGTTGTGTGGATAGGATCAGGGGTCTGCAATCCACTTAGTTACCAACCTCTCTGGCTTTCCGGTGTCTTAGCCTGGTCCTGCTAACCTCCTCGGTGACCCATTCATAACAGTTGGGATTAGGGTTCTGTTAGGCCTGGGGTTAGGGTTTGGATTAGGGGTGTGTTGGGGTTAGGGTTCTGGTTAGGCCTGGGGTTAGGGTTTGGATTAGGGTTGGGATTTGGGTTTGGATTAGGGTTAGGGGTGTGTTGGGTTTAAGGTTCTGGTTAGGATTGGGGTTAGGGTTTGGATTAGGGTTGTGGTTAAGGTTTGGATTAGGGTTTGAATTGGGGTTAGGGTTTGAATTAGGGATAGTGTTTGGATTAGGGATAGGGGTGTGTTGGGGTTAAGGTTAGAGTTAAAATTGGGGGGTTTCCACTGTTTAGGCACATCAGGGGCTATCCAAACGTGACATGGTGTCTGATGTCAATTCCTGTCAATTTTACATTTAAAGGGAACCTGTCACCCACCCAGGGCGTTTTTAAGTTAAAGAGACACCTTCAGCAGCACTAAGGCTGCATTCTGTGAAGGTGGCTCTTCTGTTTCTGACCCCTAGTAACGCTGAAACATTGACTTTTATAAATAGCTCCTCATACCTGTAATGTGTCCCATAGGTATGGTGTGTCCCCCAGTATCAGCCGCTTACTATCTGTCCATCGTGCCACTTCCCTGTGTCTGGGCGCCGCATACCATTCGTCCATCATGCCACTTGTCTTGTGTCTGGGAACCGTCCAACATCCGTCCATCACGATGCCCCTGTGCGTCGCTGCCTCCTCCTGTTTTGAATGCCGGCGCCTCCGCTGTGACAATAGTTCTCGGGCATGCGCAGTGCGCGCTGCCCGAGAACAGACATCAGGCTATTGCGCCTGCGTGTTGCGGAGGCCCCAGCCCCGCAGTGTGAATACATCACAACACACTGCGGGGCGGGATCTGGGGCCTCCGCAACATGCAGGCGCAATAGCCTGATGTAGGTTCTCGGGCAGCGCGCACTGCGCATGCCCGAGAATTCTTGTCACAGTGGAGTTGCCGGCATTCAAAACAGGAGGAGGCAGCGATGGACAGGGACATCATGATGGACGGATGGTGGGCGGCCCCCAGACACAAGACAAGGGGCATGATGGACAGATGGTAGGTGGCGCCCAGACACAGGACAGAGGCATGATGGACGGATGGTAGGCGGCTGATACAGGGGGACACACCATACCTATGGGACACATTACAGGTATGAGGAGCTATTTATAAAAGTTGATATTTCAGCGTTACTAGTCAGAAACAGAAGAGCCACAGAATGCAGCCTTAGCGCTGCTGAAGGTGGCTCTTTAACTTAAAAACGTCCTAGGGGGGGTGACAGGTTCCCTTTAAATATAAACGGCGCTCCTTCCCTTCCTAAGTCTGCTGTGCGCCCAAATAGTGCATTACACCCACATATGGGGTATACATACTCAGGACAAATTGAACATCAAGTTTTAGGCTCCAATTTATCCTATTAACCTTGTTAAAATAAAACTAATTGGATCTGAACTAAAAATTCCTATGAAGCAAGTTTAGGGTTAATAAACTTCTTGAATGTCGTTTTGAGCACCTTCAGGGGTGCAGTTTTTAGAATGGTGTCACTTTTGGGTATTTTCTGTCATACAGACCACTCAAAGTGACTTCAAATGTGATGTGGCACATAAAAATAAAATGGTGTTTTAAAAATGAGAAATCGCTAGTCAACTAACCCTTCGTTATAAAAAAAAACATTTTTGTTCAAAAATTTTACTGATGTAAAGTACATGTGTGAAATGTTACTTATTACGTATTTGATGTGACATATCTCTGTGATAGATATATAGATATAAATATATACGAAATATATATTTTTTTTTACTTAATTTTTTTATATTATTTGGTTGCTGAATATCATATCTACATTGTAGGTATGTGATTTCCCAGCCATCTGGGACCCCGCAGATGACTGCTTCAAGGACAAATTTTAAAGGGATATTTGTAGAACATTTTTTCGTGAACTATATCCCGAATGGGATGCATGCACAAATGCCAGGCTGTTGCAAATTGGCAATTATAAATGTTATTTAAGAATTATTATTATACTTTTTCAAAAATGGACTGAGATTGATAATAGTGTTTTTTTTTTTTTTTTTTTTCCAGTAAAAGATATTAAACAGAGGTGGTGGTTGGTGAGGGACAGGTTCCACAAATTTATCACCGACTGTCACAAGAGTGGCTCCTCACTCACAAAGAAAAATTTCTCTTTTTTTGATGAATTGAAATTTCTTTTAACAAGCAGGACATTGGAGGTAAGCTTTTAAAAATATTGAGAAATCAGTAACTAAAGATATATCTAGCCTTAAGGGTAGGTTTCCATGTGGCGTAAGTCAGCAGAATTGGCTGCGTACTGAACGCTGCGTACAGCTACAGAGTTCAGTCCGCAGCGTCCAGATGTTACAGCATAGTGGAGGAGATTTTATGAAATCCCATCTCCACTATGCGTACAAGGATGCAGGTGGCAGACCTACGTCACCGGACATGCGGCACGTCTTTCTAGACCAAAGCAATCCTATTTATCTTGCGGAGGCGCACAGTCTCTGCAAGATAACTAGCACAGTGTATTGATAGGATGCGGTGATTTCGCATGTGTTCAATGAAAACATGCGTTATCACCATGTGAAAAAAAGGGGGCAGGACTTTGGGTGGATTGGGCTTTCAGCTGCATCCACAGCGCTGCTCCTACGCAGTGTGGAAACATAGCCTAATAATGAAGAATTGCTTTTTTTTTTTTTCACACAGCACTGAAGGGAACATTTGTCCTCCTCGGCCTGAAGATGATGACTCGGAAGAGGCAGCAGGAACATCTTCTTTAGGTGGTGCAAAATCTTCTTTAGCTGGTGCCACATCTTATGCAGCTGCTTGCACATCTACTTCTGCAGCTGGTGTAGCATCAGTTTCAGCAGAAGCAGATGTAAGAGAGGAGAGAAAGAGATGCCTATCCAGTGGCAGGACAGCCCAGCAAAAAAAAAAAAAAAAGAGTAAAAAAAATTATAAAAACGGTGAAGATCGCAAATGATACTCTGGATTTGATAAAAAAAAAAAATCAACTACAGAGGATCATTTCGATTTTTTTGCCTTGACTGTAGCAAGCAAAGCTCGCTCACTGCCACCGGATAGGCAGTCAATCTTTATGAGTACTGTGCATACGGCACTTACAGCTTTGGAGGACCCTGCTCCAATTGCATCTTTTCCTGACATTTTGATGGGGGTCCTTGGTAGTACACGCCTGAAACAACCACATCCACAAGAACCTGACTACCGGTACAGTAGACCAGCCAGCACATATTCCCAACCTTAAAAGTCAGGCAGCGCACAAAGGCTGAGCCCCTCACCAACTGCAACTTTCAGTTCTGATCCGGTGATAACATATGGGTATTGCCCAGAGTACCAATTTTTAAATTAACAATGGGTGCACACCATTGTTCTCGTGCCTGCTACATTATGCTGAAAGTTGCGTTAATTCCTGCCAAGTGTCGCAGACCATCCATCAAGCCGTTCCAAGAGGTTTCAAGTCTGCAACACCAGGTTTGACGTTGCTACATTACGTTGAAAGTTGAGTTAATTCCTGCCAAGTGTCGCAGACCATCCATCAAGCCATTCCAAGATGTTTCAAGTCTGCAACACCAAGTTTAACGTTGCCACCACAAGGCCCACTTCACCACCAAGAGACCAATCACCTTTTTGGAAGCAAGGCAAGATTCTTGTTCTTAACTTATTTGGCCAAAAGTTTAAAAAAATGTTTTCATATTGAAAAAAAAAATTAACAATGTTTGTCATGATGTTTTTATTGGTTTTAAAATAAAGTTATCTTTTCAAAATTTAAGTTTTTTTTATATACATTAGCATAAGGGGTCTATACAAGGGCTCTATCTCTGACTGTGTCATGGGTATATGAGCGCAGGATTATGGGATAGAGTATATTTATGATTGTATATGGGCACAGGACTATGGGATGGAGGATATGTATGATGGGTATATGGGCAATGGACTATGGAATAGAGGATAATTATAATTTGTTATAACAAACCACACTTAGTAAATAGAAAACATAAAGCACATCAAATGAACACTTATAAATTTTTTATTACAGAAAAATATAGAGTTAACATTTTTGTGAGAAAAAACAACTTTTTTTAATGATCTTGTAATTTTTTTTGGGTCGGTCAATGTTCTTCCATCCTTCTCTGCTGGTCAGGATGCACAACACCAACACAGGAGTCTTACCAGTGCACGGCACCTTCTGGACTTCTAAAATAGTCAGTAAAGGTTTCTCGCACACACACCAGAGTTGGATGACCTTCCCTGACCCACATTGCGCAATGTATTAAATACTGGCTGCTGGTACTAAACATCTACCTCTGAGCTGTACTCCCGAGCATAGTTATGGAGTACACAGCATGCCTTAATCACAGCATCAACAGTGTCTGTATCCAACTGGATGGGTGTGTGAAAGATCCTCCCCTGACTAGTCATGATTCCAAAGGTACATTCCACATATCTGCGTGCACAACTCAGCCGATAACTAAAAATCCTCCCCTGGGCATCCAGTTCCCTTCGTGGGTATGGGCGCAGCAGGGTGGTAATTAAGGGAAATGCCTCATCCGATACTATCACAAAGGGAACTGGAAGTGTGGAACCTAGCAAAGGTCGTGGGGCTGGAAGCGTTCCGCAATCTTGAAGAATGTGCAGATCAATCTGTGATGTTCGCAACACCCGAGAGTCCGCAGTATTGCCATAGGCACCAACATCAATGGCAACAAATTTGTAATGTGCATCAGCCACCGCCATCAGGACCACAGAAAAATACTTCTTATAATTAAAGAAGCGTGATCCTGATGGCTGCTAAACCCTTACAAGTTTACCATCAACTGCACTTATGCAGTTTGGGAAATTGGCAACAGACTGAAAAGCCTGCTGCAACCTGCAGCCAAGTCTCCTCGGCTGGGGAAGGCATCACGATGGGCTGCAACTTCTGCCAGATCACGTTACATGTGCACCTCACAATTTTAGAGATGGTGGATTTACCAACTCTGAATTGGAGGTGTAGTGATGTATAGCTCTCTCCTTTGGCCAGGAATCTGCAAAGGAAAAGAAAAGATTATTAGACATGTCACACAAAAATGTAAGGGAACCTGTCAGCATTTATGGCCGCTATAAGATGCGGCCACCGCCTTTCAGGTCTTATCTGAAGCATTCTATAATGCTGTCGATAAGCCCACGGTCCGACACGAAAGATAAAAATAATAAAAAAGAGAAATTATTATACACAACTGCGTGGGGTGGTCACGTCAGATGGGAGTCGCAGGTCCGTGTCCGGCCATGACCATCTTTTTGCGACACGGCTCTCCTGCTTGCTTCAACTTTCTACTGCTCAGCGGTACTTATCTGGCCAGTTGAGGGCAGAGCAAATTCCTGCACTGAGCAGGCACCAGGAAAGGTCTGAGTGGCCCAGCGCATGCACACCTCCGAACTTTGGTCTATCCTCATCAGGACACAAAAGTACGCCTGCGCAGTAGAGCGATGAAGCAAGCAGGAGAGTGGTATCGCAAGAAGGGAGGCGCCGGACCTGGACCTGCGACACCTATGAGACCAGATCACACCATAGCGGGTACATAAGCCCTGAAAGGCAGTGGCCGCATCTTATAGCAGTAAAAAATGCTGACAGATTCCCTTTAGGCGGGTTTTACACATCATGATATATATACCATAAAACACTGTACTAAAGATATCCATGTCCATGTGTCTGTGCGTGTGCTGCACAAATGTGGCATCCGTGTGCTGCCCATGTGGTGCATCATTACCACAAGGATGGCTGACAGGGAAAAAGCGCTACAATAAGCGCAGTTACACGGTGGCAGGTGCTGAAGACTAATCCCATTCTTCCTTGATAGTGCTCAAATCCGGCAGAGCAGGGGAGAATGATGCCAGCATCTTCATCACCTGCCGCCAGGAAACAGTGCTTCCTGTAGCGCTTCTTTACCAGTGCCAATGCGTGTCACACAGAGGACATCAATGTGTATTCTCCGTGTGCTCAACTGTGTGACACTTTGTGAACCGTGCTACTGGTAAAAATCTGACATGTCAGCGTGTTTTGCCCACGGACACACGGTCCGTGGAAACACGTTGACATGTGCATAGACTCATTCATTTGAAGGTCTACGTGTGTCAGGGTCTCCGGGACATGTGAAAACTTTCACCCCACGTACCAGACACACTGACGTGTGAAAGAGGCCTAATGACATACAAACAAAAAATAATTTACTTACCGCAAGGTGATGAGCAGCCTTTCCTCAGCAGAGATCGCCTTCCTCATGATCGTATGGGACAAGATTAGATAGGGTGACAATATTCAGAGCAGTCGGTCAAATGCCGGGATCAGTATACGGCAAAGTGATAGAAATTTTTCTGGACATCTGTAAAAAAAAATTTGACATGAAAAAAATGGTTAGTTACTATATGTTTACTTTCTTAGGACACATTTTACTAAGGATATTAACTTTAGATATGGTTAACTTACCTCCTCAAATCTGTGTAGAGCACATAAAAGTGCCCCTTCTCGGAGCGCTCTGCAATTATTGGGTGCACCCACATCATTCGTGCTCGCCTTCTCCTTCTGTGCTGCTCGTAAAAAGATAAAACTACGGTTTAGTACACAACACAGTGAAAAATACATGGCAATATTTTGTACACCTACTTTAGCTTACCTGCTCTCTGTGATGATTGATAATTTGGAGAAATAATCCCAACATCATGATTCTATATGGCCTGAGGAGCTGTAAGCGCTGCGCGCTCTGCTGTTGGGGCCGCTCTGCTGGGCGCTCTGCTCTTCGTGCAACCGTCCACTCATGTTGTATTGTATTAGCAAAATGGAGAATGGAAGAAGGGTTGGACAAGGAAAAGACATCACAAGTTTTCTTTTTGGGTTTGTCAAGTTTGCCAATTAGATATCTTTCAAAAACTCGGACAAATCCGCATTAAAAACCACATCAAATCCGCATCAAAAACACGCAGATTTTTACCTGCATTTTCTGCTAAGAGATGCGTCCGCAGGCAAATCCACAATGTGTGCACATACCCTAAGGGGGTTGCCCACTTCATCTTTTTAACAGATGATTTGGGGACACGATTGTGTACAGTTACTAAAAATAGGTATGATTAGCAAACAAAATAACATTTTAAACATTAATCGAAAAATACTTTATAATGCTCTATCTATAATAATAAACTACCTACAAATATACTCTAAAGTCATAAATACTATGTACAGTAAATAACTATAATGCAAATGTTCAAACTTTATTAGACACAATTAACAATCGCAAAAAGGAAAATGTTAAAAATCACTCCATTAACCCCTTGGCGACCGCCGATACGCCTTTTAACGGCGGTATTTCAGTGTACTAAAACCACAGCGCCGCTAATTCACGGCACTGTGGAGAAAGTGAATAGCGTCCCCCAGTGTCGGATTTTCTCCGGGGTCTCCGCTGCCGGGGGTAGCCGAGACCCCAGAGAACATGAATCGGTCGGTTTTTACCGACCCCGCTTTTGCGATCGCCGTTATTAATCCTATAATGGCGACCGCAAAAAAAAAAAGCCGCGATTGTGCATTAAATTTCTCTTTCCTCTGATGTGATCGCACATCAGAGTAGAGAACTAGGGTCCCCGATCCCCCCCCGGTACCTCTCCGTGGTCCAGGGTCCCCTCCCGGTGGTCCCGCATCCCGCCGGCGTCCTCCGGTGGGCGCCGCCTTCTTGGATCCGGAGAAAATGGCGGGCGCATACGCAGTGCGCCCACCGGGAATCTGCAGGCTCCAGCTGGCAGATTCAATTCTTTCATTTTGATCACGATGATAAACTATCATCGTGATCAAAATAAACAAAATAGTACATAATCCCCCCGTTTATCACCCCCTTAGTTAGGCCAACATAACGAAATAAAGAAAATATTTTTTTTTTCAGTTTTCCATTAGGGTTAGGGCTAGGGCTAGGGTTAGGGCTAGGGTTGGGCGAGGGTTAGGGTTGGGCTAGGGTTAGGGTGAACTAGGATTAGGGTTAGAATTAGGATTAGGGTTGGGATTAGGGTTAAGGTTGGGATTAGGGTTAGGGATGTGTTGGGGTTAGGGTTGGAGCAAGAATTGAGGAGTTTCCACTATTTACCAACTTTGGGGGTCTAAAAATTGGGTCTAAAAAAAATCACTTTTGTGGAAATAAAGACTTTATTTTCACGGCTCTGCGTTTATAAACTTCTGTGAAGCGCTTGGGGGTTCAAAGTGCTCATGACACATCTAGATAAGTTCCTTAGGGGGTCTAATTTCCAAAATGGGGTCACTTGTGGGGGGGTTTCCACTGTTTAGGCCCATCAGGGGCTCTGCAAACGCAACATGACGCCGGCAGACCATTCCATCAAAGTCTGCATTCCAAAATGGCACTTCTTCCCTTCCAAGCTCTCCCAAACAGTGGTTCCCCCCCACATGAGGGGTATCCGCGTACTCAGGACAAATCGCACAATAACTTTGGGGGTATGATTTCTCCTGTTACTCTTGTAAAAATAAAAATTTGGGGGCGAAAAGATCATTTTTGTGGAAATAAAATGGATTTCTTATTTTCACGGCTCTACGTTATAAACTTCTGTGAAGCACTTGAAGGTTCAAAGTGCTCACCACACATCTAGATAAGTTCCTTAATGGGTCTAGTTTCCAAAATGGGGTCACTTGTTGGAGGTTTCCACTGTTTAGGCACATTAAGGGCTCTCCGAACGCAACATGGCATCCGACCTCAATTCCAGCCAATTCTGAGTTGAAAAAGTCAAACGGCGCTCCATCCCTTGCGAGCGCTGCTGTGTGCTGAAAAAGTGGTTTACCCCCACATATGGAGTATCGGCGTATTCAGGAGAAATTGTACAACAAATTTAGTGGTTGATTTTCTCTTTTAACACTTGTGAAAATAGAAAAAATTGGTTCTGAAGTAAATTTTTTGCAAAAAAAAGTTAAATGTTAATTTTTTCCTTCCACTTTGCTTTAGTTCCTGTGAAGCACTTAAAGGGTTAATAAACTTCTTGAATGTGGTTTTGAGCACCTTGAGGGGTCTAGTTTTTAGAATGGTGCCACTTTTGGGTATTTTCTGTCATGTACACCCCTCAAAATTACTTTAAATGTGATGTGGTCCCTAAAAAAAATGGTTTTGTAAATTTTGTTGTAAAAATGAGAAATCACTGGTCAACTTTTAACCCTTATAACTTCCTAACAGAAAAAATGTTGCTTCCAAAATTGTGGTGATGTAAAGTAGACATGTGGGAAATGTTATTTATTAAGAAATTTGTGTGACACATCTCTCTGATTTAAAGGGCATAAAAATTTAAAGTTTTAAAATCGCAAAATTTTCAAAATGTTCGCCATATTTCCGTTTTTTCATAAATAAACACAAGACTTATCGAAGAAATTTTACCACTAACATAAAGTACAATATGTCACGAAAAATCAGTCTCAGAATCAGCGGGATCCATTAAAGCGTTCCAGAGTTATAACCTCATAAAGGGACAGTGGTCAGAATTGTAAAAATTTGCCTGGTCATTAAGCTGCAAACTGGCTCTGTCGCTAAGGGGTTAAAAAGTCCATGAAGGCAGTGTGATCACATAGGTAAATTCCAAAATGGCACCATATGTCAGTCAACCACAGTTAAATATATCAGTAAGGCATTGATGATACAGTAATGTATACATTACTACATGCAAAAAATATCATAATAATACAGGAATTTACAATACATGATTTAAATAATATTGTATACAACACCCTATAATTGGCAACATGGAGAATTACAGGGGACACCTAATAAATGTACACTATGAGCCAACAGAAGAAAGTCAGACCAAACAACTAAAACAGTGCTCCCTGCACGCCATAATAAGGGGACCAAGTGAGTCACGCTGGGTACGAAGATATGAAATGCGTACCAAGGTATTGGGCAGTGTGAGTCATTTAGTCCATTAAATTTCTTATGACGTGTGGTGGGTACTGCTTTGTTTGATCGGGCCTTCTGCTACTATTGCTGAACATTACAGATTTATTAGGTGGCCAGTATAATTCTCCATATGGCCAGATCATTATATGCCGCTGCATGCAATATTATAATCATGTACTGTTGTTTACTACCATCTTATTTTGATCAGTGTATCAACTGCGACCCCAACGGAATCTAAAGATTAATCACCTCATTTAATTTGCTGTAAATTCCATCAGACAGGATCTCCAAGTCAGTTTTAAAAATGAGATTTCAGAATTTGCTGTCAGATTTTACAAGGGTTTCTTTGAAAAATCCATTTCAGTTATTTCTGTGTGTTAAGGGGACGACCTGACCGCAGGTACCTGCATGCCGGGTCCGAAACAGTTAAAGCTGCATCCCCTGTTCCCGGGGGGGGAAGCATAGTTTGTCGGACCAACCTCTTGACCTGGGGAGGCGGGGAGAAACAGGAGAAAAGTGTGCGCAGCAGCGAGGAGATTAAAGGCAGAAGCGTGTGTGGCAGGTCAGTTTTGCGTCAACGGAGTACAGCGTAAAGAGCGCTGAGAGGTGCGCTCTGCTTCCCCTTCCCCCACCACAGAGTATCGGTGCATCGTCAGGCCGCATATAGAGAACCCCCGTCGCCTGCAGAGGGACCGCTATAGAACAGAGCAGAGCCGTGCACACAGAGCAGAGCCGTGCACCCAGAGCAGAGCGGAGCTGGCCGTGCCACAGCAGAGAGAAGGGCCAGGCGTGCTGCAGCAGCCAGGGAGAGAAGTGCTCCGTCATGGGAGCACCAGCATTACACAGGCCAGCGTCTGTGAAGCAGACCCGTCGCCAACAGCGGGGATCAGAGAGACAGAGTCATGCCCTGTGAACCTGGTTATTACCAGAGGACAAGGCACCAATGCTCCGTGTCCGTGAGCACAGCACATGTGCCCCATAGGAATGACCGGGAGAGACACTTGCAACCTGACTTTGCCAGTTTATATTTGCTGAGCCACATTGGGCTCATACAGGACTGTGGCCCGTACCCTTGTCAGTGATTGAAGCAGGGACCAGTGATTGCTCCGGTCCCAGAGCATCCGTACCGCATAGGCCCGTGCCCAAGCACCGCAACTGCTGACAGAGACTGTGAGGAGTCGTGCAGGGGACACGTTGGGCTCAGACAGTGCCGTGACTGTCATGAATCGGGGTGTTTGGTTGCCCTCAGTTCGTCAGAGATCCTATTTGATGACCTCACTCCAGTTTCTGTTTTGGAACTTGCGGTTCTCTGGTGCCCCCTTACCCTCAGGTCAGTTAGGGAAGTGCACCTAGGGTAATCAGTCGCCAGACAAGCCACCGGAATGTGTACTGGCTATTAGGCATGCTGCAGCAAGGGAAATATAACTACTCTCAGCCACAGCCAGGCAATTCGCTTATAAAACCCGCTCCACCACTGCCAGCTTTGCCCAACAAGCCCAGGACACGGCACAGCACCAGCTCCTATTCTTATGCTTAGTAACTGGTTAGGAGTCAACCCTATCAGTAGCGAATTTAGTTTCAGAGGACGTTAATGTACGTTATGGAGCAAGGAGAAACAAAGCTAATAATTTAATAGATTTTACTCCAAAATATTGGCAGTGTTTATAAAAGGTATAAAAGATATTACAAAATGATACAACTGAAATATGTACAAAGGAGAAAACACAGTTGCTTAAGTCATTTCATAGCAGACAATGCGAAGTGGGGGGGGGCGATACATCACAGAGCCTCTCTGTATCAGGGTTCCAAGGCAAAGACGCCAGAAAAATGAGCTACCACTATCTTATACCCCCTGGTCGTGACATCACTGAGCTGGGCGGAGCTATGGAAGCACTCCTCTTTTCTCAAAGGGGCTAACACGTACTGAAAACTCATAAGTATATCTCGGGGAGGGAACCTCGTAGAGTGACGACCAAAGTATCACTTTTCCCAGCATGATGTTGGCGTTAATTTGAGCCCAAACATGAAGTACCTGTATGAACCGGTTAAGTATAAATCCATTTCTTGGATTCCGCTGAAGCTGGAATCTAGAAAACTAAAGGGTGGGTAGCTCTATCGAAGCACATCCCAAACATGTAACTTTCATACCAATAACACCAACTGGGGTCAAGATATGGCCTAATATTTAGATCTTAAATCAACTCTATCTTAGACATAAGAGAACGCTTCCCCAACTGCCTTTAGCCAGCTTAGGGCCATAAACTAGTATCACGTTACACAGAATGTGGAGCTAGAAGGAGCTGGGAGGGGAGGGGTTCGAAAAGCCCACAGCGTGTGTCTTGCACAGACCTAATGGATGTAGCAGACCTCAGTGTGTGTGACAATGTAAAGTTCTAGAAGGGTTCTTTGAATTTGAGCATATTTGTAGTATCATTACAGTAACCCACACTCCTCTGGCCACATCAGTATATGGACTAGGTTCAGTGGAAGGTATCGGAGACCGACCGCTGACGCCAGAAGGCAGGGCATTGAGGCCCACAGGACCTTCCTGGAAAAGACACCGAGCCAGCCATTGTCGGCACTACTGAGTTCACAGCAGGAGTTTTAGTTTGAGCAACTCCTCACACAATTACAACCGAACTGCCATTATCTGAACGGTTGTTCTTCACCTCACAATATCCTTTGCCATTTGAACTGTTTAATCCCGCTTAAGCTTTTACTTCCCTGCGTGGAGTATTCCCGTTATTAAACTTTTTAACCCTTGCTCTGCCTCGTGTCCGTCACTTTATCCAGGGTACCTGCTCACAAATGCACTAGACTTCTGGCACAAATTGTTGCAAAATGTATATAATTCAGCATGCACCAAATTTACTTCGTTTTAGTAATGTCTTGTACTTTAACAGAACATTAAATATATCAAAGTTAACAGGTAATAGTGCTGATAAATTTGTAAACGATTGTAACTGTCTGATCTAGTTTTATCCTTTTGAAATTCAGTACACAGCCAATAAATTTACTCAATAGAAAAAAAAAAGTGCAGGTACAGGGAGAAAATGAAGGTATATTCTCCTGCAGCCACTTGCTTTCAGTCATCGGGACAGGTTTAAAAGTTACCACTCACAAAACAGTAAGGCCTATTTCACATAGCGTTATGGCAGTCTGTTCAACGCATGCGTTAAACGGACTGCGCTAACGCTACTCTTTTTTTCTGATCGCGTTATGCGATCGCGTTAGCGCAGCTGTGCGCTAACTGTGATGGGCCCTCGAACGCTGCAGACCGCGTCCGAGGGTCCGTCACAGCATGATGGCACATCGCTAGTGCATGCCGATTATGACATGCATTAGTGATGCGATACGTTATAGCAGTCTATGGGTGCGTTAACGGATGCGTTACATCGCGTTAATGCCGCTTTGTAACGCAATCTGTTAAACAGACTGCCATAACGGTAAGTGTAATGCCTCTGTATTTTCACTGACCACCTACTTTGCAAACACAAGCAGCAGAAAAGACTATCATTAAGGATATGTGCAAATTATGAGCTTTGAACAAAGCGTATTTTCGCTTCATTGAACCGTAGCACGTTACAGTTTCAGCAAAGTGGATGAGATGCACAGAAAACGTATACCCACTGTGATTTTTATTTTTACTCAACGTAAACTAACCTGTGGTGTGTGTTATCTGCACATGACTACATCAAGAAAGTTTTGAACAAGCCAAATATCAGGAAGAATCAAACAAACCACCTTTATGTAAAACATGGCATGCCAATGAGTCAAAAAACACAGAGTAAAAAAAAACAATGAAAAAAATGCCAAAAAAGCATTTTATACAGTAGGTGCAGAAATGGCACAGAAATTCTGCAACATCAAAAGCTCACCAAAATTCAATCGTGAAACTGTACCTAAAGATGCAAAAGTAATGATAACCGCACGCTCATTGTGTAGCGAGTGGTGACAGCTACACCCCCAGGCACTTCCCCGATGACTGGAAACGAGTGGCTGCAGGGAGAAAATAACTTAATTTTCTCTTAATAGCTCTGCCTCGAGAAACACAGAAAAATATGGATAAAATGCTATTTTCCTACAGATTACCACTATATGTGGAGGTAAACAGTATTTTTAAAGCTGAAAAAAATTACCAAAATTGCCACTATGATACAAAGAAAAAGTACATCACACACACATACATAAGCTTGCTACATATTTAATTAAGACAACAGAGACAGCATTTGTTTGATGCCCCAGCTTACTAAGAAGACTTTTCTTCTTTTGAACTTACCTTGCCATTAGAGTTAAGAGTTTTATGGCATACAGATGCCAAAGGCAATTGCATTTCTGTGTTACTCAAGAGGAAAAGGTTTGAGAATAATTTTAACCTGAAATAGAAATCTATTTTTTATTTTACTAAGTTTAACATCAGTTGATGAAAACAAAACTTAAAGTGGTATTCTACAGGGAAGTCTGAAAATCCGAACACTAAAGGAGGATAGCTTCCTTGGAACACATTCCACTTCACAATTGCACTAATTGCAATTAGCTTTCCACTTTTTAATAATTCTTTAATTCTGACACCTACGAACATCCTTTGGCTTTAGTTCAAATCAATTTCATTTCTACTGTCATTATTCAAAATCTTATTTTCCTTGCGTTCCCCTGACACAACATTTTTCCAACTTACTGTTTCAGTTAATATTCTTTTCAATGAACTCCCACTGCACTCTGCTATCTCGTGCTCATCTTCAGAAGCAAATTAACTTTGCCAATGTTAAAATCTGATGCAGTTAACATGGTAAAAAAATACACTGATTAATAAATGTATCTACATGTATCTATAATATGATGAACTCCACTTAGCATACGTCTATCTAAAAAATATTTTTGAAGACTTAATATACAAAGAGAAAGCAAGTAGTACTTGGGTGTTTGTGCGATCTTCTGCATTTCCCTATTTTTGCATACATTTGAACAATAACTTAATCAGATTTTCCCAAAAGTCCTAAAATTAGATAAAGAGAACTAAATGTAACAAGTAAAAATATTGAACTTTCAATTTATTTATTTTTTCTATTTAAATCACCTTGGAAAAAGAGACATAAGGCATATGATAATTATGAACTTTTTTTTGCACGGGACAGGATGGCTATTTGAAGGCAGATGAATTCAAATTTTAAAGTTTAATTAAAAACTTGTCAAATCCTTCGGAAAGTTATTTTTTCTTTCACAAAAAACTGAAATATATCAACCAAAATTTACTATTACTATAAAGTACAATGTGAAAGAAAAAAAGGAAGAGGTAAAATTACGCTATATTTAGAGCTACACAAATATGTAAAGTACACAAAAGGAAACATATCACAACCCACAAAGACAAAAAACGGCATCATCATGGCTTAAAAACGAAGACATTGGCAAAAAGAACAGGCGAAGGAGCACATATCTTGTTACAATTTTAGACTCTTAAAAGGGAATGTAACATCAGAAAATTAACTTTTGCGTAAACTAAGTTTTTAAATTAAACCTATTTTTAAAGATTTTGGAGAGGTAATTTATATTACAGTATGTAGTAGATAAGGAAAAAAGGGAAAGTGCTTCATAGTCAAGCATACGTGTGATAAGGTGGTAAACTGTCTGTGCCCCAACATGTCGACTCTCACCTTGTAGTTTTGAGTTAAGAACAAAAAAACTGTAGATACCTGGTAGTAATAGTAGTCCTTAGTTGTAGCTGCCGAAGGTGAACCTTGTCAGGAACCAAAGTGGTCAGTTTGGTACTACTGTTCTAAAAATTCGAAGCACTTCTAACTCATTTGAAAACCAGGTGCTGTGTGGCACGCCAAATCCTACATTCTTCCACTCCATAAGTTATTTACATGAAAAACAATTTTTTAATCTCTCTCTGACCACTAAGTTAAAACCCTTTGGAAAAAGCATTGGCGAAATGGCAGTGTCGGGGTGCAGTTACACACAACATGTGGACACTGGTCTATGACCGATTGTAAGAAAATGTGACTTTTTGCTAAATACAAACTTATATTTTAATCTATATACCTGGAAATGTTGATAGGGGTATTCTAAAGACTGGACTTCGCATTATGCTGGTCTGCACTTGCACTATACTTGATATCGATTGGAACACTCTGGATTTAGGTGCGTTTAGCCAAGCATACTGCTATAGATATACTGTTTCACATTTTGTGTGGTAGGTCAGGTTTTTTTTTTCCCTGTTTTTATGGTATTTTTATATATATTTTCAATAAAAACAAATATATTTTCAAGGTATTATAGCATATGCCTCTTCTTAACCCTAGGAACAAGTGTGTTAATCACCAAGGTTCATAAAAGGCTAAGGTCACGTTCACACATTCAGCATTTGGTCAGTATTTTACATCAGTATTTGTAAAACAAAACCAGGAGTGAGTGATAAATCCAGAAGTGGTGATGTGTCTCCATTATACTTTTCCTCTCATTGTTCCTGCCCTGGTTTTGGCTTACACATACTGTACTTTGGTAAAATACTAGCCAAATACTGAACGTGTGCACATGGCCTAATGCTTTCTGCTCTTTGTAGATGAGAGGACCGGAGCACAGTGCACCGACACTCAGATCAAACTCTGATAGAGCATGATAAATATAATGAAAAACATAGCGACCAGCTTTTGCTCCATAACTATAAGGTCACTGAACAATGGAGAGGATGGAGCTTCTGAGTTGCTCCACATTTCAGTCATTTATGAAAAAAGTTCCAACACATTCCTCACTATCCGATCAGTATGTTCATACCTGTCACAGCAAAACAAACAGTGACCATAAGTATACTCTCTGTGTCTGGGCATAACATGGAAGATAAGCGAATATATTGGTAAGACCATGATGTTGAGCAAGTCCAGCGAGGCAAAAGAGGCGCATCGGATGAGTTCAGGAAGCAAGGAGCTCGCAGGGATCCTGTTCAGTGGCCGGAGTACAGACCTGGTCCAATGTCCTGCAAATCGATTCACTCATCTCTACACGGCAGTCATGCAAGGTGTTAGTAATTTACATCTGCCAGATGTGCTTTAATGAGATAAGTATTTGTACACCCAAAAATTTGGAAATGGTTCTTGAGATTTAAGTAAATTAAATAGGAGGAAAAGTCTCAATTACTGTACAAGAAATCTAATAATAGGTCACGTTCATAGTGCATTTCCACTGCTTTTTTCCCAATAAACACTGCAGACACTGTTTTTTTTATCCATTTCTGATGCCTTTTTTATGCATTTTTCATGTATTAAATCAAAAGGTAAAAAAACAGCCATTACACTTAAAGAATTGACATCCCGCGGCTTAAAAAAAATGAAAGGTAAAGATGCAAAAGAGTATGATTTTAAAAATCTAATTTTGCTGTTAATGTTAAATACTGCTTTTATTCAACATGAAAAAACTCATGGGGAAAAAAAAGCAAAAATGTTATGTTTGAACAAGCTCATATTCAGTAAAGGTAACACAAATAAACATATTAGAGTATTTGTGTCTGTAAGTTAAAGGAAAATATGAGCGTAAGCTACAAATTCATTCTAAGCATATTAAGAGAACCTTAAAAAAATCAAGCTGTAATTGAAAGCAAACAAGGGAAATAAATACAACTGCTTTTGTATCAACATGATAACTGTGATTGTTTTTCTTTCCTTTACTGTCATTCAAACTATAATTTACACTCTGATAATTGGAACTAGCTAAAGAAGAACTGCATCAGTGAGATCTATGTAATAGTAAAATGTGTGCATTATTGCTCGTCTAGGTCCCTAAAGACACCGAGCATTTGCTTCCCTTGCCAATGTTACACTAATTATGACTCCTGGAGAACTTCAATCTGCATGCTAAAACATATTATGGAATTCCCATTAACATTAGATAAAATTCTATGACTTTACAAGATTTATTTTAACAAAACAAATTTAAAGTTGCACATGTTCTTGTTTCTTTAAAAGTGCTGGGTATTCTCCACCTGGTTTATGTCCTTTTCACTGTAACTGCTTGTATCAAAATGTAATTCCCCATGATAATAATATTTTATAAATATATTTACGGTACATAAAGCTCATAATTAGGTTAAAAAACAAAAGCACTAAACTTTATAAAGATGACAGTAAGTTCTGTAATAGTATGAAGCAGATATTAGTCTTTTTCTTTTTCATAACTGGGTTAACTACTTCACGACCTTGGATGTAGCCATAAGTCTAGGTAGGCAAGTACCATATTTTTCGTTTCATAAGACGCACTTTTTTTCCCCCAAAGTTTTGGGGGGAAATGAGGGTGTGTCTTATAATGCGGATATACCTTATCGGTACCGTTGCTGCAGGCTAGGATGAAGGGGTGCCCGGCAGTGCTGCGGAGGGATATGCCAACATTTTGTGAAAGGCCAGAGCCCCTGCAGTTCCATGGCTTCCTATGCGGTGGACTCCTGGAAAATGGCCACCGGACCGGGGGCGGCACATGCGCTAATGGAGATCTCGGCACCAAGATCTCGTGAGATGAGATCTCAGCGCTGAGATCTCATCTCCTGAGACCTTGGTGCCGAGATCTCCATCTGCGCATGTGCCGCCCCGGCTCTGTGACTATTTTCCCGAAGTCTACCGCATAGGAAAACATAAAACTAAAGGGAGCTCTGACCTTTCACAAAAAGTCAGCAGAGCCCCCACAGCAAAGCGTCAGACACCCCCGCAGCAGCGCCGCACACCCCAGCAGCATCATCAGACACCTGCAGTAGCGTGCTGCACATCAGAACACCCCCTCATCCCAGCCTGGGGCCTGCAGCATTACCCCACTCCTGCCTCCTCCAGCAGCGATCCAGGGACCCCGCTTCACCACAGCCACCACTCCTGGTAAGCAATGACGCATGGATTATAAGATGCACAACCATTTTATTTAAAAAAATCCTATTTTTCTCCTCAAAATTTGGGGTGCATCTTATAATCTCGAGTGTCTTATAATCCAAAAAATACGGTACTTTACAGACCTTGGATGAATGGACACATCTAGTCCCCATTAATGCTGTGATTGATATTAATCACAGTATTTAGAAGACAGGCAAAGGGAGGGAGCCTCTTTTCCCTCCAATCGGCACCCCAATGACATCGTTCAGGCCCGTTCCCTGCCATGGTGACCCAATATCATCATGATGACATCCAGGTCACCAGGCTCTAGTAAGTTAGTTAGATCATGTACAGTGCATGATCTAACTTGTGCATCACTGACAGTTGTAAAGCTGTTGCATTGCAATGCTTTATAACTGTGATCAGAATGCTGAAAGTCAAAGTCCCATAGTGGGACTAAGTTAAAAAAAAATTAAAAAAAAAAAGTTGTAAAAATATTTTTTACAGAAATCACTTTTTGTTGAGAAAAAGCAGATCACAGACATGGCACAAAACTAAAGTCATTTCAAATGGTAACTTTCTGGCTTTAAGAAACATTAAAAGAAATCAAGAACAAAAAATGTGGTAGTCAGTAATGGTTAATTTTTTAACCAAGCATAGGGGAAAAATTATGGAATCACTCAACTCTGAGTGAAAAAATTATGGCATCACCCTGTAACTTTTCATTCCCAAAACTAACACCTGCATCAAATTAGAGCTGCTCATTAGTCTGCATCTAAAAAGGAGTGATCACACCTTGGAGAGCTGTTGCACAAAGTGGACTGACATGAATCATGGCTCCAACCTGAGAGATGTCAATTGAAACAAAGGAGAGGATTATCAAACTCTTAAAAGAAGGTAAATCATCACGCAATGTTGCAAAAGATTTTGGTTGTTCACAGTCAGCTGTGTCTAAAATCTGGACCAAATACAAACAACATGGGAAGGTTGGTAAAGACTGGTAGACCAAGGAAGACATCAAAGCGTCAAGTGTTTCACAGAAGTTTATAACTTAGAGCTGTGAAAATATAAAAATCATTTTTCCCCCCAAAAAAATATTTTCGCCCCCAAATTTTTATTTTCACAAGGGTAATAGGAGAAATTAGATTCTCAAAGTTATTGTGAAATTTGTTGTGAGTTCGCCGATACCCCACATGTGGGGGTGAACCACTGTTTGGGCACACGGCAGGGCTTGGAAGGGAAGGAGCGCCGCTTTACTTTTTCAATGCAGAATTGGCTGGAATTGAGATTGGACACCATGTCGCGTTTGGAGAGCTCTGATGTGCCTAAACAGTTGAAACCCCCCACAAGTGACACCATTTTGGAACCTAGATCCCTTAAGGAACTTATCTAGATGTGTGGTGAGCACTCTGAACCCCCAAGTGTTTCACAGACATTTATAACGCTGAGTCGTGAAAATAAAAAAATCATTTTATTTCTCAAAAATGATTTTTTAGCCTATTTTAAATTTTCACAAGGGTAACAGGAGAAATTGGAGCACAAAAGTTGCTGTCCAGTTTGTCCAGAGTACGCTCACTGTCTTGGGCACACGTCGGGGATCGGAAGGGAAGTAGTGTTTTATAATGCAGACTTTGATGGAATAGTCTGCGGGTGTCATGTTGCGTTTGCAGAGCCCCAGATGTGCCTAATCAGCAGAAACCCCCCACAAGTGATGCCAATTTGGAAATTAGACCCTCAAGGAGCTTATCTAGATGTGTGGTGAGCATTTTGAACCCCCAAGTGCTTCACAGAAGTTTATAACAAAGAGCCGTGAAAATAAAAAATCATTTTTTTTCCACAAAAATTATTTAGCCCCCAATTTTTTGTTTTCCCGAGGGTAACAGGAGAAATTAGACCCCCAAAATTGATGTCCCATATGTTGGGGTAAACCACTGTTTTGGCACATGTCTGGGCTCGGTAGGGAGGGAGCACCGTTTGACTTTTTGAACACAAAATTGGCTGGAATCAATGGTGACGCCATGTCGCGTTTGGAGACCCCCTGACGTGCCTAAACAGTGTAAACCCCTCAATTCTAACTCCAATCCTAACCCCAACACACACTTAACCCTAATCCCAACTCTAACCACAAACCTAACCCCAACACACCCCTAACCCTAAACCCAACCCTAACACTAAACCACAAACCTAACCCCAACACACCCCTATTTCTAAACCTAACCCCAACACACCCCTATCCCTAATCCCAACCTTCACCCCAATCCCTAGCCTTAATCTATACCCAATCCCAACCCTAACCCCAATTCCAACCCTAACCCTAATTCCAACTCCAACCCTAACCCTAACTTTAGCCCAACTCTAACCCTAATGGTAAAAGGAAAATAAATATATTTTCTTTACTTCATTATTTTTCCCCTAACTAAGGGGGCGATAAAGGGGGAGTTTATCACAGTGACCAAAACAAACTAATAAGAAAAATCTTCCTATTGTTGCCGGGTGCCGGCCGCCAGATCGTGGCGGGTGCACTGCATGCACCTGCCATTTTCGAACCGGAAGAAGACGTCGGCGGCAATGGGGGGGGCCAGGAGACCCAGGCACACTAGGAGGTATCAGGGGGATAGGGGACCCTATTACTCTCTCCTCTGATGTGCGATCACATCAGAGGAGGGAGAAATTAAATGGCACATAGGACTTTTTTTTTGCGGTTAATAATGTTGATCGCAACATTGGGGTCATGGAACAATCATGTTCTCTGGGGTCTCGGCTACCCCAAGACCCCAGAGAAATTTCTACCCTGGGGGTGCGCTATACACTTTTTCCACAGTGCTGTGAATTCACGGCGCTGTGGTTTAATTATCGTTAACTACTGCCATTAAAATGCGTATCGGTGGTCGTTAAGGAGTTGAGACATTTTAAACCTATCCTATGGATATGTGATAAATGTCTTTTTGTGAGCAAACCATTTTGAGGTCTAGAGCAGTATTCACAGTTCTGCAGGATTTAGGGCAAAAAACTTAGTATTTCCTGTTGGCTTCGTGACTTTACATAACTTGTTTTAGCGATTTACATATTGCTGAAATCTCATTCCTATACTGTAGAGTTATCTGATATTGGAAAAGCTGGTTGACCCACAGCATTACATGAGCTCAGTACAGCTGCTATGAATGTGTCTAACATAAGCTTGATGCCGGTGAGATGACAGCAAGTAAAGTACTGCAAAGTATTTATAAAGGAAAATGTCTCTAAAGTACTGTATATTCGCCTAATACTCAGTTGTATTTTGCAATAATGCAAGAGTATGTGCACACATTGAGTATTTCCTTGCAGAAACTTCTGTAAGGTTTCTGCATCTCGTGGCAGCAAAACCGCTGAGGCAAAAATGTGCGATTTGCCGCATTTTTTAGTGTGTTTTTGTCTCAGTTTTGTATGCTTTTTTGCATGTGTTTTTGTACAGCAATGAATGCTTTTCTTTAGCTAAATAAATACCGTATTTTTCAGATTATAAGACGCACCCCAAATTTTGAGAAAAATAGGAAAACTTTTTTTTTAATAAAATGGTGGTGTTTCTTATAATCCATGAGTCTTATTGCTTACCAAGGGTGGTGGTTGCGGTGAGGCGGGGTCTCAGGTCCGCTGCTGGAGGAAGCAAGAGTGGGGTGATGCTGCAGACTGCAGGCTGGGATGAGAAGGTGTTCCGATGTGCATCGCGTCGCTGCGAGTGTCCGATGCTGCTGCGGGTGTCTCCTGTGCTCCTGTGGGTGTCTCCGATGCTGAGGAGGCTCTGCTGACATTTTGTGAAATGTCAGAGCCCCCCGCAGTTTGATGGTTTCCTGTGGGGTGGACTCCGGGAAAATGGCCGATGGGGTCGGCGCATGCACAGATGGAGATCCTGGCACCAAGATCTCGGAGATGAGATCTCAGCGCTGAGATGAACAATTGGTGCATTTAGGAATCCAGACAGGCAAGTTATGAAAAAAATATAATATGCTTGGCATTAAGCCCGTCTTAATGAGGTTTACTCTACTTAAGCCTGACAGAGGTAGTTTTTCCCATATACACACTTTCTTCCTCATTTTAACAACCAGTGGACTTAGATTTAAAGGAATAAACTCCAGTGGTTTATTAGTAATATAAATCCACAGATACTTAAATTCCTGAACTACTGGAATATTGGACAGACTCTCCCAAATAGCAGTACTAATGGAGTCCAAAGGTAGAAGAAAGAATTAGAGCAGTTTATTGTCAGGCCCGAAAAGGTCCCAAATACCTCAATTGTGTCCATTATGTTTGGAATAGAGTCATCTGAGTTATTAATGAATAATAATAGATCACCACATCTTTTCTTCTTTGTTCCCAAACTTAAAACCCTCTATCCCCGGCTGTCTTCTAATAATACAAGTTAACGGTTCCATTGCAAGGGCAAAGAGAAACAGCGATAATGGGCAGCCTTGACTAATCCCCCTTTAAAAGCTTACATAGCACTGAAACTCCTCATTAGCCCTTACTTTAGCCTTTGAGGATTTATATAGTATTTTAATCCATTTAATGAAATTAGGACCGAATCCCATCTCCCCAGCACCGCCCACATATACTCCCTATACTCCGAAGCTAAACTATCAAACGCCATCAAAGGAGACAATAGATTTAGTAGACAAGTTATGTTAGGCCACTTACAGGTTTAAAAATACCCTTCGCAGGTTAATGTCCATTTATTCTGAAGGCATGAACTGGCCTGATCAGAGAGAATAACTGAGTAGATGACCAAATTCAACCAGGTGACCAGGGTTTTAGCTAGAATCTTGATGTAGAATATCAGCAATGACAGTCATACTTAAATCTGGGAGATCTTTAGATCTTTCTCCTTATTCTCTTTTGGAATTACTATGAATGTTACTTCCTGTAAAGAGTTTGACAGGCTCCCTGTCTGGAATGTATTGTTAATCATATCCAGGCATTTTTGACCCAAATACTTCATCAAACCGCTTATAGAGTTCTATTGGCAGGCCATCTCAAAATGAGGCATTGTCATTAGGCATCTTCCCCACTCCTTCCAAAGAAATTGGATTCGCTAGAGCGCTCCCATCCTTGTCCTGCAGAATCGGTAGATAGTCCAATAGCTAATCTTGTGAATAATTGACTCTACATGAGTACAACCTTCTTCTAATCTTTCACCCATTTGGGTTTTAACATTTGCCTCATTGTCCTTTAAGCTATATATGTAGGAGTTTTCTCTTTGCAATTTACCCAAGTTAGCTAGCAGACGGCCAAATGTATCTCCCTCCTCAGACTACTGCTGCTTTACAAAGATGTTTTTATTGTACGCCTGTTGCAGATGGAAGGACCATAGCAGCTGTTGAACATCCTTCCATGTGCCAAATTCTCAGGGCATTTGTTTAGAATTTCCAGTTACTCCGTCTCCCTGACTCCATCTTCCAATTCTATACCCCTTTTCTGCAAATTATCTTTAACTATCTTAATTTCCCTAATAAGTCTCCCCTTAGAAAAGCCTTCATGGTATCGCACACATTGTTATTTCATGTTAACCCCTCGTTAATCTAAAAAAAACTCCACAGATTTCCTCTGAACGTCTTCACAATTAATTAGCTTCAGCCACAAAGGGTTAATATTCCACTCAAGAGGTTGTCCAATCCCCATGTGATCTGCCTGGTCCCGAAACATTAGAAGGGAAAGGTTGGTCTGAAATGGATATTAGAGCATACTCAACATTCAACAGAGATGGGACCATAGCTGAATTACACCATACCATGTCTATTCTTGAAAGTGATTGGCATGACGCTGAAGCGCAAGAGTATACCCGAGCCGACTGATTCTTCCGGCAGAGGGTGATTTAGTGTGTCAAGGGGATTTTTATATCAGAATACTAGGCTCTCTTCACACGCACATCTGCTCAGTACCAGCGCATGGCCATGCCCCCAGAGTGTCCATTTTTACCATGGGTGTCTCATCCACGTATCCATCAACGTGTCAACCGTGTGCCCGTTTTTACCATCAGTGGGTCTGTTTTTACCAATGTGTCATCAGTGTGCTAGTGTGTTCACTTTTTACCATCAGGGTGTCCGTTTTTACCATCACTGTGTCATTTGTGTGTCATCAGTGTGTCCATTTTTACCATCATTGTCGTTCATGTGTTCGTTTTCACTATCAGTGCCATTCAGATGTCCGTTTTTACCACCATTGTGTCATCAATGTGTCCGTTTTTACCACCAGTGTTTCAAACAAGGAACACTTAAACATTATTGTATCCATTGGGGAATATTCCACCTAACTGATTTAATTCCCCAGTGTCTGTAACACAGCAAAAAGAACAAATCTGGGTGCACCAACCAGTAATCCAATATCAAGGAAGATAAAACACTGGTCTTTAGAACAGCTCTCCAAATCCAGCAAGGTGGACAGGATAACACAGACCAACGTGGTCGATTATCCCCAGTCTGTAATAATCTAAATAGTGGCACCAGTATCACGCTGCAGTGGTAGATCCAAGCCCTTCCAAGACACAGCACCAACAAGACTACCCAGTGTGACATTATCTTTCTATTTCTCTCTTGGGATCTACCCCCTTGGGTGTGCAGAGAAACCCACACCCTTCACCCCTTTAAACACTTGTACATTCAAGGTGTGAAAGGTAGTCACTTAAGTCCTGATTCTGGACAGTCTGTAAGTTGTGTATCAGTGGGGCCCCTGCAGAGAGTAAGGGCCCCGTCACACATAGCGACGCACCAGCGATCCCGACAACCAGGGCTGTGGAGTTGGTAAGCCAAACCTGCGACTCCGACTCCTCAATTTCCCTTACACCGACTCAGACTCCAACTCCACGACTCCGACTCCCACATACATTGCTTATACTTAAGTGAAAAATTTATTCTAGTACAATGTGAACATCAGACATTAAATCATTTTTATGATACAATAATCAAGATATTTAGATAGAAAATAATATTTATTGGAATACAACTTTAGAACACAAAAAAACTGTAATAAATTGTAAACATGTAATACACTATGTAATATCGAATATATATATATATACCGTATTTTCCGCTTTGTAAGACGCACTTTTTTTCCCCCAAAATTGAGGGGAAAAAGGGGGTGCGTCTTACAAAGAGGATATACATTTGCGCTGCCACTGAGGGTACTTGCCGCGGCACTCTGTGCCCTGATGCTGCCGCTGCGCTGTCCGCCACCGCCACGCTCCTGTCCCCCGGTGGTTTCTTCCGCCCCACCGCCGCCGCCGCGCTCTGTCCCGTTCAGCGTGGGGGGGTCTCTGTCGCTCCATGCCTGCTTTCTTCCTGGAAAATGGCTGCCGCGCATGCGCAGACGGACATCTCGGCACTGAAATCTCGGGAGATGAGATTTCAGCGCTGAAATCAAATCTCCCGAGATTTCAGTGCCGAGATGTCCGTCTGCGCATGCGCGGCGGCCATTTTCCAGGAAGAAAGCAGGCATGGAGCGACAGAGACCCCCCCACGCTGAACGGGACAGAGCGCGGCGGCGGCGGTGGGGCGGAAGAAACCACCGGGGGACAGGAGCGCGGCGGTGGCGGACAGCGCAGCGGCAGCATCAGGGCACAGAGTGCCGCGGCAAGTACCCTCAGAACGGGACAGAGCGCGGCGATGGCGGCAAACACCGGGGGGACAGAGCGCGGTGGTGGCGGTAAGAACCGGGGGAGAGCGCGGCGGTGGTGGCAAGCAGGCACCGGGGGACAGCGTGGCGGTGGTGGCAAGCACTGGGGGACAGAGTGCGGCGGTGGTGGCAAGCACTGGGGGACAGAGTGCGGCGGTGGTGGCAAGCAGGCACCGGGGGACAGAGCGTGGCGGTGGTGGCAAGCATCAGGGGACAGAGGGCGGCGGCAGTAACAGACACCGGCAGCGGCACGCTGCACATCAAAACACCCCCTCATCCCAGCAGCAATGTTCCACTCCGGCCTCCTCCATCACCACCCCTGGAAAGCAATAAGACGCATGGATTATAAGATGCACCACCATTTTATTAAAAATAAAGTTTTTTTCCTATTTTTCTCCTCAAAATTTGGGGTGCGTCTTATAATCCGGAGCGTCTTATAAAGCGAAAAATACGGTGTATATATATATATATATATATATATATATATATATATATATATATATATATATAGTGTGTGTGTATATATATATATATATATATATATATATATACACTCACTGGCCACTTTATTAGGTACACCATGCTAGTAACGGGTTGGACCCCCTTTTGCCTTCAGAACTGCCTCAATTCTTCGTGGCAGAGATTCAACAAGGTGCTGGAAGCATTCCTCAGAGATTTTGGACCATATTGACATGATGGCATCACACAGTTGGCGCAGATTTGTCGGCTGCACATCCCTGATGCGAATCTCCCGTTCCACCACATCCCAAAGATGCTCTATTGGATTGAGATCTGGTGACTGAGGAGGCCATTTGAGTACAGTGAACTCATTGTCATGTTCAAGAAACCAATCTGAGATGATTCGAGCTTTATGACATGGCGCATTATCCTGCTGAAAGTAGCCATCAGATGTTGGGTACATTGTGGTCATAAAGGGATGGACATGGTCAGCAACAATACTCAGGTAGGCTGTGGCGTTGCAACGATGCTCAATTGGTACCAAGGGGCCCAAAGAGTGCCAAGAAAAAATTCCCCACACCATGACACCACCACCACCAGCCTGAACCGTTGATACAAGGCAGGATGGATCCATGCTTTCATGTTGTTTACGCCAAATTCTGACCCTACCATCCGAATGTCGCAGCAGAAATCGAGACTCATCAGACCAGGCAACGTTTTTCCAATCTTCTACTGTCCAATTTCGATGAGCTTGTGCAAATTGTAGCCTCAGTTTCCTGTTCTTAGCTGAGAGGAGTGGTACCCGGTGTGGTCTTCTGCTGCTGTAGCCCATCTGCCTCAAAGTTCGACGCACTGTGCGTTCAGAGATGCTCTTCTGCCTACCTTGGTTGTAACGGGTGGCAATTTGAGTCACTGTTGCCTTTCTATCAGCTCGAACCAGTCTGCCCATTCTCCTCTGACCTCTGGCATCAACAAGGCATTTCTGGCCACAGAACTGCCGCTCACTGGATTTTTTTTCTTTTTCGGACCATTCTCTGTAAACCCTAGAGATGGTTGTGCGTGAAAATCCCAGTAGATCAGCAGTTTCTGAAATACTCAGACCAGCCCTTCTGGCACCAACAATCATGCCACGTTCAAAGGCACTCAAATCACCTTTCTTCCCCATACTGATGCTCGGTTTGAACTGCAGGAGATTGTCTTGACCATGTCTACATGCCTAAATGCACTGAGTTGCCGCCATGTGATTGGCAGATTAGAAATTAAGTCTTAACACACAGTTGGACAGGTGTACCTAATAAAGTGGCCAGTGAGTGTATGTATATATATATATATATATATATATATATATATATATATAACACTATGTAATAAACTATAAGTGGCAAAAAACAGTTTTCAACAAAAACATACTAAATAACATTTGTGCAGTCTATTAATTTGTTCTAAGAAATAAAATTGCCTCCATCAGATCCTCCTTCATAGATGACCTCAAATCTGACCTAATAATTTTAAGGCTAGAGAACAACCTCTCTACAGTAAATTGGGTTGGAGGCAAAGCCGTAACCACATGGGCAACATCTCTAACAATTTCCGGGTATAAAGGAATTGCCTCATGCACAGTCAGTTTTGATGAACCGTTGAATTTTTCTATTTCTTTGAGAACAAGTGAAACATTTTGCTGAAATCTGGTCAAACTGCTTGCTATATGAGACAGAGTGAAATCTTTTTCCTTGCGGCAACGCTTTGCCTGCTCTATGTCATACAAATACTTGTCAAAGTCAAACTACTCATCTGATGAGTATGAAGATATGGCAGCAGTAGCACTGTCAGGACTCGAGTTCTCCTGCGCCTGGCAGTCCTCCTGTAGGCCACTCTTCCTAACTGCTACCTCAGTCAGAGCTTCTTTTCCTTTAGTAAGCTGTTGATCATCAAGCAGTATACGAAGACTTGGGTCCACATAAACAGCTGCCAGAAAAATTTTATTTTCCAATAGCTGTGTCTCTCTCCGTTTCATTGAAGCAGAAATGCCATCTGCGATTAAACAGCAAAATAGCAAGTTGTTCCGCTCCCTCATGAAAATGCCAGGAGTTAAATCCTCAGCTTGTAATGTTTTAGTCACAGTAAATGGGTGATTAAGCAATTCCTTCAATTCAGCCACCTGTGTCCATTGACCTTCATTTAGGGTTACCTGAGGCTTCTTCTCTTCAGTCAGTGATGAAGTGCCAGAGTGTAAACAAATGGGATTATTTATAGAAGCAACCTGAGCCCACCAAGAGATAACTGACCAGTCACCTTTGTTCAAAAAAGGGCGCAAAGAACCAGCAAAAACCAGTTCTAGCTTGTTACTGACCATATTAAAAAATTGCCCGGTGAAGTTCACATGACCTTATTTATTAACCCCATAAAGGTTCAACGTTAAATAAAGCCAATTAAGGGTCTATGCAGCCATGAGTCCCCCCTTTATTGTTTTCCTGACAGCGGGGGGGCGGACATTCTTTTTGGAACAGATAAGATATGGAGACAGATATGGATAAATGGATAGATGGAGCAGATTTCTAATCTGCTTTTGATATTGAAAACATTATCTATGAGCTCAAAAACCTTTCAGGTGATGCTGTTTTTTTTTAAATCTGATCGGCTTTTGCAGCTGAAAAACTTATCCACAAAAAACGCAGCAAAAACGCTGTGTGTGAATGTAGCCTTAGATCAGGAATAGAACAGCCATTTATAGGGAATTTCATAACTTTCCCAAATTCCTATGAAAAAATATTCAGCACATTCTGCATTGAACTACTGTACCCAATTTATTATATATTTTAGGAGTCGGAGTCGGTCCATTTTATATTTTATGCCGACGACATGACCTTGTCAGGATCGCTGGTGTGTCACTACATTATCGCTGGTGAGCTGCCAAACAGGCAGCTTCACCAGCGATCATCACCAGCGACACGGGGGTAACAAGCGACGCACGTAGCTTAGTTACTCACTGTGTACCTTAGTTACCAGCGTGCTGGTGCAGGGAGCTAGTAACCAACGTACACATCGGGTTTCTAAGCGGAGCGCGGTACTTAGAAACCCAATGTGTACCTTGGTTACCAGCTCCCTGCACCAGCGCGCTGGTAACTAAGGTACACATCTGGTTTCTAAGCGCTGCTTAGAAACCCGATGTTTACCTTAGTTACCAGCTCCTGCTCGCTGGTCTCCCGCCTGTCACACGCAGCGATGCGTGCTGGCCAGCGGGAGACCAGCGATCAAAAAAATGTCCTGGCCATTCCAGGACGATCAGCGATAACTGGCAGGTGGGCCAGCCGCTGGTGAGTGTCAAACACAGCGATCTCGCTGGTGAGATCGCTGTTGCATCATAAAACTTGTGACTCAGCAGCGATCTCGCTAGCGAGATCGCTATGTGTGACGGGGGGCTTAACAAAGTCACACATGCCCCACACCAGATGCAGGACAGGGAATGCTAATGGAAGCCTAATTACATCATGGCTGACTGGGGATGACACTGTTACATGTCCAATGCATGCTTTACCAGTACTTTTGTTTCATGAATTGCAGGTTTTAGTGGATTTCATATTCACTATTATGATGCCATGTTAATACATTGCAAAATTAATGTAAAAATCTCATGATAAATCCAATAAATGAACTGGTTAAAGTTGTAATACTGCTGTCCAATGGTAATAATGTGCCAGTTTTCCCACAAATAAGAATGTTACTTACAGCTTAATTTAAAAGATAATGGGAACAGAGGATGCGGTGACTGGAGTCATTTAATTTGGTACTTAGAATTCAGAGCATTCATAAGATCATGTGTAGAAATGAAACAATAATTAAGTGAATGATGAAATCTATTCATTTCATGAGCTAAAAAATCATGCCCAGCTTTAAAGCAAACACATTAGACAGAAGACCATATGTCTGAGTTTAACCAAACAGTATCACAAATTGAAAATTATGTGACATCGGCGAGAGAGACAGCCTGAAGCATTCATCTACCAAGCCTGTAAATACTTAGTGCCAAGGTTGTTTCCAGAAGCTATTGTCCTTGCACATAGGAACTAGAACAAGTGGAATATTAGGCCTCAGACTAATTAACATTACACTAACAAACTATCAATCTTACAAATATGGTTTTCATTTTCATCATTCAAAAGAATACAAAGGTTTTGTCATCTCTGACACAAGGATATATTCAGATTCCTTCCTCATTTTAACCACATTCTACCTGTGACATAGTCAAACGACCGAACGGCGAGCCCCTCAACTTTACATTCGGTGGCACAAAGTTTATATTCAAAGACATCTGCTCTCTCTGAAAGTATAAGACTGTATTCAGATACGACAATTATGGGTGGTTTTGTTGCTGTTTACACCACAGATGGTAAGCACTATAAGCATATAAAATTCTGTAACACATTGCTTTGCTGTTGGGTTTTACTTTGTCGAATTTTGGAATTCGTATAATTATGAGGCCAAAATTCATAGTCCGTATGCACAGCAGACTTTTCAACTCAGTGGGCCTGATTCATTATTGCATTAGCTCCTGTTTTTTATGCAGTTTGTGTGTGTTTTAATGCTACTTTTCATTTGTTCCAAATTTTTTTATTTTTTTTTTAAAGTCTATATGTTTTTAAAAAAAAATGTTTACCATACTGGGTGTGTTATTTGTTTTCAGATATTTGCTACTGATTTGACATTTGCAAATTTTTCAAAAGTCCCAACATTTCTGTGGAAAATTACTGTACTTTTCGGACTATAAGACGCACTTTTCTGACCCCCCCCAAATATTAGGGGAAAATAGGGATGCGTCTTAGAGTCGGAATATACTTACAAATCGTATACCCTTAAATCAGAGAGATAGGTCACACAAAATGGTTTATAAGCAAAACATTTCCCACGTCTTATATGAACACAATTTTTGAAACCAAATTGTTTTTGTTAGGAAGTTACAAAATTTAAGTTGACCAGCCATTTCTCATTTTTCCAACAAAATTTACAAAACCATCTTTTTTTTAAACTACATTACATATGCAGTAAATTTGAGGTGTCTCTGTGATAGAAGATACCCAAAAGTGACACCATTCTAAAAACTGCACCCCTCAAGGTGCTCAAAACCACACTGAAGAAGTTTATTAACTCTTCACAAGACCTTTTGGAAAGTGGGGGGAAAATGAATATTTAACTTTTTTTTCACAAATTTTACTTTAGATCTACATTTTTTTTAATTTCACAAAGTTGCCTATACCCTATATGTGGGGGAAAACAACTGTTTGGGCGCATGGCAGAGCTCAGAAGGGGAGGAGCGCTATTTAACTTTTTGAACGCAAAATTTGCTGGAATATTTAGCGGATTCCATATCGCATTTGCAGAACCGCTGATGCGCTTAAACAGTGAAAATCTCCCACAAGGAACACCATTTTGGTGAGCTTATTGAACTCCTCCCCCGGTGCTTCACAGAACTTTATAACGTTCAGCTGGAAAAACAAGAGAAAAAAAAAAATATTTCCCCCGCAAAAATGTTTTTTTTTTTAGCCCCAAATTTTGCATTTTTATAACGGTAACAGGAGAAATTGCACTGTACAATTTGTTGTACAATTTTTCCCAAGTACGCTGACACTTCGTATGAGGGAGAAAACTACTGTTTTGACACATGTACAGTCATATGTAAAAGTTTGGGCACCCCTATTAATGTTAACCTTTTTTCTTTATAACAATTTTGGTTTTTGCAACAGCTATTTCAGTTTCATATATCTAATAACTGATGGACTCAGTTATATTTCTGGATTCAGATGAGGTTTATTGTACTAACAGAAAATGTGCAATCTGCATTTAAACAAAATTTGACCGGTGCAACAGTACGGGTACCCTTATCATTTTCTTGATTTGAACACTCCTAACTACTTTTTACTGACTTCCTGAAGCACTAAATTGGTTTTGTAACCTCATTTAGCTTTGAACTTCATACCAGGTGTATCAAATCATGAGAAAAGGTATTTAAAGTGGCCACTTGCAAGTAGTTCTCCTATTTGATTCTCCTATGAAGAGTGGCATCATGGGCTCCTCAAAACAACTCTCAAATGATCTGAAAACAAAGATTATTCAACATAGCTTTTCAGGGGAAGGATACAAAAAGTTGTCTCAGAGATTTAACCTGTCAGTTTCCACTGTGAGGAACATAGTAAGGAAATGGAAGAACACAGGTACAGTTCTTGTTAAGCCCAGAAGTGGCAGGCCAAGAAAAATATCAGAAAGGCAGAGAAGAAGAATGGTGAGAACAGTCAAGGACAATCCACAGACCACCTCCAAAGACCGGCAGCATCATCTTGCTGCAGATGGTGTCACTGTGCATCGGTCAACAATACAGCGCATGCATAACGCCTTTTTGTATTACCAAACAACTCAATCTTTGTTTCATCAGTCCACAGGACCTTCTTCCAAAATGTAACTGGCTTGTTCTAATGTGCTTTTGCATACCTCAGGCGACTCTGTTTGTGGCGTGCTTGCAGAAACGGCTTCTTTCGCATCACTCTCCCATACAGCTTCTCCTTGTGCAAAGTGCGCTGTATTGTTGACCGATGCACAGTGACACCATCTGCAGCAAGATGATGCTGCAGGTCTTTGGAGGTGGTCTGTGGATTGTCCTTGACTGTTCTCACCATTCTTCTTCTCTGCCTTTCTGATATTTTTCTTGGCCTGCCACTTCTGGGATTAACAAGAACTGAACCTGTGTTCTTCCATTTCCTTACTATGTTCCTCACAGTGGAAACTGACAGGTTAAATCTCTGAGACAACTTTTTGTATCCTTCCCCTGAAAAGCTATGTTGAATAATCTTTGTTTTCAGATCATTTGAGAGTTGTTTTGAGGAGCCCATGATGCCACTCTTCATAGGAGAATCAAATAGGAGAACTACTTGCAAGTGGCCACCTTAAATACCTTTTCTCATGATTTGATACACCTGGCTATGAAGATCAAAGCTCAATGAGGTTACAAAACCAACTTAGTGCTTCAGGAAGTCAGTAAAAAGTAGTTAGGAGTGTTCAAATCAAGAAAATGATAAGGGTGCCCATACTTTTGCACCGGTGAAATTTTGTTTAAATGCAGATTGCACATTTTCTGTTAGTACAATAAACCTCATTTGAATCCAGAAATATAACTGAGTCCATCACTTATTAGATATATGAAACTGAAATACCTGTTGCAAAAACCAAAATTGTTATAAAGAAAAAAGGTTAACATTAATAGGGGTGCCCAAACTTTTACATATGACTGTATATATCACAAAGGTTATGTCACTGTCAGGTGACCCAATAACCAAGAGTGTCACTCATTTCATAAAATACATGTTTTATTAAACATTAATTGACAAACAACCATAAAACCATTGCCTCAAACCAACACTTATAGGAAGGAGAAACAGCAAAAGGATACAAATTCAATTATATGAGTCAAAATTTAAAGAAAATGACTACAGTATCTTGAATAATATAATATGTCCAACAATATACTTAGTATTTATTGATTAAATACATTTTTATTAAAACTATAGAAAATTGTATGCAAAAAACCTGCATAGGTGTGAATAAAATTTACTGCCTTAATTTGAACAGAATCTAACACATAATTCACACCATTGAATGACTATTCATTAATCAGATGTTGCTGCTGCTACACCACCATAGCCTTACACATGGCTGCAGAAAATTGCATGCAAAAACCTGCATAGATGTGAATAAAATGTACTGCCTTAATGTGAATAGAATCTAACACACAATTCACACCATTGAATGACTATTCATTAATCAGATGTTGCTGCTGCTACACCACCATAGCCTTACACATGGCTGCAGAAAATTGCATGCAAAAACCTGCATAGATGTGAATAAAATTTACTGCCTTAATGTGAATAGAATCTAACACATAATTCACACCATTAATCAGCTGTTTCTGCTGCTACACCATCATAGCTTTACACATAAAATATGCCCCACAATATACTAAGTATCTTTAATTAGACACAACAGGGCTAAATGGCTGTAGAAAATTGCATGCAAAAACCTGCATAGATGTGAATGAAATATACTGCCTTGATTTGAATAGAATCTAACACACAATTCACACCATTAAATAACTATTCATTAATCAGCTATTGCTGCTGCTACACCACCATAGCCTTACACATATGTGGATTCTAATCACCCACAATATGCAATATATGCAGCCATTGCTGCTACAGCGCTACCACAGCCTCTCATGCATGCAGGTTAAAATGACCCAAAGCATGAAAATAAATGTGATGAATGAATGGCCAAATACATATTACCTAAGCAGTGTGCACAGTGGAGTTAGGCATAGAGTAGGATGGTGCTTCCCCGCACCTCAACGCGCGTTTCGCCCGTGCTTCTTCCTGGGGGTGTTTTGACACACGGCGGGGCTTTGAAGGGAAGGAGTGTCATTTGACTTTTTGAAAGTAAAAATTTTTTGGAATCAATAGCAGATGTCATGGCCGGTTTGGAGAGCTCAAGATTTGCCTAAATAGGGGAAACCCACCACAAGTGACCCCATTTTGGAAACTAGACCCCTCAAGGAATGTATTTAGATGTTTGTTGAGCAACTAGAACCCCCAGGTGCTTAACAAAAGTTTTAACGTTGAGCCGTAAAAATAAAAAAAATAAAAAATCTGATTTTCCCCACAAAAATGTTATTTTAGCCTTGATTGTTTTTATTTTCACAAGGGTAAAAGGAGAAATTGCACCATAAGATATGTTGTGCAATTTCTCTTGAGTACACCGATACCCCATATGTGGGGGAATACTACTTTTAAGGCACAGTGCAAAGCTCAGAAGGGAAGAAGCGCCATATTGGAGTTCAGATTTTGTTGGAATTTTTTGAGAGTGCCATGTGACATTAGCCGAGCCCCTGAGGTGCCAGAACAACAGAAATCCTTCATATGAGAACTCATTTTAGCAACTATATCCCCTAATTAATTTATCTACGGGTGCAGTGATGAAATTGACACCACATGTGCCTCACAGAATTTTATAACATTAAGTGAAGAAAGAAAAATTATATTTTTTACCACTGAAATGTTGTTTTAGCCTAAAGTTTTAATTTTTCTAGGGGCTAATAGGAAACATTTTTCCAACTAACTGAGGTCCATTTTTTCCCTCAGTGCGCCAATAATGTACAATGGGTACAGAAAGCATTCAACCCCTTTAAATATTTCACTCTGTTTCACTGCAGCAATATGGTAAATCCAAAAAAAGGCATTATTTTTTTCTCATTAGTGTACACACTGCACCCCATCTTGACTGAAAAAAATTTTTTGGAAATTTTTGCAAATTTATTAAAAAAGAAAAACTGATCACATGGTCATAAGTATTCAGACCCTTTACTCAGTACTGAGTAGAAGCACCCTTTTAAGATAGTACAGCCATGAGTCTTCTTGGGAATGATGCAACAAGTTTTTCACACCTGGATTTGGGGATCATCTGCCATTCTTCCTTGCAAATCCTCTCCAGTTCTGTCAGGTTGGATGATGAACGTTGGTGGACAGCCATTTTCAGGTCTCACCAGAGATGCGCAATTGGGTTTAGGTCAAGGCTCAAGAACGGTTACAGAGTTATTCAGAAGCCTCTCCTTTGTTATTTTAGCTGTGTCCTTAGGGTCAATGACTTGTTGGAAGGTGAACCTTCGGCCAAGTCTGAGGTCCAAAGCACTCTGAAAGGGGTTTTCATCCAGGATATCTCAGTACTTAGCTGCATTCATTTTCCTTCAATTGCAATAAGTCGTCCTATTCCTGCAGCTGAAAGACATCCCAAAGCATGATGCTGCCACACCATGTTTCACTGTTGGGATTGTATTGGGGAGGTGATGAGCATTGCCTGGTTTTCTCCACACAAACCGCTTAGAATTATCACCAAAAAGATCTATCTTCGTCTTATCGGACCAGAGAATCTTATTTCTCTTAGTCTGGGAGTCCTTCATGTGTTTTTTAGCAAACTCTATGCGGGCTTTCATATGTCTTGCACTGAGGAGAGGCTTCTGTCGGGCCACTCTGCTATAAAGGCCAGATTAGTGGGGAGCTGCAGTGATAGCGGATTTTGTGGAACTTTCTCACATCTCCCTACTGCATCTGTGGAGCTCAGCCACAGTGATCTTGGGGTTCTTCTTAACCTCTCTCACCAAGCCTCTTCTCCCATGATTGCTCAGTTTGGCTGGACGGCCAAGTCTAGGAAGACTTCTGGTGGTCCCAAACTTCTTCCATTTAAGGATTATGGAGGTCATTGTGCTCTTAGGAACCTTGAGTACTGCATACATTTTTTTGTAACCTTGGCCTTGCCACAATTCTGTCTCTGAGCTCCTTGGCCAGTTCCTTTGACCTCATGATTCTCATTTGGTCTAACATGCTCTATGAGCTGTGAGGTCTTATATAGACAGGTGTGTGCCTTTACAAAACAAGTCCTATCAGTTTAATTAGACACAGCTGGGCTCCAAAGAAGGAGTAGAACCATCTCAAGGAGGATCACAAGGAAATAGACAGCATGTGACTTAAATATGAGTGCCTGAGCAAAGGGTCTGAATACTTATGACCATGTGATATTTCAGTTTTTCTTTTTTAATAAATTTGCAAAAATTTCTACATTACTTTTATTTCAGTCAAGGTGGGGTTCAGAGTACATTAATGAGAAAAAAATGAACTTTTTTGAATTTATCAAATGGCTGCAATGAAACAAAGTGAAAAATTTAAAGGGGTCTGAATGCTTTCTGTACCCACTGTACATGTAATCGGAAATATTTCTCTGGCACAGTGCAAAGCTAAGAAGGAAAGGAGCGCTACACTATAGTGCAGATTTTAATATTATGGTTCGTGGCTGCCATGAGCAGATTCTCCTAGAAGAGTTTAAAGACTCCATATACAGAGTCCACAAGTGCTAGAAGAGCGAATGACTCCCCTCAAGTGTCTCCATTTTGGAAATTATACCCCTTTGGGAATTTATCTACAAGTGTAGTCACAATTTTGACTCCATGGTTGTTTTCAAGAAACAAGCAGCAATGAATGTTGCTGAGCGAAAATTACAAATTCCCATTGTAGTGACCAGTATGCTGTAGTGAGAAGTACTCTATGCCCAGCTCATGCTTCTGGAGACATGCACCGGTAAATTAGGCGGGCTCTCATCTCTTCAGAAATGCCAAACATGTGGACGAAGCTGCAGGTTAGCAGCGACACGCGTTGGGTTCTGTGGGCATTGTGAGTATGCTTAGGTAATTTTCATGTGATCCAGCAATTGCCTTCCCTCATCTATGGACTTGCATGGTAATCATTTAGATTGTTTACATACCTACAAGTGACTATTAGACTGACCAGACTTTATTGCTGCAAATTGTCGATATGTTTATACTAAACAATTTATGCATATTATATGGTGATAGAGGGCATTGTTGTGAATGCATTTTTTTGAAACACTTATTTATATAAACATTTCTTCCTTTGTATACTGCATGTGTTCTCCACCTGCCCGCTTTTGTTTCATTTGTGGTTTTTAATTGTTTTTATTGTACACTTGGATCTCTCTGGCTATTGTATGTCAATAAAAGCCTTTTTTCACATGGACATTCTGCTGTTGCGTGCATGTTATCCTGTGTCTCTTTTCTTCCTTTTTTTCATTTGATCTACTTGGCACAGTGTTGCACCCAGTTATCATATTCATGTCATATTTTCCGTGGTGCCCACCTATATACATATATATTATATGTGGTTTAAGCACAACGTTGTGCTCAGAAAGGAGAAGGTATTTGGATTTGAGAGCGCAGAATTTACTGAATTTATTTTGGAGGGTGAGGAGCCTTGCTTTTCCAGAGCCTTTGTGCTACCAGTAACCTGAAAACCCCTATTTTCCGTAAACAGATGACGGACATAAGTGGGGACTTGCTTTTTTGTGGAATGAGAAGACGCTTTTGTTCGGAATATTTTACATAACGTTAGGAATCACATTTATCCAGCACACTACGCTGAGCACTTAAATCGGGGGTTACATCTAAATCTCTAAGTGTCATGATTCAGATGAAACCCCCGAGGGATCCATTAACTATAATGAGGCAGCAGAGTTACTATGGCCTCTGTTCAGCGGTGTCCTTTTCAGAAGTGCACAAAACTGTGGCTGATTGCACTTTTATGCGTGCCGTGACTCCATTTGCCTCATTATAGGGAATCTTCAGACGAGGTTTCATCCGAATCAGATATTTCGGAGATTTACATGCAGTCCCCAGTGTAAGCGTTCAGTGCACAGCGCAGGATGAATATGGAGGCAGATGGAGGCATTGTGGACGATGTCTAACCTGTGATCCGGCGGTGTCGTCTTTTTATTAATGCATAAAAGTGCTGCCAAAGTTTTGTGCAGCTCTGAAAAAAGGACATCGCTGAACAGAAGCCAGTCTGAGTCCAGAGTAAGGGCCCCATCACACATAACGACTCACCAGCGATCCCGACAACGATATCAACGTGTCAGGATCTCTGGTAAGTCGCTATGTGATCGCTGGTGAGCTGTCAAACAGCTTCATCAGCGATCAGCACAGTGACGCCGAGTGCGCGGCGACGCTGTGTTCGTTACCAGCGCGGTGATGCAGGGAGCTGGTAACTAACATACACATCGGATATCCAAGGGACGTGCGTCCCTTAGATACCCGATGTGTACGTTAGTTACCAGCTCCCTGCATCAGTGCGCTGGTAACTAACATACACATCGGTTTTCTAAGGGACACATGTCCCTTTGATACCCTATGTGTACATTAGTTACCAGCTGATTGCTGGTCTCCCGCCTGTCACACGCAGTGATGCGTGCTGGCCAGCGGGAGACCAGCGACCAAAGAAAAGTCCTGGCCTTTCCTACAACGATCAGCGATACCGGCAGGGGGGCTGGTCGCTGATCGCTGTCACACACAGCGATCTCGCTGGTGAGATAACTGTTGTGTCAAAAAACTTGTGACTCAGCAGCTATGTGTGACGGGGCCCTAACTCTGCTGCCTCATTATTGTGAATGGATCCCATGGGGGTTTCATCTGAATTACATCACTCAGAGGGAAACCTTGATGTAATTGCTCAGCGTAGAGTGTGGGATAAATATGATGCCAAACGTTATGTAAAATGTTCTCAATAAAAGCTTCAACTCAATCCACAAAAAAAGCAAGCCCCCACTCAGGTCCGACATCTATTAACGGAAATATAAGGAGCTTCAACATTAGTGGTAGCACAAAAGCTCTGGAAAAGCAAAATGACCGTCACTCCCCCAAAGAGTCCGCAAATTCGGTGTTCTCAAATCAAAATGCCCAACTCCCTTATAAACCCCAGTGTGCCTAAAGGCTCATTCACACGTCAGTATTTGGTCAGTATTTTGCATCAGTGTTTGTATGCCAAAGCCAGGAATGGAACTTACCGAGAAAAAATATAATTGAAAGACTGACTCCTGTTCTTTGTTTTGGAGACACTCCTGGTTTTGGCATACAAATACTGATGAAATACTGATCAAAAAAACTGGTGTGTGAATGAGGCCTAAACTGCAGTTAGTGTTCACATGTTTGGCATTTCTGTGGCAATGAGAGCCCATCTAATTTAAGGGTGCATGAGCTGGGCACAATATAGGGGCACAACAACGTACTGGTCACTACAAAGGCAGTTTGCAATTTTCACTCAGCAACATCCACTGCTGCTTGTTTCTAGGAAATACCCATGGAGTCAAAATTGTCACGACACCTGTAAATAAATTCCCAAAGGGATATAATTTCCAAAATGGGGTTACTTGGAGATGGGATTCTGCTCTTTTAGCACTTAGGAGCTCTGTACATGGAGTCCACAAATTACTGTAGAAAATTCTGCACTCCAGGATGCCATCTGTACAACAGTACTACTTAGCCATACGGAGAGACTCAGGATAGACGGAGCACTATTTTCCAATAGCTCTCCAGCCCTCCCGAGTCTCGACATTTGGCTACAGCCACTTATGGCGTACTTCTACATTGAGTTGAATTTGTGGCGCAAATTTTGGTGCTATTTTTACCCATTTCCCAGTGTGAAAATTTAAACTCTGGGGCTAAAACAAAATTTTGGTGGTAAAAATATAATTATTTCCTTCTTCATTGCCCAATAGTATAAAATTCTGTCACCCACCTGTGGCGTCAATATAATCACTGTACGCCTAGATGAATTCATTGAGAGATGTAGATTGTAAAATTGAATCTCCTATGGAGGCCCTCACACACCAGTCCAGCAAAACGTGAACTCAAATATGGCGCTTCTTCCCTTCTGAGCTTTGCTCTGTGCTTCAAAAGTGGTTTTGGACCACAAATAGGGTATTTAAGTACTCAGCACAAATTGCATAACAAATTTTGGGGTCCATTGACTCCTACTATCCTTGTGAAAATAAAAAATGGTGCGAAAAAACATTTTTTGTGGGGAAAATGTGGTATTTTATTTTCACGGCTCAATGTTATAAACTTCTGGGAAGCACCTGAGAGTTCAAGGTGCTCACCGCACATCTAGAAAAGTTCCTGGGTCTAGTTTCCAAATTGGGGTCACTTGTGGTGGTTTCCACTGTTTAGGCACATCAGGGTCTCTCAAAACGCAACACAGCATCCACTACTTATTCCAGCAAATTCTGAATTTAAAAATTAAAATGGCGCTCCTTCCCCCTTTCAAGACCTGCTGTGCGCCCAAACAGTGGTTTTCCCCAAAATACATGGTATTAGCATGCTTATGAGAAATTGCAGAACAAATTTTGGGATCCATTATTTCCGGTTATCCTTCCAAAATAAAAAAAAAAATTGAGTCTA
Organism: Dendrobates tinctorius; assembly: GCF_039654945.1. Classification (NCBI taxonomy): domain Eukaryota; kingdom Metazoa; phylum Chordata; class Amphibia; order Anura; family Dendrobatidae; genus Dendrobates; species Dendrobates tinctorius. Next base: position 55,090,949 of record NW_027361703.1, read on the forward strand.
ATTTAAAATGTTTGTACCAAAGTTAAAAGTTCCATTTTTTTTCATCCACATTGCAAAAATTCATGTGAAGCACCTGAAGGGTTAATACACTTCTTGTACGTGGTGTTGAGCGCCTTGAGAGGTTAGAATGGTGGCACTTTTGGGTATTTTCTGTCATATAGGCCATTGAAAGTCACTTCAAATGTGATGAGGTCTCTAAAAAAAATGGTTTTATACATTTTGCTGGAAAAATGAGAAATCGCTGGTCAACATTTAACCCTTATAACTTCCTAACAAATAAAAAACTGTTTCAAAAATTGAGCTGATGTAAAGTCGACACGGGAAATGTTATTAACTTTTGTGTGATATACTCATTCGATTTAAGGGCACAAAAATTAAAAGTTTGAAAATTGCAACATTTTTTACATTTTAACCAAATTTCTATTTTTTTTTCACAAACACAAGTCATATCGAAGAAATTTTACCACTATCAGAGTACAATATCGTGGAAGCAAGCAAATGACCGGCACAGCTGCTTAGCTCCGGGATAACGAGGCGACACAAACTCCAGGGACACGGGTGCCAAGATCCAATGAAAATGCAGCAAATGTCCAACATCAACATAGAAAAAAGGAACTGGCACTCACCATCCCATAGAAATTGTCCTTTATTGTGGAATCATGTAAAACCAAAGAAGCAGACTTGTTAGTGAAAACGTGCTGGACGTCAGCTGTTTCGCGCTACATTGTGCTTCTACACGTAGACGGTGGGACGGGGAGTGCCAGTTCTTTTCTACATTAATATCAGAGTACAATATGTCACAAAAAAAATTTTCAGAATTAGTGGGATCCGTTGAAGCCTTCAAGAGTTATTACCTCATAACTCAACAGTGGTCAAAATTTAAATATTTTGCCTTGTCATGGAGGTGCAATCAAAGTTGTTATATCAATATGCATTCCGGTACTTAAAGGGAGAGATCATATAGGTATATAACACATTGCACACAGTCCCCAAAACCATACATACTCACTAAATACTTGGATGCATTAACCAACATTGTAAAGAGCAGGAATTATAAATCAAAGGCAGAGTTATGAATTTGGAAAATATGATCTTATGAAAATCAGGAAAGCTACACACAATATAGAAATTACGCATCTAAGACGTGGAAGCCAAGAAATGCAACTAAGAATTCTTTAATTTGTAAAATACATATTATATACAATATATATATATATATATATATATATATATATATATATATATATATAAATATATATATGTATGTGCACTGGGTGAAAGGCTAGGTGAGTGGGTGGATGCACATCTTCAACCACTAGTTTCATTGACTCCCAGCTATATAAGAGACACGAAAGCAGTGGTTACTATGATGCAAGCTTTCAAATGGGAGGCTAATTTCACATGGTTTTCATGTGATGTAATTGGTCTGTACCCATCTATTCCCCATAATATAGCTCTTAAATGTTTATCTTTCTATCTCAGGAAATATAGCAACTATTCGGAGGTTCTACAGTATGTATTTTTTTTTTTTTTACTTGAAGCAACAAAATTTCTCTTGAGCCATAACTATTGCATGTTTGACAATAGGTATTTTTTGCAGATCAGCGGTGTGAGTATGGGGGCAAAATTTTCCCCTTCACTTGCTAATATTGTAACGGCAACCTGCGTAGAGAACTTTATCTACATATCTTCAAACCCATAAGGAGCAAATCTGGTGTGGATGGGAAGATATATAGATGATCTGGTCTTTGTTTTAAAATATATGGAGGCTGATGCCCAGTTTTTCCTTGAATATTTAAACAACAATGATTATAATCTCCAATTTGCTGTTTTTTTCTGAGAAGTTACATTGATTTTTTAGATGTAACATTTGTTGCTAATATTGAGGAAAATAGGGTATTGGTACTTCCTTACCAAAAACCAACTGCTTCAAACAGTATACTGGCAGCTACATCTTACCATCCCCCACATGTCATCAGAAACGTACCTGTTGGTGAGCTCATCAGGATTAAACGCAATAGTTCTGATGACTCTACATACATAAGTGAGAGTAAAAAAGTTTGTAGCAGGTTACAAAACCGTGGTTACCCCAAGTGGTGTTTGGAAAGAGCCCAATCTATTGTTGGTAACATCAGCAGAGATTCTTTACTTCAACATAAATGTAAGGAAAATAAAACCAAAAATAATATCATTACATTCACCACGGGGTATAGTCCACAATTCAATCAGATCACTAATATCATACGGAAATATTTACCTATTTTACAACAAGATACAATTCTCAGAAAGATCTTGGGCAATCACACAGCCCGATATGTGCCAAAAGGAGCGACTACACTAAAAAACCTTTTGTCTCCTAGGTTACTTGTGGACTTAGAACGAGATCAAGAGAAAAACTGGCTCAGTACCGTTGGTTTCCACAAATGTGGAGCTAATGTGTGCAAATGTTGCCAATATGCCACAAAATATAAAAAAATTTGTCTCGTTTAAAAATAAAAGTTTCCAATACGCAGTTTTAGAAATTGCAATACGGATAATGTCATTTATCTGATTCAATGTAATATCTGTCAACTTCAATATGTGGGTTGTACTATGAACCCTCTGAAAAAACGTATCCGTAAACACTTGTCCGATGCGGTTAACTTACCGCTGGCAGGTTACTCTGCAGTTTCACGGCATTTTGCTAACAACCAGAATGGAGATCTAAAATCTTTCTCCTTCAAAGGAATAGATAAAGTGTCCAAGCCCACCAGGGGGGGGGGGGCAATTTACATGAAAAAATCCTGGCAAGGGAAAGTAAGTGGATTTTTTTTTTTAATGGAAACTTGAGTACCGTGGGGTTTGAATAGCCGCATGGAGTTGATAACGCAATATTAAACAATACTACAATAATGGTTTCACAGTAACAGTAATTAATCCAGTATCAAATAATTCCAATATTAACTATTTTTGTGCTGTGGAATATCTGAATGTTTCATACAAATCTCTGTATCTTATAGGTATCAAATGATTTTATTTGTTTTTAATATTGATTTTATTCATTTGCTGTTTTCATGTTGGTGAAGTCCTTAGGGATGGAACAACACGGCAAAGGGTTACTGCTGGTTATAGGGTTAATTTGGCTGAACTAAATCCACTTGGAATCTCCTATACACACCAGTTAGTTTCTAGAAAGGGTGACACCCAGATATTCAGTGGTGTTTTTCCCTGGCTTCATACTATATATGCGGTTTTGATTCATTCCTCACTTGGACCTGGAGGAAGACATATAGTGTAGAAACACGTCGTCCAAAAGGGATTGACTATATGCAAAATTGTTACTGAAGTAACATGGAACCTTTTTAACCCCTTCATGACCAAGCCTATTTTGACCTTAATGACCAGGCCATTTTTTGCAATTCTGACCAGTGTCCCTTTATGAGGTAATAACTCAGGAACGCTTCCAATGGATACTAGCGATTCTAAGAATGTTTTTTCGTGACATATTGGGCTTCATGTTAGTGGTAAATTTAGGTCGATAATTTTTGCGTTTATTTGTGAAAAAATCAGAATTTTTATTCTGTTAAACCAGAGAGTTATGTGACACAAAATAGTTACTAAATAACATTTCCCACATGTCTACTTTACATCAGCACAATTTTGGAAACAAAATATTATTTTGTTAGGAAGTTATAAGGGTTAAAAGTTGACCAGCGATTTCCCATTTTTACAATAAAATTTACAAAACCATTTTTCTTTTAGGGACCACCTCACATTTGAAGTCACTTTGAGGGGTCTATATGGCAGAAAATACCCAAAAGTGACACCATTCTAAAAACTGCACCCCTCAAGCTACTCAAAACTACATTCAAGAAGATTATTAACCCTTTAGGTGTTTCACAGGAACTAAAGCAACGTGGAAAGAAAAAATGGACATTTTAATTTTTCCAACAAAAAATTTCTTTTTTGCATCAATTTTTTCATTTTCACATGGGCAACAGGATAAAATGGATCCTATAATTTGTTGGGCAATTTCTCCTGAGTACACTGATACCTCATATGTGGTCATACACCACTGTTTGGGCGCACGGCAGGGCTCAGAAGGGAAGTAGCACCATTTGACTTTTTGAATGGAAAATATGCTGGAATATTTAGCGGTTGCCATGCCACGTTTGGAGAGCCCCTGTGTGCATAAACATTGGAGCTCCTCCACAAGTGACCCCATTTTGGAAACTAGACCCCCCTAGGAACTTATCTAGATGCATAGTGATCACTTTGAACCCCCAGGTACTTCACAAATTGATCTGTAAAAAAAAAAAAAGTACTTTTTTTTCACAAAAATTTTCTTTTTAGCCTCAGTTTTTTCATTTTCACATTGGCAACAGGATAAAGCGGATCCTAAAATTTGTTGGGTAATTTCTCCTGAGTACACCGATACCTCATATGTGGCCATAAACCACTGTTTGGGGGCATGGCAGGGTCCGGAAGGGAAGGAGCACCATTTGACTTTTTGAATGGAAAATTAGCTCCAATTGTTATCAGACACCATGTCGCGTTTGGAGAACCCCTGTGTACCTAAACATTGGAGCTCCCCCACAAGTGACCCCATTTTGGAAACTAGACCCCCTAAGGAACTTATCTAGATGTGTAGTGAGCACTTTGAACCCCCAAGTGCTTCACAAAAGCTTATAACACAGAGCAGTGAAAATAAAAAAATAATTTTTTTTCCTCAAAAATGATTTTGAGTACACTATTTTTAATTTTCACAAGGCTAACAGGAGAAATTGGACCACAAAAGTTGTTGTCCAGTTTGTCCTGAGTCCCCTGGTACCCCATATGTGGGGGGGACCACTGTTTGGGCACATGGCAGGGCTCAGAAGGGAAGGAGCGCCATTTGACTTTTTGAAATGCAAATTACTTCTAATCGTTAGAGGACACCATGTCGTGTTTGGAGAGCCCCTGATGTGCCTAAACATTGAAGCACCCCCACAAATGACCCATTTTGGAAACTAGACCCCCTAAGGAACTTATTTAGATGCATAGTGAGCACTTTGAACCCCCAAATGCTTCACAAACGTTTATAACGCAGAGCCGTGAAAATAAAAATTATTTTTTTCCTCAAAAAATTATTTTTAATGCGCAATTTTTTTTATTTTCACAAGGGTACCAGGATAAATTAGACCCCAAAAGTTGTTGTGCAGTTTGTCCTGAGTACGCTGGTACCCCATATGTTGGGGGGAACCACTGTTTGGGCACACGTCAGGGCTCGGAAGGGAAGTAGTGACATTTTGAGATGATGACTTTGATGGAATGGTATGCGGGCATCATGTTACATTTGCAGAGCCCCTGATGTACCTAAACTGTGGAACCCTCCCACAAGTGACACCATTTTGGAGACTAAGGAACCTATCTAGATGTGTGGTGAGCACCTTGAACCCCCAAGCACTTCACAGAAGTTTATAACGCAGCCCAGAAAATAAAAAATATTTTTTTTCCTCAAAAAAAATCATTTTTAACCAGCAATTTTTTTTCACAAGGGTAGCAGGATAAATTGGACCCTAAAAGTTGTTGTCCAGTTTGTCCTGAGTACGCTGGTACCCCATATTTGGGTGGGGACCACTGTTTGGGTTCACGTCGGGGCTCAGAAGGGAAGTAGTGACATTATGAAATGCTTACTTTCATGGAATGGTCTGCGGTCGTCGTTACGTTTGCAGAGCCCCTGATGTGCCTAAACAATAGAAATCCCCCACAAGTGACCCCATTTTGGAAACTAGACCTCCCAAGGAACTTATCTAGATGCCTGGTGAGCACTTTGAACCCCCAAGTACTTCACAGAAGTTTATAACGCAGAGACATGAAAAAAAAAATAATTTTTTCCACAAAAATATTTTTTTAGCCCCCAATTTTTTATTTTCCCAAGGGTATCAGGAGAAATTAGACCCCCAAAGTTGTTGTGCAATTTTTCCTGTGTACGCTGATACCCCATATGTTGGGGTAAACCACTGTTTGGGCACACGTCGGGGCTTGGAAGGGAGGGAGCACCGTTTAACTTTTTGAACGCAAAATTGGCTGGAATCAATGGTTGCACCATGTCGCGTTTGGAGGCCCCCCCTGATGTGCCTAAACAGTGGAAACCCCACAATTCTAACTTCAACCCTCACCCCAACACACCCCTAACCCTAATCCCAACCCTAACCACAAGCCTAACCCTAATTCCAACCCTAATCCTAATTCTAACCCTAATTCCAACCCTAACCGTAACCCTCTTTCCAACCCTAACCCTAATGGAAAAATAAAAATAATTTCTTTATTTTATTAGTTGATCCTGCCTATGGGGGTGATAAACAGGGGATTTATTTACTTTTCATTCTATTTTGATCACTGTGAGAGTTTATCACAGTGATCAAAATGAATGAATGGAAATTGCAGCCGGCGGGCGCATTGCGCATGCGCCCGCCATTTTCCAATATGGCGGCGCCCATGGTCCGGGACCGCAGGACACCGAAAGCCATAACGGCACTCGGTGAGTACCGAGGGGTGGGAGGAGGGGCGATCGGAAGCCGGGGGGAGCGGAGGGAAGGCGGGGGGGAGATGATGACAGCGGCGGCACATCGCCGCTGTCATTCAGTGATGGAGGGCAGATCTCCCCCGTTAACGGGTGGGGGGGTCGGATCGCTGTCACCAGCCATGTCCGATGCTACAGCAGCGTCGGACATGGCTGGATTGTAATATTTCATCAATTTTCATTGATGAAATATTACTACCGCTCTGATTGGCCGTTTCACTTTTAACAGTCAATCAGAGCGATCGTAGTCATGTGGGGGCTAAGCCACGTTCCCTATGGTGGAGAACAAAGCCCCCTGTATCTGCGGGTCGGGTGACCTTTCAGTGACCTAGGTCACCCGACCCGCAGGGGGGCTTTAAAGTCATGACGTCACTGGTCAGATTGGCACCAGTTTTCATGACGCCTATGAGGCGTCATTGGTCGTGAAGGGGTTAATGGAAAAATAAACATTATATTTTACTCTACCATTGGACTGATCTCTGGAGAAACATTGCTATTTCCTTTGCATGTAAGGATTTATCCCAATCCGTTGTCCGTGTGAACTGCTACCACAGGCTGGACTTATTCCTGGTTTTCTTCAAAGCGGTGAGCTGGCTGTGCCAAAAATTCTTTTTATAATATATATATATATATATATATATATATATATATATATATATATACACATACATACACACACATACATACAGTTGTGACCAAAAGTATTAACACCCCTGCAATTCTGTCAGATAATACTCAGTTTCTTCCTGAAAATGAATGCAAACACAAATTCTTTGACACTATTATCTTCATTTAATTTATCTTAAATGAAAAAACACAAAAAGAATTGTCCTAAAGCCAAATTGGATATAATTCCACACCAAACATAAAAAAGAGGGTGGACAAAAGTATTGGCACTGTTTGAAAAATCATGTGATGCTTCTCTAATTTGTGTAATTAACAGCACCTGTAACTTACCTGTGGCACCTAACAGGTGTTGGCAATAACTAAATCACACTTGCAGCCAGTTGACATGGATTCAAGTTGACTCAACCTCTGTCCTGTGTCCTTGTGTGTATCACATTGAGCATGGAGAAAAGAAAGAAGACCAAAGAACTGTCTGAGGACTTGAGGAACCAAATTGTGAGGAAGCATGAGCAATCTCAAGGCTACAAGTCCATCTCCAAAGAACTGAATGTTCCTGTGTCTACCGTGCGCAGTGTATCAAGAAGTTTAAAGCCCATGGCACTGTGGCTAACCTCCCTAGATGTGGACGGAAAAGAAAAATTGACAAGAGATTTCAACGCAAGATTGTGCGGATGTTGGATAAAGAACCTCGACTAACATCCAAACAAGTTCAAACTGCCCTGCAGTCCGAGGGTACATCAGTGTCAACCCGCACTATCCGTCGGCGTCTGAATGAAAAGGGACTGTATGGTAGGAGACCCCGAGACATAAAAAAGCCAGGCTGGAGATTGACAAAACTTACCTGAAAAAGCCTAAAACGTTTTGGAAGAATTTTCTCTGGTCAAATGAGACAAAAGTAGAGCTTTTTGGGCAAAGGCATCAACATAGAGTTTACAGGAGGAATAAAGAGGCATTCAAAGAAAAGAACACGGTCCCTACGGTCAAACATGGCGGAGGTTCCCTGATGTTTTGGGGTTGCTTTGCTGCCTCTGGCACTGGACTGCTTGACCGTGTGCATGGCATTATGAAGTCTGAAGACTACCAACAAATTTTGCAGCATAATGTAGGGCCCAGTGTGAGAAAGCTGGGTCTCCCTCAGATGTCATGGGTCTTCCAGCAGGACAATGACCCAAAACACACTTCAAAAAGCACTAGAAAATGGTTTGAGAGAAAGCACTGGAGACTTCTAAGGTGGCCAGCAATGAGTCCAGACCTGAATCCTATAGAACACCTGTGGAGAGATCTAAAAATGGCAGTTTGGAGAAGGCACCCTTCAAATATCAGGGACCTGGAGCAGTTTGCCAAAGAAGAATGGTCTAAAATTCCAGCAGAGCATTGTAAGAAACTCATTGATGGTTACCGGAAGCGGTTGGTCGCAGTTATTTTGGCTAAAGGTTGTGCAACCAAGTATTAGGCTGAGGGTGCCAATACTTTTGTCTAGCCCATTCTCTTTTGTGTTTTTTCATTTAAGACAAATTAAATGAAGATAATAATACCAAAGAATTTGTGTTTGCAATCATTTTCAGAAAGAAACTGAGTATTACCTGACAGAATTGCAGGGGTGTCAATACTTTTGGCCACAACTGTACATACATATATATACACACACATTATACATACATATATACACATACATGCACACACATGCTTCTCACAAAATTAGAAAATTAGAATATCAAAAACTTCATATATTTCAGTTTCATATATTGTACAAACAGAGTGATCTATTTCAAGTGTTTATTTCTGTTAATGTTGATGATTATGGCTTACAGCCAATGAAAACCCAAAAGTTATTAGCTTAGTAAATTATAATTAACAAAAAACACCTGCAAAGGCTTCCTAAGCATTTAAAAAGGTTCCATAGTTTGTTTCAGTAGGCTCCACAATCATGGGGAAGACTGCTGACTTGACAGATGTCCAGAAGGCAGTTACTGACACTCTCCACAAGGAGGGTAAGCCACAAAAGGTGATTGCTAAAGAAGCTGGCTGTTCAGAGTGCTGTATCCAAGCATATTAAAAGGAAAGTTGAGTGGAAGGAAAAATTGTGGTAGAAAAAGGTGCACAAGCAACAGTGATAGCCGCAGCCTTGAAAGGATTGTTAAGAAAAGGCCATTCAAAAATTTGGAGGCGATTAACAAGAAGTGGACTGCTGCCGGAGTCATTGCTTCAAGACCCACCACATACAGACATATCCAGGACATGGGCTACAAGTATCGCATTCCTTGTGTCAATCCTTTCATGACAGATAGTCAACTCCAGAAACATCTTACCTGGGCCAAGGAGGAAAAGAATGGACTGTTGCTCAGCGGTCTAAGGTAATGTTTTCAGATGAAAGTATAAATTTTGCATTTCATTTGGAAATCAAGGTCCCAGAGTCTGGAGGAAGAGTGGAGAGGCACACAATCCAAGCTGCTTGAGGTCTAGTGTGAAGTTTCCACAATCAGTGATGGTTTGGGGAGCCATGTCATCTGCTGGTGTAGGTCCATTGTGTTTTATCAAGACCAAAGTCAGCGCAGCTGTCTACCAGGAAATTTTAGAGCACTTCATGCTTTCCTCTGCCGAGAAGCTTTTTGGAGACGGACATTTCCTTCTCCAGCAGGACTTGGCACCTGTCCACACTGCCAAAAGTACCAAAACCTGGTTAAAAATAACAGTACCACTGTGGTGGATTGGCTAACAAACTAGTCTGACCTTAACCATAGAGAATCTATGGGGTATTGTCAAGAGGAAGATGAGAGGCACCAGACAAAACAATGGTGATGAGCGGAAGGCTGCTATCAAAGCAACCTGGGCTTCCATAACAAGCCACCAGTGACAAAGGTTGATCGACTCCATGCCACGCCGTATTGATTCAGTAATTGATGCAAAAGGAGCCCTGACCAAGTATTGAGTGCATTTACTGAACATACATTTCAGTAGGCCAACATTTTGGATTTTAAAATAATTTTTCAAGCTGGTGTTAAAAAGTATTCTAATTTACTGAGATAATGACTTTTGGGTTTTCATTGGCTGTAAGCCATATTCATCAACATTAACAGAAACAAACAGTTGAAAAAGATCACTGTGTTTGTATTAAAGAACTGAAACTAACTTTATCATGATATTCTAATTTTGTCAGAAGCTCATGTATATGTATCCCACCTATAAATATCAAGACTAGAGATGAGTGAATTTGATCGGGTCAGTGCTTATTCTGCAAGCTATAGCTGTTTGACTCCGCAGCTGCATGTGTCGCGGCTGTGTCACGACACATGCATGGAGAGCCTGTTTTGTTAGACTCTCCATGCATGTGTCAAGACTCAAACTGCTTAATGAAGGCTTCATAGAGAGGGAGCTGAGATAGCTAGTGTTGGTGAATAAAAGATTCTTACCCTTTCACTATTTTGGATGTGCTGACTCCAACTTTATATAAAGCGTGCATAAAGTGTGCAAATATGTATGTGCGTGAGTGTGTAGATAAATATATATATATATATATATATATATATATAGTGTGCAATCGTCTGCGTATATGTGTGTAAATATGCATTTGTGTGTAATATTAATATATACACTCACTGGCCACTTTATTAGGTACACCTGTCCAACTGTGTGTTAAGACTTAATTTCTAATCAGCCAATCACATGGCGGCAACTCATTGCATTTAGGCATGTAGACATGGTCAAGACAATCTCCTGCAGTTCAAACCGAGCATCAGTATGGGGAAGAAAGGTGATTTGAGTGCCTTTGAACGTGGCATGATTGTTGGTGCCAGAAGGGCTGGTCTGAGTATTTCAGAAACTGCTGATCTACTGGGATTTTCACGCACAACCATCTCTAGGGTTTACAGAGAATGGTCCGAAAAAGAAAAAAAAATCCAGTGAGCGGCAGTTCTGTGGCCGGAAATGCCTTGTTGATGCCAGAGGTCAGAGGAGAATGGGCATACTGGTTCGAGCTGATAGAAAGGCAACAGTGACTCAAATTGCCACCCGTTACAACCAAGGTAGGCAGAAGAGCATCTCTGAACGCACAGTGCGTCGAACTTTGAGGCAGATGGGCTACAGCAGCAGAAGACCACACTGGGTACCACTCCTCTCAGCTAAGAACAGGAAACTGAGGCTACAATTTGCACAAGCTCATCGAAATTGGACAGTAGAAGATTGGAAAAACGTTGCCTGGTCTGATGAGTCTCGATTTCTGCTGCGACATTCGGATGGTAGGGTCAGAATTTGGCGTAAACAACATGAAAGCATGGATCCATCCTGCCTTGTATCAACGTTTCAGGCTGGTGGTGGTGGTGTCATGGTATGGGGAATTTTTTCTTGGCACTCTTTGGGCCCCTTGGTACCAATTGAGCATCGTTGCAACGCCACAGCCTACCTGAGTATTGTTGCTGACCATGTCCATCCCTTTATGACCACAATGTACCCAACATCTGATGGCTACTTTCAGCAGGATAATGCGCCATGTCATAAAGCTCGAATCATCTCAGATTGGTTTCTTGAACATGACAATGAGTTCACTGTACTCAAATGGCCTCCTCAGTCACCAGATCTCAATCCAATAGCGCATCTTTGGGATGTGGTGGAACGGGAGATTCGCATCAGGGATGTGCAGCCGACAAATCTGCGCCAACTGTGTGATGCCATCATGTCAATATGGTCCAAAATCTCTGAGGAATGCTTCCAGCACCTTGTTGAATCTCTGCCACGAAGAATTGAGGCAGTTCTGAAGGCAAAAGGGGGTCCAACCCGTTACTAGCATGGTGTACCTAATAAAGTGGCCAGTGAGTGTATATATTACATACATACAAACACAGACATGCATATATATATATATATATATATTACATACATACAAACACAGACATGCATATATATATATATATATATATATATATATTACATACATACAAACAGACATATATATATATATATATATATATATATACACACATAGCTCAAAAAACACATCCTAGATCTGAATGAATGAAATATTCTCATTGAATACTTTGTTCTGTATAAAGTTGAATGTGCTGACAACAAAATCACACAAAAATCATCAGTGGAAATCAAATTTATTAACCAATGGAGGCCTGGATTTGGAGTCACATATAAAATTAAGGTGGAATGTAATGTCCTTAAAACAAGTCAAAATAATGCTCAGTATAGTGTGTGGCCTCCACGTGCCTGTATGACATCGCTACCACGCCTGGGCATGCTCCTGATGAGGCGGTGGATGATCTCCTGAGGGATCTCCTCTCAGACCTGGACTAAAGCATCCGCCAACTCCTGGACAGTCTGTGGTGCAACGTGACGTTGGAGGATGGAGAGAATCATGATGTCCCAGATGTGTTCAATCAGATTCAGGTCTGGGGAACAGGCGTGCCAGTCCATAGATTTAACCCCTTCACTACCAAGGGTGGTTTGCACGTTAACTACCGGGCCAATTTTTACAATTCTGACCACTGTCCCTTTATGAGGTCATAACTCTGGAACGCTTCCATGGATCCCGGTGATTCTGACATTGTTTTCTCGTGACATATTGTACTTCATGTTAGTGGTAAAATTGCATTCAAATAACTTGCGTTTATTTGTGAAAAAAATGGAAATTTGGCGAAAATTTTGAAAATTTCGCAATTTTCCAACTTTGAATTTTTATGCCCTTAAATCACAGCGATACGGCACACAAAAAACTTAATACATAACATTTCCCACGTTTACTTTACATGAGCACAATTTTGGAACCAAAATTTTTTTTTGTTAGGAAGTTATAAGGGTTAAAAATTGACCAGCGATTTCTCATTTTTGCAACACCATTTTATTTTTAGGGACCACTTCACATTTGAAGCCACTTTGAGGGGTCTATATGATAGAAAATACCCAAAAGTGACACCATTCTAAAAAATGCACCCCTTAAGGTGCTTAAAACCACATTCAAGAAGTTTATTAACCCTTTAGGTGCGTCACAGGAATTTTTTGAATATTAAAAAAAAAATGAACATTTAACCTTTTTTCAGAAAAAAAATAATTCAGGTTCAATTTTCTTTATTTTACCAAGGGTAACAGGAGAAATTGGACTGCAAAAGTTATTGTGCAATTTGTCCTGAGTACGCTGATACCTATGTGGGGGGGAACCACTGTTTCGGCGCATGGCAGACCTCAGTAGGGAAGGAGCGCCGTTTGACTTTTTCAATGCAAAATTGGCTGGAATTCAGATCGGACGCCATGCCGCGTTTGGAGAGCCCCTGATGTACCTAAACAGTGGAAACCCCCCAAGTGACCCCATTTTGGAAACTAGACCCCCCAAGGAACTTATCTAGATATGTGGTGAGAACTTTGAACCCACAAGGGCTTCACAGAAGTTTATAACGTACAGCGGTACAATTAAAAAATCATATTTTTTCCACAAAAATGATCTTTTCACCCCCAATTTTTATTTTTCCAAGGGTAACAGGATCCTAAAAGTTATTGTGCAATTTGTCCTGAGTACACTGATACCCCATATGTGGGTGTAAATGACTATTTGGGCGCATAGCAGAGCTCGGAAGGGAAGCAGCGCCATTTGACGTTTTTGGCTAGAATTGAGATCGGACACCATGTCGCGATTGGAAAACCCCTGATGTACCAAAACACTAGAAACCCCCCACAAATGACACCATTTTGGAAACTAGACCCCCCAAGGAACTTATCTAGATGTGTGGTGAGCACTTTGAACCCCCCAGTGCTTCACTGAAGTTTATAACGTACAGCAGTACAATTAAAAAATCATATTTTTTCCACAAAAATGATCTTTTCACCCTCAATTCTTATTTTTCCAAAAGTAACAGGACCCTAAAAGATATTGTGCAATTTATCCTGAGTACGCTGATACCCCACATGTGGGTGTAAACCACTATCTGTGCGCATGGCAGAGCTCGGAAGGGAAGCAGCGCCATTTGACGTTTTTGGCTGGAATTGAGATCGGACACCATGTTGCGTTAGGAAAGCCCCTGATGTACCAAAACAGTAGAAACCCCCCACACATGACACCATTTTGGAAACTAGACCCCCCCCAAGGAACTTATCTAGATGTGTGGTGAGCACTTTGAACCCCCCAGTGCTTCACTGAAGTTTATAACGTCCGGGCGTGAAAATAAAAAAATCGTATTTTTTCCACAAACATCATCTTTTAGTCCCCATTTTTTTATTTTCCCAAGGGTAACAGGAGAAATTGGACCCCAAAAGTTGTTGTCCAATTTGTCCTGAGTACGCTGACACCCCATATGTGGGAGAAAACTATTGTATGGACACACGTCAGGGCTCGGAAGGGAAGTAGTGACGTTTTGGAATGCAGACTTTAATGGAATGGTCTGTGGGTGTCATGTTGCCTTTGGAGAGCCCCTAATGTACCTAAACAGTGGAAACCCCCCACAAATGATCCCATTTTGGAAACTAGACCCCCTGAGGAACTTATCTAGATGTGTGGTGAGCACTTTGAACCCCCAAGGGCTTCACAGAAGTTTATAATGCCCAGGCATGAAAATAAAAAATCGTATTTTTTCCACAAACATGATCAATTAGTCCCCAATTTTTTTATTTTCCCAAGGGTAACAGGAGAAATTGGACCCCAAAAGTTGTTGTCCAATTTGTCCTGAGTACGCTGATACCTCATATGTGGGAGAAAACTACTGTATGGGCACACGTCGGGGCTCGGAAGGGAAGTAGTGACGTTTTGGAATGCAGACTTTGATGGATTGGTCTGCGGGTGTCATGTGCGTTTGGAGAGCCCCTGATGTACCTAAACTATTGAAACTCCCCACAAGTGACCCCATTTTGGAGACTAGACCCCCCCACGGAGCTTATCTAGATGTGTGGAGAGCACTTTGAACCCCCAAGTGCTTCACAGAAGTTTATAACGCCTGGGTGTGAAAATAAAAAAAACATTTTTTTCCGCAAAATCATTTTTTCCCCCAATTTTTTATTTTCCCAAGGGTAACAGGAGAAATTGGACCCCAAAAGTTGTTTTGTAATTTGTCCTGAGTAGGCTGATACCCCATATGTGGGGGTAAAACACTGTTTGGGCGCATGGCAGAGCTTGGAAGGGAAGGAGCACCATTTGACTTTTTCAACGCAGAATTGGCTGGAATTGAGATCAGACGCCATGTTGCCTTTGGAGAGCACCTGATGTGCCCAAACAGTGGAAACCCCCCAATTATAACTCCAACCCTAACCTCAACACACCCCTAACCCTAATCTGAGCCCTAGCCCTAACCCTAGCCCTAACCCTAACCCTAGCCCTAGCCCTAACCCTACCCTAACCCTAGCGGGAAAATGGAAATAAACACATTTTCTTTTAGTTTTATTATTTTTCCCTAACTAAGGGGGTGATAACGGGGGGTTTGATTTACTATTTTTGGTGGTTTTTATGTTTGGCGGCTGTCACACGCTAAAAGACGCTTTTTATTGTAAAAGTAGTTTTTGCATCACCACATATTGAGAGCTATAATTTTTCCGTATTTTGACCCACCGAGTCATGTGAGGTCTTATTTTTTGCGGGACGAGTTGACGTTTTTATTGGTACCATTTTCGGGCACGTGACATTTTTTGATCGCTTTTTATTCCGATTTTTGTGACGCAGAATGAACAAAAACCAGCATTTCATGAATTTCTTTTGGGGGGGTGCGTTTACACCGTTCCGCGTGCGGTAAAATTGATAAAGCGGTTTTATTCTTCGGGTCAGTACGGTTACAGCGATACCTCATTTAGGTCGTTTTTTTATGTTTTGTCGGTTTTTTGCAATGAAAACAATTTTATATAAAAAATAATTATTTTTGTATCGCTTTATTCTGCGAGCTATAACTTTTTTATTTTTTTGCGGATGACGCTGTATGGCAGCTCGTTTTTTGCGGGACAAGATGACGTTTTCAGCGGTACCATGGATATTTATATGTATCTTTTTGATCGCGCGTTATTGCACTTTTTGTTCGGTGGTATGATAATAAATCATAAATTATTTTTTGCTTCGTTTTTTATTTTTATTTTTTAAGGGGTTCGCTAAAGGGGTTAACTAATGGGACAGTTTTATAGGGCAGGTCATTACGGACGCGGCGATACCAAATATATGTTTTTATTGTTTTTGTTTTTTTTTATTTTGAAAAAATGGATTTATTGGGGAATATTTTTTTTTTTTTTACTAATTTATTTAGCGATTTTTTTTAAAATTATTTTTAACACTTTTTTTTTTTTTTTTTGACCTTATTACCTTGTCCCAGGTGGGACATCACTGTCCTGTGACAGATCGCTGATCTGTAACATCACAGATCACTGTGACAGATCAGCGATCTGTCACAGGCACTGCTGCAGACTTCCTCATGCCTGCGCTTTGCAGGCACTGAGGAAGCCAGCTTCCTCAGGCCCCCGAAGGCCCCCGTCGCCATCTTGGATTCGGGGGCCTGGAGGAAAGGAGTCCCCCGCAGCAGCGCTGCACATTGCGCTGCCGTGGGTGGCTCAGGGAAGCAAGGAGGGAGCCCCCTCCCTGCCGATGCTTCCCTTTAACCCCCGGTACACCGCGATCGCGTTTGATCGCGGTGTGCAAGGGGTAAACGTGTCGGGGGCGGTCCGTGACCGCCCCTGACACATTGTGCCAGGTGTCAGCTATGATAATTAGCTGACACCCGGCCGCGATCAGCGGCGCTCACCACGTGGGCGCCGCTGATCATGGTGACGTAATATTCCGTCCATGGTAATTAGGTCCATGGTCACATGGACGGAATATTACGTCAATTGTAGGTAAGGGGTTAATGCCTTAATCTTGCAGGAACTGCTGACACACTCCAGCCACATGAGGTCTGGCATTGTCCTGTATTAGTAGGAACCCAGGGCCAACAGAACCAGCATATGGTCTCACAAGGGGTCTGAGTTTCTCATCTCGGTACCTAATGGTAGTCAGGCTACCTCTGGCGAGCACATGGAGGGCTGCCCGGCCCTCCAAAGAAATGCCACCCCACACCATTATGGACCCACTGTCAAACCGGTCATGCTGAAGGATGTTGCAGGCAGCAGATCGCTCTCCATGGTGTCTCCAGACTGTCACATGTGCTCAGTGTGAACCTGCTTTCATCTGTGAAGAGCACAGGGCGACAGTTAAGAATTTGCCAATCCTGGTGTTCCGTGGCAAAAGCCAAGTGTCCTGCATGGTGTTGGGCTGTGAGCACAACCCCCATCTGTGGACGTCGGGCACTCAGACCATCCTCATGGAGTCGGTTTCTAACCGTTTGTGCAGACACATGGACATTATGGCCTGCTGGAGGTTATTTTGAAGGGCTCTGCAGCGCTCCTCCTGTTCCTCCTTGCACAAAGGCTGAGGTAGCGGTCATGCTGCTGGGTTGTTGCCCTCCTATGGTCCCCTCCACATCTCCTGGTGTACTGGACTGTCTCCTGGTAGCGCCTCCAGCCTCTGGACACTCCGCTGACAGGCACAGCAAACTTTCTTGCCACAGCTCACATTGATGTGCCATCCTGGATGAGCTGCACTACCTGAGCCACTTGTGTGGGTTGTAGAGTGTCTCATGCTACCATGAGTGTGAAAGCACAACTAACATTCAAAAGTGACCAAAACATCAGCCAGGAAGCATTGGTACTGAGATGTGGTCTGTGGTCCCCAACTGCAGAACTATTCCTTTATTTGAGCAGTGTATATATAGTGGGAGAAATAAGTATTTGATCCCTTGTCGATTTTGTAAGTTTGCACATTGACAAAGACTGTCATAATCCAGGCCGGGCTTTTGTCTTGTCTCTCCTTTCCCGTCTGATCACATCAGGGGTTAATTGTCCCTGCCTCGTTCCTGCGTCCAGTCTGCTATATCTCTGCGCTGCTATCTGTGCGCAGTAGGGTGACCGGATCTCATATGGGGGGGAAAAAAATGTCAGAATCTTGTTAGTCTGGACCCCACAAAACGATTCCCCTTTCCAGATATTGAGAGCGCCAAAATTTGAGCTCGATCAAACGACGTTAACCCGTGCCGCTCGTCGCTCAAAGTTTGAAAAAATCCAAATTGAGGTATTTTAAGATTTAGGTATTTTGCATAGTCTGTTAGACTATAAAGAATGTGACAACAACATTGCAGAAATAGCCCTGACCAAATTTTCGAACCATTTGTGGTATTTGAATGCAGAGTTGGTGGGATTATCGTTTTTTGATCCCACAATTACAGACAATGAAAAGTTAATGGCTTATAAATTGCTCAGTAGCACAGATGAACCATCAGAGCACGCTAACCTACATGAGTTGATAATTTTACATAGTTATCTAATCTATTCTAGAGCTTTTGTTAAAGTAGTTTTTGAAACGTCAGAATATAATGCTCGGCATTTGCTTACAACTTGCAGGACATATTGCTTTTGTTCTTCATCTTTTGTCAGAAGGTCGTTAAAGTCGGTTACTTCCTACCTCTTTTAATTTTTCTTTCCTAACTTTTGGATTTACAACCCTAGCGTGCTCTGATGGTTCATCTGTGCTACTGAGCAATTTATTAGCCATTAACAACTTTTCATTGTCAGTAACGGTGGGATCAAAAAACGATAATCCCACCAAGTCTGCATTCAAATACCACAAATGGTTCGAAAATTTGGTCAGGGCTATTTCTGCAATGTTGTTGTCACATTCTTTATAGTCTAACAGACTATGCAAAATACCTAAATCTTAAAATACCTCAATTTGGATTTTTTCAAACTTTGAGCGACGAGCGGCACGGGTTAACATCGTTTGATCGAGCTCAAATTTTGGCTATCTCAATATCTGGAAAGGGGAATCGTTTTGTGGGGTCCAGACGGACAAAATTCCGACATCGATTTTTTGCGGTCACCCTAGTGCGCAGTGCAAGTTATATTGCTTACCTTCGGCATGTTTAGCTGAATCTGGTGAATTTCCTGATCTGTTGTGCTGTGTTCATCTGACCCAACTCGTGTCTGTTTACCTTCCCCCTACCCGACCTTGCTCCCCATCTCCCTGCCTGTTTGGATTCCCCAGTATATGACTTTAGCTTGTCCCTGATCTGATCCTGTCTCGCCCATCTGTTAGCTCAGCTATTGACCGGCACTGACCTGTTGCTCTTTTATGACCGTGTCTTGAATTTCCCCTTTGTACTGCGCTACTCTCTGGTATCTACTCAGCTCTCTGACTATTCGCTCCCACCTAGCGGTTGCTTTGCTGTATTTCTGCTGGTCGGCTTCATTGCAGGATATTCTGCTCATCTTCCACTCTGCTGCAATCTAGTGGAGTTTGTGCTACTCTGCAGTAACCCTCAGTAATACAGTGTGACAATGACCAGTCTATAATTTTAAGGGTTGGTTAATTTTAACATTGAGAGAGAATATTAAAAATAAAATCCAGAAAATCACATTGTACAAATTATATACATTTCTTTGCATTTTGCAGTGAGAAATAAGTAACTGATCCCTCTGGCAAAACCCTTGTTGGCAAGCACAGCACTCAGACATTTTTTTGTAGCTGATGAAGAGGTTTCTGCACATGTCAGGAGGAATTCTGGTCCACTCCTCTTTGCAGATCATCTCTAAATCATTAAGATTTTGAGGCTGTCGCTTGGCAACTCGGAGCTTCAACTCCCTCCATAAGTTTTCTATGGGATTAAGGTCTGGAGACTGGCTACGCCACTCCATGACCATAATGTGCTTCTTTTTGAGCCACTCCTTTTTTGCCTTAGCTGTATGTTTTGTATCATTGTCTTGCTGGAAGACACAGCCACAACCCATTTTTAATGTTCTGGTGGAGGGAAGAAGGTTGTCATTCAGGATTTTACGGTACATGGCTCCATCCATTTTCCCACTGATGTGTTCTGTGCCCTTAGCAGAGAAACACCCGCAAAATAGGTATTAGACCTACCGGTAATGATGTTTCCAGGAGTCCATCCTGACAGCACTATGGAGGACGTCCTCCTCCTCCTTACAGGGACAGGAAAGCACACGAGAGGTTAAAAGGCCATGTCCCACCCCCTTTCCCTCAGTGATTTGACAAGTACCACAAGGTGGATGATGCTAGTAACGGTTTAATGAAACAATCATATTACAGCATATGACATAACATAATACAACATAGTATAACATAACAGGGAGGGAACTACCCGTGCTGTCAGGATGGACTCCTGGAAACATCATTACCGGTAGGTCTAATACCTATTTTCCAGGACGTCCACCTGACAGCACTATGGAGAGTACCAAAGCACCTCCTCAGGGTGGGATTACTGCTTGGAGAACTTTTCTCCCGAATGCGGTTTGTTGGCCAGCTAACACATCTAGTTTGTAGTGTTTGCAGAATGTATTAAGACTAGCCCAGGTTGCCGCTCGACAAATTTGATCAACTGACGCCCCCGCCCGCTCGGCCCATGAGGCCGATACCGCCCGTGTAGAGTGGGCTTTTAAGGAATCAGGCGGGCTGGCGCCTTCAGCCTGGTAAGCGTCCGAGATTACTGAGGTAATCCAACGCGCTATGGACGCCTTAGAGGCCTTCTTCCCTTTATTCCTACCACCAAAGAGAACGAACAGGTTCGGGTCGATACGCCAACTATTGGTGGCCTCTAGGTATTCTATAACTGCGCGCCTCACGTCTAGCGAGTGGAGCCGCCGCTCCTTCTCATTTCGGGGATTATCGCAGAAAGAGGGTAACACTACCTCCTGGTTCAGATTTCTTGTAGAGGCTACCTTCGGGGTAAATGCCGGGTCTAACCTTAGGATTATACTATCCTCTCTTATCTGGAGGTATGGATCCTTAGTGGATAGGGCCTGGATCTCCCCTATTCTTTTGGCCGTGGTAATGGCTACTAGAAAGGCCGTTTTACGAGTGAGAGCAGGGATGGCTATCTTCTCACTAAGGGCGAAAGTGTCCGAGCAGAGGAACCGAAGTACCAGGCCCAGGTCCCATGGCGGGGTGAACTGCCTAATCGTGGGGCGCAGGCGCTGTGTGGCTTTTATAAACCTTATCACCCAGGGATGTGCAGCTAACTGATAATCATAGAAGGCGCTCAAAGCTGAAACCTGGACTTTTAGAGTACTGGGCTTGAGGCCTTTATTAAAACCTGCCTGCAGGAACCCTAGTATGTTAGGGAGATCCGGGGTACCTGCCACGAGCCCGGACCTGCCACCCTCCAAACAGAATCTCTTCCATATCTTCCGATAAATTGCCGACGTCACCGGCTTCCTGCTGGCCTGTAGGGTGGATATGACCTGCTCCGACAATCCTTTTGCCTTCAGGATGTCCCTCTCAGGATCCAAGCCGATAGATGGAGTCTTGCTGGGTCCGGGTGGTGGATCGGGCCCTGGTGGATGATGTTCTCCCACAAGGGCAGCTCGACTGGATCTTCTACTGCCATGGCTCCCAGAAGGGAAAACCAGCTTCTCCTCGGCCAGTATGGCACTATCAATATCACTCTTGCGTGGTCCTCGCGTATCTTTCTGAGCACTGCCGGTATGAGGGCCAGTGGTGGGAACGCATAAGAGAGGGATTCTCCCCAAGTCTGACTCAGGGCGTCTACGCCCTCTGGATGGTCCATCGGATTTAGGGAGTAGAATCTGGGAACCTTCGAGTTCTTGCGGCTTGCGAAGAGATCTATACTGGGGTTCCCCCAGCGCTGACAAAGCTGGTTGAAGATCTCTATGTTCAATTCCCACTCTGTCGGGTGGATCTGTTGTCTGCTCAGGTAGTCCGCCACTTCGTTTTGGGAACCCTCTAGATGTACCGCGGTCACGGATCGAACTGTCCGTTCTGCCCACGTGAATATCTTTTCCGCCAGTGCCTGTAGTGGTTGATGCCTGGTTCCTCCTTGGTGTTTCAGGAATGCCACTGTCGTTGTATTGTCGGATAAAATGCGAACATGACGACTCTTTAGTACCGACCGGTTTCTCCGCAACGCTTCCCAGACCGCGAAGAGTTCCTTGAAATTGGAGGATCTGGCCTTGATGCTTGCTGGCCACTTCCCCTGGAAGATCTTCCCTTCTATGTGGGCTCCCCATCCCCACGCACTTGCGTCTGTGGTGACTACCACGTATGGAGAGGTTGTCCAATGCACGCCCACCTGAAGGTTCCTGGCCTGTAACCACCAGCGAAGGGACTCCTTTACTCGTCCTGAGAGTCTTAGGGGTTTGTCTAGCGACGCCTGACTCCTGTCCCACCTCGCGAGAATTTCTCTTTGTAACAACCGCGAGTGGAATTGGGCCCAACGGACACACTGGATGCAGGCCGTCATGAGGCCCAGGACCTCCATTGCTTCCCTTATGGAGCATTGACGCTTCAACAGACCTCTGGTTCTGGCCTGAATGGACTTCTGCTTCTGCTCGGGTAGCCAGGATATTCTGTCGGCTGAGTCTAGGAGGACTCCCAGGAATACCTTTCTGGTGTTTGGTGTGAGGTCCGACTTCTCCCAGTTGATCACCCAGCCCAGGAACTCCATCACAGTAGTTGTTCGGATCCTGTCTCGGATGAGCGCTTCTTTGGATCTTGCCACCAGTAAGAAGTCGTCCAGGTACGGCACAATCACAATACCCTGATCTCTCAGGTAGGCCACCACCTCTACCACCAGCTTTGTAAAGATCCTGGGAGCTGAGGCCAGCCCGAATGGAAGACCCTGGAACTGGAAATGGCAGGTCCGGGCTAGTGAACTGATCGCGAACCTTAGTAGGCTTTGGGATGAGGGATGAATAGGAACCTGATAATATGCCTTTTTTAGGTCTAGGGTGCACATAACTGCGTCCCTGTCTATCAGAGGAATTGCGGATCGGATTGATTCCATCCGGAACCTCCTGTATCTGACCCAAGCATTTAGTGGCTTCAGGTTTATGATGGTGCGGGCCTCGCCGGATTTCTTTGTAATTGCAAACAGGGAAGAGTAGTGACCTTTTCCTCTTTCTGATGGTGAAACTGGTATTATGACCCCTGAGTCTAACATGTCCTGAAGATCCGACCACATTGCGGAGTCCTCCTGGACGACAGTGGGGGCAATATATCTGTCGGGGGGAGGAGAATAGAGCTCTATCCTGTAACCTTCGCTGATGGTTCTGAGGACCCACTGATTGTTGGTGACTCGCGACCAGTTTGCTGCAAAGTGGCGAAGTCTCCCCCCAATGCCTATGGCGTCATTGTCTCCTCGACCTAGATGTCGATGCAAATGGGGGACCTCTGTTCTTCCCACTTTGGCTGAAGGAGCCTCTGTAGGAGCTTCTATTAGACCTCGCCCGGCCCCTAAACTCTGACTGTCCTCTGAAGAAGGAGCCTCTCCGAAAGGACTGGGACCGCCTGGGCTTTTCTTCCGGAAATCCCTTATTCTTATCAGACACCAGCTCAAGGATATTATCCAGGGCTGGACCAAACACCCTCAGACCCGAGAAAGGGATGGCACATAACTTGGCCTTAGAAGGGTTATCCCCCGACCAGGATCTAAGCCAGACTGCTCTCCGGGCCGCATTAGAGAGGGAGCTGTTTCTGGCCGCAAACCTAACTGATTCCGCCGACGTATCCGACAGGAACGCCGTGGCTGATTTCAAAAGAGGAAGAGATGCTAGTATCTCTGACCTCGGGGTCTTGTTGGTTAGGTTTTCCTCCAACTGCCCCAACCACAGGAACATAGACCTGGCCACCGAGGTGGCTGCTATGTTGGCTCTAATCAGGGCCGCCGACGTCTACCATGTTCTTTTTAACAAGACGTCCGCCTTTCTATCCATTGGGTCTCGAAGACCGGATGAGTCCTCGGCTGGGATAGCCGATTTCTTCGTAACCTTGGCAACCGGGACGTCGATCTTAGGGACTTCTTCCCACGCCCGAGTTTCCTCGGGATCGAAGGGCAGTCTATTTTTAAAGCTTCGGGAGAGTGTCAACCGACGCTCTGCTTCCTTCCACTCCTCCTGGATCATTGCTTTGATGTGCTCGCTCACAGGGAACACCACCTGTTTGCGGGACACCAGTCCTCCAAACATTAAGTCCTGTCTGGACTGTGGCTTAGGGACTTCTTCCATCTGCATGGTATTTCTGACCGCGTGTACCAGCTCGTCCGTATCCTCCAGTCTGAATAGGTACTTTCTGTTCTGTTCCTGACTATCCCCCAGGATCTCGCCTTCTTCCTCCTGATCTGAGTTCCGGAAATCGGATTCCTCGCTAGGGCTCGCCTCTGATACTGGGACTGGTTCCCACCTCGGACGCTTGCGACCTGGCCCAGGGCTGGGGGATCGACGCCGGGACGTAGAGGCCTGAATCTCTTCCCTTATCAGCGACCTCATTTCGGAAAGCAGAGATGGCTGTTCCTCGCCTATGACTCTGGAGGTACAGGGACCGCATAGGGTCTTGCTATAGGTGTCTGGCAGCTTTACTCTGCACACCGGACATCTGACTGATTTGGCGGTGGCTTTCGCCGGGTCCTTCCCCGAGGGGGACTCAGCCGGGGTTCCCTTTTCCTGATAATATAAGGGGCACCTCATCAGATCTGGGCTGTGGGGACGGGTGGGGAGGGTGGTCTGCGCTATGCGCACTTACCCCTCCACCAGATGCAGTGTTGCCTTCCATTCCCTGGCGTCCGATGCAGTCACACAGCCTGGAACAACCTGTGACGACTCTGGAGAACGCTTTGGTCCAGGAGCGCGCGCGCCCTGGATTTGAAACCGGCGTCTGACGTCACCGGATGTGACGCTGGTAAGCCGCGCCTCCACTTCCTGCCGGGCATCTGCGCGCGACCGCGCTCGGCGCGTGCAGGGAGCCGTTCCTGCTATGGTGCTCCGGCCTCCACTGCCCAGCGTCGGCGACGTCCTGCGGGTACTCGGCCCGCCGCCCCACTTCTGTCGGTGCCCGCATGGCCAGCCGCCTGCGGGGAGCCGACCCGTCCTGGAGCCGAGAGCCCCCCCACCGGGAGGAACGGCTCCCTCCAGGAGCGCCGTCCTGCTCCTGGCCTTTGGAGCCGAGGGACTCCCCACCGGGAAGTTTCGGCCCCGGGACCTCTTGACAGGGGAAGGATTGGACCGGCCGCACGATCCCCTGGGTCCCTCCGGTAAGCTCTCGCGTGTCCCTCTGTGCAGGGACAGGAAAAACACTGAGGGAAAGGGGGTGGGACATGGCCTTTTAACCTCTCGTGTGCTTTCCTGTCCCTGTAAGGAGGAGGAGGACGTCCTCCATAGTGCTGTCAGGTGGACGTCCTGGAAAACAATGTTTCCACTTCCATGCTTGACAGTGGGATGGTGTTCTTTGGGTCAAAGGTAGCATTTCTCGTTTTCCAAACACGGCGAGTTGATTTAATGCCAAAGACATAAATTTTTGTCTCATCTGACCACAGCACCTTCTCCCAATCACTCACAGAATCATCCAAGTGTTCACTACAGGATTTTAAACCTTTAAGGCATAATGTGTTACCAACGGTTTTCTTGGTGAATGTAGTCCCAGCTGCCTTGAGATCATTAACAAGTCTCCCCAGTCTAGTTTTAGGCCGATCTCTCCCCTTCCATATGATCAAGGATACCCCACGAGGTGAGATTTTGCATGGTGCCCCAGATCGCTGTCGATTGACAGTAATTTTGCATTTCTTCCATTTTCTTACTATTGCACCAACTGTTGTCTCCTTCTCACACAGTGCTTACGCATGGTTTTGTAGCCCATTCCAGCTTTGTGCAGGTCTATGATCTTGTCCCTGATATCCTTATAAAGCTCTTTGGTCTTGCCCATGTTGCCGAGGTTAGCGTCTGAATGATTGAGTTTGTGGACAGGAGTCTATTATAAAGGTGACCATGTAAGACAGCTATCTTTAATGCAGGTAATAAGTTGATTAGGAACGTCTAACTGGTGTGTAAGAGCCAGAACTCTTAATGGTTGGTAGGGGATGAAACACTTATTTCTCACTGCAAAATGAAAATAAATTTATATAATTTTTACAATGTGATTTCCTGGATTTTAATTTTGATGTTCTATCTCTCAGTGTTAAAATTAATCTACCCTTAAAATTATAGACTGTCCATGTCTTTTTCAGTGGGCAAACTTACAAAATCAGCAAGGGAGCAAATACTTATTTCCCCCACTGTATACCCACACACACAGAGTTGAAGCCAGAAGTTTACATACACTGTATAAAAAATATACATATGCATGTTTTTCTCACTATCGTACATGGAATCAAAATAAACTTTTACCGATTAAGATCAATTAGTATTACAATAATCATTAATATTTGACAAATGCCAGAATTATGAGAATGAATATTTTAAGGTTTTTTTTTTTATTACTGCAAAGTAAAAGTTTACGTAGATTTCATTACTATTTGGTACTATTGCCTTTAAACTGAATGACTTGTGTTAAACATTTTGGATATCCTTCACAAGTATCTGACAATAGTTGTTCGGAATTTGGGCCCATTCCTCCTGACAAAACTGGTGTAACTGATCCAGGCTTGTAGGTTGGCCTTGCTCAAACCTGAATTTTCAGCTTTGCCCATAAATTTTCAATTCGATTGCGATCAGGGCTTTGTGATGGCCACTCCATCCTTTGTTATCCTTAAGCCACTTTATTACCACTTTGGAAGCATGCTTTTGGTCATTGTCTATTTGGAAGACCCCTTTCAGACCAAAGCTTTAACTTCCTGGCTGATGTCTTGAGATGTTGCTTCAGTATTGCTGCATAATCATCTTTTCTCATGATGCGATCTATTTTGTTAAACTCATATAAATTCACACAAATATGTATTATATAAAATGCGCACACATTAATGCTGTTAAATGTATGCAAAATAGTTGTGTAGATATGGCAAGACTGAATGCAGTGGTCAACGTTGTGAAATGTAAAAAGAAAAAAAGAAAAAAAGACTAAGAAATAGTAAACCATGAAAAAACTACCCCTCCTGTATTTTGCGAAAAGATAAATCCCTATTTGTGTTCACCTATGATCTTGACACAGATGCTACTGCATTAATAGTCACTTGGGTCCTACAATGCAAGTTGCTGGCAAAGTAGTTAAGACAAACTTATTTACCACATTAATTAAATGGTCTATTTAACATGGAATATCAATTCTCTAATCACATCTCAGCTGAACTTCTTATTTCAATTAACAACTCTAAAGTCTTCCAACAGAGATCCAACTGCTCTAGGATCATTAAGAACATTTTCATTATCTGTCAAATGAGGGAGTAAAAGGCAAAAACTGCAAGCACTCTCAGGAGTAGGCCTCTACCCTACTTAAGAGATGATTAGGGAGTAAGCAGCAGTAGTTCTCATTAGTTGCTAAGCAATGAATAGACCGCCAATGAAACAAGAATTGGAAACAAAGAAAAAAAAAAGGTGTTTCCATGCAAATCCAAACTCAAGGGCAGCTTGCCCTTTTCTATTAACACTAAACGTGACTTTACCACACAGTGTGATCTTCAGAAGTCAGAGAAAAGTGAAACGGGAAACTGGAATCGCAGAGTAGCTATACCGTCCCGCATCATCGTCAGCTGTGTCGTCCTTGGGAATTTGTATCGGAGTATACCATGTAAACCTTATGTTAAAACAACAGCTGGGCCTTACATAATCCACATATACATGAAGCTGATGGGTTTCTAAAAGTCAATATAAGACCTTCTAGCAATTAGCTCCTGCTTGTCTATGCCCCGTTAGGAAATGAGAAGGAAAGAAAAGTCACAGACCAGCAAAAAATAATTACAAATCATGTATGGATTAATATTGAATGTCAGAACAATGGAACAAAATGAGGCTGCACATCCGCGCACAGACATTTTGACATAAAGTTGGTAAAACATTTACAGAACATACTGAACCTGCAACAACACTTGGAAACACATTGTTAGAACATGCAGAAAAACAAATCTACAAATGTAGCAATTCTTAAAGTGCCATAAGATATCCAGAGGAAGAAAAGTGAACTTCACACCTAACTGTACACGATCAATGTTTTGTGTTATACTAAGGGTTAACTTTCAGCCTGGAGACATCTTTCTTGTGTGTTGAGGAAGAGATGCTACATCTGTATCGATCAGCTGTGATGGAGGAGGAGGAGGCTGACTCAGCTATTCAATGAGAAGTCAACCAGCTCCCGGCTTTGATATTGTGCTAACACAGGAACTGCTGACTTATTTTACACAGCTCCAATAAGGAACTAGACAGAGCCCATGTCTGAGTGACCATCAAATGACTAGGGCACCTGGGCAAACTGAATTCTATTACTAAATTATCTACCTTACCATTTAACGGTAATGACAATATAAGAACCATATATTTTGTTGACACTAGATATATTGAAAAAATGCCACCAGACCATTCACTCATTTAATGTTCCCTATAATTTTACATTGAAAACTTTCGCAAAAAAATTACATAATTACAAAAAAATTACATAATTAATGCTTAGTAAAAAAAAAAAAAAAAAAATCTTTTTATCTTGCTCACTTCTAATATCTGCTGCACCTTGGATGTTGTACCTGGAACTTTGACTTCAACATGACTTGAAAACTACTTGGGAGTATTGATAGGACACCAAAATCTAAAGTCTAGTTTTTACAAATGTGAAAGGTTTTATAAAGAATTATTGAAAATAAAAAGTGACAAGAAATATATAATGCCAATCCCTTGAAGCACCTGGATTTAAAGTCTTCCACCAATATTAGTCTACTAGATCCCAGTGAAGCTGAGTAGACCCTGGCACGTGATGGCAGTAGCCAATGACTGAAAGGTTACAGCACCAGCGAACTGTCTATACGCTTTAACCCCTTCACCACCAAGGGTGGTTTGCACGTTCATGACCGGGCCAATTTTTACAATTCTGACCACTGTACCTTTATGAGGTCATAACTCTGGAACGCTTCCATGGATCCCGGTGATTCTGACATTGTTTTCTCGTGACATATTGTACGTCATGTTAGTGGTAAAAGTTCATTCAAATAACTTGCGTTTATTTGTGGGAAAAACGGAAATTTGGTGAAAATCTTGAAAATTTCGCAATTTTCCAACTTTGAATTTTTATGCCCTTAAATCACAGAGATACAGCAAACAAAAAACTTGATAACTAACATTTCCCACATGGTTACTTTACATCAGCACAATTTTGGAACCAAAATTGTTTTTTGTTAGGAAGTTATAAGGGTTAAAAGTTGACCAGCGATTTCTCATTTCTACAACACCATTTTATTTTTAGGACCACATCACATTTGAGGTCACTTTGAGGGGTCTATATGATAGAAAATACCCAAAAGTGACACCATTCTAAAAACTGCACCCCTTAAGGTGCTCAAAACAACATTCAAGAAGTTTATTAACCCTTCAGGTGCATCACAGGAATTTTTTTGAATATTTAAAAAAAAAATGAACATCTAAATTTTTTTCACAAAAAAAATACTTCAGGTTCAATTTTTTTTATTTTACCAAGGGTAACAGGAGAAATTGGACTGCAAAAGTTATTGTGCAATTTGTCCTGAGTACGCTGATACCTGATATGTGGGGGGGAACCACTGTTTCGGCGCATGGCAGAGCTCAGAAGGGAAAGAGAACCGTTTGACTTTTTCAATGCAAAATTGGCAGGAATTCAGATCGGACGCCATGTCACGTTTGAAGAGTCCCTGATGTACCTAAACAGTGAAAACCCCCTACAAGTGACCCCATTTTGGAAACTAGACCCCCCAAGGAACTTATCTAGATATGTGGTGAGAACTTTGAACCCACAAGGGCTTTACAGAAGTTTATAACGTACAGCGGTACAATTAAAAAATCATATTTTTTCCACAAAAATGATCTTTTCACCCCAATTTTTATTTTCCCAAGGGTAACAGGACCCTAAAAGTTATTGTGCAATTTGTCCTGAGTACGCCGATACCCCACATGTGGGGGTAAACCACTATTTGGGCGCATGGCAGAGCTCGGAAGGGAAGTAGCGCCATTTGACGTTTTTGGCTGGAATTGCGATCGGACACCATGTCGCGATTGGAAAACCCCTGATGTACCAAAACAGTGGAAACTCCCCACAAATGACACCATTTTGGAAACTAGACCCCCTAAAGAACTTATCTAGATGTGTGGTGAGCACTTTGAACCCCCCAGGGCTTCACAGAAGTTTATAACATACAGCCGTGCAATTAAAAAATCATATTTTTTCCACAAAAATGATCTTTTCACCCTCAATTCTTATTTTTCCAAGGGTAACAGGACCCTAAAAGTTATTGTGCAATTTGTCCTGAGTACGCCGATACCCCACATGTGGGGGTAAACCACTATTTGGGCGCATATGTGGGAGAAAACTACTGTATGGACACACGTCGGGGCTCGGAAGGGAAGCAGTGACATTTTGGAATGCACACTTTGATGGAATGGTCTGCGGGTGTCATGTGCGTTTGGAGAGCCCCTGATGTACCTAAACTATTGAAACTCCCCACAAGTGACCCCATTTTGGACACTAGACCCCCCCATGGAACTTATCTAGATGTGCGGTGAGCACTTTGAACCCCCAAGTGCTTCACAGAAGTTTATAACGCTCGGACGTGAAAATAAAAAAATCATTTTTTTCCACAAAAATGATATTTTTGCCCCCAATTTTTTTATTTTCTTAAGGGTAACAGGAGAAATTGGACCCCAAAAATTGTTTTGCAATTTGACCTGAGTAGGCTGATACCCTACATGTTGGGGTAAAACACTGTTTGGGCGCATGGCAGAGCTTGGAAGGGAAGGAGCACCATTTGACTTTTTCAACTCAGAATTGGCTGGAATTGAGATCAGACTCCATGTTGCATTTGCAGAGCCCCTGATGTGCCCAAACAGTGGAAACCCCCAATTCTAACTCCAACCCGAACCCCAACACACCCCTAACCCTAATCTCAGCCCTAACCCTAATGGAAAAAAGGAAATAAATACTTTTTTTTATTTTATTATTTTTCCCTAACTAAGGGGGTGATAACAGGGGGTTTGATTTACTATTTATGGCGGTTTTTATGTTTGGCAGCTGTCACACGCTAAAAGACGCTTTTTATTGTAAAAATAGTTTTTGCATCACCACATATTGAGAGCTCTAATTTTTCCGTATTTTGACCCACCGAGTCATGTGGGGTCTTATTTTTTGCGGGACGAGTTGACGTTTTTATTGGTACCATTTTCGGGCACATGACATTTTTTGATCACTTTTTATTCCGATTTTTGGGACGCAGAATGAACAAAAACCAGCGTTTCATGAATTTCTTTTGGGAGGGTGCATTTACACCGTTCCGCGTGCGATAAAATTGATAAAGCGGTTTTATTCTTCGGGTCAGTACGGTTACAGCGATACCTCATTTAGGTCGTTTTTTTTATGTTTTGTCGGTTTTATGCAATGAAAACTATTTTATATAAAAAATAATTATTTTTGCATCGCTTTATTCTGTGAGCTATAACTTTTTTATTTTTTCGCTGATGATGCTGTGTGGTGGCTCGTTTTTTGTGGGACAAGATGACGTTTTCAGCGGTACCATGGATATTTATATGCGTCTTTTTGATCGCGCGTTATTGCACTTTTTGTTTGGCGGTATGATAATAAATTATTATTTTTTGCTTCGTTTTTTATTTTTATTTTTTAAGGGGTTCGCTAAAGGGGTTAACTAATGGGACAGTTTTATAGGGCGGGTCGTTACAGACGCGGCAATACCTAATATGTGTACTTTTATTGTTTTTGGGTTTTTTTATTTCTAAAAAATGGATTTATTTGGGGGGATATTTTTTTTTTTCTAATTTATTTGGCGTTTTTTTTAAATTTATTTTAACACTTTTTTTTATTTTTTTTTTACTTTATTAAATAGTCCCAGGTGGGACATCACTGTCCTGTGACAGATCGCTGATCTGTCACATCACAGATCACTGTGACAGATCAGCAATCTGTCACAGGCACTGCAGAAGGCTTCCTCATGCATGCGCTTTGCAGGCACTGAGGAAGCCAGCTTCCTGCAGGCCCCCGAAGGCCCCCGTCGCCATCTTGGATTTGGGGGCCTGCAGGAAAGGAGCCCCCCGCAGCAGCGCTGCACATTGTGCTGCCGTGGGGGGCTCAGGGAAGCAAGGAGGGAGCCCCCTCCCTGCCGATGCTTCCCTTTAACCCCCGGTACACCGTGATCATGTTTGATTGCGGTGTGCAAGGGGTTAACGTGTCGGGGGCGGTCCGTGACCGCCCCTGACACATTGTGCCGGGTGTCAGCTGTGATAATCAGTTGACACCCGGCCACGATCAGCGGCGCTCACCACGTGGGCGCAGCTGATCGCGGTAGACGTACTATCCCGTCCATGGGCATAGGGGCCCGGGTCCCATGGACGGGATAGTACGTCTCATGTCAGGAAGGGGTTAAAGTACAGCTTCCGTCTATGTAGATAGAAGATGATACCAATAGGCTCACTCCGTAAGCCCCATTCATGTCATTTCATGAACAAACTGGTGCACACAAGAAATATTTAATTCAATGCTTCCATATGTATATCAAATCATGTCTGTGATAGCAGGTAATGATCAGACATTCTATAGCACAAACGTATAATCACCATAGTGCATTCCCATCCCATACAGATGCTCATTTCAGGTCATATCCTTATGAAAGCTGCCTTTCACCCCGAAGCCAGTTTTCACCTTCCTGAACAAGCCAATTTTTTCAATTCTGATCAGTGTCACTTTATGAGGTCAAAACTCTGTAACACTGTAACGGATCCAGGTAATTCTGAGTTTGTTTTCTCAAGGCATATTGTACTTCATAAGGCCTGTTTCACACATCCGTTTGTGTCCATCACTCAAAATCCGCCGTTTTGCAAAAAAAAACGGATCCACCATTTTTCTTGGCGGATCCGTTTTTTTTCCCATTGAGTTGCATTACCGGCGGATCTTGACAGATGGCCATCCGTTGGATCCGTTTTTTTTGGAACCGCCAAAATTTTGACGTCCGCCGACATGCCCGAACGGACCATGCAACTTTTTTTGGGCGGCAGGATCCGCACTTCTCACTGCACATGCCCGAAATTTAACCCTAAACTCTGTTCTGGCGGATGAAAAATTCTCTCTCTCTCCTTCCCCAGGCAGCGGTTCCTTTAAAATTCTTCCTTTGACGAATCCGTTAAAATAACGGTCCGGTGACAAACGTTGTGGTCAGTACAGGAACGGATCCGATATCGGCCATTTTAGCGGATTTTGACTGAACAAAAAAACTGGTGTGTGAAACAGGCCTTATAGTGGTAAAAGTTCTTTGATATCACTAACGTTTATTTGTGAAAAAAATTAGACATTTGGGGAAAATTTTGAAAATATTCAAACTTTTAAAGGGAACCTGTCACCCCCCCAGGGTGTTTTTCAGTTAAAGAGCCACCTTCGGCAGCACTAAGGCTGCATTCTGTGAAGGTGGCTCTTCTTTTTCTGACCCCAAGTAATGCCAAAATATTGACTTTTATAATTAGCTCCTAATACCTGTAATATGTCCCACAGCTATGTTGTGTCCCCTATCAGCCGCCTACCATCCGTCAACCATGCCTGTCCGAGGCCTCGGCACCACCCACCATCTGTCCACCATGATGCCCCTGTGCGTCGCTGCCTCTTCTTGATTTGAATCCCGGCGCCTGCGCTGTAACATGTGTTCTCGGGTATGCGCAGTGCGCACTGCCCGAGAACCGACATCAGGCTATTGCACCTGCGTGTTGCGGAGGCCCCAGCCCCGCAGTGTGAATACATTATAACACACTGTCGGGCTTTATTGGCTGGATCAAGCTCTTGTACTCGGAGCCGAGTGCTCGGCTGAGGGCTAATGGTCAGTTGTCTGACCCTTTTTCACCTCATAGAGGAACAAGGCAGGGATGCCCTTTATCCCCGCTGCTGTTTGCTCTCGCGGTGGAGCCGTTGGCCTCGAGGATAAGATCGGATGCTGGCATAGAGGCATTCCGGTATGGGGAGCATGAGGAGAAGGTAGCATTATATGCGGACGACCTGTTATTTTTAGCGGACGCGGACAGATCATTACAAAACACGATGACACTTCTTGGGGCGTTTGGGGAGGTCTCGGGTCTGGTTATTAACTGGGAGAAGTCTGCTCTCCTCCCACTGGACTCAAGCTCCTGCGATGTGGTAGGTGTGCCGGTTGCAACGTCCCTTCAATATTTGGGCATAAAAATATCCAATAAGCTGACAGATTATGAGAGTCTAAATCTTGTCCCGTTGTTGGACAGGATCAAACAGAAGGTTAAGGCCTGGGCAAAGTTACACCTCTCTGTAGTGGGAAGAGTGAATCTGTTGAAGATGGTAGTTATGCCGCAACTCTTATATGTCCTTCATAATTCCCCTGTCTGGCTTCCTCAGAACAGGTTTCATAAAATTAATATGATTTTTAGAGAGCTCGTTTGGCTGAAGCAAGGCGCGAGAATTAAACTTGAACACTTGCAAAAACCTAAGGATGAGGGGGGACTTGCGTTGCCCAACCCATGGCTTTATTTTTTGTCTTCCCAGTGCCAGCATGTAGCAGGAGGGATGGAGGGCGAGTTGGCGGATTTGGTGGGAGGTCAGAAGATCCTTCAATTTCTAGTGGGACGGGGATCACTGGTGTCGAGTCTGGAGTCGGGTAGATTTCGATCCCTTGCATTCAGGTTTCCTATGGTGCTTCTAATGGTGAGAGTATGGGATAAGCTGAGGCAGCTGAGAGGAAGACGCGGTCTTACAAAGTACTCCCCCATATGGGACAATCAGCATTTGCCATGTATGAAAACGCTCAGAGGCTTTGCTCACTGGAGGCGGATTGGCATATGGTGGGTGTCGCAGCTGGTGGAGGGAGGGGTTTTTAAAACTTTCGAGCAACTGGGACGGGAATTTCCCCTCCAACGCTCTATGTTTTATCAATATTTGCAGCTGCGTCACGCGTATATGGTGCAGAGCAAAAAAGTTGACCTAACCATACACCATGACGTCCTTATTCATAGGCTCGGTATGCAAGGGTCTACCAGAGGACTAATTTCAATGGTGTATGGTGGTTTACTTGGACAGGTCCTGTCAAGGCATCTTATTGGCGCACTGATAAAGTGGGAACAACAGCTGGGTACGATATCAGTGGAGCAGTGGGACTCGATTCTACAGATGATTCCCAGATTGTCTCTTAGTGAGCCTGGACGCCTGTCTCAGCTATATGTCCTCTATAGGACATACAGGTCTCCCGAATGGCTGTTCAATAGAGGGTTGCGGTCGGATTCAAGGTGCCCCAAGTGCACAACAGATAATGCGGACATTTTACACATGTTGTGGACATGTTCTTGCCTGCAGATATTTTGGATCGTGGTCCTTGGCCTTATACACTTGGTCACGGGACAGGATATTCCCAGGGACCCCATGATTTGTGTTCTGGGTTATGTTGATGAGGTGGGAGGGGATCAATATCTTAAAATTGCTGTGGCCAGAATGCTATTTATGGCCCGAAAGCTGATAGCTTATCACTGGATTTCTGACAAAATCCCCTCAAGAAAAGAATATATTAATAGGTTGAACCAAATATTATATAGGGAAAAGTCTGTGTATCTTAGGAGAGGTGTGCCGCATATTTTTGGGAAAATATGGGAGGGATGGTTGAAGATTCCCAGCCTGGCTGCCTCGAATCTTCTGGATTAGTGGGTGGGCTTTGGAGGTGGTCTCCTGCCGGTTGTTTCTTGCCTTTTCTCAAGTGATCTGGTTGTGTGATACAATTGGGTTTATTCGCTATGCACCAGTCCATGCCATCGGACAAAGGGAGGGGGGTGTTATGGGGGAAGGGAATGTTTGATAACATGTTGTAAGTTGTACATGCCTGTCATTTCCAAAAACTTTTAATAAAAACTATCTGATTAAAAAAAAAATAACACACTGTGGGGCGGGATCTGGGGCCTCCACAACGCGAAGGCGCAATAGCCTGATGTCTGTTCTCGGGCAGCGCGCACTGTGCATGCCTGAGAACACTTGTTACAGCACAGGCGCCGGGATTCAAATCAAGAGGAGGCAGCGACGCATAGGGCATCATGATGGACAGATAGTGGGCGGCGCCGAGGCCTCGGACAGGCATGATTGACGGATGGTAGGCGGCTGATTGAAGGGGACACAACATACCTGTGGGACACATTTACAGGTATGAGGTGCTAATTATAAAAGTCAATATTTTGGCATTACCGGGGGTCAGAAAAAAAAGCCACCTTCACAGAATGCAGCCTTAGTGCTGCTGAAGGTGGCTCTAACTCAAAAATGCCCTGGGGGGGTGACAGGTTCCCTTGAAATTTTATTCCCTTACATCAGAGTGAAATCACACAAAATAGTTAACATTTCCCACATGTCTACTTTACATAAGCACAATTTTTTAAACATAATTCTTTTTTTATTAGGAAGATATAAAAGTTAATCAGCAATTTCTCATTATTACAACATTTACAAATGTCTCTGCTACATACAGTACATTCATTCTTGGATAATGAGGGAACTGCAGTGTGCGCAATGTTCTTAGACTTCTCTAGTGCTTTCAATACCTTACAGACGCTCTTATTAAAAAATAACTTGACTGATATGGCAGTGGATGAGGGGATGGTGAGTTCTATTACTTAAAGATCTCAATATCGGATGATGAATTTGTGAAGTATGCCCAAAATGACTGTTATGTATTAACTCCAATATCTTATACAAGGGTTAAATCTATGCCCACATGTATCCTGGGGACTGTAGAGGGAACATTCCGTTATTAATAGTGATTAAAGTATATATATGCCATTTACTATCAGATTAACAGGGGACATCTACCATATAACGCTAAAATATGTTAATTATAATTATATGCGGTTATAGGTCGTTATTGACTTTTTATATAAAAAAATATTAAAGTTTTCATATACTGTCGCTTCGTTAAATAACGCTGATTATACTTATATGAAAATTGACATAAGGTGACAGATGCAAAGAAAGCGTTAGATGAAGCGCATGTGAAGGGTAGAGAGATATACAAATGCTCCCGTGTGATAACCCTGTGATGGGATTATATGCACTCAGAGGATGGAGCTTGTAAGAAGCGGCTGCATATGGAGTGCGCAGGCGCGGTGTGCCCCTGGATGGTGACTCAGTGATGGGAGGAAATAGGCGCTCCGACATAGGAAAGAGGGTTGGACTTGACACGGTAGAGCGCGCAGGCGCGGTACGTCCACACCAGAAAGGAAGGAGAGAGGAGTGACGTCAGCGCGTTACCAGGCAACCCGATAAGCTGAATGAAGTATAAAGAGCGCGCATGAATGTATACCCTATGAGAAGGTTGATGCCTGCGCAATCATAGATTAGTAATATGTCTAAGTACATCTGTGATAAGGGTTTAATTTGAATGAGTCAGAAGGTGGTATTGGAAACATATGAGTAATAGGTCTATCACTATGGTAACGCATCAACAGGAAGTGGTCACGGGCATACACCCGGCCTACCTGTAGGAGGCGGGAACATACTAATGAGTGCATGTTGTAAAAAGCAAGCAAATGAACAGCCCTGTGATGGCACTTTTTCCATGAAGACATTAAGTTTGACCCAGAGACTCCCCTGATGATCTGGACGGTGAAACGCGTAGGGAGAAGGGAGTGTCACATGGAGGAACCCGTTACTGAGTAATATTTGGGTGAGATCTCTCCATGATATACGAGATTTTTTTCTAAAAGAAGTCTGTGGAGGTGGTGAACTGCATAAGTAGAGCAATGTATAGGTTCACACCGATTTGTAGAATCTCAGACTGTGTGCCATGCCATTGTATATAGTATAGGCTGTTGTTGTAAAAATTGTCAAAAATCATTGTGAGTGTGAATGATGGATGTAACACAGAAGTAACACATCGATTTAAAAGCAATGGATTTAATATAGACAATTTATGGCACTATAAGAGAGTGCTTGTTCCAAACAAATTTATCCTAAGCGGATATTCTGAAGGAGTGCCTGTGTATTATTTGGACTACGACACTAAGAGTAAACCAGAAAGTTTTTGAAGTTTGGTTTTGCCGTATGTAGCGGTTTTTTGTTTGTGTTTGTGTTTTTGTACATGTGCATTTTTAAAATGGACTAAGTCCCTTTTTAATCAAATTTAAATAAAGTTTATTAGTTTTAATTTCTAGTATTTGTCTAGCTTGCTGGTGAAGATATTATTTCTAGCTAGTAGATCACTTGCTGAAAACCGTATAAGTATAGGTTATGGCAGGTTTCTGGACTACAGGTATTGATACAAACCTATGGATTACAGAGGCCAAAGAAGTTTTCTCTGATAAAGTGTTTACACAAAAAAGATATACCCCGACATATAGTGCGGCTTTCAAAGAACTGGATAAAATCTATAGGGATCAGATAGCTTCATGGTGGGAGGTTCAGAGTCTTGAGAACTATATACGATCAGGTATTGTACCTCGCCATCTGAGGATTACCCTCACCCCAGGTTTTAGATATAGGAGTGCATCCCTACTCACCAAGTGGGAAAAAGAAGTAACGGAGAGTTCGATCAGATTTATGAGACTCCTCTTAGAGGAAGAAAAAAGTAATCTTAATAAACTTACAGAATCTCTGAGAGAGCAGATTGAGATTACGAAAAAATATTCGAGTGAGTCTGATTTCTCTGTAAAAGAGGTCAATCTGCAAAACACTCTGGAAAAATTTCAGTACCATTTGAAAGAGAAGAAACACAAGTTATATAATAGAGATCTCGAAGAGTTTAGAGATAATAAAGCCTACTCAGTACAAGTAGTCAGGAATAATAGACCAATAGAAACTGATATATCCTCATCAGAGGCAGAATTTTTTTGACACAGAGTAGATCAAGACATTTTAGAGGTAGAGGAAGAGGAGGACAAAGGGGTAAATTCAATAGAGGCTCCCATAAGAGGTCACCGAAGAGAGATTTTTAGACCTAAGTTATCCATTAAGAAACCGCTTAAATCCACACAGCGGACCAGAGGTAATTAATTTATCACAACACCCCGTGACAAACTGAGATGTGTGTGCTTAGTAAAGGCCTTTCTTTTGTACCAACGTCAGACATAGACATCTTTGAAACAGTGAAAGATCTACACCTGTTTGCCCATAAATTAAAATGGAAAAAGCATTTTTCCAAACAAGATCAGAGGTTTTCCCAAGAACTGGGTATCTCCGAAGATTTATTACAGGATGTACGGCTCCTGTTTCACCTGGGGGATGATAATCCTAATCTTAGAGGTGAGGGCCCATTTACAGACCTAAAGAAAAAAAGTACGGTTATGCCCCCCCCACAGGTGATGTCAACTCAATTGATATCTTTGTGAATCTTGTTACTAATGATTTGATGAAATCAGGAGATCTCTTGAACTCAAGATTCTATAACTTAAGGGGGTTTTACACTAAGCAATATCGCTAGCAATATCTCTAAAACGTCACTGGTTTTGTGACGTTATAGCGATATTGCTAGCGATATCGCTATGTGTGATACTTACCAACGACCGGCTCCCCCGCTGTCCATCGCTGATCGCGCGAGAATGTCGGCTCCATTTCTCGTCGGGCGCTTCCTGCTGTGACGTCCAGCGACGCGTGGAGGCGGGCGGGAGGATGCAGGATCGCTGTGTGAATGGTAAGTGTCGTGCGCTGCGTCGCTGCTGCATCGCTGTGAGATCTTTCTGTATGAAAGCTCACTAGCGATCATTTAGTGATGCACCAGCGATCCTGACCGGGTCGGATCGCTGGTTGGATCGCTGGTGCATCGCTAAATGTAAAAGGGCCTTTAGGGAAAGAGGAGATGGAAGGTCTAAAGAGACTTGAGAATGACAGGAGTGTCATTATAAAAAGCTCCGACAAAGGAGGGAACATTGTTGTTATGGATACGTCTAGCTACAAGAACATGTGCCTCTCTATATTGGAGGACAGGTTGAGTTATGAGATATTATCATCTAACCCCATAGTGAGTATATGTGATTCTCTTAGGATGTTAGTTAATGAAGGCTTTGATTCGGAAGTCATTGATAAAAAAGAAAAAGACTTCCTGATTCCCTCACATCCTACTATGGCGACTTTTTACTGCCTCCCAAAAATCCACAAAGGTCTTACCCCTTTAAAGGGTCGACCCATAGTGGCAGGTATTAATAGTGTGACCCAGAATCTAGGAATGTATCTTGACCAGATATTAAGACCCTTTGTGATGAACTTGAGCTCATATATTAGAGATACAGGTGATCTTCTATGTAGATTGGACGGTATATGCCTTGAGGAAGACATGATTTTTGGGAGCATAGATGTGGAGGCTTTGTACTCCTCGATACCCCACAAAAAAGGCCTGATGGCCGTGGAATACTATCTTAAGTCTCGAGGACGCTTCTTTATGAAACATAATGATTTCGTTTTAAAAGCTTTGAAATTCTGCCTTACAAATAATGTCTTTCTCTTTGGGAATAAGTACTTCCACCAGCTCAGGGGCACTCCAATGGGCTGCCCATGTGCGCCCACTTATGCAAATTTGCTCCTGGGCTGGTGGGAGGAAAAAATTGTGTTTAACGATATGAATTCTCGACATGATAGCGTAGCCTTATGGCTACGCTACATTGATGATATTTTTGTGATTTGGAGGCGTACAGAATCTGAATTTGTCTCTTTTGTGAATGACCTTAATTGTAATGATTTAGGCCTTAGATTCACATATGAGGTACATAGATCAGAAATGAGATTTTTGGATGTGTGTGTCAAAAAGGGAACTGATGGAATCCTAGAAACGAGCAATTATAGGAAACCAACAGCTACTAACTCACTCCTAAGATGGGAGAGCAATCATCCTCTTCCACAAAAAAGAGGGATACCAAAAGGACAATATTTGAGGTTACGTCGTAACTGCTCAAACCCTCAGAAATTTAAAGAACAAGCCGATGATATGAGGGAGAGATTCCGGGAGAGAGGATACCCAGATCATGTTTTGAAGGCCGCTTATGGGGAATCATTAAAGAAAGATCGAAAAGAATTATTAAGGAAAAAAGAAAAAAAAGAAGACAAAGAGGTCACACGGTTTATTACTAAGTTCTCGAATGGGTCAGAAAAATTCAAAGAAATTTTAGAACGACACTGGCCAGTCCTTAAAATGGATACAGATATTGAGAAAACGTTAGGCTCCAAACCACAAGTGACATATAAAAAGAATAAATCTTTAATAGATAGACTCATGCATAGTCATTTTAGAGAGATTCCAGCACGCACCTGGTTAGAAAGGGAGGTAAAAGGGTGCTATAGGTGCGGTAACTGTATAGCATGTCAGTCAGTAACGCAAGGGAAAACTTTTATGAGTATGAACAACAAGAAAATTTACACTATTAGACAGTTTATTAATTGTCGCACTAGTGGGGTGATTTATAAGGCAGCCTGTATATGTGGGATGGAATATGTAGGGAAAACCAGAAGAGAGTTCAGGAAGAGGATACGTGAACATGTGGGTGATGTAGTGAATCGAAGAGATACAGCCATAGCAAACCACATCAATAGGATACATCAAGGTGATTATAGTAAAATTCAATTTATTGGGATTGAGAAAGTTCCTTATCCCCACAGAGGAGGAGATTGGGATAGAGTAATCCTCCAGAAAGAATGTAAATGGATTTTCTGGTTGAGGACACTCCAACCAACAGGCCTGAACGACCAACTATCCTTTGCGACTTTTTTATAACCTATCCTACCACATACAATGAGTGCTGAGCCCCAGAGGACAAACTCCACTGTGCCCCACGTAAAGCCAGATCCCTGTATAGGGGTTAAAGGGTAGTGGGGTTACTCTGGAGGGAGACCGAAGGGGTTACACCTTTTTAATAGGACCTATGGTCCCCTTTTTTTGTTCCCTTAAGTGTGAGATAGCCATTTAATAAACTAAAATGAGACAAAGAGTCGACAAGGAGTTTCGTCTTGGAGGTAAATGTATCAAGTCCAAGTCAAGTACTGTACATAGTCCTAGGTGATCGATTAAGACAGTTGAAAAGAGAAAATCAAGAAGTTTTGAAATAGAGTTCTAATACTTAAAGATCTCAATATCGGATGATGAATTTGTGAAGTATGCCCAAAATGACTGTTATGTATTAACTCCAATATCTTATACAAGGGTTAAATCTATGCCCACATGTATCCTGGGGACTGTAGAGGGAACATTCCGTTATTAATAGTGATTAAAGTATATATATGCCATTTACTATCAGATTAACAGGGGACATCTACCATATAACGCTAAAATATGTTAATTATAATTATATGCGGTTATAGGTCGTTATTGACTTTTTATATAAAAAAATATTAAAGTTTTCATATACTGTCGCTTCGTTAAATAACGCTGATTATACTTATATGAAAATTGACATAAGGTGACAGATGCAAAGAAAGCGTTAGATGAAGCGCATGTGAAGGGTAGAGAGATATACAAATGCTCCCGTGTGATAACCCTGTGATGGGATTATATGCACTCAGAGGATGGAGCTTGTAAGAAGCGGCTGCATATGGAGTGCGCAGGCGCGGTGTGCCCCTGGATGGTGACTCAGTGATGGGAGGAAATAGGCGCTCCGACATAGGAAAGAGGGTTGGACTTGACACGGTAGAGCGCGCAGGCGCGGTACGTCCACGCCAGAAAGGAAGGAGAGAGGAGTGACGTCAGCGCGTTACCAGGCAACCCGATAAGCTGAATGAAGTATAAAGAGCGCGCATGAATGTATACCCTATGAGAAGGTTGATGCCTGCGCAATCATAGATTAGTAATATGTCTAAGTACATCTGTAATAAGGGTTTAATTTGAATGAGTCAGAAGGTGGTATTGGAAACATATGAGTAATAGGTCTATCACTATGGTAACGCATCAACAGGAAGTGGTCACGGGCATACACCCGGCCTACCTGTAGGAGGCGGGAACATACTAATGAGTGCATGTTATAAAAAGCAAGCAAATGAACAGCCCTGTGATGGCACTTTTTCCATGAAGACATTAAGTTTGACCCAGAGACTCCCCTGATGATCTGGACGGTGAAACGCGTAGGGAGAAGGGAGTGTCACATGGAGGAACCCGTTACTGAGTAATATTTGGGTGAGATCTCTCCATGATATACGAGATTTTTTTCTAAAAGAAGTCTGTGGAGGTGGTGAACTGCATAAGTAGAGCAATGTATAGGTTCACACCGATTTGTAGAATCTCAGACTGTGTGCCATGCCATTGTATATAGTATAGGCTGTTGTTGTAAAAATTGTCAAAAATCATTGTGAGTGTGAATGATGGATGTAACACAGAAGTAACACATCGATTTAAAAGCAATGGATTTAATATAGACAATTTATGGCACTATAAGAGAGTGCTTGTTCCAATCAAATTTATACTAAGCGGATACTCTGAAGGAGTGCCTGTGTATTATTTGGACTACGACACTAAGAGTAAACCGGAAAGTTTTTGAAGTTTGGTTTTGCCGTATGTAGCGGTTTTTTGTTTGTGTTTTTGTACATGTGCATTTTTAAAATGGACTAAGTCCCTTTTTAATCAAATTTAAATAAAGTTTATTAGTTTTAATTTCTAGTATTTGTCTAGCTTGCTGGTGAAGGGATGGTGAACTGGATAAGCGACTACCTGACGGACAGGCCGCAATTTGTAAGGATGGGGGAGGTGGTATCTGGCAGTGTACGGAGCAGTGCTGGAGCCCCTCAGGGTACAGTGCTGTCGCCCTTCCTCTTCACATTGTATACAGCTGACTTTCAGTATAAATCAGATCTGTCACCTCCAAAAATTCTCAGCTGACTCAGTGATTGTTGGGGGCATTGTGGGGGACCGGGGGAGGAGACATATAGGAAGGTGGTTTCTGACTTTGTGGATTGGTGCCAGACTAACTGTCTAGAACTAAATGTAAAGAAAACCAAGGAGTTGGTGGTGAGTTATAGAAGGAAAAAGGATGATTACTTAACGATCACTATTGCTGGCCAGGAGGTGGAGATGGTTGAGAGATACAAATATTTGGGGGTTCACCTTGACAGCAAACTCGATTGGAGGTGTCATGCAGAGAAGGTTCACAAGGGAATGAGCAGACTGTACTTTCTGCGGAAGTTCAGGTCATCCAATGTGTGCAGAAATGTTCTACCAGTCCGTTGAGGCAAGCAACATGTTTTTTCTATCATTTGCTGGGGCAGTAGTGTGCGAGTAGCTGACGTTAATAAGCTCAACAAACTAATCAAGGCGGCAAGTGCAGCTTTTGGCCTCCATCTTGACTCTTTGGAGGCGGTAGTGGAGGATAAGATTCAAAAGAAGTGTAGGACTATAATGCACAATAATACACACCCACTATATGAGCTGTTCTTGAAGCAGAAGAGCACATTCAGCAGCCATATAATCCTACTAAGGTGCAAGGAGGAGAAATACAGGAAATCGTTTGTGCCTACTGCTATGGAGATGTATAACAATTCACTAAGGCTGAATTATAAACTTAATTCAGTCAGACCCAATGGCATGAATGAAGAGCTTTGCTTCACGGGGTTCCTAATGGATAAGGTGGGAAAGTACAGGGGTCTCTTTGGTTGGGGTGTATAAGTGTAGGGGAAAGGGAGATCTCCTTATGGCCTATAGAAATGGAAGTATGATGTGTATGCACTATTACGGCGGGCATATTAATTCATTCATGGTGTGAATATATATTGGACAGGGGAAAAAAATGAAAATAAATATAAAATAGCTATATATCCTTTTGTGACTGGTGCTATCGCCATTTCTTTGGGATAATTGGCATTTGTGGTTTTATTATTAATCTATATTTTGTATATAACACATTTGAGAACAAGGATAGCAAATGTTAGTCACTGT
The DNA here is from genome assembly GCF_039654945.1 of Dendrobates tinctorius. Classification (NCBI taxonomy): domain Eukaryota; kingdom Metazoa; phylum Chordata; class Amphibia; order Anura; family Dendrobatidae; genus Dendrobates; species Dendrobates tinctorius. The sequence goes on from NW_027361703.1 coordinate 55,135,895, forward strand.
TCAATAATTAATGCTTACCATATGTGAGTATATTACCTGCTAGAGTTATAATGCTTTGTCATCAAAGGTGTGAAAAAATAAGTTAGATTGCACCAAATATATTTGGCGTTCTATAGCCTTGCAGACATAGTCCGTAGGAATATGCCAATATTTTATCTCTAGTTTGGAAGTGATCGGTAGCATATTGGTGTTATAATTATCGCAAGAAGTTTGTACAAAAATGGGCAGTAAAGGGTGGATCTTAATAAGGCTCTATTTAATATCTTTGTGCAAAGGGTTATTGACACCTTAGGCTAACATGTCAGCTTATTGTGCACTATAGAATATATTTTACAACTACCACCTCCTCGTAGTGGAGTGTAATAGTGCTATTTATAGACTAAATAAACCGCATTTGGCACATGCGCTTTTTGATCTTTGGGGTCTGATACACTTGTAGTATTTAGTGCTTTATATGAGAACTATTCCCCCCACCCCCTCATTGTAGTTTCATCTGTGTCTGTGAGCGATTTGCAACATATTGGTGATATAACTGTAAAAAGAACTTGTAGAGAAATGAGGAGCTAGGGGTGGAAACTAATTTGCATATTGGTGCATTGATAACTTAGATTCATATAATGGTTTATTTTTGATAAGTGTGAAATATACTATACATTTACTACCCCCTTCCTCATATATGCACATATTCCCCTTATATATAATAGGACTGATATCCCAGACAGAGAGATGGCTTTTTTCTGTTATGTGTGGAGTGCATTATATAACTACTACTTTCTCCCAGAGGGGCGCATCAGCGCTACTTCTTGATGAAGTGAATTGCATCTGATATATGCGCAGTCTGATCTTAGGAGTTGAATATATGTTTCCTGTCAGTGGAGCACATAAGCGCCATCTCTAGACTGGGTGAACTGCATTCAGCACATGTCCAGTCTGATCCCTGCAGTTTTGCTTTCACTTTGATTAGAAATGCCTGGGAGACGCCGCACACAGGAGTCGGCGTGACTCAGCATTAGCAAGTGCACTTGCAAGAAATAAAAAGGGACTGAGCAAACGCTGCGGATTCTGCTACGGATTGATCCGCGCGGATTTTGCAAAATCCGCAGGTCAAAAACCTGCGGATTAGCCTGCGGTTTTGCCCTGCGGTTTATCACCTCTACAATGGAGGAGATGGTAAACCGCAGCGGAATCCGCAGAAAGAATTGACATGTCAATTCTTTCTGCGGATTAGAAACCGCAGGAAATCTGCGCCGTCTGCACAGCGGTTTCCATTTCCCATAGGATATTATGGTACTGTACACCGCAGCAGAACCTGCTGGGGATCCGCAGGGCCAAAACCGCTGCGAATCCGCAGCAGAATCTGCAGCGTGTGCACACACCCTTAGAGACTACTTCCCTGACGAAGCTGTCGTGGGGACAGCGACACACGTCGGACTGGACAAACCTGACGGTATGACTGGGGTGATGGTTTATATTGCTGCATTAGTATGCATTAATTTGTAACTGCTAACTTCGCATCTCTCATATCCTCCCTGTCTCACAACCCTAAACAGCTCTTCAACACTTTCAATTCTCTACTCAGTCCCACGGCACCTCCTCCCTCTCCTCTCATTTCTGCTGAAGACTTGGCCTCCTTCTTTAAGATCGACACGATCAGACAAAACTTTGGCCCGCAGCCCCCAATGCCCCTCTTAGGGGTTTAGCCCACGTTCTGCAAAAGCCAGCTTCTCCACGACATAAGATAAGCTCTCCACCCTTCTGTCAAGATCACACCTCACCACTTGTGCCCTCGACCCACTCCCGTCTCACCTCATCCTTAACTTGGCCACAGTCTTCATCCCATCTCTAACACACCTCTTCAACCTTACACTTACAAATGGTGTCTTTCCCTCATCCTTCAAACATGCCTCAATCACACCCATCCTCAAAAAGCCCTCTCTTGACCCATCCTCTGAGTCTAACTATCGCCCGATATCTATTCTCCCTTACGCCTCAAAACTACTGGAACAGCATGAATATCTTGAACTGTCCTCCTACCTCTCCTCTTGTTCCCTCTTTGACCGGTTGCAATCTGGCTTCCGACTGCAACACTCAACTGAAACTGCCCTAACTAAGGTCACTAACGACTTACTAACCGCCAAGAGCAAGCGACACTACTCTGTCCTTCTCCTGAACCTGTCCTCTGCCTTCGACACCGTAGACCATTCCCTCCTGCTACAGACTCTCATCTCTTGGCATCACAGACTTGGCCCGATCCTGGATCTCATCATACCTAACAGACCGAACATTTAGTGTCTCCCTCTCACACACCACCTCCTCACCTCGCCCCCTGTCTATCGGTGTTCCTCAAGGCTCTGTCCTCGGACCCCTACTATTCTCCATCTACACCTATGGCTTGGGACAGCTCATAGAATCCCACGGTTTGCAGTATCACCTCTACACCGATAACACGCAGATCTACCTATCTGGACCCAAACTCGCCTCCTTACTGACTGAAATCCCACAATGTCTGTCTGCTATCTCAGCCTTCTTCTCTACTCGCTTTCTCAAACTGAACATGGACAAAACAGAATTCATCATCTTTCCCCCATCTCACTCTACCCCTCCACCAGACCTATCCATCAATGTCAATGGCTGCTCTCTATCCCCAGTCCTGCACGCTCGGTGCCTCAGGGTGATCCTCGACTCTGAGCTCTCTTTCAAACCACATATCCAAGCCCTCGCCTCCTCCTGCCGCCTCAATCTCATAAATATTTTCAGGATCTGCTCATTCCTCAACCACGAAACCACAAAAACACTAGTGCATGCTCTTATCATCTCCCGCCTTCGACTACTGCAACCTCCTACTCTCTGGCCTCCCATCTAGCACTATGGCACCACTTCAGTCCATCCTTCACTCTGCTGCCCGACTAATCCACCTGTCTTCCCGCTATTCCCCAGCCTCCCCCCTATGCCAGGCCCTTCACTGGCTTCCTATTGCCCAGAGGCTCCAATTCAAAACCCTAATCATGACATACAAAGTCATCCACAACCTGTCTCCTCCATACATCTGTGACATGGTCTCTAGGTACCAACCCACACGCAACCTTCGATCATCAGGGGAAGAGTCTTGAGGAGATCATTTGCATATTCCCAGTGCCTTCTGGGATAAGTGAAGAGTCTCCGCGAGCTCAACGATCACTGGGTTTTGGCCGTTGCAGCTGAAAAGAGGAAATCGGAAAAAAATTTTGGCTCATCTTTCATCGTTTTTAAGAAATCTGAAGATGGAAGAGGCCAGGAGCCATTTGGTGAGCTGCATTTCTTGCTACATGTTCACAGATTTACCAGTGGAAAAGCCAAACTTCACATGCCACAAATGCAAGCTTGTGTCCCTGTTGGAGGAAAAGTTGCAAAATCTCGAAGAGAGGTTAGCTACGTTGAAGATCATTAAGGAAGGTGAAGAGTTCTTGGACAGAGCAGAATTATCTCTTCATGTTACAGAAAGAGAAGAAATTCGAAGTGCACCTGAAGAAACAGAGGAATGGAGACATGTGACCCAGAGAAGCAGGAGGATCAGGAGGCAGTCAGCGCCCATACTGCTCAGGAACCAGTACCAGGCTCTCACGCAGGAAAACGATGAAGAAATACATCAGGATAAGACTTTGCCCACAAACAGCAACCTTGTACGCCTTCAGAGTCCTCCTGGATGGAGAAAGAAAAATGTTGTGAAGAAGAAACGGAGAGTGGTGGTCATGGGGGATTCCCTGTTGAGAGGAACAGAGGCCGCTATCTGCAGACCGGATATAACTTCAAGAGAAATGTGCTGTCTTCCAGGTGCAAAAATTAAAGATGTGTCTGACAGGATAGCAGGACTCTTCAGACCTACAGATGACTACCCATTCCTGCTACTACATGTGGGGACAAATGACACCGCAAGAAACGACCTGGAAACCATCTGCAGAGACTTTGAAGACTTGGGCAAGAAAGTGAAAGAACTGGGAGCGCAGGTGGTCTTCTCTTCCATCCTCCCAGTGGATGGCCATGGAACAAGGAGGTGGAATAAGATTCTGCAGGTGAACAACTGGCTACGTCGATGGTGCCGTCAGCAACGATTTGGATTTCTGGATCACGGAGTGAACTACTTATACGATGGACTACTTGCTAGAGATGGGGTGCACCTTACGAAGACTGGAAAACATGTATTTGGAAGTCGCCTTGCTACACTTGTAAGGAGAGCTTTAAACTAGAACAACATGGGAATGGAAGCAAAAGACCAGAAAAAGCCATACACCTGACAAATGCTATTGAGAACTCTGCTATTAGAAGTGGAAAGGAAGAACAAAGACGAAAGAATCTAATTAATAAAAATATTGGAGAAAGAGAAACCAATCACAAACTAACATGTTTCTATACTAATGCACAAAGCATGGGCAACAAACAAGGAGAATTGGAACTACTAACACAGGAAAAGAAATATGATGTCATTGGAATCACTGAAACTTGGTGGGACAATACACATGATTGGAATACAAGACTAGAAGGATACAACTTATTTGCAAGAAACAGACTTGATAAACGAGGAGGAGGTGTCGCATTGTATGTTAGAAACACGTATATCTGCACAGAGATTGAAGCTTCAGAGACTGGGAGTTCTGTGGAAACTGTTTGGGTAAGAATACAAGGACAGAACAATGGAAAGGACACCATTGTAGGCATTTACTACAGGCCGCCTGTGCAAGCTGAAGATATGGATGAACTCTTTATGCATCAAATGGCCAAGTTCTCCAAAAAATATGACATAGTTGTCATGGGAGATTTCAACTATCCAGACATTTATTGGGAATCTCTCTCAGGCAAAACTAACAGGTCAAGGAAATTCTTATCCTCTCTTGCTGACAACTTTATCTTCCAAAAGGTAAGGGAGAAAACAAGGGGAACTGCTACCTTGGATCTAATCCTTATAAACAGGGAGCAAATGGTTGAGGAGGTAAAAGTGGCTGGGACCCTAGGAGGTAGCGACCATGCTATTTTAGAATTTTGGATAACTAGAGGCGGAAGACCTGTGAAGACTCAGACGTCAAGGTTAGATTTCAGAAAGGCAGATTTTAAGGGATACAGAAAGAGAATTGGAGGGATCCAATGGCTGGATATCCAAAAAGACAAATGTCCAGGAGGGATGGGAAATCTTGAAAAATGAAATTCTCAAAGCACAGTTGTTAACAATTCCGAAAAGAGGGAAGAATAGGAAGCATTTAAGGAAACCAGGATGGATGAACACAGAACTTAAGCACATGCTAAAAAGGAAGAAAAAAATGTTTATAAAATGGAAAGAGGGAGGCATATCTAAAGAAGAATATAATGCAGTCTGCAGAACCTGCAGGGCACAAATCAGATTATCTAAAGCTGAAAATGAATTGAGGCTTGCAAGAGATGTCAAAAGCAATAATAAAGGATTTTGGGGATATGTCAAAAGTAAAAGAAAAGTCAAAGATGCTATAGGATTTTTACAGGATGAAAATGATGAAATGGTAAGACAGGATGTTGAGAAGGCTGAACTTTTAAATTCCTATTTTGCATCTGTTTTCTCTCAGAAGGGAAATGTAACATCAACTGTTATTCACTGTCCTATTAAGGGAATAGAAGAAACCAGGATATCTATAAACAGAAAGATAGTGAGGAAACACTTAGCTAACCTAAATGAATTCAAGTCTCCAGGTCCAGATGAATTACACCCCAGAGTACTGAAGGAGATAGCAGAAGAAATTTTTGAACCCCTCTCCATAATCTTTGAAAATTCTTGGAGAACAGGAGAAGTGCCAGAAGACTGGAGAAGAGCAAATGTTGTTCCTATCTTCAAAAAGGGGAAGAAGGTGGACCCAGGCAACTATAGGCCGGTGAGTCTGACTTCTATACCAGGAAAGATCTTTGAACAAATTATTAAACAACATGTATGTCAATACCTGGATAAGAATGAAGTGATTAAACAGTCAGCATGGGTTTGTAACTAATAAGTCATGTCAGACTAACTTAATTTCCTTCTATGACAGTATCACTGTTTGGGTGGATCAAGGAAATGCTGTAGATATAGTATATCTTGACTTCAGCAAAGCATTTGACAAAGTATCTCATACAATCCTTATTGAAAAAATGACTAAGTATGGAATGGACAAGGCAACTGTTAGGTGGATTCATAACTGGCTTAGTGATCGGACCCAAAGAGTGGTCGTAAATGGCTGCACATCCAGTTGGAAGAATGTCTCAAGTGGGGTACCACAGGGCTCTGTCCTGGGCCCTGTATTGTTCAACATCTTTATCAACGATTTAGATGAAGGAATTGAGGGTAAACTGATTAAATTTGCTGATGACACAAAGCTAGGAGGGATAGCTAATACTAGAGAAGAGAGAGAGAGGATTCAAAAAGATTTAAATAAACTGGAGAAGTGGGCAGCAACTAACAGAATGGTTTTTAACAGGGAGAAATGCAAAGTACTACATCTGGGCAATAAAAATGAAAAAAGCATATATAGAATGGGAGGAATAGGGCTAAGTGACAGCACATGTGAAAAAGACTTGGGTATACTAATAGATCACAGACTGAATATGAGTCAACAGTGTGATGCAGCAGCAAAAAAGGCAAATGCAATTCTAGGATGTATTAACAGAAGCATACAGTCTAGATCACGTGAAGTCATTATTTCCCTCTACTCCTCTTTGGTCAGACCTCATCTGGAATATTGTGTCCAGTTTTGGGCACCACATTTTAAAAAAGACATCAACAAACTGGAGCAAGTTCAGAAAAGAGCGACCAGAATGGTGACCGGTCTGCAAACCCTGTCTTATGAGGAAAGGTTGCAAGATTTGGGAATGTTTAGTTTGCAAAAGAGAAGACTGAGAGGAGACTTAATAGCTGTCTACAAATATCTAAAGGGCTGTCACATTGTAGAAGGAACAACTTTATTCTCATTTGCACAAGGAAAGACTAGAAACAATGGGATGAAACTGAATGGGAGGAGACACAGATTAGATATTAGAAAAAACTTTTTGACAGCTAGAGTGATCAATGAGTGGAACAGGCTGCCACGAGAAGTGGTGAGTTCTCCTTCAATGGAAGTCTTCAAACGGAGGCTGGACAGACATCTGACTGGGATGAATTAGCGAATCCTGCTTTGAGCAGGGGGTTGGACCAGATGGCCCAGGAGGTCCCTTCCAACTCTACGATTCTATGATTCTATCTCAAGATCTCCTTTCCCTACTCTCCCCTTATCTCTTCCGCATACAAGACTTCTCCCGTGCTTCCCCCATACTCTGGAACTCTTCACTACAACACATCGGACTCTCACCATCAACGGAAACCTTCAAGAAGAACCTGAAGACCCGCCTGTTCCGACAAGCCTACAGCCTGCAATGATCCTTGGTCTACTGAACCACCGCACAACCTACTCTACCCTCTCTTACTGTATCCTCACCCATCCCTGTAGACTGTGAGCCCTCACGGGCAGGGTCCCCTCTCCTTATATACTTGTGTGTCCCTTGTCTTACACATGTTTATTATACTTGTCTATAATTCCCCTTTTCACATGTAAAGCGCCATGGAATAAATGGTGCTCTATAAATGCATAATAAAAATAATTATAATAATAATAATAGCTGCTACTGCATATGTTTGTCAATTAACACAGGGCCATTGCTGAGGGAATCTATGGACATATTGAGCTGGACTTAGTTCCAGATAATGTTATTTATAAACTATTGATTTTAGATTTCTGTGGTACAGATGTATCCATAAAATACTGCCAGTATATACAAATTATTTTTCATAAGCTGCCCTAGCTACGAGCCATGTGTTTTTTCATTTTTTAGCATCTATTCACTTTTGTTTATGGTGTGTTTATTTGTAAATCTATGATGCATGCATATGCCATTGAAGACAGAATCGTTGCTGAGGGCGCTATTTTCTGGGCTTATAATTTTTTATATTGGAGAGATCCTCCAGGAGAAAAAAATAAAATCTTTTTTTTTTTTTTGAGATTTATAAGGGGAATGTGAATGCTGTTATTAGCTTCACCATGATATAGCTTGGATCTACATGATTATAAGTCCTGCATATAAAACTAAACATTCATGCTACCTCAGCCATGATTTGTGTCAGTTACTTACTGATTCTTTATCCTTTACTATACCCTGATTAAATATTGCTCTACCAATCTACCTTGTCAGGTTTGAATTGTCCATGCCTTTTGTGATTTTTATGGTGTTTTTAACTTGTATCTTCTGTCTGTCAGGCATTGGTGTCTAATAAAGCCTTTTTATACACATATTTCAGCTGTGTGTGCACTGTTTCTTGCGTTTATATCCTTGTCTCCTTTTCCATAGTATTTAGACGCATAGTAGCACCCGGTTAATTTATAGTCCTATATTAAGTGTGGTGCCCACCTTTCATTCCACTTCACTTAGGGGTGAAAGATGGCTACGACCTAGGGTTGGCGCACTAAGGGAAATGATCAGAGATTTGTGTACCTTGTTTGTTAGGTATTGTGGTTAGTCATGTGCAAGATCTGTTTAGTAATTACTCTATGTAATGCTGTTGTAATGGTGCTGTGATACCACAATTTCCCTTGGGATCAATAAAGTGTATCGGATACCATTTTTTTTTTTAGGGACCGCATCACATTTGAAGCACCTTTGAGAGGTCGATAAGTCAGAAAATACCCAAAAGTGACAACATTCTAAAAACTGACCACATTCAAGAAGTTTATTAACCCTTCAGGTGCTTCACGGGAATTAATGGAATGTGAAAAGAAAACAAACTTTTTCACAATTTTCCTTTAGACCAATTTTTTTTTTTTTAGTTTCACAAGCGTAATAGGAGAAAATGGATGCCAAGATTTGTTGTGTAATTTCTCCTGAGCATGCCAATACCCTATATATGGGGAAAACCACTGTTTGGGCACACAGCAGGGCCTGGAAGGAACGTCATTTGACTTTTTGAATGTAAAATTTGCTTAGATTATTAGCAGATGCAATGACATGTTTTTAGAGCCCCCACAAGTGACATCATTTTGGAAACTAGACGGAACTTATCTAGATGTGTGATGAACACCTTGAACCTCCCCCTCCCTCAATTTCTCTTGATTACACAGATACCCCATATGTGGTTGAAAATAGGTATTAGACCTACTGGTAATGATGTTTCCAGGAATCCATCCTGACAGCACCATGGGGGATGTCCTCCTCATCCTTACAGGGACAGGAAAGCACACGAGAGGTTAAAAGGTCCCGCCCCACCCCATTTCCCTCAGTGATTTAACAAGTACCACAGCGTGGATAATGCAAGTAACACTTTAATGATACAATCAAATTACAGCATATGACATAACAAACAGGGAGGGAACTACCCGTGCTTTCAGGATTGACTCCTGGAAACATCATTACCGGTAGGTCTAATACCTATTTTCCAGGACGTCTACCTTACAGCACCATGGAGAGTACCAAAGCACCTGCTCAGGGTGGGATTACCGCCTGGAGAACCTCTCTCCCAAATGTGGTCTGTTGACCAGATAGCACATCAAGCTTGTAGTGCTTGCAGAATGTATTAAATCTGGCCCAGGTTGCTGCTCTTCAGATTTGATCAACCGAGGCGCCCGCCCGTTCGGCCCACGAGGCCGATACTGCCCTTGTAGAGTGGGCCTTTTAAGTATCTGGCGGGTTGGCGCCTTTTGGCTTGGTAGGCATCTGAGATTACTGAAGTAATCCATCTTGCGATGGATACCTTAGAGGCTTTTTTCCCCTTATTTTTACCGCAAAAAAGGACAAACAGGTTTGGGTCAATTCGCCAACTGTTGGTGGCCTCTAAATAGTCTATAACCGCGCGCCTCACATCCAGTGAGTGAAGACGCTGTTCTTTTTCATTACAGGGATTGTCACAGAAGGATGGTAACACTATCCCCTGATTTATAATTTGGCCAGAGGCTACTTTTGGAATAAATGCCGGATCTAATCTCAAGATTATACGATCTTCTCTGATCTGGAGATATGGGTCTCTGTTGGACAGGGCCTGGATTTCCCCTATTCTCTTGGCCGTGGTAATGGCTACAAGGAAGGCCGTTGTGCGAGTGAGAGTTGAGATAGTCATCTCTTCCCTGGGGACGTAGGGATCTCTACATAGGAATCTGAGTACCAGGACAAGGTCCCAAGGCGGGGTGAGCTGCCTAATTGTGGGGCGAAGATGTTGCGTGGCCCTTATGAATCTTACTACCCAAGGATGAGAAGCTAAAGGGTAATCAAAGAAGGAGCTCAAGGCCGAAATCTGGACCTTTAAAGTGCTAGGCTTAAGGCCTTTATTAAACCCTGACTGTAGAAAGTTTAGGATACTAGGGAGGTCGGGGATACCCGCCGCAAGATCGGACCTGCCACCAGACAGAATCTCTTCCATATTTTCCAGTAGATTACGGATGTCACAGGTTTCCTACTGGCCTGTAGGGTAGATATAACCTGATCTGACAAGCCTTTTGCCTTCAGGATGTCCCTTTCAGGATCCAAGCCGAGAGGGGGATTCTTGCTGGATTCGATGGCGGATCGGGCCCTGGTGGATGACGTCTTTCTTCAGAGGTAGCTCGACTGGGTTTTCCACTGCCATGGCTCCTAGTAGGGGAAACCAGCTTCTCCTTGGCCAGTATGGAACGACCATTATCACCTTTGCCCGCTGCTCGCGGATCTTCCTCAGTACCGCCAGTATCGTCCTGCTCCTGGTCTTTGGGACAGAGGGACTCCCCACCGGGAAGTTTCGGCCAGGGCGTCTTGACAGGGGGAAGGTTTGGACTGGCCGCCCGATCCCCCTGGGCCCTCCGGTAAGTTTCTGCAGCTCCTCTCGCGTGTCCCTCCATGCAGGGACAGGAAAAACACTGAGGGAAATGGGGTGGGATGGGACCTTTTAACGTGCTTTCCTGTCCCTGTAAGGAGGAGGAGGACGTCCTCCATGGTGCTGTCAGGTGGACGTCCTGGAAAACTACTTTTGGAGGAACAATGCAAAGCCCAGAAGGGAAGGAGCGACATATTGAAGTTCAGATTTAGCAGGATTGGTTTGAGGGTTCCATGTCACAAGGGAAGAGCCCCTGAATTGCCAGCCCAAAACCCCCAAAACCCCCATAAGTGACCCCATTTTACAAACCAAACCTCTCAATGAATTCATCTAAGGGTGCAATAACCATATTTGACACCACAGGTGGGTCACAGAATTTTATACCATTGGACAGTGAAGAAAAAATAATTGTATTTTTACCACCAAGATTTTGTGTTAGCCTCAAATTTTACATTTACACACAGGTAAGTGGGTAAAAAAAAATTGTACCAAAATTTGTTTTAAACCCACAAAACTAGGAAAGACAAGCTCGAGAAAGGAAAGCGTCTCCTTGTGGGATGGAGTACGTTGTAACTCTTAACTATGGCAGTGCTCAAATGTATATGAGCTGAAAGGACCATCTGTGTGGGAATACAATATTGTAATATATTTGTGCTATAGAATGTCTTGTCATTGTCTGCCATCATGGACATGATTTGACAAATATAAAGGAGTATTTAAAAAATATTTCAAATGCGCACCAGTTTGTGCATGAAATGGCACTTTCTATATACACATACATACGAGTAAGTACTGAAAATAATGAGGTCACTTATTGGTTGGTGAAATAAACACATATGAGAAAAATGTTGCAATTAGTCAGTCAACTACTTGTTTATTATCAAATATTATTGCCAAAATCATTTAATCTATGCTTGCTGTAATAAGATAATGATGCTTGATTAATATACAAATGCCCATGTGAAATATGATTATATGGGATTAAAAAAGTGTACAATTCAAAACAACCAGCAGCACACAAAACCACCATACCTGTCTGTAGAGCTCGGAAACTTCACACAGCTAAGTGACTTTCCAGATAACAAGTGCAACACAACAGACTGTGAAGACTTCAGAAAATCCAGGTACAGAGCTAAACGGGCGGCACTACGAATCTGGTAAAAACTCTCCTTTATTCAAAGTTATGACATGGATGCGGGTCACCATGTGCACGACGGCCGTTTCACATACAGCCTAGGTTTCCCGTTGTAGCGTAGGCTGTATGCGCAACAGCCGTCGTCCACACAGTGACCCGCTTCCCCTGCATGCATGTCATACTTTGCTTGAACAAAGGAAAGTTTTTACCTGATACAGAGTGCCACCCATTCATCTATGTACCTGGATAGGTTAAAAAAATACCTAGGTACGGTTCAACTTTTCTCCACCAATTATAAATTCTTTGTCACTGAATTATCTTTCATTACAGCACCTGCCATTCCTATTTCTGATGGTAGGGCATCCTACAGACTGACTGCGCTAACTGTAGAGAACCCTTTCCTATTTAGCTGCAAAGAATATAGAACTTTTACAAATGCAACATGTTTTTGCAGTAACTTACCAACATAATCCCCAATAAATACCACAAAAAAGGGTGTGACAAGGTCATTTATCCCTTGAACGTATCCACTGGCTGGATGTCGAATTGCCCATATAAACAAAATCCTTTCAAAGATCTGCAAAATAAAAAAAAAATCAACTTAGATTACTCAGATTTAGAGAAGTACAGTCATGGCCAAAAGTTTTGAGAATGACACAAATATTATATTTTCACATGATCTGCTGCCCTCTGGTTTTTATGTGCGTTTGTCAGATGTTTTTATCACATACACAAATATAATTGCAATCATATTATGAGTAGCAAAAGGTTATATTGACAGTTAGAATGAGTTAATGCAGCAAGTCAATATTTGCAGTGTTGACCCTTCTTCTTCAGGACCTCTGCAATTCTCCCTGGCATGCTCTCAATCAACTTCTGGATCAAATCCTGACTGATAGCAGTCCATTCTTGCAAAATCAATGCTTTTATTTTGTCTGAATTTGAAGGTTTTTGTTTGTCCACCCGTCTCTTGATGATTGACCACAAGTTCTCAATGGGATTTAGATCTGGGGAGTTTCCAGTCCATGGTCCCAAAATCTCTATGTTTTGTTCCCTGAGCAATTTAGTTATCACCTTTGCTTTATGGCAAGGTGCTCCATCATGTTGAAAAAGGCATTGTTGATCGCCGAACTGCTCTTGGACGGTTGGGAGAAGTTGCTCTTGGAGGACATTCTGGTACCATTCTTTATTCATGGCTGTATTTTAGGCAAGACTGAGAGAGAGCCCATTCCCTTGGCTGAGAAGCAACCCCACACATGAATGGTTTCAGGATGCTTGACAGTTGGCATGAGACAAGACTGGTGGTAGCGCTCACCTGGTCTTCTCCGAATAAGCCGTTTTCCAGATGTCCCAAACAATCGAAAAGGGGATTCATCAGAGAAAATTACTTTACCCCAGTCCTCAGCAGTCCACTCCCTGTACCTCTTGCAGAATATCAGTCTGTCCATGATGTTTTTCCTGGAGAGAAGTGGCTTCTTTGCTGCCCTCCTTGAGACCAGGAATTGCTCCAAGAGTCTCCGCCTCACAGCGCATGCAGATGCACCCACACCTGCCTGCTGCCATTCCTGAGCAAGCTCTGCACTGCTGGTAGCCCGATCCTGCAGCTGAAACACTTTTAAGAGACGGTCCTGGCGCTTGCTGGTCTTTCTTGGGCGCCCTGGAGCCTTTTTGGCAACAAGGGAACCTCTCTCCTTGAAGTTCTTGATGATGCGATAGATTGTTGACTGAGGTGTAATCTTTCTAGCTGCGATACTCTTCCCTGTTAGGCCATTTTTGTGCAGTGCAATGATGACTGCACATGTTTCTTTAGAGATAACCATGGGTAACAGAAGAGAAACAATGATGCCAAGCACCAGCCTCCTTTTAAAGTGTCCAGTGGTGTCATTCTTACTTAATCATGACAGATTGATCTCCAGCCCTGTCCTCATCAACACCCACACCTGTGTTAATGAAGCAATCACTGAAACGATGTTAGCTGGTCCTTTTAAGGCAGGGCTGCAATGATTTTGAAATGTGTTTTGGGGGATAAAGTTAATTTTCTAGGCAAATATTGACTTTGCAAGTAATTGCTGTTAAGCTGATCACGCTTTATAACATTCTGGAGTATATGCAAATTGCCATTAGAAAAAATGAAGCAGTAGACTTTGTAAAAATTAATATTTGTGTCATTCTCAAAACTTTTGGCCATGACTGTATGGTTATAATCAGAAGACATTAATACAAAGCTCACATTTTATCACTAAGGCCTGTTTCACACATCCGTTTTTCCCCATCAGTCAAAATCCGCCGTTTTGCAAAAAAAACGAATCCGCCATTTTTCTTGGCGGAACCCGTTTTTTCCCCCATTGACTTGTATTAACGGCGGATGGTCATCCGTTCGATCCGTTTTTTTACGGATCGGCCAAGATTTTGCCGTCCACTGGGCGGACAGGACGGACAATGGAACGTTTTTGACCCGGCCGGATCCGCATATTCTATTGCGCATGCCCGGGAGAAATGCCTGTGTTGGAAGTTTAACCCTAAACTCAGTTCTGGCGCCTGAAAAAAATTCTCTCTCTCTCGGGCAGCGGTTCCTTTAAAATTCTTCCTTCGCCGGATCCGATAAAACAACGGTCCGGTGCCAAACGTTGTGGTCAGTACAGGAACGGATCCGTTGTCCGCCATTTTAGCGGATTTTAACTGACGGAAAAAACTGATGTGTGAAACAGGCCTAAAAGAATGTTGTTGCAAATGTTGTTGAATTGCTAATAAAAAAAACCCATAAAAGAAAAAACAACAGACCAGCCTTAAAAATAGCTGTTGTCTGTGGTTTTCTTTTTGGGTATTCTTTCATACAGTGGCAGACACAGGTGGAAGAGGGCCTCTGTGCAGGACCTGATGATTCGAAGATGAAAGTGGTCCCCCTTACATCTGCACAAATGATATGTCCGCCCCTCTTTTCATATCCATTTTTGAGACACAAAGAAATATGGTAGATCTGCAGCAGATAAGAGAGGATTTTTCTCTAAACGGCAGCAAACAGACCAGTAATTGACTGTTTTGACTGTTCGCTGCAATTAGGGTCTATGCCTTACTTGTAATATTTGGGGAAGCTGTTGTTGAGTGCTCATTTACATTGATAATGCCCTCATACAGATCAACCCTATCCATTCACTTGAAATGTCACTATAGTATTTTATTTTTAACATAGGTTTCCAAACTGGACAACTCTTCTTCATCCCTTCTCCCCCCCGGGGTGATTATCCGGTTTCATTTTTTCATCCCATTCTTCCAAGAACCATAACTTTTTATTTTTCCATCCGCATAACTGCATGAGGGCTTGATTTTTGCAGGATGGGTTATGCTTTTAATGGACAACATTAGTGTTATCGGGTGATGCACTGGAAAGCAGGGAACAAAATTCCAAGTGCGGTGAAATTTCAAAAAAGTTCAATTCCGCAATTGTTTTGGGTTTTATATACCATGTTTACTATATAGTAAAACTGACCTGACAATATGATTTCAGGCCAGTACAAGTGAACAGATACCAAACATGTATTTTGTTTTTCTTTATTTAAATGATGAAAAAAATTCTGTGATTTGCACGAAAAAAAAATATTTTGTTGTTATTTTCAGAGACCCGTCATATTCAATTTTTGAGATATAGGGCTTGAGGGCTTATTTTTTGCACCCTGAGCTGACGTTTTTACGCATATCATTTTGAGGTAAATAAAAGGTTTTGATTACCTCTTCTCTCATTTTATTGTAATGTTGTAATGGCGTTTAGGGTTTTTTCATTACACAGCTTACCCATTGTATTCATTTATATTATATTTTGCTAGATCATACTTTTACAAATGCAGCAATGCCAAATGTGTTTTTTGTTGCTTTTTATTGCTTTATTTTTAATGGAGCAACAGGGGGTCAATTGACTTAATTTTTTTTTTTTTCATATTTTTAAAAACTTTTTTTTCACACTTTTTAAAGCACTCAAAGGGAACCTGTCAGAAGGATTGTGCTTAGTAACCTACACACAGTGTCAGGTCAGCACAGTTATACTAAATAAAATGATACCTTGGTAGATTACATTTGTCTTGTGATTGTTCTTTAAACCCTTAACCTCCAAGGGTGGTTTGCACGTTCATGACCGGGCCAATTTTTACAATTCTGACCATTGTCCCTTTAGGAGGTAATAACTCTGAAACGCTTCCATGGATCCCAGTGATTCAGATATTGTTTTCTCGTGACATATTGTACTTCATGATAGTGGTAAAATTTCATTCAAATAACTTGCGTTTATTTGAGAAAAAGACGGAAATTTGGCGAAAATGTTGAAAATTTCGCAATTTTCCAACTTTGAATTTTTATGCCCTTAAATCACAGAGTTATGGCACACAAAAAACTTAAATAACATTTCACATATGTTTACATCAGCACAATTTGTGAACCAAAAATTTTTTTTCTTAGGAAGTTATAAGGGTTAAAAGTTGACCAGCAATTTCTCATTTTTGCAACACCAATTTATTTTTACGGACCACATCACATTTGAAGACATTTTGAGGGGTCAATATATTATAGAAAATACCCAAAACTGACACCATTCTAAAAACTGCACCCCACAAGGTGCTCAAAACCACATTCAAGAAGTTTATTAACCCTTCAGGTGCTTCACAGGAATTTTTTGAATGTTTAAAAAAAATAAACATTTAACTTTGCTTCACAAAAAAAATACTTCAGGTTCAAATTTTTTTTATTTTTACCAAGGGTAACAGGAGAATTTGGACCCCAAAAGTTGTTATCCAATTTGTCCTGAGTACACTGATACCCCATATGTGGGAGAAAACTACTGTATGGGCACACGTCGGGGCTCGGAAGGGAAGTAATGACGTTTTGGAATGCAGACTTTGATGGAATGGTCTGCGGGTGTCATGTTGCCTTTGGAGAGCCCCTGATGTACCTAAACAATGGAAACCCCCCCACACAAGTGACCCCATTTTGGAAGTTAAACCCGAACTTATCTAGATGTGTGGTGAGCACTTTGAACCCCCAAGTGCTTCACAGAAGTTTATAACGCCCAGCCGTGAAAATAAAAAAAAAATATTTTTTCCACAAACAATGATCTTTTAGTCCCCAATTTTTTTTATTTCCCAAGGGTAACAGGAGAAATAGGACCCCAAAAGTATTTGTCCAATTTGTCCTGAGTAGGCTGATACCCCATATGTGGGGGTAAAACACAGAGCTTGGAAGGGAAGGAGCACCATTTGACTTTTTCAACGCAGAATTGGCTGGAATTGAGATCAGACGCCATATTGCGTTTGGAGAGCACCTGATGTGCCCAAACAGTGGGAACCCCCCAATTCTAACTCCAACCCTAACCCCAACACACCCCTAACCCTAATCTCAGCCCTAACCCTAATGGGAAAATGGAAATAAATTTTTTTAATTTTATTATTTTTCCCTAACTAAGGGGGTGATAAAGGGGGGTTTGATTTACTATTTATGGTGGGTTTTTATGTTTGGCAGCTGTCATACGCTAAAAGACGCTTTTTATTGTAAAAATAGTTTTTGCATCACCACATTTTGAGAGCTATAATTTTTCCATATTTTGACCCACCGAGTCATGTGAGGTCTTATTTTTTGCGGGACGAGTTGACGTTTTTATTGTTACCATTTTCGGGCACGTGACATTTTTTGATCGCTTTTTATTCCAATTTTTTGGACGTAGACTGAACAAAAACCAGCATTTCAAGAATTTCTTTTGGGGGGTGCGTTTACACCGTTCCACGTGCGGTAAAATTGATAAGGCGGTTTTATTCTTCGGGTCAGTACGGTTACAGCGGTACCTCATTTATGTCTTTTTTTTATGTTTTGGCGCTTTTATGCAATGAAAACTATTTTATATAAAAAATAATTATTTTTGCATCGCTTTATTCTGCGAGCTATACCTTTTTTATTTTTTCGCTGATGAAGCTGTGTGGTGGCTCTTTTTTTGTGGGACAAGATGACGTTTTCAGCGGTACCATGGTTATTTATATCCCTCTTTTGATCGCGCGTTATTGCATTTTTTGTTCGGCGGTATGATAATAAAGCATTATTTTTTTATTTGCTTTTTATTTTTTAAGGGGTTCGCTAAGGGGGTCAACTAATGGGAGTTTTATAGGGCAGGTCGTTATGGACGCGGCGATACCAAATATGTGTACTTTTGTTTGTTTTTTTATTTTCAAAAAATTTATTAGGGAATTTTTTTTTTTTTTTAATTTATTTAGCGATTTTTTATAAATTATTTTTACACTTTTTTTATTTGTTTTTTAACTTTATTACAATGTCCCAGGGGGGACATAACTGTCACAGATTGCTGTGACAGATCAGCGATCTGTCACAGGCAGTGCAAAAGGCTTCCCCGTGCCTGCGCTTTGCAGGCATGAGGATGCCGGGCTCCCTGCAGGCCCCCGCCGCCATTTTGGATCAGGGGACTTGCAGGGAAGGAGGCCCCCGCGGCAGCGCTGCACATAGTGCTGCTGCGGGGGTCTTAGGGAAGCACGGAGGGAGCCCCCTCCCTCCCGAATGCTTCCCTAAACCCCCAGTACAATGCGATCGTGTTTGATCGCAGTGTGCCAGAGTTTAACGTGTCCGGGGCGGTCCGTGACCGCCCCTGACACATAGTGCCGGATGTCAGCTGTGATAATCAGCTGACACCCGGCCGCGATCAGCAGCGCTCACCACGTGAGCGCCTCTGATCGCTATGAAGTACTATCCCGTCTCTGGGTATTAAGTCCTAGGGCACATGGACGGGATAGTACGTCATATGGCAGAAAGGGGTTAATCTTTACTTTGTGGTAATGAGATTCTCGTGCCCTAAGGTGTGGTTAGGGTATGTGGTGCTCTGATTAGCTATTCATAATGCAGACTGCTGACATGTCACTGATCCCTCACTGACCTGCCCCTTAGTTTGCATAATGAAAATCTGTATATACTGTAGTGCCCAAATTCTCAAACCATATGTAACGCAGCGGGGTTGGTGCAGTGTGACAGACAAGCAGAAACCAAAGGAGAGTTCACAGCAAACATGTTTAAAGGCCAAACAACTCACACAGTGCACAGCAGACGGTATCCTCTGGATGGCAGCCTGGGCGTCACAACAGTTTGTACACGAGACCGGTTGCCGAGGGCGACTGCACCACCATATCACACTGCAGGATGCCAGGCATTTGCCGCTCTTGGCTCTGTGTTACCTCATATAGGCTGGATGTGGCAGAGCCACCTGCTCTGCTACTTGCAAATAAACACCGACACACGCAAACCCTCTATTGCAGGGTTTCTAACAGAAATCTGTGGCCATGGGCCACTTGTAAGATCTGGCTTGGAGGAAGCAGACTGCCCCATTACCATCTTGTAGTCCACTTCAAAAATAAAAGCCCTTACCGGGTTTTCCTGAACATTGCCTTGGCCAAATAACTTGACCATGTCCACACTTATTTTTACTTTGCCTTGTGACTCACAGGCGTCCCGCTTTAAATACAGGGCACTTCAGCGGGTCTAATAGGACTCAGTCCGTATTCTGGGGAAAACATACCGAACCTCGCATATGATACCCCCCTGACTACCTCACAATATTTAAAAAAAAAAAAAAAAAAGCTTCTACAGGCAGATGCCAGCCGTGGCACCTGCTCTGCAGCAAAATCACATTTTGTGTGCCAGTAATCCCTTTTATTCAGGTCATTCAGCAAGGGGGAAAAAAATCAATTTGAAAATGGTGCCCGCCGAGCCTGCCCAGTAGCTATCGGTGTCTATAGCTGTGATCCGATAGCTGCTACTGCGCATGCGCCGACGCAACATCTTACTGGAGAAGAAAATAAAAAAATCCTCCTCCAAGATGGAGGAGAAATTTTTTTTTTAAGTATATAAATATATTAATTATGTAAACTAGGGGGCAGGTCAGTGAGGGATCAGTTACCTGTCAGCAGTCTGCATTTTATCTAATCAGAGCACCACATACACCAGTCCCGCCTCAGGGCACAAGAATCTCATTAGCACAAAACTGAAAATAAAGATTAAAGAACAATCACAAGATGGATTTTATCAACCAAGGTATCAATTTAATCAGTATAACTGCACTGACCTGACCCTGTGTGTAGGTTACTATGCACAATCCTGCTGACAAGTTCCCTTTAATAGTCTTTTTTAGGGACTTGAAGCTGTTATCGTCTGATTGCTTGTGCTATACATAACAATGAATTAGCACTGTTAAGTAATTGCCTTTTTTCTACATTTTCTGGTAACCACTGAGCAGCATGTGCTGCAGTGCATATGCAGACAGTGCACAGAAGGAGGGAATGTAACTGTTTTCTTGTAAACATATTCTGAACATACCAAATAGAATAAAAGAGGAACTGATCAATGAATTGAAGCCCCCTACAGTGCAGACTCAGACTATGTTCTACATAAACTGACAGTGCAGTTCAGCCGCAGCCAAGACAACGCTCAAGCTTTATCACTTAACTTATTTTTTCCACTTGAAGAATTATCATAGGCATCTAAAATGATTTCTCACCTTCAAATGTAATATTGAGCTAAATATGCTAAGTCACAACAATTTCAAAATAAACTGCATATTCCTATGCATTATTCATAAAACTATATTTATGTTTTTATGTCTAGTTTTCCGTGGTGTGTGAAAACGAGATAACACTTTCTTTCTGTATTACATATTTGAAAGTGTCCTCTGACTTGCTGGGGTATTTCATATTTGAAAGATACTGTAATGAACCACTCAGACCGATTTGCATTAGTTTTCTAGTTGAAATGACAGGTCAGTACAACACCGGTTCCATAGGAAAATGCAAACAAGTGACAATAACATTAAAAAGGAAAAAAGAAAGATCAATTCCATACACATTCTAGTGGAGTTCTCATACTGTTTCATCCAGTCTTATTTATAAGCAACATAACCTAAGACTAGATAGCCCAAAACGTTCCAGATCTATCAATATTTCTAGCCGTGACCCCAGCGCCCAGTCAGTTCTTGTGGTGGTAATGGTGGTTTCCGAAAGGAGCCACTCCTTGGCTGGGTCCTTCTCTGGAGGAAGATCTGGCTAGTCCCGTGTTTGAGACTCTTAAATGAGGCTCCACGGACTCTATTTGCATATTCGTATTTCCCAGGGAGCAATGCACCTAGGATTTCACTGACCGACCGCTTTGCCGGCTGCCGCAGTGTTTTCTTTGACTGGTCTCCCTGAGGTCAGTGATTGTTTCGTGATGTTGGTCTACTAGGCATTGCTCCCACCTAGCCAGAATCCTACTCCATACTGATGAGGGGCAACACCCCGAAACAGCTGTCTGTGGATGGATACCTGGCCTTGGTATTTCCCTTGTCATATCTGTAAACTCGTAAAGAGCTGGATATTGACTTAAAGGGCCACTTAATATGGTGGAAATGGTGGTTTCCGAAAGGAGCCACTCCTTGGCTGGGTCCTTCTCTGGAGGAAGATCTGGCTAGTCCCGTGTTTGAGACTCTTAAATGAGGACTCTTAAATCCACGGACTCTATTTGCATATTCGTATTTCCCAGGGAGCAATGCACCTAGGATTTCACTGATTGAGCGCCTTTGCCGGCTGCCTCAGTGTTTTCTTTGACTGGTCTCCCTGAGGTCAGTGATTGTTTCGTGATGTCAGTCAGTTCTTGTGTCACTATCCCCACCTACATACGGATTGAACATGAAAAAGAAGTCAGATCAGCTGCAGCCTGGACTTCCTCTTCACATTCAATCCGTACGTAGGTGGAATCAGTGACACAAGAACTGAATGGGCGCTGGGGTCTCGTGTCACAGCACTGCATGAGAGCCCCAGGGAGAGTAAATGTCGACACTGCGGGCATGGCGCCAGGATGAGAGGACAGTACAAGTTTTCTATTTTATCGGGGACAAACAGTTCAATACGGGATTTTCCTAGTAGTGGACAACACCTTTAACATAATATTTTGCTCAAAAAGTGGTACATTTTTAAGACTATCCCTTGCTGGGTGCCACATAAAAAGTGTTTTAATTACATAATTGTCATGCAGGTCAGTTTTTTGGCACAAATTCAAACAGAATTCTAGCACAAATTACCATCAATAGCTTTGTTTCAGATCATTTTTTTTTTAAATCAGATAATTTTTTATTAACGAAATTCAAACAAACAGAGAACAAAGTCCAGACGTTACAATGTCCAATAAGGTCACATTTTCAATTACAGCGCATCCCCTCCCTCCCCCCTTATAGAAAAACAGCAACATATACTCAGAAGTACGTCCTCCTTTCGGGATCATCGTCTCTCCACCCACGGTGTCCACAATGAATTGAACATTTTTTCACTTTTTCTTTTGGCATAAATACCTTTTTTCCATATTTACAATAAAGTCTGATTGCCTGATAAATTCTTGTATTGTCGGCGGTTCTTCGTTTATCCAGTGCCTGGCTATTAATTTACGTGCAATGTATAACAACCTAGCTATCGACAATCTGAACTTATTTTGAATCTGAATCGCATCCACATAACCCAAAATACAAACCACAGGATCCCTCTCAATTCTACAGTCATACACTCCCTCTATAGTGTTAATAACCGCTGTCCAGTATGGAGCACTGTGACAACATGTGTAAGATCCCGGCCCCATCAGCCTGACAACAAGTGCATCCAGAAGTGTCTCAGTCCTGCCTTAAATAGTCTTTCAGGTGTCCTATATACTCTATGGAGCACATATATTTGTGAGAGTCTACCTGGCTCAGTGACAATTGGGGTATATATTCCATAATCCCCTCCCACTTATCCTCTTTTATCGGCCCCAATTCGTCTTCCCACTTCTCTTTAGCCTTAATCGGGTAATTCGTTAAAAAGGTGTGCATTAAGTCCTTATAAATACCTGACCTAACTCCTTTTGCTCCCCTATCTCTACACACATAGTCCACCAATATGTCTCTTTGGACCCGCATAGAAACGGTCTTACTCTGCGCTATGTAAGCATGACAGAGCTGTCTATACTGGAACCCACAGATCTCAGATAACTCATATTCCCCCTGTAGTTTTTCAAAAGTAACTAGTCCTTGCAAGACCTGTAATTGGGGCATGTATTGAATTCCTTTCCTCGTCCAGCTTTTTAGTTCCCCCATTTTGTCAAACTCCGGCAGTTTTTCATTTTGCCATATAGGGGAATAATTCATCAGGGCCTCCACTCCCCTAATCCTTTTAATCTCCTTCTACACCTTGTGTACCAGGGCCAGAGTGGGGCATGACAGTCCCAGTTTCCTAAAACTACCTGCCTCTCAGTCCTTGAACCATTGAGTCTCTCCCCAGCACCTGAGTCAATATCCGCCACATCGAACCCCTGCCTTCTATCTCTCTCCATCCCCTCAGCTGTTGGCCCTGAGCGGCTAAATAATAAATCCACGGGCTCGGGAGTGCCAGCCCCTGCCTCATCTTTGGGCCTCTGTAATATTTCCATTCTAATCCTCGGTTGTTTTTTTTCCCCACACAAGAGCCCTAAATATAGAAATGATTGTACGAAACCACTGGTTAGGTAACCATATGGGGGCATTGTGCAGCACGTACAACACCTGGATACCATTTTAGACCTGTTTCACACTTCCGTTTTTGACCATCAGTCCAAATCCGCCGTTTTGCAAAAAAAAACAGATCCGCCATTTTGTTTGGCGGATCCGTTTTTTTCCGCATTGATTTGCATTACCGGCTGATCTTGACGGATGGTCATCCGCTGGATCCGTTTTTTTGCGGATCCGTCAATTTTTTTGCGTCCGCCATCATGCCTGGACGGACCATGCACCTTTTTTTTGCTGCAGGATCTGCATTTTATAGTGCGCATGCCCGGAGGAATGAAGTCAGTCGGAAATTTAACCCTGAAATCATTTCTGGCGAACAGAAAAAATTCTCTCTCTCCCCGGGCTGCGGTTCCTTTAAAATTCTTCATTCATTGGATCCGTCAAAAAAAAAAAAAAAAACGGTCCGGTGGCATCCGTTCACATCAGTTAGCAACGGATCCGCTTTCCGCCATTTTGGCGGATTTTGACTGAAACAAAAAACTGAAGTGTGAAACAGGCATTAATCAGATTTTTCCTTCCTACCACTGATAGACGTAATCTACAGCACACTCCCACTTTGCTTCTGAACTTGCCCAATAGCGGGATCAGATTTAAGTCTGTATAACTCGAGAGGGGCAGAGATATCTGAATGCCCAGGTACTTGAACTGCCATACAACCGCCAGCCACTACCATCCCTCTCTATCCTAAGATCTTCACCACTACCATCCACAGCTAGAGTTTTGGATATCTCCCAATTGATTTCCCGGCCCGACATAGCCCCAAATTTCCCAATGATGCTCATCGCACCCCGCAAGGACTCATCAGCTATTTTTTCCTCTATAGGTCCATATTTAAACCCCCTGACCGTGGCTGCCTTTCTAACTGTCTGTGCCAGGGGCTCCACCGGCAATGCAAAAAGCAGCGGAGACAGTGGACACCCCAGTCTAGTCCCCCTATGAAGAGCGAATTGTCTGGATATCTGGCCATTAACCCTGACCCTAGCAGTTGGGGATGTGTTTAACAGCCGTACCCATGATATGAAGGTTGGTCCAAATCCCAAGCACTCCAACACCTTCCAAAGATAACTCCATTCGATACTATTGAATGCTTTATGCGCATCCAATGATACTACTACTCTACGACCCCTGTTATCCGACGGCAGCTGGAGGTTAAGGTAGAGTCTACGTATGTTTATCGCTGTAGACCTATTCGACATAAAGCCAGATTTGTCGGGGTGGACAAGGTCTTGCACCACACTTGTTAATCGGTTGGCCATAATTTTGGCCAGAATTTTTACATCCACCGTCAGCAACGAAATGGGTCTGTAGGACTCTGCCAACTTCAGGTCTCTACCTTCCTTAGGCTAGTTTCACACTAGCGTTTTGAGGCGCAGCGCATGCTCGCCATGAAGCTCTGCCCCTGCCGTGCCGCCTCAGGTCAGCTCCACTTATGGGCGCATGATGCTGCATGCGACCTGCATATCCCCATCTTTAGCATTGGGTACGCAGGCCATGTGCAGGTATGCTTTGGCCGGCACATGTGTTCTTTTGACGGAGCGCCGGCTGCACCAAAATGCAATAGGATGCGTTTGGCGCAGGTCGGCGCACCGTCAAAAGGATGCATGCGCCGGCAAAAGCATACCTGTGCACGGCCTGCGAACCCAATGCTAAAGATAGGTTACGCAGGTCCCATGCAGCATCATGCGCCCATAGGCGGAGATGACCAGAGGAGGCGCAGCAGGGGGCGGAGCTTCACGGCAAGCGTGCGCTGCACCTCAAAACACTAGTGTGAAACTAGCCTTAGGGATCACCACTACCACAGCCTCCCTCATGGACAACGGCAGTGCACCACACTCCAAAGCCTCCTCAAAGACCTCCTTTAGTCTAGCTGCTACCATCTCAACCAGCTGTTTATAGATCTCGCCCGTAAGTCCGTCAGCCACCGGAGCCCTATTATTTGTCATAGACAATATAGCTATTTAAACCTCCTCTTGTGTTACAGGTTCTTCCAATCTCCTCCTATCACTCTCTACAAATCTAGGGAGTCCCGCCACCCCAAGAAACCCCTTCCATCTCTGCAGATGAGGCTCATGACTTAGAAGTATATAGCTGCTCGTAAAATCGATGAAAAACTTCCAGTATATCATCTGTATCCACCACCTCCATCCCCTCATCAGTTTTCAGCTTGTATACAAATGAGGATTCCCTCTGTGCTGCCGCCACTACTGATAGCAAATGCCCCACCCTTTCTCCCTCATCGTAGAATTTTGGCTTCTGGAAAGCTCTTTTCCTCTCTACTCTCTTTATATATAGTTCATTGACTTCCTCCTGAGCTTCCTTGAGCCTGTTCTGACTCTCCACTGATGGGTTCACTATCCGTTCCCTTTCCGCCCTTTCTGAAGCTTCCATCACTGCCCTGTCTTCCGATCTAGTTTTAGACTTGCATCTAGAAATAACTCGAAACAGACGACCCCTCAAATATGACTTCATGGCATCCCACACCATTCGCCTGTCAGCACTACCTTCATTAATCTGCCAATATTTGTCTGACTCCCCCTTTATTGCTTCCATATTAATAAGTTCCAGCCATAGTGGATGAAGCCTCCACCCACTCCCCTGTCTTTTAATAAGCAACTCCAGAGGCTTATGGTCTGAGATCACTCTCGTTAGATATTCCACTCCAGCCTCTAGCGCGGTACCACCAGTGGAACGCCAGCGCACCACACAAACACACACTGTATACGCCGTATGCACCACACACACACTGTATGCGCCGTACGCAAAACACACACTGTATACACAGTGCACAGCCTCTTGCACGGTACCACCAGCGGAACACCGTCGCAAACACGCCGCTGTCAGGATCAGCAGAATGATTCACTGACCGCCGCCATCTTTGTACAGGAGGAGCGCATGCACAGTTTTAATGTGACCGCCACTATCCGAAATCTGCGCAGGCGCAGAGAATCATTCGGCTGATCCCGGCAGCAGATGCGTGACGTGTCTACAGGCAGAGGAAACTGATCACATTAAAGGGGTTTTCCCAAGAACGAAAGTTCATTTTAAAAATTGTCTTTGTCTGATCGTGTACGGCGAATACCACATCTCTTAGGCAGGGGAGGAAGCAAAAGACTATACTGACATTACAGCAGGGGATCCCTGACTGTTTTTAAACAATACTTTACCTCACAAAATGTATCCACTGCGAGCTCATGCTGTAATGTCAGTATTGTCTTTTGCTTCCTCCCCTGCCCTGGAGCTGTGGGGAGACAGCTCAAACGAGAGAACACATGAGGGAAGAAGACAGCACAGTGGTGGAGAGAAAGAGCAGACAAGGGGGAGAGCAAATGGGGTACACAAGTCATAGAAGAGATGACATGAGAGGAGAAGACAGCAGATGGGGGAGAAAAAAAAGCACACAGGGGTGAGAGACAGAGCACAGGGGGGGACAGCTCAAATGGGACAGCACATGAGGGGCGAACACAGCACAGGAAGGAAAGAGACAGCAGACAAGAGGGATAGCACATGGGGTAGACAGATCAAAGAAGAGAGGACAGATGGGAGAAGTCGGCACATGGGGAAAGAGAGAGTGGATAGGTGGATGAGCCACATGGGGGGAAAGATTCTCAACGCAGCAAAGCCTGCCCCATCGTGACATTACTGCCCTCCCGATGCGATAGCATCGGCCCTCCATCTAGTAAATGTATATGTATATATACAGTTGTGCTCAAAAGTTTACATACCCCAGCATAATTTTTGCCTTCTTGGCCTTTTTTTTCTTTCCAAAGAATATGAAAGTTAGCAAAACTTTTTCTCCACTCATGCTTAGTGGTTGGGTGAACCCATTTATTGTCAAACTACTGTGTTTTCTCTTTTTAAATAATTATGACAACTCAACATATACAAATGACCCTGATCAAAAGATTCCAGGGGGTTATTGTGGCCTGATAACATGCACAGAAGTTGACACAAATGGGATTTAATGGCTACTAAAGGTAATATCCTCACCTGTGACAAATGCCGGGAAAATTGTTCAGGACGCAAAGAAAAACTCACAAATAACATCAGCTGAAACACTGGACTCTCTAAAAACAGCTGTGAAAAAGATCCACTAAGGATCGAAACGCATAGCTGATTCAGTGCCCGACATACATCCATTTGCATATGGAGAGAAAGCTGTGTATGGAAATTTATATCTACATTTTGGAATAAAAATTTATCCTGGAAGCTGGAACTTTTCTTCTTTCCTGTCTACAAATTGACACGCTAAAGGCCTACTTTTACCTCAGTCGAGATGACGCCCAGGAGTGCGCCAAGCTAAAAGGCGAGATCCTTGCCCGACTGGTGGTTAATGCCTACGTGAGAGCCCATTGGGTGTTTTAATGGACTTTTGTGGAGGCCCAGCCCGCCCAGTCTCAGGTGTATGACTTACTGAAACCTGTGAAAAGGTGGCTCCAACCTGAGACTTTGACTCCGGCCCAGATGGTGGAGAGGGTGGTGGTCGACTGGCTTGCGAGAGCTTTGCCAGCAGCCATACAGCGTTGGGTGGGGCAAGGGCACCCGGGCACTCTGAACCAGGTGGTGGGTCTGATTCAGTGGTACATTGCCATGACTCCACTACGGCGTCACATCGGGCCCCACCAACCCAGGAGCCTGGGAAAAGTCCACGACCCTCTACTGGGGCCAGTCATGACCGAAACCGCAGAGAGGGGGTAATCCGAAGGGAGAGTGACAGCAGACATATGCCCCCTAAATCGGCCCCAAGGTCCAGTTGTGCCGAAGCTATTACAGTGCCTTGCGAAAGTATTCAGCCCCCTGGAACTTTTCAACCTTTTCCCACATATCATGCTTCAAACAAAAGATACCAAATGTAATTTTTTGGTGAAGAATCAACAAGTGGGACACAATTGTGAAGTTGAACGAAGTTTAATGGTTATTTTAATTTTTTGTGGAAATTCAAAAACTGAAAAGTGGGGCATGCAATATTATTCGGCCCCTTTAGCTTAATACTTTGTTGCGCCACCTTTTGCTGTGATTACAGCTGCAAGTTGCTTGGGGTATGTCTCTATCAGTTTTGTACATTGAGAGACTGAAATTCTTGCCCAGGGCCCCGGACATGTGGCTGCCAACTGCCCAACGACAGCTGAACCCATGGACTGCGGGTAAACTCGCTGTGTGTATGTATGCCCAGCCAGTCTGCACCGACACTATAGGCATTCCCAGAAGCGAACCACAACTGTGCCAGGTACTCGTCAACGGGTACCAAACGGATGCTCTCCTCCACTCGGGGAGCTTAGTGACTCTGGTTCATGGGTTCCTTGTTGACGGGGACAACTCCAATGGACGGAAAGTGGGGTGGTATGCATACATGGGAAAGTCCTAGAGTAACCGACGTCAGAGGTTATGTTTTCCACCTCGTGTAGACAAATAAGACATGTGGTGGGAGTGGTAAAGATTCTTCCATATGGGACTATATTGGGAAAAGACTTGTCCTTACTCTGGTCCCTGTGGGAGACCAGAATTAACCCTCCCAAGGTAAATGCTATTCCGGGCATGGAACCCGAAAACCCCGAGTCAGGGATACCTGCGGTAGGGGTCGCCAACCTAGGGACAGAGTGTAACCCTGATAAGTTTCCTCTAGAAGTATTGGCCGAGGAGATTGAGGAGACCCCACCAATGCCCGCACTGGAAGTGTCGTCTGGTAAGTTCGCGACAGCTCAGTTCCAGGATCCTACTCTGACCTGGGCACGGGAAGGAGTAGTCGAGGTATATGGGGTGGCTCAGCAACCATGTGCAGAGACGGTGTTCCCATGTATGGCGATCAACCATGAGTTATTATATAGGGTTGATAAAATCAGGGAAGAGGCTGTAGAATAACTGGTAGTGGCCCATTCCCACTGTCAGGCGGTGCTCGACATGGCTCACACCCATAGGCGAGGAGGGCACTTGGGGGCCAAAAACACGAAGAAGCGCATACTGTTGCATTTTTTGGCCTGGGGTCTACGCTGAGGACCAGAGTTACTGTGTACAGAGTGCCAACTATCCTCACCCACTGCAAACTACCGAAGTCCATTGATGCCTCTGCCCATTATAGAGGTACCTTTTGAGCGGATTGCGATGCATCTGGTAGGGCCAATAGTAATATCCTCCCGGGGCCACCAACACATTAGAAGTAGTAAACTACGCCACCCGGTATAAGGAGGCAATTCCGCTTCGGCACACCTCGGCTAAGCTTATCGACTGGGAGTTTTCTGCCCTGTTCTGTAGCCTTGGGCTACCGAAGGAGATCCTCACTGATCAGGGGACTCCTTTCATGTCCAATGTGATGAAGGAACTTGTGCAGGCTCCTAGAGATAAAGCAGTTGCGCACGTCGCTGTACCACCCTCAGACCGACGGACTAGCCGAGTGCTTCAACAAAACCCTCAAATCCATGTTGAAGAAGGTAGTCTCCAAGGATGGAAGGGATTGGGACTTGTTGTTGCCCTACTTGATGTTCACCATCCCGAGGTACCGCAGGCTTCCACAGGTTTTTCACCCTTTGCGCTACTGTATGGCAGGCATCCTAGTGGTCTGCTGGACGTAGCCAGAGAGACATGGGAGCAGGAACCTATGCCACATCAGAGTGTCATTGAGCATGTGACCAATATTCAGGATGGAATTACAGATGTCTTGCCTTTTGTAAAACAGCATTTGGTGGGAGCTCAGGAAGCAAAGGGCTGCGTATATAAAAAAAAAAAAAAAAAAAAAAAAAAGGCCACGGCCTGCTCCTTTAAAGCAGGAGATTGGGTGTTGGTTTTGGTGCCCACCACCGAAAGCAAGCTTATGGCCAAGTGGCAAGGGCCATATGAAGTTCAGGAAAAAGTGGGGGGAAGTAAACTACCAAGTTTACCAGCCCAGGAAAAGGAAACCAGAACAGTTGTATCACGTTAATTTGTTGAAAGCATGGAAGGACCGGGAGTGTAAGCTTATGGAGGTGATTCCCGACATGTCATCTGGGGACCCTCGGATGTCGGACCGAACAGAGGCCAAAGGAGAGGTAAAGATAGGAGACACCCTCACGAAACAGCAGCGGCGAGAGGTGCGGAAATTGGTACAGAAGAATACGGATGCATTTTCAGGATTACCTGGTCGTACATCTGTCATCCAGCATGACATTGTCAGAGAGTCTCACGTAAGGGTACGAATGAAACTGTACCATGTGCCCGAGGCTCAGAGACAAGACATCACAAGTGAGGTAAAACAAATGCTTCAACTTGGAGTAATCAAGGAATCCCAGAGATTGGGCTAGCCCAATTGTGCTAATCCCAAAGCCGGACAGATCATTACGATTCTGTAATGACTTCCGTAAATTAAATGAAGTCTCAAAGTTCAACCTGTACACAATGCCCTGCTTGGACGAGCGGATAGTGACTGGGTCAGGCCCAGTACTTTACCACGCTAGATCTGACCAAGGGATATTCGCAGGTGCCTCTTAAGGAGTCTGCATAGGAATAGACCGCCTTCATAACACCGGAGGGTCTCTAACATTATGTCATCCTGCCCTTTGGACTACATTGGGCCCCAGCCACGTTCCAGAGGCTGATGGACATAGTGCTGGAGCACCATCGGAAGCAAGCATCCGCGTACTTGGAAGACATCATCATCTTTAGTACTGAATGGCATACCCACTTGTCCCAGGTGAAAGCGGTAGTAGGTTCGCTCAGAATCGCGGGCTTAACGGCGAATCCCAAGAAATGTGCAGTAGGGCTCGAGGAAGCCCGGTACTTGTGATATGTGATCGGCGGTGGGGTTAGCAAAGGCCAAATAAAATCGAGGCTATTCATAACTGGCCCAACTTGTTACCACCAAACAGGTGTGAGCATTTCTAGGCATTGTGGGGTATTACCGGAGGTTTATACGTGGTTTTTCAGGGAGAGCAACACCCCTAACCAATCTCATCAAGGGAAAGAATCGGTCATGGTTCGGTGGAACTCCCAGGCGGAGGAAGCGTACCAATCCAAGAAGGTGGTGCTGGGCAGACAGCCTGTCCTCATTACCTCCAACTTCCAGAAACGCTTCACCGTACAGACAGATGACTTTAGGAGCGGTCTTGTCGCAGGAGGTGAACGGTGAGAAACACACAGTCACCTAAGTAGGAAACTCGCCCCGGCTGAGAAAAATTATAGCGTAGTAGAGAAGGAGCGCCTTGCCATTAAGTGGGCCTTGGAGTCACTACGCTATTATTTATTCATTATTATTTTTTTGCTTGGTGACAGATCATTCACCCTTGGTATGGATGAGGAATGATCAGGTCACCAGATGGTTTCAATCAATGCAGAATTTTAATTTCACAGCTGAACATCGGGCGGGGAAATCAAAAGGAAATGCGGATGCCCTGTCACGGGCCCCCTGTATGATGACAAGTGTTCAACCCCACAAATTTGAACAGAAGGGGGAATATGTGAGGCAGTGAGGGGGATCATATGCAAGGGTCGATATGTATCCCTCAGTATGTGGACAGAGTCCTAATGGACCCGGTGGAGTGTCTTGTATTCCCACCAGGATGCCTGTGAGTCACAAAGCAAAGTAAAAGCAAGCGTGGACCAGGTCAAGCTATTAGGTCAAGGCAATGTCCAGGAAAACCTGGTAAGGGCTTTCCTTTTTGAAGTTAACTACAGGATGGTATTGGGGCATTCTGCTTCCTCCAAGCCGAGTCTCACAAGTGGCCCATGGCCACAGATTTCAGTTAAAAATTATATTCCAGATTCCAGTTAAAAACCCTGCAATAGAGGGTTTGGGTATGTCAGTGTTTGTTTGCAAGTAGCAGAACAGGTGGCTCTGCAGTGTCCAGCCTGTGTGAGGTAACAGTGCCCAGAGCAGCGAATGCCTGGCACACCGCAGCGTGACACGGTGGTGCAGTCGCCCACGGCAACAGGTCTCCTGTACGGACTGTTATGACCCCCCTCGGCTGCGATCCGGAGAATACCATGTGCTGTGCACTGCGAGAGGTTTTGGACATTAAACACGTTTGCTGTGAACTTTCCTGTGGTCCCTGCCTCTGTCACACTGCACCAACCCCGCTGCACTACAAGTGGCCATCTCAGTCTCCTGACCTCAATATCATTGAGCCACTCTGGGGAGATCTCAAATGATGAGTTCATTCTAGACAGCCCAGGAATTTACAGGAACTGGAGGCTTTTTGTCAACAGTGGGCAGCTTTTCCATCAGAGAAAATAAAGAACTTCATCCACAACTAATACAAATGACTTCAAGCAGTTATTGATGTAAGAGGGGGCAATACACTGTATTAAGAAATTTAGTATGTGAACTTTTGATCAGGGTCGTTTGGATGTTTTGGGTTGTCATTATAATTTGGCTAAGTGCACACGCAGCAGAAAATTTCTGCTAGAAAACCTGACTCCCTTTCCAGAAACCACGCTTTTTATTGCTGCGAGTTTTTTGCACTTTTTTTTCCGCGCGTTTTCAAAACGCATTGAACTAGCCAGAAACTAATGAGCATGCTGCGTTTTTTACCGCGATGCGGTTATTTGCGGTAAAAAACGCATCAATGTGCACAAAAAGTGCAAAATGCATGGAAATGACTGGGAAGCTTATTTTTAGCGGTTTTTATAGGGAAAACCGCTAAAAAAACGCTGTGTGTGAACACAGCCTAAAAAGAAAAAACACAGTAGACAACAAATGGCTTCACCCAACCACTAACCATGAGAGGAGAAAAAGTTTTGGTGTTATCTTTCATATTCTCTGAAAAAAAGACAAAAATTCTGCTGGGATATGTAAACTTTTTTATATATATATATATATATATATATATATATATATATATATATATATATATATATACATACACACACACACACACACACACATAGTTAAGCCGTGTTTATCTAAACAAAAAACCCAAACGATATTCAAGTCTGAGGGTCAAGTTGCACAAGGCTACCATGTTCACTGGAGTGCATAAATTCCATCCAGTAGAACCATATTTTTAAGACCACATACAGGTGCTTCTCACAAAATTAGATCGTCAAAAAGTTAATTTATTTCAGTTCTTCAATGCAAAAAGGGATACTCATTATATATAGTCATTACAGAGTGATCCATATTGATGATTATGGCCAATGAAAACCCAAAGTCATTATCTCAGTTATTTAGAATACTTCATAACACCAGCCTGAAAACTGATTTTAAAATCCGAAACATGGGCCTATTGAAAAGTATGTTCAGTAAATGCACCCAATACTTGCTCGGGGTTCCTTTTGCATCAATTACTGCATTAATGCTGGGTGGCATGGAGGCGATCAGCCTGTGGCACTGCTAACATGTTATGGAAGCCCAGGTTGCTTTGACAGTAGCCTTCAGCTCACCAGCATTGTTGGGTCTGGTGTCTCTCATCTTCCTCTTGAACATACCCCATAGATTCTCTATGGGGTTAAGATCAGGCCAGTTTACTGGTCAATCAATAACAGTGACTCTGTTGTTTTTAAATCAGTATTTGTAATTTTGGCAGTGTGGATAGGTGCCAAGTCCTGATGGAGAATGAAATTTCCAACTCCAAAAAGCTTGTCGGCAGAAGGAAGCATGAAGTGCTCTAAAATTTCCTGGTAGAAGGCTGCGCCGACTTTGGTCTTGATAAAACACAGTGGACCTATTTCAGCAGATGACAAGTCTCCCCAAAACATCACTGATTGTGAAGAACTTCACACTAGATCTCAAGCAGCTTTGATTGTGTGCCTCTCCACTCTTCCTACAGACTCTGGGACCTTGATTTCCAAATGGAATGCAAAATTTACTTTCATCTGAAAACAGCACATTGGACCACTGAGCAACAGTCCAGGTCTTTTTCTCCTTGGCCAAGGTAAGACGCGTCTGGCGTTGTTTATTGGTCATGAGTGGCTTGATACAAGAAATGCCACACTTGTAGCTGATGTCCTGGATGCGTTTGTGAGTGGTGGCTCTTAAAGCAATGACTCCAGCAGCAGTCCACTCCTTGTGAATCTCACCCAAATCATTGAATGGCCTTTTCTGAACAATCATTTCAAGACTGCGGTTATCCCGGCTGCTTGTGCACCTTTTTCTACCACACTTTTGCTTTCCTTTCAACTTTCCACTAATATGCTTGGATACAGCACTCTGAACAGCCAGCTTCTATAGCAATGACATTTTGTAGCTTACCCTTCATATGGAGTGTTTCAATGATTGCCTTCTGGACATTTATCAAGTCAGCAATCTTCCCCATGATTGAGGAGCCTACTGAAACAGACTAAAGGGGGTTTTACACTAAGCAATATCGCTAGCAATATCGCTAAAACGTCACTGGTTTTGTGACGTTATAGCGATATTGCTAGTGATATCGCTATGTGTGATACTTACCAGCGACCGGCTCCCCCGTTGCTCATCGATGATCGCGCGAGAATGTCCGGCTCCATTTCTCGTCGTCTGCTTCCTGCTGGGCTTCCTGCTGTGACGTCCAGCGACGCGTGGAGGCGGGCGGGAGGACGCAGGATCGCTGTGTGTGAATGGTAAGTATCGTGCGCTGCGTCGCTGCTGCATCGCTGTGAGATCTTTCTGTATGAAAGCTCACTAGCGATCATTTAGCGATGCACCAGCGATCCTGACCGGGTCGGATCGCTGGTTGGATCGCTGGTGCATCGCTAAATGTAAAAGGGCCTTAAGGGACTTTGTAAAGGCTTAAAGGTAATCTGTCACCTATTTTTAGCCCTATCAGCTGCCGCCACCACCATCAGGGGCTTATCTACAGCATTCTGTAATGCTGTAGATAAGCACCTGATGTAACCTGAAAGATAAGAAAACGAGTTAGATTATACTTACCGGGGGGCGCAGTCTGGTGCGGTGGGTGTCACAGTCCAGTCCGGCGCCTCCAATCTTCTAGCGATGCCGTCCTCCTTCTTACTTCTGCCGTGGCTCCTGCGTAGGTGTACTTTGTCTGCCCTGTTGAGGGCAGAGTAAAGTGCTGCAATGCTCAGGCGCCGGAAAAGGTCAGAGAGCTCCAGCGCCTGCACACTGCAGGACTCTACTCTGTCCTTAACAGGGCAGATAAAGTACGCCTGCGCCGAAGCTGCAGCAGAAGTAAGAAGGAGGACGGCATCACTAGAAGATGGAGACGCCGGACCGGACCGCGACACCCATCGGACTGGACACCCGGGGGAGTATAATCTACCTTGTTTTTCTTATCTTTCAGGATACATCGGGAGCTTATCTACAGCATTGCAGAATGCTGTAGACAAGCCCATGATGGTGGTGCTGGCAGCTGATAGAGCTAAAAATAGGTCACAGATTCCCTTTAAGCTTCTTTTACATTTACCGAGTTTTTGCGTCCCGTTTTTATGGGCCATTTTTGCTGGTCGTATTGCCGTGATTTTTGCGGACTCACGCAAAAATGGGCTGCAAAAAACCTTATCGGATGTACTGCAAAAACAAGCTACCATTGTTTTTACAGTACCATTGAAATGTATTGCGGCCGTGTCCGTGAGCCATGAAAAATGTCGAGCAAGCTCGATATTTTTTCACGGCCGTGTTTACGGCCCTCACGGCCATACGGGACATGGCGTTCCGATGAATTTTTGCGGGCTGTTTTTGTGACCCCATAGAAATCTATAGGGGCCGCAAAAACGGCCCGCAAAAACACGGCGTGTAAAAGAACCCTTAGGAGGCCTTTGCAGGTGTTTTTAGTTAATTATTCTAATTTACTGAGATAACGACTATTAGGTTTTCATTGGCTGTAAGCCATAATCATCACTACAACAGAAACACTTTAAAATAGATTACTCTGTTATGACTCTATATAGTATGTGTTTCACTTTTGTATTGAAGAACTAAAATAAATTAACTTTTTGATATTCTAATTTTGTGAGACGCACCTGTATCTACTGTATAGAGAGAAGCCGTCAAGTCCTCCACTGTACATTAAATCATTGACCTTAGAAATCCAGATTGACGGGCTAGGTGGATTAGTTTTCTTCGATAAGAGGATTACAAGCTCTGCCAGATGTGACATTATCCAGGTTACCGAGGCAGCTATTCGGTAAGCGCTATAGCTCTTGGGATAAGCTCTTAGCCGAAGCTATTCGATCAATCCTAGTGACTATTTAAGACAGCTGTCTTTAATGCAGGTAACAAGTTGATTAGGCGCGTCTATCTGGTATGTAGGAGCCAGAACTCTTAATGGTTGGTAGGGGATCAAATACTTATTTCTCACTGCAAAATGTAAATAAATTTATATAATGTAATTTTCTGGATTTTATTTTTGATATTCTCAGTTAAAATTAACCTACCCTTAAAATTAAAGACTGTTCATGTCTTTGTCAGAGGGCAAACTTACAAAATCAGCAAAAAGATCAAATAATTATTTCCTTCACTGTACAAGCTTACAATAGAGATGAGAAATAAAAGAAAAAATGTTTAACCCCTTTACCCTCAAGGGTGGTTTGCACGTTCATGACCAGGCCAATTTTTACAATTCTGACCACTGTCCCTACATGAGGTAATAACTCTGAAACGCTTCCATGGATCCCGATGATTCTGACACTGTTTTCTCGTGACATATTGTACTTCATGCTAGTGGTAAAATTTCATTGATATCAGTTGTGTTTGTGAAAAAACGGAAATTTGGCAAAAATTTTGAAAATTTCGCAATTTTCCAACTTTGAATTTTTATGCCCTTAAATCACAGAGATACGGCACACAAAAAACTTAATAAGTAACATTTCACATATATTTACTTTACATCAGCACAATTTTGGAACCAACATTTTTTTTCCTAGGAAGTTATAAGGGTTAAAAGTTGACCAGCGATTCCTCATTTTTACAACACCATTTTATTTTTACAGATCACATCACATTTGAAATCACTT
Source organism: Dendrobates tinctorius (assembly GCF_039654945.1). NCBI lineage: Eukaryota > Metazoa > Chordata > Amphibia > Anura > Dendrobatidae > Dendrobates > Dendrobates tinctorius. Next base: position 55,173,287 of record NW_027361703.1, read on the forward strand.
TGAGGAGTCTATTATCATAGAAAATACCCAAAAGTGATACCATTCTAAAAACTGCACCCCTCGAGGTGCTCAAAACCACATTCAAGAAGTTTATTAACCCCTCAGGTGCTTCACAGGAATTTTTTTAAAGTTTAAAAAAAAAAAAAATTAACTTTTTTTTTTTTTTACTAAAAAATTAATTCAGGTCCAGTTTTTTTTATTTTACCAAGGGTAACAGGAGAAATTGGAATGCAAAAGTTATTGTCCAATTTGTCCTGAGTATGCTGATACCTGATATGTGGGGGGGGACCACTGTTTCGGTGCATGGCAGAGATCAGAAGAGAAGGAGCGCCGTTTGACTTTTTCAATGCAAAATTAGCTGGAATTCAGATCGGACACCATGTCACGTTTGGAGAGCCCCTGATGTACCTAAACAGTGGAAACCCCACACAAGTGATCCCATTTTGGAAACTAGACCCCCAAGGAACTTGTCTAGATGTGTGGTGAGAACTTTGAACCCCCAAGGGCTTCACAGAAGTTTATAACATAAAGCCGTACAATTAAAAAATCATTGTTTCCACAAAAATGATCTTTTCACCCTCAATTTTTATTTTTCCAAGAGTAACAGAACCCCAAAAGTTATTGTGCAATTTGTCCTGAGTACGCCGATACCCCACATGTGGGGGTAAACCACTATATGGGCGCTTGGCAGAGCTCGGAAGGGAAGTAGCGCCATTTGACTTCTTTGGCTGGAATTGGGATGACGCCATGCCACGTTTGGAAAGCCCCTAATGTGCTTAAACAGTGGAAACCCCCCACAAATGACACCATTTTCAAAACTACACCCCCCAAGGAACTTTTCTAGATGTGTGGTGAGCACTTTGAACCCCCCAGTGCTTCACAGAAGTTTATAACACCCGGGGGTGAAAATAAAAAAAATCATATTTTCGCCACAAACATGATCTTTTAGTCGACAATTTTTTTATTTTCCCAAGGGTAACAGGAGAAATTGGACCTCAAAAGTTGTTGTCCAATTTGTCCCAAGTACGCTGATACCCCATATATGGGAGAAAACTACTGTATGGGCACACGCGGGGGCTCGGAAGGGAAGTAGTGACGTTTTGGAATGCAGACTTTCATGGAATGGTCTGCGGGTGTCATGTTGCCTTTGGAGAGCCCCTGATGTACCTAAACTGTAGAAACCCCCGACAAGTGACCCCAATTTGGAAACTAGACCCCCACGGAACTTACCTACATGTGAGGTGAGCACTTTGAACCCCCAAGTGCTTCACAGAAGTTTATAATGCCCGGGCGTGAAAATAAAAAAAATATATTTTTTCCACAAAAATGATATTTTTGCCCCCAATTTTTTATTTTCCTAAAAGTAACAGGAGAAATTGGACCCCAAAAGTTGTTTTGCAATTTGTCCTGAGTAGGCTGATACCCCATGTGTGGGGGTAAAACACTGTTTGGGCGCATGGCAGAGCCTGGAAGGGAAAGAGCACCATTTGAATTTTCAACGCAGAACTGGCTGGAATTGAGATCAGACACCATGCTGCGTTTGGAGAGCACCTGATGTGCCCAAACAGTGGAAACCCCCCAATTCTAACTTCAACCCTAACCCCAACACACCCCTAACCCTAATCTCAGCCCTAACCCTAGCGGGAAAATGGAAATAAATATATTTTTATTTTATTATTTTTCCCTAAGGGGGTGATAAAGGGGGGTTTGATTTACTATTTATGGCGGGTTTTTATGACGCTTTTTATTGTAAAAATAGTTTTTACATCACCACATTTTGAGAGCTATAATTTTTCCATATTTTGACCCACCGAGTCATGTGAGGTCTTATTTTTTGCGAGACGATTTGACGTTTTTATTGGTACCATTTTCGAGCACGTGACATCTTTTGATCGCTTTTTATTCAGATTTTTGTGACGCAGAATGAACAAAAACCAGCGTTTCATGAATTTCTTTAGGGGGTGCGTTTACACCGTTCCGCGTGTGATAAAATTGATAAAGCGGTTTTATTCTTCGGGTCAGTACGGTTACAGCGATACCTCATTTATGCCTTTTTTTATGTTTTGACGCTTTTATGCAATGAAAACAATTTTATATAAAAAATAATTATTTTTGCATGGCTTTATTCTGTTAGCTACAACTTTTATTTTTTCACTGATGACGCTGTGTGTCAGCTCGTTTTTTGTGAGACAAGATGACATTTTCAGCGGTACCATGGTTATTTATATCCGTCTTTTTGATCGCACGTTATTGCACGTTTTGTTCGGCGGTATGATGATAAAGCATTTTTTGCTTTGTTTTTATTTTTATTTTTTAAGAGGTTCGCTAAAGGGGTTAACTAATGGGACAGTTTTATAGGGCGGGTCGTTACTGACGCGGCGATACTAAATATGAGTTCTTTTATTGTTTTTTTTTTTTATTTCCAAAAAATGAATTAGGGAATATTTTTTTTTTATTTATTTAGTGATTTTTTATAAATTATTTTTACACTTATGTTTTTTTAACTTTATTACATTGTCCCGGGGGGGGACATATCACTGTCATGTGTCAGATTGCTGATCTGACAAATCACAAAGCTGTGACAGATCAGCGATCTGACACAGGCACTGCAGCAGGCTTCCTCATGCAGGCACTGAGGAGGCCGCCTCCCTGCAGGCCCCCGTAGGTCCCCGCCGCCATATTGGATCCGGGGACCTGCAGGGAAGGAGGCCCCCGCAGCAGCGCTGCACATTGTGCTGCTGCGGGGGTCTCAGGGAAGCACGGAGGGAGCCCCCTCCCTGCCAAAGCTTACCTAAACCCCCGGTATACTGCGATCGTGTTTGATTGCAGTGTGCCAGGGGTTAGCGTGCCGGGGGCTGTCCGTGACCGCCCCTGACACACAGTGCCGGGTGTCAGCTGTGATAATCAGCTGACACCCGGCCGCGATCAGTTTCGCTCCCCCCATGAGCGCAGCTGATCGCTATGTGGTACTATCTCGTCCATGGGCATAGGGTCCCAGGTCCCAGGGACGGGATAGTACGTCAGATGTCAGGAAGGGGTTAAGGCGCACGCTGCATTTTTTGGGTCTTTTTCCCCACACGGAATTGCCCCAAAAACGTTAGGGAATCCTTATGCCTGCAAAGTCAATGAGAATCTTAAAGTTCTGTAAGGCTAAACTAATGGTTATGGCAACTGATACAGTGACAGTTAGTTAGCTAGCTGCTAGGGGTTGTAATCATGGATACCTAAGGTTCTGCAATACCTGCACATGCTTTCTCTGTCTCCCCAAGTGATGTGAGGAAACAGTTTAGTAAACTAGTCATTGGCAAAGCAGGCCTAAGTTCACGTGTCCTCAGAGCATGTGCGAACCAACTGTGCACTGTCTTCCAACTCCTGTTTAACAGGAGCCTACAATTACAGAGAGTACCAATGCTGTGGAAGACCATCTGACTGGTGCCGATTCCCAAGATCACTTTTTCGACTTCCCTACACGACCATCGTCAAGTGGCCTTAACATTGCATGCTATGAAGTTGTTGGAGAGAATAGTACTTGCCTACTTGTGCCCGAGGGAGAGGGCCTACACTGACCCCCTACAGTTGTGTAACAGCAGAGATTGGGGGTGGATGTTGCGGTAGTATCTCTTCTACATACAGTACATTCATTCTTGGACAATGAGGGAACTGCAGTGCGCGACATGCTCTTTGACTTCTCAAGTGCTTTCAATACCTTACAGCTGCCCTTACTACGAAATAAGTTAAGTGATATGGCGGTAGATGAGGGGATGGTGAACTGGATAAGCGACTGACAGACAGGCCGCAGTTTATAACGATGGGGGAGGTGGTATCTGGCAGTGTACGGAGCAGTGCTGGAGCCCCTCAGGGTACAGTGCTGTCGCCCTTCCTCTTCACATTGTATACAGATGACTTTCAGTATAAATCAGATCTGTCACCTCCAAAAATTCTCAGCTGACTCAGTGATTGCTGGGGGCATTGTGGGGGACAGGGGGGGAGGAGGAATATAGAAGGGTGATTTCTGACTTTGTGGATTGGTGCAAGACTAATTGTCTAGAACTAAATGTAAAGAAAACCAAGGAGATGGTGGTGAGTTATAGAAGGAAAAAGGATGATTACTTACCGATCACTATTGCTGGCCAGGAGGTGGAGATGGCTGAGAGCTACAAATATTTGGGAGTCCACCTTGACAGCAAACTCGATTGGAGATGTCAGACGGAGAAGGTTTATAAGAAGGAAATGAGCAGAATTTAATTTCTACGGAAGCTCAGGTCGTTCAATGTGTGCAGTAAAATGCTCTAAATGTTTTACCAGTCCATTGAGGCAAGAGCCATCATTTTTTGCTATCATTTGCTGGGGCAGTAGTGTGTGAGTAGCTGACACTATAAGCTCAACAAACTTAGCAAGAAGGCAAGTGCTACTGTTGGCCTCCATCTTGACTCTTTTGAGGAAGTAGTGGAGGATAAGTTTCAGAAGAAGTGTAGGGCTATAAAGAACAATAATACACATCTACTATACGAGCTGTTCTTTAAGCAGAAAGCACATTCAGTAGCCGTCTAATCCTATTTAGGAGCAAGGAGAAATTCAGGAAATCGTTTGTGCTGACTGCTACGGGGATATACAACAATTTCCTAAGGGTGAAAGACAACAATGACTTATGGCTGGTGCACTAATAGCAATGATCAGAGATTTAAGATTTAAGTACCAGCACCTACACAAATTTGTTGTTACGTAATGTGGTTAGTCATGTGAAAAGATCTGTGTCGATGAATTACTTTATGTAATGCTGTTTGTAATGTTTGGAATGCTGTTTGCAATGCTGCTGTAATATCATAATTTCCATTGGAATCAAAGTGTATCGTATTGTATGGGGAAAGACACACAGCAAATCAAAAGAACTATACTACAGTTCTAATTGGAGGTATTTGCTATTATTATCATCATTACACCTACTACATGTTGGGATAGGGTCTTGGAGATGGGAATACCCCTTTAGCAAAAGGCAGCTTGTTAGGAGTCAATACGTTGATTGCTAATAACTCCACAACAGAGAGGCGAAAATAAAAACAAAGAAAAATTAGTTCCCATTCTGCAAACCTATTAAATTGTGTGCCCAGTTTAACAAGAGAAATGTGGTGAAAGGTCCTGTTTCAGAGGTTTAATTACTTTTACTACTGGTTAGACATCATTTATAGGTACCCAATACATTTTTTTGCAATATGATATAGTTACCTACATATATCTAACAGCCTGGGATCCTATTAATGTGACCAAACAATTGCGGCTTTTATTTTGAATATTCAAGCATGATCGAGAACACCAAAGTGTCCTAATTTTATGAATAAATCATTGTAGTTTAAATTAGTGAGAGGTCAACTTTCTAGGAACGCAAAAAGCAAAACCTAGATAGTTCTCACATCTGAATTCCAGAAAGTAGATTCTACAATGATCTTTGTAGAGGAGGAAACACACAATCTACCCTAATCCAAATTTGTTTAATGTTTCGTAAAACAGTAATTTAATTGAAGGTTTAGAATTCAAAGAAAAACATGGAAAGGAAATAGAAACAAGGTCCAAAAAGTATACCATTTGCTAAAAAGATATAAGCTACATTCTGAAGTTAGAAGTGACATTTCTATATGCAGGGCTTGAAATAGGACTGGCGTCTTTCCAAAAGGTTTTACTTTGTGTACTATTAATGAATCTTTAATGCCTAAAACCTAATCACTTCTCTCCATATGTATCCCATCATTAATTTATGGGCACACTTGGCACTCAGAGCATTATGTACATTAAGGTTAAGAAAGAAACATTTACAGTGCACACATGTCGGCAGGTAAATATAATTACTGACCACGTGATTAGTTACTTTCACCAATATCAATAGGAAAAAAGGGTTTGCAGCAAGGATTTCTGCACTTATCTATAGCACTGCTCACTTACTATTTGCTTCACAGCCCTGAACAGATAAGAAATGTAGTGATGGCAGACTTTAGGAAGAGAAAGTGAGACTACAGAAAGGAGGAACAAGTGTAGAGTTCAGAGGACAGCAAACATAAGAGAAATGTGATGTTTCAAATGCATTCATTGTGGCTGGGATTGATATAAAGAGTGAAAGATAGCAATGAACAAAGGAGCTTTAACATAAAATATCTTTTTTACGCTCAGGGCAACCCAAAGGTCATCTCAATAGTCAGCAAGCTCCACTGAGTTGGACAAAGCAGTGAAGTTTAACACAGAACAGAGAGGAAAATCCATTTCACTTCTAAAGCTTGGTTACATAAAAAGTGCCGCACTACTAACTGATAAAAAAAGGAAAGGTAGGCAGAGGCAAAGACAAATTGGCATGTCTGGGAAAAGGTTAGGTACATTTAATAAGAATGTGATTTCCCATTAAGCCAGTCTGTGGTACATGAATTCAGTAAGATTTACAGAACATCAGACAATGCAGACATAATTACATTTGAATGGTCACAAGGTTTCAGGCTCTGGAACAATGAGTGTAACATATCCGTCTTGCTGAAAAATACCTGAAGGATCCTCTTCAGGCTTTTCATGGAGTTTTTACATTTTTTACCTGGATCAGGTTTTGAAATAAAAAAAAAAAAAATGAAAAATATGCTAAATTGTTAGCGTAATTAGCTCAGTCACAAAAAACACTGGTTTAAGAAATGTAAACTCCATCAAAGTATAACCGGAACAAATGTAACAATTCTGTCTATCATACACACAGTGCAATCCTAAACGAGACAGTCTAAAAAGCTCATTAGCTCATGCTGGATGATACATATGGAGCAGGTTGTCTAACTTTACACAACCTTTTGCTTGGTTTACTTTTAAAGCAATTCTTTGTGTTAAAAGTTTGGCACAAGTTTCGTGCATTTTGAGCCATGCCCCTTTTTTACTCCCCCTTGTTGAGCAAGTTGCAAAAAGTGTCTTCAACATTGAATAAATGTCCCAAAGGACGTGCATTTTGAAGAATAAATTTGCCCCACTGTAACTATGTTCTTAAAGTATACAGAAAAAGCCGGATTACTTACCGGTAATGCTCTTTTAATGAGTCCACGACAGCACCCACTTGGAGAGAGGGATCCGCCCATAGGAACAGGAAACCTACAGAGATAAAAGAGGGCGGTCCGCCTCTCCTCCTCAGTTGTATTTCAGAGTACCCGGAGGACTGCCAATTATTAGGCCATTATATTAATCAATATTTAAAGTTTATCAATTTTACATCTAAGAAGGTGTATATACATTGTTAACTTCTATGGAGGGTTAGTGAACGGGTGCTGTCGTGGACTCATTAAAAGAGCATTACCGGTAAGTAATCCGGCTTTTTACTCTTCGCCATGACAGCACCCACTTGGAGAGACTTTCAGAGACCTTCACCTGGGAGGGACCACCGTGCTGAGGACCGCTCTACAAAAGGCTAGGTCAGATGAGCATGATAAGTCAAGCCTATAGTGGTTATAAAAAGTAGAAGGCGTCGACCAAGTTGCGGCCTTACATATAGACTCGATTGCGACGTCTCCCCTCTGCGCCCACGAGGATGCCATAACTCTGGCGGAATGTGCCCTGATACCCTCCGGAGGATCTTTATTTCTCGCGGAGTTTGCCAGACAGATCGCGTCCCTAATCCACAGAGACAGAGTACCCCTTGTGACTTCATATCCCTTCTTTGGCTCTGGAAAGAAATAAACAGAGCCCTACTCTTCCTCCAGCTGTTAGACTTCTCGATGTATTGTAACACTGCTCTTCTAACGTCTAGTGTATGGAATTTTTCTTCTGGAGTAGAAGGATTACTGTAAAATGAAGGGAGGTGGATCTCTTGCGACCTATAAAATTTCCCCGCTACTTTTGGCAGAAACGAGGGGTCTGGTTTTAATATCAACTGATCCTGGAATGTTTAACAGGAACGGAGGTTCTATTGAAAGTGTCTGTATGTCGATGACCCTTCCGGCTGAAGTTAGTGCCACTAGCAGTACCGTCTTAAGAGATAAGTGTTTAAGGGATATTGAGTCTAAAGGATCAAAGGGGGAGCGCGTTAGGGCATCAAGTACCAGATTCAAGTCCCAGGGAGGCACTCTGGGTATGTGTACTGGTTCGCTCTGTTCACAGCCAGAGATGAGTCTGGTTATCCATCTATTGCCTGCCATGCTATAATTATAGAGGGCCCCTAGAGCAGACACTTGAACTTTTAGTGTGTTGACGGATAGCCCTAGATCTTTCCCCTTTTTGTAGAAATTCTAGAATGGGTGTTATCTTCTCTAGAGTCGGAAGCTGTGTGGAACTCTAGGAACTTCCTCCATATCCTGTTATAACTCTTTGTGGAGTTTGTCCACTTGAGGATGGAAGAATGGCCCCTGAGAGAGGAGCTTGTGGGCTGAGGGAGCACCCAAGGTTTTGTCACTGACATTGCTTGTAGGCACAAAAACCCCTGGCCTCCTGGGACAAAATGGCGCTATTAAGATTATTCTCGCCTTTTCTGCCTTGATCTTCCTGATAACCTGCGGCAGTAGTATGATTGGGTGAAAGGCATATGCCAATCTGAACTGCCACGGGGCTTGGAGGGCATCCAGAATTTCCAGACAGTCTGCCACGTTCAGGGAGGCGAACCTTCGCCCCTGTCTGTTTTGTTTGGTGGCAAAGAGATCTATCTGGGAAAGACCCCACAGTGACACGACGTGTTTGAATATTTGCCGGCTCAGGCACCATTCTCCTTGCCATAACGTGTGGCGACTTAGGAAGTCTGCTTCTGAATTGTCTCTTCCTCTTATGTGGACAGCCGAGAGAGACAAAAATTGTTTTTCGGCTAAGAATAAAAATTTTCTTGCGGAAGACATTAAGCTGTTCGATCGAGTTCCGCCTTGCCTGTTCAGATATGCTACCACTGTGGTGTTGTCTGAAAGGATTCTCATGTGTTCTCCTTGTAGCTGTGGAAAGAAGTGATATAACGCATGACTAACCGCATTCAGATCTTTTAAGTTTGAGGAATCTTGTCTCTCGCTTATATCCCATTGGCCTTGGGAGAAGATCCCCCCATATGAGCCCCCCATCCTGTAGGGCTGGCATCAGTAGTAACTATACCGGAAGGTGTTATCACCCATGACACTCCTCTCGATAGATTATTGTCATCTAACCACCATACTAGGGAAGTTAGGACTGTTTGGGATAAGGTGATTTCCTTTGCCAAATTCCCTCGGACACAAGCCTCCTCTAGGAGAATCTGTTGTTGCAGTTCCCTGGTGTGGAACTGGGCCCACTGAACCGCTGGGATGCAGGAGGTAAGAGACCCCAAGAGGGACATTGCTTCCCTCAAGGACAGGCCTGGTTTGTCCATTGCTAATGTGATCTTTGTTTTGATCATTGCAATCTTTACCTGTGGTAGCAGACATTTTTGTAACGCATGACCTCGGACCAGTGAGCGCGGGTGGTCTCCCATTCGGGCCCAGGCCGCTAAGCGGCCGCCACCCGACGAACGCAATCACGCTCGGTCTAGAATGGTCGGCGGCCTAGTTGGAGACCTAGGAAGGACTGGACGGATTGTGGCTCAACTCTGGACTTCTTGAAGTTTATTATCCAACCTAGAGCCTGTAGGGATTAAGATTGCGTCAGCAACTCGTCTATTACATTGTCGAGTTGAGTTCCCTATTATTAAGAAGTCGTCCAGATAGGGTATTATCAAGCTGTGTTTCTGGCATAGGAAGGCCTTTACTTCCAGCATCACCTTTGTAAAGACCCGTGGTGCAATGGAGAGGCCGAATGGCATGGCTGTGAACTGGAGATGGTGTATGGTGCCATCGAGGGACACCGCCACTCAGGTATTTCTGATACCTGTAGTGGATGGGAAGAGTATTATAAGCATCCTTTAGGTCTAGGTCCGCCATCATACAATTGGGGAAGAGAAGTTTAATTGTAGACTTAATATACTCCATCTTAAATCGTTGATTTTTGACAAATGTATTTAGCTTTTTCAGGTTGACGACTGTCCTGAATGAGCCATCTGGCTTAGGTACCAGAAAAAAAGAGGGGAGTAAAACCCTCTCTCTTCCTGCCCTTTGGGCACATGGTCCAATACTTCTTTGTCCAACAAGCATAGAATCTCAACTTCCAGGGCCTGCAGTTGGATTGGTGAGTTAAGAGATGCTATAATAACCGAGTTATGTGGGGTATGATGGAACTCTATCTTTAGCCCATTTCTAACAATGTCCAGGACCCAAGAACTGGCTGTGATTTTTCCCCATTCTCAGAGGAAAAAAATTTTAGTCTTCCTCCTACTGTAGGGACTAGCCCTTTCGTTTCTGTCTCTACGGGAGGATCTTGTCCTCCTTTATGGCCCAACGATTCTGGTTTTCCGATGGCCTTCCTCTGCCAAATGGCCATCTCCTAAACGCCCTCCCTCACAAGGAATGGCACAGAGCTTTGCCTTGGATTGGGTATCGCCTCTCCGGCTTTTAAGCCATAGACTATGCCTGGCGTTATTAAGTAAGCCTGCTGTCCTGGATGCCAAACGTAATGAGTCAGCAGAAGCGTCCGCTATAAACGCAGCCGCGCCACGGATCATGGGAACAGCGGCTCGTAATTTGTTCCTTTTTGGTCTATTTGCTGGTCTAGTTGATCAATCCAGATCAGCATAGAACGACCCATGCAAGTGCTGGCTATTGACGGCTTAAACGTGCCGGTAGCTGCCTCCCATGCCCTTTTCAGTGCGGCATTGGCCTTACGGTCGAGTGGATCTTTTAGCACGCCCTGATTGTTTTGAGGTAGAGGCGACAACAGCGTCCACTTTCGGGACCTTAGACCCCGTTACCAACTCCTTGTCACTGAAGGGGTACCTTCTCCTTGAAGCCGAGGGGAGGTAACCTCTCCTGGTCCTGTTTCTCCCATTCTTTCTTAACCAGGCTTTTATGACTGGTATAACAGGGAAGGCTCTCCTCTTCCTATCAGTTAGTCCTGCAAACATTATTTGCTTGCAGCTCCCTTGTGTCTGTGCATCCCATGGTTTCTCACGGACTTAACTAAGTTATCCATGTTCTCTAAGGGGAAACGCAAACACCCCTCCATACCTGAGGAGGATGACGATGTGGATATGTTAGAGCTATCAGAGATCACAGCCTCGTCAGAGTCTGAGCTGGCCAAAGTCGGTTTCTTAGTCTTAGTATGTGTATGTGTACTACTAGACTGGGTTAAGGGCCGTAGCTTCTGTGGCTGACGCTGAAGCCCGTTTCGCAGTCTCATTAATGCATTTTTTACATAGCCTTTTTTTTTTTTCTTCCTGAGGGAGGAGATGTAGCAAAGAGGAGAAGAGGGAGAGAGAGAGAGGGAGAGAGGAAGGGAGAGGTATTTGTCAGCTTGATAGGCAGAGAGTCGTCCACTCACCCAGAGAAGCTGTAGGTACCGGCTCAGGAGGCTGAGATGGGGGCTTGTTGGCGTGGCTTCTGTCCGAGGAACCTCTGCCAGAGTGGTCCTTGGATGCCACCGTGTCATCTGCAAAACATGCTTGCCTGCTAAACCCTTCGCAGCAGGGTTTTTTTTTTTTTGCTCCACCATTATTTTGCCGGTACTCCCTCCCCCCCCGGGAGCACCTCCTCAGGGTAGGCGCAGCTAATTTGCGCATGCTCGGCCTGGTATACAGCCGCCGAGCCACGCCGCTGAATATTGTCCCTCTTTTTTTTTTTTTGTTTTTTTTTCCCTTTTCTCCTTTTGCAGCTTCTGCAGGGAGGGGGCGGGGAGCGCTTCGCATGCTTATGCGCGGTCTCGCGATGCTCCTGAGACCGCGCGTGCACCTTGCCGCTGGGGATTCTCCGGTGACCCAGAAGTTCCCCCTTACCACTTCCGGTATCGGCGCTGCATGTGCGTCCTCCCTCTGGGGACTGAAGTCTTGGGAAAACGGAGGCTGCATCTGTTCCCTCCGGTTCCGCGCTCCCACACGGACCGGGACGGCCATCTCCGGACCCCGGTGGCGTGTATATGCAGGAGAACCCCGGGCGGCCTCACCCGGACCCGTTGTTTCTGCCATCGCTGCTGCGGCTGTTCAGTCGAGGAGGGAGCCGGATTACAGCACTCCCCCCGTCGCTGCTTCTGGACCGGAACCCCTGCCGTTCCCACAGAGACTGCACAGGCGGTTCCTTGGCCCAGGTATGTCTGTAGAGGAATCCTGCTGTCTTCCACCGGAACAGGAAACCAACTGAGGAGGAGAGGCGGACCGCCCTCTTTTATCTCTGTAGGTTTCCTGTTCCTATGGGCGGATCCCTCTCTCCAAGTGGGTGCTGTCGTGGCGAAGAGTAAAAAGTCAACTTACCAGTCCTAGTGACTGACCTTCCAATTGCAAAAAAGCGTAATCAAAAAGAGAAAAAGATGCATGTCGAAATGCGTTGATTGCTCCCTGCTTGTGTGTTTCCGTTCTGGATACAATATGCTGGTTTAATTTTTACCCACATGGAATAAAAGTTACTTTTAAGCAAACTCCACCATTCGCTGGATTTTTTTTCTCTTATGTTCATCAAGGGTTCAACATGTGTCTTCAGCACAGTGCTTCACAGCCTCTTTCACATCCTTGCTGCTGGGAGAAGGAGGCACTTATGCTTGAGCAACAGTTCTGGTCATGTAGCTTCATCCTACTGCCGGGTTTTTGCTTGCTACTGTGACACTTTAATGGTATGTGTTATCACTTTATATTTGTATAGGACCTCTGAACAAGCACAGGTCTCAAATTAGCAGTGGATAAAAGAACTGCTCTGGAAAATGCCAATGTTGGGTGCTGTGTATGGTAATTTTGCAGTACTGGTAACAGCGGTTCAGTTAGTAGCTGAGAGGGAGGGGAAAGCGCCAACTGCCAACTCCGGCGGTGCTGCGCAGCACCGGAGACACCCGCAGCAGCGCGTCGAGCATCGGAACACCCCCCCTTCATCCCAGCCTGCAGCATCACCCCACTCCTGTCTCCTCCAACAGCGACCCCGCTTCACTGCAGTCAACACCCCCGATAAGCAATAAGATGCATGGATTATAAGAAGCACCACCATTTTATTAAAAAAAAATCCTATTTTTCTCCTCAAAATTTGAGGTGCATCTTATAATCCAGAGCGTCTAAGGGTATGTTCACACTGGGAGTTTTTGCTGCTTTTTTTTCTGCAGCAAGACCAGATTTCTTGTCAGGAAAGAAGCTGAGGCAAAAACGCAGGTTTAGATGCACTTTTGGTGCGTTTTTTTCTTGCGGTTTTTGGGCTAACTTGTGTCTCTTTGTCCATGCTAATGTCCATGACTTTTCTGCAGGAAAAAAAGCTGCAAATAATGATACCGGCATTTTTGCTGTGTTTTTGCAGCATTTCTTCAACACCCACTCAAGCCAATGGGTGAAAAACGCTGCAAAAATGCTCAAAGAAGTGACATGCTCTATGTCCAAAAAAAAACAGCAAAGCACAAAATCCAGATGACAAAAAAATGTGTGTGCATGAGATTTCTGAAATAAAAGGGAAAATTAGAGGGCACCACACAAAAGGGATACACAAGAAGTCTGTAAAAAACAAACCATGAAAAATAGAGAAAAGCTACAGACTTGAACTAGGATCACCTGAATATACAAATAATTTTACTGGATACAGAAAAAGGACATAACCAATTAAAAACATTTAAAAGTCAAAAACACATGACAAATAACACACCCTATTAGCCCAGAATAGAGCTACAAAACTCCCCCGAACAAATGCTGCACACATGTAGTTAATGATGACAATATCCTACATAACAATACAAGTCAGAGCAATAAATGATAGTGTCAGTTAACAAACACATTATAGTCAATAAGTAAGACCAATTGGTTCTGCCCAAAGGAGGCTATGACAACACTTGTTTACCTGACACAAACATATAGATATGAGCCATAGGAATGCACAACAGGTAGTCCAAGTGGCTGCAAACACCATGTGTACAGCAATTAGACAAAGTCCACAATACAAAGGAATATGTATTTCCAAAAGGTGCAAAGTTAGAACATCCCAAAGAGCATATATAAAAGGAACAATGTGCATAAATAGGATACTTATCCCACCAAATAAAAGCTAGATGCGGTAATCTATGAATGTATAATGCTGGGGGAGCTTGTGGAGATGCCAGACGCGTGTCGCCACCGCTAGGTGGCTTCGTCAGCCTTTGATGGTTCTGTAAAAAGCAGCTGAAAATAAGCATTAAAAAGCAGCAAGAGGAACATACCCTTATAATCCCCAAAAAAAAAAAAAAAAAAAAAAATCGGCACTTCACTTTGTTAGGAGGTATTGACTAGGTTTGTCTTTTCAAGTGAGAACAGTGTCACATCCTTTCAAATGCAATTATAATTTATTGTCATGTGCTGAAATTAAACTTGTTATCCACAAACAGGTTAAAAAAAGAATGACCTCTGGGGGTGACACTGTTGGGACTCACAGGAGCACTAGGAGAGGGGTGCCAAGCTCTGACTCCTCCTCAATGGACTGCGAAAAATTAGGAGTTTGAATGAAGTGGTGGTCACATGTACATCATACTGCTCTATTCTCGGTCTATGAAGCTGATAGAAATAGGAAGCCATATACTTGGCAGTAAATAGAGAAAGAAGGGGGTTTGGACTGCGTCTAGTGATTCTGGGCATCCCAGAAACTGGGCACTTATTACCTATCCCGTGAAAAGATTATAAATGTTTTTTGAGGACATATATCCCATTAACACATCCTACCAAAGCAGCTATGTACATAACCAGAAATGTATGCACATTTTAAGCTTGGTGTGGGTGCATGAAATATAGTAAATGGTTTATATTTCCAAGATATCACAAATTACAGTAAATTATAAACTAGGTCAGTATCTGCCAAAAAAAGTATTCATACTTTAGAAAGATCAGCATAATGGATTTCCTCTCCAGCATTTTATATCTTAGTATATTATATTTCAGAAAAAGATATAAATAAAAGGACCCATGTGTCTCCTCGAGAACAAACAGCACATTATAACAATATTAATAGCAAAAATAATAGATTACATCATGAAGAATTTATCCCAGACTATTATGTATGGAAAAAAGCCCATTATTTCTCCACCAGAAGAAATACTGGATAATAAAAAACTTGCACATTTCAATAAAAAGATTGGTTAGGCTTCTGATCAACCATGACAAAAGCTGATGTATCTGTCAATCAAAAGGGAAAACAAAAAATGTATCTTACTATGCAGTGATACATTCTGAATAAGTGCTCTCTTGTGTGAAGTGTGACTTCGGATAATTATTTGCTTTGTGCATCTATTAACTCTAGAATATCACACTGGACAACCAAGAGATGCAAAATATGAATTATCAAACCAGGTGCATCTCAGAATTCAATACTACACACCAAAATGACTCAAAGAGACTCTAAAATTAGTTACAGGCATGGAATAAATGGCTAAGTGTAAATTTCCATATGGACCTGCAGATGATGAACAATAGTGGAGTATCCTCTATAGCATTTCCGATACAAATGTAATTGTATGTACTGTGGTCTGTGGGTCACTTTGTTTAGATTTCCCATCATATCCGATGAACTCCTGTGACCTCATGTTGAAAGTTCTCATGCTCACGGTGACGTCAGAAATATCCTCTGAGTTCAGAGACCAATGAACTCCGTGCTGAACTCCGAAGACCTTTTTGATGGCACCTCGGGTGTGAGAACTTTCTGTGACAAGTTAATTGGATATGAACTCCGCTCAACGTTAGCACATCACTGTGAGGCACCGAGCTGAGCACGCACGCGCAGCTCAGTGTTTCTGCTGGACAGCAGACTGTAAAGATGCATCATGCAGTCCGCTTCTTACATTTAGAGCTAGATACATCGCAGGACAACTGCATGATTATCTTTTCAGCGGACAGGTGAGTAATATGGTTGTTTATCATTTTAATTCTTTTAGAGACATTGGCTATAATAGATTGGGCAGATAGATAACTTTTTGATTAATGTAGAGTCAATAAAGGAGTATGTGTCATTTCTTTAAATAAATGACTTTATTCTGGGTGTTATTTTTTTACAATATGACTATGGGGATAGTAATGAGGGTGTCTTATAGAAGACGTTATATTACTAACCTCTGAGCTTGAGGTCACCTGACAATACAAAGATGATATCAACCCCAATACTATTGCCCCACTTGCCACCGCAAGAAAGCAAGTGGGAAGAGAGAGGCTAAGTGCCAGATTTGGCGCACCTTATGGATGCGCCATTTTTGAGGCCGCTAAGGCTACTTTCACACTTGCGTTTTTTTGCGCTGCATTTTTGCACATAAATGTACATGTGTTTTTTTTCCCTATACTTAACATGGGTGCGCATTATCATGCGTTTGTATGCGCATGCGTTTTTTTGTAGTGTGCGACCGGGCGCACAAAATGCATCCTGCTGCATTTTTTGTGTCCGACCTGTCTCAAAAAAATGCATGCGCACGCAGTGCGCACGAAATTCACCCAAAAACACATTAAAGTCTATGGGAGCGCTGACTTGCGCATGGTCATGCACACATCAGCGCAAAAAAAAGCATGCGTTTTTTTTGCAAAAACCATGCGCAAAAAAAACAAGAAAACTCATAAAAACTCATGATGCGTTTTTTATGCGTGTTTGCACTGCGCACGCAGCGCTAAAAAAAAAGCAAGTGTGAAAGTAGCCTTAGAGCTGATGTTTTTAGTCTGGGACGTAGCCAATATCCATGGCCCTTTTCAAGGCTATTAATATCAGCCCACAGCTGTCTGGCTAGCTTTTGCTGGATATTAAATATAATGGGACTCAATGTCATTTTTTGTGGGGGTACCCCCACTTTAATAACCAGTAAAGGCTTAGTATACAGCTGTGAGCTGATATTATTAGAATGAGAAGCTACATGGGTATTACCCCCCATTCTAGGCTATAAACTTCTGGCCCCAGCTGTTCACTCTCCCTCTGCTGGTTAATAAAATTTCAGGGGACCCATGCCATTTTTTTCAGAAAATCATTTATTAATAAAATACATTTACAGTAAACTACACAGGCAAAGCACTGATTAGACAGAGAAAGAGGGAGAAGGAATAGTTTCTTTGAAAACTATGTGTAAATTACTCTATGTAAAAGCGCATGCTAAAATGGCATTGCAACTGGATAGCATTTGCAAGTAAATCAGATGTCATTCAGATGCTATGTGCTAAAAATCGCATTGTGCTCGCAAAAAAATAGTAAGACACTCATCGCCACTTTTCTGGACCGATACCGGACCTTATTTTTACGGTGATAGGTACAAGATCTAAAGGCGAAAATAGCGAGCTCAAATAGATGCTTGGGGCACAGAACTACACAACGGTCTTGACACGCCCGGCTCCGAATATACAGTGGGTACGGAAGGCATTCACACCCCTTTAAATCTTTCACTCTTTGTTTCATTGCATCCATTTGGTAAATTCAAAAAAGTTCATTATTTTTTTCTCATTAATGTGCACTCTGCACCCTATTTTGACTGAAAAAAAAAACACAAATGTAGAAATTTTTGCATATTTATTAAAAAAGAAAAACTGAAATATCCCATGGTCATAAGTATTCAGACCCTTTGCTCAGACACTCATATTTAAGTCACATGCTGTCCATTTCCTTATGATCCTGCTTCAGATGGTTCTACTCTTTCATAGGAGTCCAGCTGTGTTTAATTAAACTGATAGGACGTGATTTGTAAAGGCACACTCCTGTCTACATAAGACCTCACAGCTCACAGTGCATGTCAGACCAAATGAGAATCATGAGGTCAAAGGAACTGGCCAAGGAGCTCAGACAGAAATGTGACAAGGCACAGATCTAGCTAAGGTTACAAAAGAATTTCTGCTGTACTCAATGTTCCTAAGAACACAGTGGCCTCCATAATCCATAAATGGAAGAAGTTTGGGACCACCAGAAGTCTTCCTAGACCTGCCCATCCAGCCAAACTGAGTAATCGTGTGAGAAGAGCCTTGGTGAGAGAGGTAAAGAAGAACCCAAAGATCACTGTGGTTGAGCTCCACAGATGCATTAGGGAGATGGGAGAAAGTTCCGCAAAGTCAACCATCACTGCAGCCCTCCACCAGTCGGGCCTTTATGGCAGAGTGGCTCGACGGAAGCCTCTCCTCAGTGCCAGACATATGAAAGCCCGCATAGAATTTGCTAAAAAAAACAAAACACAGGACTCCCAGACTATGAGAAATAACATTCTCTGGTCTGATGAGATGAAGATGGAACTGTTTGGTGATAATTCTAAGCGGTATGTGTGGAGAAAACCAGGCACTTCTCATCACCTGCCCAATAAAATCCCAACAGTGAAGCATGGTGGTGGCAGCATCATGTAATGGGGGTGTTTTTCAGCTGTAGGGACTGGACGACTGGTTGCCAGCCCTGACTGTAACTAGGACTTATTTTTGGACTAGAGCTTATATTTCAAGCATACTCCAAAAATCCTGTAAAATCATGCTATGGCTTATTTTCGGGGCAGGTCTTATTTTTGGGGACACACGATACTATTTTCATACAAAAAAAAAATTTTAGGTTTGGGCTACATTTCAATTTTGGCTGCAACACAGATCAAGCAGAGTACCTCGACAAAACAAGTCACGAAAAGTAGGAACTATTTAGAGACTTTAAGGTCTCAGTCACAGTAACTTGTTGGTCACAACCCCATTCGCTTGCATTACACTGTAGGAGCAGCAAAAAGTGATCTTTGACCACAAAAACTGTGTTGTGGCCAAAATGTCTGTGTAGCTAACTTTGTGGTCATCTCCCATTGCTCTGGGCAGCACAAAGGACCATGCATGACGCAGAGGGCAAGTACCTATATGCCAGGCCCTTGGCTGAAGGTACAAGCAAGGTATCTAGAACTTACCTCAGTAACAACTGGCTGAAGAATCAATGTCTCTGGACTCATTCTAGGAATATCTATCCGAATCTGCAAGCACAGAAAACAGCAGATTTTGGAAACAGCTTTGGCATTTAACCACATATGTTTCCATTTTCACAAGCACTTTCTCTTTAACAGTTTCGTTTTATTACTAGACCCTCAACTGCCTTTTGCATTAACAATTCATTTAGACAACAAGACATGTCCGTGCTTTCCATTTATATTGCGGTAATATATTTGCATATTTACAAGTCCTCGGTTGACTCGTGTATAACAGATGAGAAATATTTGAAGGGCAAGTGGAGTCCTTTGAATAAGATGCTTTAATGTACACAGCAAGCCCTGCTTAAGGCCACAATAGTTATGGGACAGACGAATTCGCTCAATCGCGGGAATTTTAGTATTTATGAGCTGCAAATGACCAATTAGCATATAAGATAACATGAATAAATGGGGGAGGGCGTCATTAGATAAAAAGGTAAAATGTCTGCTTCATCCTGTCATATTCAGTGATACTATGCCAGTGCAATATTTACCATTGGATAACATACTCTTTACTAAAAAATCATAATAGGCTGAAAAAACAACAACTTTTTTTTGTATAACATATTGCTAAAATTTGCCTTATAGATCTGATCTATGATCCAAGCACTTGGACCTCAGATTGCCTAAGAATAGAGCTGTAGTACTCAAGTCTAAATTATTCTTTAACATATTCAGTTCTAATCACAACCCCACTACTGAAAATATTTTATATATAATTATAGTTCCGAGGTTAGGATTTTTGGACCAGTGGGTTGTGATAGATTCAGGCTGGACACCAGTTTGTGTATTTGGTGCAGGTTTTATGCGCAGATTTCTAAACTGACATTTCTGCATCTAAAATGCGCACACTTTCTGAATTTATCATTGAGTTTTAATGTATATAAAAGCTACAACAAATGAATGCCAGGCTAATTGTTTAACCTGCCGATTCAAAATCCCCTTTGAATCAAATCGATAAAATCTGCACCAAAATTCAGCAATGAAAATTGAGATACTACAAATTTAAAAGCCATAAAAAAGTCAAAAAAGCAACATAACCACATGTGGATGGGGTTAAATTGAAACGTATCAACTTTGCTGGTATTATAAAATGTGGTAGATTTGTGTGGAAAAATCTGTGCATCAGATACTCACCAATTATGCAGTGTGAACTCAGCTTAAAAGTGCAATATAAATGCTGCATAGTGTCCTTCAGCAGGCCGAGCATACAGCCAATTCAGTGAAGGCAGCAGAGATGCAAGGTGCGGTTTTGATCAACAAAATATTAAAGGGAATCGATGGGCAGATTGTTTTGCTACCTAATCTGAGTGCAGCATAATGTACAGGCAGAGAGCAGTTTTCCAGTGATGTATTACTTACAGGGCTGCTTGGTGTGGTTATGATAAAAATCACTTTTTACTAGCATGAGATTATCACTAGAGGTTTAGTAAATCTGCTGCTATTTAGTCTTCCATGTCCATGAGCTCTGAATTGGAAGCTTTCTGTCTATGCATGCTGTACATAGAAATCTGCCAATCGGAGGTGTGGATGGCGTTATACAGAGCTCAGGATGCCAAGAACTTTCAGATGTGCAGAAAATAAAAATGTTTTTTAATCAAAATTGCAGCAACCAGCAAAGTAATTGATACACTGCTGGAATCATGGTCTCTGGTGCTACAAGCCACACTCTGATGGGGGATGGGGTAGCAAAAATCTGGTTACTTTCTTTTTAAATGCATTTAGGTCTTTCAGTCAATTAGTTTTGACTTAAAAACTTGAAAAAATGTCATGCTCATTGTTCAACATCAGTTTACACTTCAGAATCAATCTGCATCAGAATCATATTGGTGTTGGTACCAGAGCAGGTGGTGTATATGTGACTTCTGGGAAAGCTAGAAAAGGGAGCTGGGTTTTTTTAACTGGTATTGCCATCTCCAAGGTCCTATCTCAATATGTTGAAGGTGTAATAATATTAGGAGATACAGTACCTTCATTTAGAAATGTAGTATAGCTCTTCTGATTCGCTATGTTGTTTACCCAATGTGCAGGGCATTTCAGTAGCTTAGGTATCCACAGTTACGACCTCTTAAGAGCTAACTAACTGTCATTATATTAGTGGACACAACCATGGATACCTAAGCTACTGCAATGCCCTGCACATGGGGTCAGTGACCTAGTCAATCAGAAGAACTATACTACATTTCTAATTGGAGCGATTTGCTAATACTTTTACACCCACTAAATATTGGGAGAGGATCTTGGAGATTTGAATACTACTTTAACCATACAACTGACTCTTAAAGTCAAATATTTGCTTTGGGTTTTAGGAATGATTTCATTATACTTCTGGATAAGAAGTATAATACTTCAATAACTATGAAATATTTACCTGTCTGTATGTGCTTTGATTTGCTTCATCGTTCCTGGAGTTGTAGTATTGTTCTATAAAGGCAAAATACTCCTTCTGCTTTCTTTTCAGTGTACCATCCCTTCTTTCCACATTTGCTGGAAGATAGCCCTGATATATAAAGAAACACAAGAGAATGTGAACATTTAGGAATTAATAATAATTCCCACTGACATCTAAACAGTGAAGCGGTTACCAATAGGAAGGGGAAACAGTTGCATTTCAGATGTCGGCATTCTGCGTTCAGTGCCGGTAAACGCAAAAATAACAGATCCAGCACGGCTCCGATTGTGACAAATGTCACAGTACAGGACAGCTTTCCATGGTACTTAAGATTTCTAAAAAAGCTACACTTATAGAGGAAAAACATAGTGTTTATATACAAGACAAAAATCTAAGATGTCTTTTCCAACCTTTATAAAAAATAAACTGTTCTAAAACACACACCCATGCTTATCATACATCTTCTAAAAGACACACTAGTCCTGATCCAAACCCCGCCACCAGGACAAGCTTTATCCAGTACTTGCTATAGCTGCCGTGTTTCCGATACATAGTGATAGAACAATTCCATCACTCATAAGGAGAGCCGTTCATTTTGTGGACTTAACTGTACAGCTCTTGACGGGAAGTTCCACTGGCCATGAACCACACGCTGCTGCATCAATTTATCAAAACAAAAAGTGATCGCAAAGTGATGGGTTTCCCCCTTCCAAAATGTGGTGGCATATCATTAGTGTACTGCATATCCTATAGTTTGAAAAAATTTAAAAACAATTACATTCACCATGCAGGTGCCTGCGCTGTAGAATGATATGATCTATAATATCCTTATTTTAATTTGATTTTGTCATATAAATTTCTTAAGGAAAAAAAAAAATCTTAATCAAAATGGCACCGGTGGCCGTGCCTGCACAGTAGCATCATTTGGCATGCAATAGATGCTACTTTGCAGGCACCATTTTGCTAGAAAAAAAATTATGCCGTTGGCCGTGCCTGCGCAGTAACATAATTCGGTACGTGATAGATGCTACTGCGCAGGCGCCATCTTCTTAATGGAGCCACTGTTTTTTCTTCCCTACAAAATGGAGCTGGCGGTGGCGCCTGCACAGTAACATCACTTTCAAAATGATGCTACTGCACAGTTGCGGCCGCCGGCAACATTTTCATCAAGATGATTTTTTTATTCTCAATAAATTTATATGACAAAATTAAATGAAATTATGGACATTATAGATGGTATCATGCTGCAGCCCAGGCGGCGCCACCAGCGCCTGCATGATGAATGTATTTTTTTTTCAAACAATAAGATATCCCTAAACAACAAAGCACCTAAGAGATGACTATAAATCCTCCAAAAATTTGAAAAACAGCAGAAAAAAAGGTAGTGATGTTTACCTGCCCAGGCCTCCAGACATATGCACTCTCAGGATGCAGCAGGCCCATGAAGTTAAGATGGTAGTAACACAGGTGCAAAAATACTGATGGAACACCCACTCACGGCCTACCAATCAAAGGACTTGGTGGCTGCTTAGTATGTTATTGCACAATGAAGACTTGTATGCGGCTCTGTTCCCACAGGGGTAATGCACAGCATTCAGGGTAACAGCCTATTAGTGACTCCCTTCTAATAGATCAGGCGGGCTGCCCAGCGCTGTCCGTATCCATCACATGTGAACAGGCATCACAGTTTACAAGACCAAATGGGCCCAACTGCACCCTGAAAAATAAAAGTGTAGAAAATACACACAAAAATATGTGAGGCATTTTCTTCCATTATAAATTTCAGGGTGCAGCTAGGCCCATTCGGTCTTATAAACTGTGGTGCCTGTTCACATGTGATGGATTTGGATAGCGCTGGGCAGCCCAACTGTTCTACTGGTGGCTCAGTGGTTAGCACTGCAGCCTTGCAGCGCTGGAGTCCTGGGTTCAAATCCCACCAAAAACAACATCTGCAAGGAGTTTGTATGTTCTCTCTGTGTTTGCTTTGGTTTCCTCCAGGTTCTCCGGTTTCCTCCCAGACGACAAAAATATACTGATAGGGAACTTAAACTGTGAGCCCCATCGGGGACAGTGCCGATAATCTTTGTAAAGCGCTGCGTCACTAATAGGCTGTTAATCTGGATGCCATGCATTACCATTGTGTGAGCAGCGCCACATACACGTCTCTTTTATGCAACAACATACTGGGCAGCCACCCCCTCCATGGATTGGTAGGTCGTGAGTGGTGGTTTCAATAGTATTCTTGCACCTGTGTTACTACCATCTTAACTACATGGGCCTGTTGCATTCCTGAGAGTGTATTTGTCTGGAGGCCTGGGCAGGTAAACATCACTGCCTTTTTTCTGCTGTTCTTCAAACAATAAGATATGCAGTATGGAAAATAGGGGCAGATCACTAAGGGATCAGTGACCGCTCATAAGCCATACAAATGAATATGTAAGCAGAGCACCACATGAAGAACCCCCCCCTCCCCTACAGACTGCCCCAGAGTATAAGAATTTTATTAAAGCAAACCAGTCAGCAGCAATGTGCACAGTAACCTACAGGCAGAGTCAGGTTGGTGCAGTTATACTGATTATAATGATACCTTGGGTGATGAAATCTGACTTGTGGTTGATGTTTAATCTTTATTATCAGTTTTGAGTTAATGATATGCCCGTTCTCCAGGGTGGCCTGTGGGGGGTCTTTGTGTGGTGCTCTGATTAGGTATTCATGTGCATGGCTTCAGACAGATCACTGACTGATCCCTCAGTGACCTTCCCCCTATTTTACATAATGGATATTATATATTTCTTGGGGAAAAAAAACCCTTCTGCAAGCAGGCATCGGTGGTGGCGCCTGCGCTGCAGCGTGACTGCATAGCTGCTACTGCACAGGCGGCGCCATCTTGCTAGAGAAAAAAAAAATGTCCTCCTCCAAGATAGCGCCGCCTGCACAGTAGCAGCTATCAGCGATCGCCATTTTGGAGAAGTAAATTTTTTCCTCTAGCAAGATGGCGCCATCGGCGCCTGCGCAATAGCAGCTATCGGCGCCATTTCCAAATGTGTTTTTTTCTTTTTTAGGTACTTCAGGATAATAGCAAACAAATGGGTATATAATTCACGATATACAGTTGTGGCCAAAAGTATTGACACCCCTGCAATTCTGTCAGATAATACTCAGTTTCTTCCTGAAAATGTGTTTGCAATCATTTTCAGGAAGAAACTGAGTATTATCTGACAGAATTGCAGGGGTGTCAATACTTTTGGCCACAACTGTACAGTATAAGATCATACTGCAGTGCAGGTGCCACCGCCGATGCCTGCCTTCAGAAGGGTTTGTGCTTTTTTCCCCCCCAAGATATACCGTATATACAGTGGGGAAAAAAAGTATTTAGTCAGTCAGCAATAGTGCAAGTTCCACCACTTAAAAAGATGTGAGGCGTCTGTAATTTACATCATAGGTAGACCTCAACTATGGGAGACAAACTGAGAAAAAAAAATCCAGAAAATCACATTGTCTGTTTTTTTTTCCATTTAATTTGCATATTATGGTGGAAAATAAGTATTTGGTCAGAAACAAGCAATCAAGATTTCTGGCTCTCACAGACCTGTAACTTCTTTAAGAGTCTCCTCTTTCCTCCACTCATTACCTGTAGTAATGGCACCTGTTTAAACTTGTTATCAGTATAAAAAGACACCTGTGCACACCCTCAAACAGTCTGACTCCAAACTCCACTATGGTGAAGACCAAAGAGCTGTCAAAGGACACCAGAAACAAAATTGTAGCCCTGCACCAGGCTGGGAAGACTGAATCTGCAATAGCCAACCAGCTTGGAGTGAAGAAATCAACTGTGGGAGCAATAATTAGAAAATGGAAGACATACAAGACCACTGATAATCTCCCTCGATCTGGTGCTCCACGCAAAATCCCACCCCGTGGGGTCAGAATGATCACAAGAACGGTGAGCAAAAATCCCAGAACCACGCGGGGGGACCTAGTGAATGAACTGCAGAGAGCTGGGACCAATGTAACAAGGCCTACCATAAGTAACACACTACGCCACCATGGACTCAGATCCTGCAGTGCCAGACATGTCCCACTGCTTAAGCCTGTACATGTCCGGGCCCGTCTGAAGTTTGCTAGAGAGCATTTGGATGATCCAGAGGAGTTTTGGGAGAATGTCCTATGGTCTGATGAAACCAAACTGGAACTGTTTGGTAGAAACACAACTTGTCGTGTTTGGAGGAAAAAGAATACTGAGTTGCATCCATCAAACACCATACCTACTGTAAAGCATGGTGGTGGAAACATCATGCTTTGGGGCTGTTTCTCTGCAAAGGGGCCAGGACGACTGATCCGGGTACATGAAAGAATGAATGGGGCCATGTATCGTGAGATTTTGAGTGCAAACCTCCTTCCATCAGCAAGGGCATTGAAGATGAAACGTGGCTGGGTCTTTCAACATGACAATGATCCAAAGCACACCGCCAGGGCAACGAAGGAGTGGCTTCGTAAGAAGCATTTCAAGGTCCTGGAGTGGCCTAGCCAGTCTCCAGATCTCAACCCTATAGAAAACCTTTGGAGGGAGTTGAAAGTCTGTGTTGCCAAGCGAAAAGCCAAAAACATCACTGCTCTAGAGGAGATCTGCATGGAGGAATGGGCCAACATACCAACAACAGTGTGTGGCAACCTTGTGAAGACTTACAGAAAACGTTTGACCTCTGTCATTGCCAACAAAGGATATATCACAAAGTATTGAGATGAAATTTTGTTTCTGACCAAATACTTATTTTCCACCATAATATGCAAATAAAATGAAAAAAAAAACAGACAATGTGATTTTCTGGATTTTTTTTTCTCAGTTTGTCTCCCATAGTTGAGGTCTACCTATGATGTAAATTACAGACGCCTCTCATCTTTTTAAGTGGTGGAACTTGCACTATTGCTGACTGACTAAATACTTTTTTTCCCCACTGTAATATTCATTCAATATGACATTCATCCACATGCCGACTTTTATTCCCCATTGACTTGCTTTGGGGTTGGGTTTCGGACGAAACTCCGACTTTTTTTGCCCTAGTCGGATCAGTTTCACCCGACACAAATTTTGTTTCAGTCGGGTTTCACGAAACCTGATCCGACCAAAGTCGCTCAACTCTAGTGCTAACCATTGATGTGCTATGCAAAATACTCACTACATCCAGGGGTGAGCACACATGAATTCCTACAACACACATGGATGAACTCTCATACAATCTGCACATATGGATGTATTCACATTTATTTTATTTATTTTACTCATTTATATAGCGCCATTAATTCCACAGCGTTTTACAGACATTATTGATACTGTCCCCAATGGGGCTCACAATCTACATTCCCTATCAGTATGTCTTTGGAATGTGTGAGGAAACCAGAGTATCTGGGGGAAACCCATGCAAACATGGGGAGAACATACAAACTCCTTGCAGATGCTGTCCTTGATGGGATTTGAACCCAGGACCCCAGCGCTGCAGTGCTAACCACTGAGACATTCAACACTTACATGTTACATGTTTAGTAACGGAGGTGGACTCTCTTAACCCACAATCTCTGTAATAGAGGTCCACCCTTTCTTACGTGGAGAGCCACATTCAACTCAGGGATGGTGTCGAGCCACATACCAGGGCCCCTTCTTCCCAGTAGAGACACTCAGAGCCCATCATTACCCAGTATGGTGACAGCTAAAGCTTTTCAACAGAGAGCATAGGTTGTATAATTACAAGGGTTCCCCATTTGGTACTCTTGTATCAAAGCACACTCACCACACTATTGCATTAAGCTTCAAGCTCCCCACTAAATAACAGTATCATCCTATCTGCAATTTGAAATATCTTTGCACATCCAGGTCTGCTCTTCTGTGCAGGGCTACTCATAAAAGTCATCATATGGAGCCCTTCACTTCATAAGTGGTTTGCTAGACCTGGTGATAAAGCATCAAACTGGCAGTCAGTCGCGAGCCACACTTCTTTGGCTCACGAGTCACATGTGGCTCCTGTGCCGCAGGTTGGGGACCCCTCCTTTATAACATAAGTGGTAGATGAAGACACTTGAAAATCACCCATAATTACAATGACTGCAGCAACCAGTCCCCCACCCACATGTGAACAAAGTAAGCAATGTAAAACTAATCAGAGTGATCTTTGGAGCTGTCCAAGTGCTGAACAGACCTTCAGTTCATAGGTTATGGAAAAGCTTCCAACCATACTGGATGTTGAGGGACAGGCCTGCATTTGGCAAGCTATTTTTTCATATTTCCTCCATCACATGATAACAGTGACAGCGGCATACTGACTAAGTGCAGGGTTTAGGCTATGTGCACACACTGCGGAATCACCTGCGGGTTTTTCCCCGCGGAACCGCAGGTAAAGTGACCTGCGGTTTTGCCCTGCGGTTTCACACCTCTACTATGTTAAAGGTGTGAAACCGCAGCGGAATCCGCCCAAACAATTGACATGCTGCGGTTTATAAACCGCAGCAAAACCGCGCGGGAAAAAAACGCAGCGTGAGCACTACGGTTTTGAAAACCCATAGGGTTACATGGTACTGTACCATGTCTGCGGAACTGCGGCGGTTCCGCAGGGCCAAAACCGCAGCGTGTGCACATAGCCTTACAGTGAAGGAGAGCTGGATACCTGGCCTGTTCACATTGGTGTTCTCAATTTCCAGTGAGATGTTTTATCAAAGAAGAACAACAATTAAAACAATGGTATTACTGGATGCGTCTCATAACAGACACCAGCAATGCCTGACGGACTCGACCGACTGTAACAAAGTCAGTCGAGTTCCTGTCTGCTTAAGTAATATTTGGTAATATTTCTGTCTGCTTAAATAATATTTGGCATTTTTGGCACAATTTGCAAAAGAACCTCCATTGCAGAACTGAACAGAGTATAAATGGGACAGAAGCATTCGAGTACCAAAAGGTTTATAGCAGGATTAAGGGCAGATAGTGACTGGGCTATAGAAACAAAAAACTGGTCATAGGCAGCAATTCACATGGATTTGATCCAACATGTGTTCTGTGAAGCATCCATGTAAAATGCATTCGTATCATAAAACAATCTGTGATGGTGGAGTAGGTTACGAAGTATTAGATTTTCTTTTTCTTTTAATCTATTATTTTATTGCCTTAATGCAGGGGTCCCCAACCTGTAGCTCTGGAGCCACATGTGGCTCGCGATCTCATGAATTGTGGCTCGCGGCTGTCTGGTAGCTT
The DNA here is from genome assembly GCF_039654945.1 of Dendrobates tinctorius. Classification (NCBI taxonomy): domain Eukaryota; kingdom Metazoa; phylum Chordata; class Amphibia; order Anura; family Dendrobatidae; genus Dendrobates; species Dendrobates tinctorius. Next base: position 55,201,822 of record NW_027361703.1, read on the forward strand.
GGTGCATTAGCTCCAGGTGTAGCAGAGAGCATCTCAAAGTGGTGAATTTTCTAAGTATTACGGCACAGAAGAGCAGATCTGGATGCAAATATACTGGTCTTAAGGGTTGAGAGGTAATTTAAGGATGGTGTGCTGGAGATAGGATGATACTACCGGTCGGAGGAGGTGCTTAAAGCTGGATACGACAGTGTGGTGGGAGGGCTTGATGGGAGAATACTGAAGGGGGATTGTGGGAACCCTTGGATCTTGGTATACTGCTTCTGTGGAAAAGCTTTGACTGTTATTATACCCACCAGATGGCGGCCCGAATCTAACACATCGGGTATTCTAGAATATGTACGTAGTTTATTTATGAAGATTTAAGAATAATGCAATGAATACACAGGATTTTCCAGGTAAAACTTGTTCAGTTAACATGACTGAACTACGTGCCACTATGACTGACAGAACTTGTCCAGTAAACGTGACTGAACTATGAGGCACTGTGGCCTGTCGCTGATTGGTCGCGGCCGGCCGGGCGCAACCAATCAGCGCCGTGGGATTTCCGTTACAGACAAAACTAGACGATTATATAGTAGATAATAGGGGCTTGGGTTGCCACTAATGTGAGGGAGTGTGGGAGCCGGATGTGGCTCGCGGCCATCTCTCAAAGCTGATCCTGGCTCGTGACTGTCTCAGAGCTGGATGTGGCGCTCAAGGTCAGAAAGGTTGGGGACCACTGCCTTAATGTTTATTTTTTTAGGGTTGTTTTCTGTTTTTTTTTCCCCCACAGTGTCTGGAAAAAGGATAAACATGATATGCGTAACCTCAGCATTCCTCTAGGATTAGTGATCTAATGTCATCATTACTAGCAGTGAAGACAGGTATTACATAGATCATGTCCTCTTAGCATGCTCCTTTCCTTCATCCCAGAAGCCTGTGCACTCACTGAACAGACACAGGTCTCCACAATTACAGCCCAAATGCATGGAGGAAGCATTTACAAAAGCATAAGACTGCCTGCACAGGCGTCAATGCCCACACAGGGCCCACCTCTGCTAGTAACTATTGGCCAAATATGAAGAGGTCAGAGCTGAAGCCACAGCCAGAGTGTGGAATAAAAAAGAGGAGTCGACATCTTGGCTTCCCATCTCCACAGCCCTGGTTCAAGCTCTGCTCATGACACAAAATCAAAATGGCATTTTTTTTCTAAAAGAATCAAAGTATTTAATACAAAAATTGTGCTTTTTTTTTGTAGTCCACTTTTGATCCTGATTTTTTTCCCATTAAAGTCAACAATCAAAGATAGGAAACAGGAAGAAGAAGAATCTGCACCAGTTTAGCAAAAGGCTTTATGCCGTTCTGCAAAGTGTGGGCCACCCTGTCTCTCTCTCTTATAATAATATAATAAATATATATATATATATATATATATATATACACACACACACACACACACACATATATACATATTTTTTTTTTAATAGAGATTTCCTTATAATCCTGCCTATTTTTATGGTAAGACAAGTAAAGCTGTCACAACCACTGCAGACTTCGCTCCCACCCCTTGTCATACTAGCTGAGGTCCAAAAAGTTGCGATCTTGTGGTCTTAAACTGGAAGGTTGTTATTATATAACAAGCTCAGCTGCACTCATCTCGGTTTTTTTATTCTTTGCTTTTTTCCCCCATTTCTGCAGTGCGTTCAGGGGTTCAATCTTCATGCCTATAAAAAGGGGATTCAGATGAACTCCCGACTGAGCTATAGACTGCTAAGATGAATGGAGTGGACTCAGTTTCTGCTTTTTCTCTCAAGGTGCGAGTCTTTTCAGACGGGCACAGAAATTTAGTCTGCTTCATGTCGTCACAGGGCTTCTAGTTCTATTCTGAATATCGGCATCATACAGTTAGCAAGTAACACCTGATTGAAAGCTGGCAAAGACAATAACCTGGTAATTTGTTAGTGATGAGCTTACATGCTCGGGTGCTAACCAAGTGTCTTCGGCATTCTCAAAGACTTTGAATCCCCGAACCTGTGTGTCTTGCAGCTGTTCGACAGCCTCTACATAGGCAGGGATTGCCAAACAAACAGGCAATCCTTGCACGTGTTGTGCCTGTCGAACAGCAGCGAGATATGCAACATATTATTCGAGCACGCCGAAGTCACTCAGCACACAGGCATGCTCAGGTAACACCTTATCTGAGCACGTTCGCTCATCACTACTGGTGATCACAGGCACAAGTCGCTCCAGCAGTTGCAGCTTCTCATTTTGTATTCCTGCTGTCAGGAGTGCTGCTAACTGATGGGTTTTTATGTGTAAATGTTTCATTTTCTATTCAGGCACTTTCCATTATTAACCATTTAAGAATACAGAATTTAGAGGCGCTCAGCACGTTTTATTACAATAACTGCAGCGCTCTTTCTATCTCAGCGAGCAGGAGCACTTTGTAGGCAACACACAGTTGCAGCTCTTGTACTTTATGGAACATGGTAAAATCTTTAGCTTGAATATGAAAGCGGTAGGCTAAATGCCTTAACCAGTAAAGCTTTGCATCTCTTCATAATTAATTGTGCAAGAGGTATAAAAAGTTAGATAGGAGGAAATGTTTGCTCAAGTGGCATGCCGCTATGGGTTCTCCAGCCCGAATGGCGCGTATTCCGATCACGTATCTGGTGTAAGACAATATTTTCTTAAGAGAATAATTGTTCTGCAATACTGCAGAGAGCAGACATCAACGCGTTCCTATTTAGGCAGAAGAAGCAGGCATTTATTATGAGTTTGCCTCGTTTAGATTGTAAAGGAACATTTTCCACGGCTCATATAAAGAGCAGCAGAGCCCCAATAAGAGACACTGTCTCGGAAGAAAGTGGATGCATCAACTTCACAAATGCCTTTTTGCATGTCCTGTAACTGAGGAGATTTAAGGCACATTGTTTCAATGTTCAACTTAATTAGCCTTTAAAAATGTTGAACAGATGTTCGCTGCATTCATAGACTTGTGGAATAAATAACACAAGACAGGTAGAAACGCTCATACCCGATGAGTCAGTTCATTAGATTGTCATGTGACCTTTCCAGCTCTCCCGGTGAATTAGGGAAAGGCCCCCCATGTGTCTCATAATAAGCACGGGTCGCTGTTAGGAATATTTACACTGCCACTTTATACTGTGGTATTAAACATTCTGGGGTATGCAACACTGACAATTAGAAACCCCTTAATGAGCTTGCTGGTAAATGCAGAATTATTATTCAACACATCACGTTATTTACCTGTGCATACAACTCTAACATTACTACTTTGGGTTCCCGTATAGCAGCGGTGGGGAACCTTATTTCGGCCAAGGGCCATTTAGATACTTAGTCCATCCCGCAGGAGCTGTACAAAATCATCAACTTAAAATTTATCCTGCTATATTTGGTCAGACAGTTTATTAACTCTCCCCTAATAGAAAGGCTGGAGCTGCTTCTTGATTGTGCGGCTGTGATGTTAGGTGGTATGGATGATGTCATTTCTCACAACTGCTTTTCAAGATTTTCTTCAGTCTGCAGCACAGGTGACTCTGTGATGAATTTTAAAAAGAACTTGCAGCAGTAAGTTCTGACCGCAGATATATATAATATACACACAGGCCTATATACATCACAGGAGGGGCTGGTGACCTACCATATATACATTACAGGAAGTGCAGGGGTCATCTATACATCACAGGAGGGGCTGGTGACCTACCATATATACATCACAGGAGTGGCAGGGGGCATGTATACATCACAGGAGGGGCAGGGGGCATGTACAGTGCCTTGTGAAAGTATTCGGCCCCCAGAAACTTTTCAACCTTTTCCCACATATCATGCTTCAAACATAAAAGATACCAAATGTAAGTTTTGGGTGAAAAATCAAAAACAAGTGGGACACAATTGTGAAGTTGAACGAAATTTATTGGTTATTTTACATTTTTGTGGAAATTCAAAAACTGAAAAGTTTAATATTATTTGGCCCCTTTAAATTAATACTTTGCTGCACCACCTTTTGCTGCGATTACAGCTGCAAGTCGCTTGGGGTATGTCTCGATCAGTTTTGTACATCGAGAGACTGAAATTCTTGCCCATTCTTCCTTGGCAAACAGCTCGAGCTCAGTGAGGTTTGATGGAGATCGTTTGTGAACAGCAGTTTTCAGCTCTTTCCACAGATTCTCAATGGGATTCAGGTCTGGACTTTGACTTGGCCATTCTAACACCTGGATACGTTTATTTGTGAACCATTCCATTGTAGTTTTTCCTTTATGTTTGGGATCATTGTCTTGTTGGAAGACAAATCTCTGTACCAGTCTCAGGTCTTTTGCAGACTACAACAGGTTTTCTTCAAGAATGGTCCTGTATTTGGCTCCATCCATCTTCCCATCAATTTTAACCATCTTCCCTGCCCCTGCTGAAGAAAAACAGGCCTAAGGGTGGTTTCACATTAGCGCTTTTTAAGCGCACGCACGGTCGGGGGTAGCTCCGCCCCCGAGCCGGCTCTCTGCCCGGCGTGCCCGCCCCTTGCTTGTTGCGCCGCCTCCTAGCGCACAGCGGCGCCTGCGATCGGCGCACCCTATCTTTAGCATAGGGTGCGCAGATCGTGCGCAGGCCGTGCGCTAGTTGCGCTTTGACCTGCGCTGCGCACTTTTGACGGTGCGCCGTGCGCGCCAAAATCCGAAAAGTTTGATTTTGGCGCGCACGGCGCACCGTCAAAAGTGCGCAGCGCAGGTCAAAGCGCAACTAGCGCACAGCCTGCGCACGATCTGCGCACCCTATGCTAAAGATAGGGTGCGCCGATCGCAGGCGCCGCTGTGCACTAGGAGGCGGCGCTACAAGCAAGGGGCGGGCACGCCGGGCAGAGAGCCGGCTCGGGGGCGGAGCTACCCCCGGCCGTGCGTGCGCTTAAAAAGCGCTAATGTGAAACCACCCTAAACCATGATGCTGCCACCATCATGTTTGACAGTGAGGATGGTGTGTTCAGGGTGATGAGCTGTGTTTCCCTTACACCAAACATATCGTTTGGCATTGTTGCCAAAAAGTTCGATTTTGGTTTCATCTGACCAGAGTACCTTCTTCCACATGTTTGGTGTGTCTCCCAGGTGGCTTGTTGCAAACTTTAAACAACACTTTTTATGGATATCTTTGAGAAATGGCTTTCTTCTTGCCACTCTTCCATAAAAGCCAGATTTGTGCAGTGTACGACTGATTGTTATCCTATGGACAGACTGTCCCACCTCAGCTGTAGATCTCTGCAGTTCATCCAGAGTGATCATGGGCCTCTTGGCTGCATCTCTGATCAGTCGTCTCCTTGAGATGAAAGTTTAGAGGGACGGCCGGGTATTGGTAGATTTGCAGTGGTATGATACTCCTTCCATTTCAATATGATCGCTTGCACAGCGCTCCTTGGGATGTTTAAAGTGTTGGAAATCATTTTGTATCCAAATCCAGCTTTAAACTTCTCCACAACAGTATCACGAACCTGCTTGTTGTGTTCCTTGGTCTTCATGATGCTCTCTGTGCTTCAAACAGAACCCTGAGACTATCAAAGAGCAAGTGCATCTATACGGAGACTTGATTACACACAGGTGGATTATATTTATCATTATTAGCCATTTAGGACATTGGATCATTCAGAGATCCACAATGAACTTCTGGAGTAAGTTTGCTGCACTGAAAGTAAAGGGGCCGAATAATATTGCACGCTCCACTTTTCAGTTTCTGAATTTCCACAAAAATTTAAAATAACCAATAAATTTTGTTCAAATTCACAATTGTGTCCCACTTGTTGTTGATTCTTCACCAAAAATTTACATTTGTTATCTTTATGTTTGAAGCATGATATATGGGAAAAGGTTGAAAAGTTCCAGGGGGCCGAATATTTTCGTAAGGCACTGTATACATCCAGGAGGGGCAGGGGCATGTATACATCACAGGAGGGGCAAGGGGCATGTATACATCACAGGAGGGGCAAGGGGCATGTATACATCACAGGAGGGGCAGTGGGCATGTATACATCACAGGTGGGGCAGGGGTTTCCGCTGCTCGTCATCAGTGGAACTGGAGTGGCGCAGACTCCGCCCACAAAACACATCCTGTAGTAAATACTCGTGCGAGAGCACGTACACACAGTGTCAGTGGCAATTAATGGGTTGACACTGCATTCCATGGGAATCAGCCCAGGGGCAGGAGAAAAAGATAAAGTGGGCCATAAACAGCTCACGAGCAGGAGGATCTGCACCCCTGAAGTAGATATTTAATTTCCGTACAATTCTGCACAGGTAACATCGATTAGACACAAAAAATGACCATTATGGAAAAATCATACTTGTTTTAAACTCACTAAACAACATCTGCACATTAATGCAGGCACGAAAAAAAGCATAAACCAAGGGCATACAGTGGGTACGGAAAGTATTCAGACCCCTTTAAATTTTTCACTCTGTTTCATTGCAGCAATTTGGTAAATTCAAAAAAATTCATTTTTTTTCATTAATGTACTCTCTGCACCCTATTTTGACTGAAAAAAAAAACAAATGTAGAAATTTTTGCATATTTATTAAAAAAGAAAAACTGAAATATCACATGGTCATAAGTATTCAGACCCTTTGCTCAGACACTCATATTTAAGTCACATGCTGTCCATTTTCTTGTGATCCTCCCTGAGATGGTTCTACTCCTTCAGTGGAGTCCAGCTGTGTTTAATTAAACTGATAAGACTTGATTTGTAAAGGCACACACCTTTCTATATAAGACCTCACAGTGCATGTCAGACCAAATGAGAATCATAATTATCATCATCTATAATAATAAATGCCCTAAGCAACTTCCGGTTGTAACAACTTCCGTCCAGTTGTAACCGGTGACGTCACCGCACACCTCTTTCCATGTTAACCCTCAACACACACTCCACTCACCTTTCACCATCTCCACTCACGTCCACTCACTCTTTCACTCCATATACGACCCTTTCTCTCACTCCGTCTCTCATACTCACGCCGTCATCGCCGCTGATCCACGATCCCCGACATCATCTTCCGCCGGCGCTATCCTGGATCCAGACGTCCTCCACGCCGGCGACATGTTCTTGCGGCGACGCCATTTTGGATCGGCGAAATCCCGCGATAGTCAAGATGGCGTCGCCGCAAGAACATGTCGCCGGCGAGGACGACGTCGGGATCCAAAATGGCGTCGGCGAAAACTCGCGAGATTTCGCCGACGCCATTTTGGATCCCGACGTCGTCCATGCCGGCGACATGTTCTTGCGGCGACGCCATTTTGGATCGGCGAAATCCCGCGATAGTCAAGATGGCGTCGCCGAAAGAACATGTCGCCAGCGAGGACGACGTCGGGATCCAAAATGGCGTCGGCGAAAACTCGCGAGATTTCGTCAACACCATTTTGGATCCCGACTTCGTCCACGCCGGCGACATGTTCTTCCGGCGACGCCATCTTGACTATCGCGGGATTTCACGATACTCAAGATGGCGTCGCCGCAAGAACATGTCGCCGGCGTGGACAACGTCTGGATCCAGGATGGCGCTGGCGGAAGAAGATGTCGGGGATCGTGGAGCAGCGGCGATGACGGCGTGAGTATGAGAGACGGAGTGAGAGAAGGGGTCGTATGTGGAGTGAGAGTGAGTGGAGATGGTGAAAGGTGAGAGGAGTGTGTGTTGAGGAGTGTGTGTGTTGAGGGTTAACATGGCAAGAGGTGTGATGCTATCGCATCCTCCCGATGCGATAGCATCGGGCCATAATCTAGTTTATTTATAAAGCACCATTGGTTCCATGGTGCTGTACATGAGAAGGTTACATACAAATTACAGATATCACTTACAGTAAACAAACTATCACAGACTGATATAGAGGGGAGAGAGGACCCTGCCCTTTCGGGCTTACATGCTACAGGATGGTGGGGAAGGAGACAGTAGGTTGGGGGGTTGCAGCAGCTCCAGTGATGGTGAGGCGGTAGCTCCAGTAGTGGTGAGGATGCAGCAGGGACTTCTATTAATCTGTATTAAATGATGTCACTGTGTTTTAGACCTTCAAAGGCAAAACTGATTTCAAATTACTATTAAAAGATATCAAATATTCACTGAACATTAAGAATTATGTTACAAAAGTTTTAGTCCTTAGTGCAAAAGTCATTCTGAGACTCGTATTATTGCCATGTGTCTCGTACCTCTTGTAGCAAATAAAGAAAAAATAAATGAAAATCCAGTGTTGTTCCCTTCCTAGTAATAATTATAATATTTATTTTTTATTATTATTATTTATTTATATAGCACCATTGATTCCATGGTGCTGTACATGAGAAGGGGTTACATACAAATTACAGATATCACTTACAGTAAACAAACTAACAATGACAGACTGATACAGAGGAGAGAGGACCCTGCCCTTTCGGACTTACATGCTACAGGATGGTGAGGAAGGAGACAGTAGGTTGGTTGGTTGCAGCAGTTTCGGTGTTGGTTGAGGTGATATCACCGGTAGTGGTGAGAGAGAAGGAGGTAGCGGGGTCATTGCAGGCTTTCTTGAAGAGGTGGGTTTTCAGGTTCCATCTGAAGGATCCAAATGTGGTTGATAGTCGGACATGTTGGGGCAGGGAATTCCATAGGATGGGGGCTATTCGGGAGAAGTCTCGGAGGTGATTGGGTGAGGAGCGAATAAGTGTGGAGGAGAGAAGGAGGTCTTGGGAGGACCGGAGATTACGTGAGGGAAGGTATCGGGAGATTAGTTCAGAGATGAATGGAGGAGACAGGTTGTAGATGGCCTTGTAGGTCAGTATTAGTAATTTGAACTAGAAACGCTGAGGGAATGGGAGCCAGTGAAGAGCGATGCCTCAGGACAGAAGTCAGGACACCCCTGATGATTCTTCAAAAAGATGAAATGCGTTGGGTGATGAAGGCACGGAATAGGGTCACCTTAATGGGCATGACGATATGCTGAACTCGGTATTCCTTAAGATAAGTACAGTATATTTGCGGTAATGAGTACCATAAGAACAAGAGTTTAGCAGTATTTTGAGGGGTTTAAGCATACTCCGTTACACTATGTTCTATATGAGACATGCCAAATATACTTACTAAGTGGCGTTTGTGCATCTATGTCAGAGTTTACTGAGTATCTGAAGGCTCACTTGGCATGTATGCCAGATACTGTTTCAGCCACTACTGGAGACATAAGGCTGCTGATTGTTTGCAGCAGACAATTGGTCCCCAATTGCAGATTTGCTTTTTTGGGTGTAGGAAAATAACCATTATACCTAAATATCAATTAGGGTGCAAAAGGATTCTACTGTACCCGAGTGATATTGTGAGTCCTTGTTATAGGACATTTGAGGCAATACACTACGGTTTGTGTTTTTATGCACGTTTGCACAGGCACTTTATGCACATTTTTTTTTTGCACATATTTTTATTTTAATAGTCAATTAAAATTAAAAGTTATGTTTTAAATTTCATTATACCAATTTGCTACCTAGTTCATCTGATATTGGTGAATAAACACCCGCTATTTGAATTGAGCCAGTGAAGAGATTTGCAGAGGGGAGAAGCGGAGGAGTAGCGAGGAGAGAGATGAATTAGTTGAGGATGGACTGGAGAGGTGCAAGGGTGTTAGCAGGGAGGCCACAGAAAAGGATGTTGCAATAGTCAAGGTGGGTGATGATGAGGGCATGCACAAGCATTTTAGTAGATTGAGGGTTGAGGAAAGGACGGATTCTGGAAATATTTTTGAGCTGGAGGCGACAGGAGGTGGAGAGAGCTTGGATGTGCGCTTTGAAGGACAGGGCAGAGTCAAGGGCTACTCCGAGGCAGCGGACCTCTGGTACGGGGGAAAGCATGATGCTGTCAATTGTTATAGAAAGGTCGGGTAAGGAAGATCTGTGAGATGGGGGAATGATGATCAGTTCAGATTTGTCCACATTGAGTTTGAGGAAGAGAGAGGAGAAGACGGAGGATATGGCTGATAAGACACTCTGGGATTCTGGAGAGCAGAGAGGTGATGTCTGGGCCAGAGAGGTAGATCTGAGTATCATCGACATAAAGGTGGTACTGGAATCCGTGGGACTTTATGAGTTGCCCCAGTCAAAGTATGTAGATTGAGAAGAGTAGGGGTCCTAGAACAGAACCTTGGGGGACTCCAACAGAGAGAGGGTGGGATGAGGAGGTAGTGTGGGAGTGGGAGACGCTGAATGTGCGGTTGGAAAGGTATGAGGAGATCCAGGATAGGGTGAGGTCTTTGATGCCAAAGGAGAAGAGGATCTGTAGTAGGAGGCAGTGGTCAACTGTGTTGAAAGCAGAGGACAGGTCTAGAAGCAGGAGTATAAAGTATTGTCCGTTAGCTTTGGCTGTATGTAGGTCGTTGGTAATTTTGGTCAGGGCTGCCTCAGTGGAATGATGGGGGCGGAAGCCAGATTGTAGATTGTCAAAGAGCAAGTTAGATGAGAGGTGGGAGGAAAGTTCAGCGTGGACATGCTGCTCCAGGAGTTTAGAAGCGAATGGGAGCAGCTGGACGTGGCTGTTGGATCAAGGGTTGGCTTTTTAAGGATAGGCGTCATTGTGGCATGTTTGAAAGCAGAAGGGAAGGTACCAGAAGTTAGTGATAGGTTGAAGAGGTGGGTTAGGGATGGGATAAGAGTGGTGGTGATGTTGGGGAGGAGGTGGGATGGGATAGGGTCAAGTGCACAAGTGGTTAGGTGTGATTTGGAGAGAAGATGAGCAAGCTCCCCTTCAGTAATGTTAGATAAGGAGGTTATGCGGTTTGGGCATTGGTCTGGTATACAAACGGGTTGTGGTGGTTGGGCAATAAAGACTTGCCGTGTTTGGCCTATCTTGCTTTTGAAGTCCTCGGCAGAGATTAGGGAAGTCAGAGGGGCAGTGGTGGGTGGAGGGAGATAAAAGTATTGAACCGTTTGGGGTTGTGGGATAAGGAAGATACAAGGGATGTAAAGAAGGCCTGTTTAGCAGAGGTGAGAGCTGATTTGAATGCAAGTGTTGCTTGTTTGAGTGCAGTGAAGTCATCTTGCGAATGCCTTTTCTTCCAGCGCCATTCCGCAATTCTGGATGCTTGCTGAAGCTTTTTAGTGGTGTTATTGTGCCAGGGTTGTCTATTGATTCGTCGCACTCTGCTATGCATGACAGGGGCGACCGAGTCGATGGCTAATGCAAGAGTGGCATTGTAGAAACTAGTGTCAATGTCGTGGAGTGAAGCTATGGAGAACAGTGGTAGAATAGAGTCAGAGAGAGTGCGAGTGTCTAGATGTGCGAGGTTTCTGCGGGGGTGCGCATGCTGCTGGACATGGGTGACAGGTGAGGAGGACAGGGATGAGAAAGTGAGTAGATGGTGGTCAGATAGAGGGAGAGGGGAGGTGGTGAAGTTAGAAAGAGAGCAGAGGCGGGTGAAGACCAGGTCTAGTGTATGTCCATCTGCATGGGTGGCTGAGGAGGACCACTGAGTAAGTCCAAAGGATGAAGGGACAGGAGTCTGAAGGCTGCCGACTGGTGGGTGTCAATGGGGATGTTGAAGTCACCCATGATGATGGTTGGAATGTCAGTAGAGAGAAAGTGAAGGAGCCAGGTGGAGAATTGGTCAATGAAAGCAGTGGTCGGGCCCGGAGGTCGGTATATGATGGCCACTTGGAGGTTTGAGGGAGAACAGATGCGGACGGAGTGAACTTCAAAAGAGGGGGGGACAAGGGAGGGAAGAGGTGGGATTGGGTTGAAGGTGCGGTTGGAAGAAAGGAGAAGGCCCACTCCTCTGCCATGTCTGTTGCCAGTGTAAGGAGTGTGGGTGAGGTGGAGGCCGCCGTAACATAGCGCAACAGTGGGGGCGGTGTCGGAGGGTCAAAGGAACTAGCCAAGGAGCTCAGAGACAATTGTGGTAAGGCACAGATCTACCCAAGGTTACAAAAGAATTTCTGCAGTACTCAAGGTTCCTAAGAGCACAGTGGCCTCCATAATTCTTCAATGGAAGAAGTTTGGGACCACCAGAAGTCTTCCTAGACCTAGCCGTCCAGCCAAGCGGAGCAATCGTGGGAGAAGAGCCTTGGTGAGAGAAGTAAAGAACCCCAAGATCACTGTGGCTGAGTTCCACAGATGCAGTAGGGAGATGGGAGAAAGTTCCACAAAGTCAACTATAACTGCAGCCCTCCACCAGTCGGGCCTTTATGGCAGAGTGGCCCGATGGAAGCCTCTCTTCAGTGCAACATTCCCAAATCCTTTAACCATTCCTCATAAGACATTGTTAGCAGACCGGCCACCATTCTGGTCGCTCTTCTCTGAACTTGCTCCAGTTTCTTTATGTCTTTTTTAAAATGTGGTGCCCAGGCCTGATTAATGCCTGCCTTGCCAGGACTGAGAGTTTGGGTGGGCAGCCCTCTCTTGGCAGGTTGGTTGTGGTACCATGTTCTTTTTATTTGATAATAGGTGTGATGGTGCTCTGGGTAGAATCATAGAATCATAGAATCGTAGAGTTGGAAGGGACCTCCTGGGCCATCTGGTCCAACCCCCTGCTCAAAGCAGGATTCGCTAAATCATCCCAGTCAGATGTCTGTCCAGCCTCTGTTTGAAGACTTCCATTGAAGGAGAACTCACCATAGAATCATAGAATCGTAGAGTTGGAAGGGTAATCAGAGGTTGGGATTTCTTTTTTTTTTATTTTTATTTTTTTTTATAACCCAACTCTGATTTGTACTTCTCATCAATTTTACCCTTGATTTGTTTTGAGATCTCCTTGGTCTTCATGGTGGTGTTTGGTTAGTGGGGCCTCTTGATAATGGTGTTGCAGCCTCTGTGGCCTTTCAGAAAAGGTGTACCGTATTTTTCGCTTTATAAGACGCACCTGATTATAAGACGCACCCCCAAATGTGGTGAAGGAATAGAGAATTTTTTAATAAATGGGGTCCGTCTTATAATGCCAGTGTCCGTCTAACAAATCATATAGGGTATATGTCCCTCATAGCCCCCCCATCCTAAAATTAGCCCCCTTAATCTAGATATGGCCACCTTATATTGAATATAGCCCCCTGTGGCTGGCACACGGGCCCCCTGTGGCTGGCACACGGGCCCCCTGTGGCTGGCACACGGGCCCCCTGTGGCTGACATATGGCCCCCTGTGGCTGACATATGGCCCCCTGTGGCTGACATATGGCCCCCTGTGGCTGACACACTGGCCCCCTGTGGCTGACACACTGGCCCCCTGTGGCTGACACACTGGCCCCCTGTGGCTGGCACACGGCCCCCTGTGGCTGACACACGGCCCCCTGTGGCTGACACACTGGCCCCCTGTGGCTGACACACTGGCCCCCTGTGGCTGGCACACTGGCCCCCTGTGGCTGGCACACGGCCCCCTGTGGCTGGCACACGGCCCCCTGTGGCTGGCACACTGGCCCCCTGTGGCTGGCACACTGGCCCCCTGTGGCTGGCACACTGGCCCCCTGTGGCTGACACACGGCCCCCTGTGGCTGACACACGGCCCCCTGTGTTAGATATCGCCTCCATGCTGCTGCTTTTAGTAAAATAAACTCTTTCCTTACCTTCTCAGTGCTGTCCCTCCTCGTGTCTCCCTCAGTGTGGTTGAGCTCCTCCTCCACTTCCTGGTTCTCAGTGCCGGTCATGTGATCAGCACAGCAGAGTGATATCATCTCTGCGTGCCTGATGACAGCGGCAACAGAGACACTGGGAGATCAGCGCTGGAGGAGGTAAGGAAAGAGTTTTTTATTTTACTATGGGCAGCAGCATGGGGGCGATATCTAACACAGGGGATCATGTGCGATCAAAGGAGGGCGCAGGCAGCTATAATATGCGCCGCTCCCCCAGCCAGTCACCGTGGTGCGGTTTCAGCACCATGGTGATGGACAGCGGCAGTGCATATTATATGAGCGGGAGCAGGAGATCAAAGGCTCCCTCCGGCAGCTTTTACCAGCTCACAGCACCGCTCCAAAGCTGCCCCCACCTCCCCTGGACCCTGCAGTATATATATATATATATATATATATATATATATATATATATATATATATATATATATATATACACATACATATACACACACACACACCCCCCTCCCCCGTATATTCGGATTATAAGACGCACCCCCTACTTTCCCCCAAAATTTGGGGGAACAAAAGTGCGTCTTATAAAGCGAAAAATACGGTATATACATTGACAGACCATGTGACAGACAATTAAATTGCACATAGGACTTCCTTTCACTAAGCATGTGAATAATGAAATTAATTACTTCTACCAGAAATTTTTAGGGGCTTCAAAGCAAAAGGGAGTTTTTCTCACGGTGCTAGTGGAGATCTCCCCGAGGTCACGGTAGTTAAGCCCGGCTGGAACGATGCCTCGGTGACCGAAGGCAACCTCTATGACATCAACATCAATCACTGACTCCGCGTTCCCAGCAGCTCATTCATAGGGTGGTTCTCTGCCTAGACGTTCGCATCTTGGCACCGTCCAGGTTGATAACTGTTCATCCACGGCGTGAGACAGAACTGTATTGTATAGTGTTGTTTTTGTATTTTTTTTATTACAAGAGATCAAGGGCTTCAGTGTAATTAGGCGTTAGGTGAGTATAACTGTGTTTGTAATTTTTAAATATAAATGGAAAACTGTGTTCTGTTTTATTTCTAATAAAAGATTTTATTCCGGCTGTGTCTTTATTTACCATGCAACTATAGGATTAGTAGTGTCTCTCAAATGCCTCTTCATTAAGCTGTGGGCTTAATGTCACCTGACAATACAAAGGTGACAACAACCCCACAAATATGAACCCCACTTGCCACCGCTACAGGACAAGTGGGAAGAGCCGGGCAAAGTGCCAGAATTGACACATCTAATAGATATGACTTTTCTGACAGTGTGGCAAACACTGGATGTTCGGGCCCACTATTCAAGTGAATGGGGTCCGGGTTCAGGTCCGGTTACTGTTCTGGTACTCAAACTTTTTGTAACTGTTCGTCTGAACCCAGTGGACCCAAACATCCAGGAGTCCGCCCATCTCTAGTCATTACCTCTACGACTGCCTCCTGCTCTGTCTGGGTAGAGTATGACATGCTGAACATAATTTTGCCAGCAGTCCAAGGGCCATTGGTATATTTGTAGAATTTCAAACGCATTTTCAAATTCTTTATGTATACATATCATTTATATGTATTGCCAAGGACATAATTTGCAGAACAATTAAATGGGTTATCCAAAATTTTTTTTTTTTTTTTTACTAGCAGCCTAAGCACTAACAGGCAGCTAGTTAACCTGTCTTTTCTGCCCAGCGGTAATCTCTTCCAGCACAGAGAAGTCACAGACCGATCCTAACAGCGATTTGGTAATATCATTACGTTGACAGAGCAGCGGTTTCTATTTCATTCTGCTCTGTAGAAGGAGCGGGACTGCTGACATGCTGATTGACAGCCGACCCCCTACTGCCTACGGGAAGCCGACTGTTAATCAGAACGACGCCAGCAGTCAAACTCCATCTATTGAGCAGAGCAAAAAAGCTGCTCTGTTGATGTTGCGCAGCTGAATCACCAGCAGGAGCGGACAGTGAACACTATCCCGGCGGCATGCAGTTTATAGGTATATTGTAAAAGCAAAAAAAAAAAAAGTCCTGACTAAACCTTTAAAATTAGTTCATTGCTTACAGACATAGCTCGGTTCTAGCAATCAATAGTGAACTGGGC